>NC_046976.1:3926154-4526154 GCF_009769545.1 Cyclopterus lumpus | reverse complement strand
CCACATTTCATCTCGTTATCCACACCAACTGTGGGGAGGCCACGTTGCGCTCTGAGCGAGGGCGTTTGTTTGTGAGCGAGCCGAGTCGTTGGGGCGCTCTAACGAAAACCCCTCGAGGACCGTAAGACGTTCAGACTGCACTCTATTTTTACCATATGTGCTTTTTATTTCTTTGTTTGAGACGAGCTTCCTGATAATAATCTCCTCTTAAGAAAGCCAAGACAACTTTCAGCTCCTCTTTTCAGTCGAGCACAATCAGCTGCTAAAGCTATACACTTTTTTCACTCCATGAAACAAAAGTAATTCATGTGGCTGTCACCCTATAAGATTTTTTACCAGACGGTTATTGGGGCTAAGAATTTGCGATAACAGTATTAGCGCAATATTTGTTTCATGCACGCTTTGTCTCTTCTTGGCAAGTTAATTAAACTCGAAATATGAGAATAAGGGATGTAGTGAAACAGTCTGTGATCATCACTGTACAAAAGTGTCATTTATGAGGCGCCGAATTACTTAAGATATTATCATTTGTGTATTATTAACATGATATCAGTATTTTATTTTAAATGTCACAGTTATCCGTACTTGTATATCACGAGCCCGGTAGTCAAAAGTCTGACATGTTAAACAGGTTAAAGCAGTGGTTCTCAAAATGTGGGGCGCGTCCCTCTAGTGGGGCGCCGTGGTACTACAGGTGGGGTGCAGGAGGAAATGCAGAAAGACCTTTTTTTGAGAACTTCACATTTACACAAGTTCAAAGTACACAGACATACAACTAAGTCATTGATAAATACATGTTGAAATGCCTGTACCTTCGTGTACATGTTTACGTTACGCCGTTAACAGGTTGCCAAGATTCTTGGCGACTCGCTGATTCTTGGCATTTTGCTAAAAGCCGATCTTTGTGAGATCGGCTTTTCTGCTGTTGCCCTTCAAAACAAAAGCTCAACTTCGAGCATGAATTGAGAGTGGTTGTATCAAGCCTGCAACCGCGTTTATTTTGTAGTGGAAAGCAGGCTCATTGCAGCCACTAATACTAATAACACTGCATTAATTTTGTTTTGCACAGGTTGCACGTTATTGTTTTGAAAATGTATGCAATGTATGCAAATATTTGAACTTGTTTTGTTTAGTTTTTCCACAGGTTGCACTTATTGTTATTATCTTGAAAAGATATCCAGTGCAAAACAGGTTAATTGCAGCCACAATAAGCTTTTTCTTTGCCAGTGTGCTTTTTTTTTTGCACTTTATTTTTGTTCTATAGTGATTGCACATTTGATTTACTTGAAAGTGATTGCAATTTTGGAGGAGCATAGACCATTTTGTTGATGCATGAACATTTTTCTTCCTCTAAAGTGGGGCGTGACAGAAGAAGTTTGACAACCACTGGTCTAAAGGGTCATTTTGGGCCAAAACAACCTGTAAAATGATTTAATAGGTCAAATTAGCCCTCTTCATCTTTATCACACTTGATGATTTGCAGTTCTTTTTTGTACTCTTTCAGACGTATGCTGATTGCTGCTTCGGTCATGCCTCACAATCACCGGCTCATTCTTCAGCTGCCGGGCCTCCAGCTGATTTGTAACGTCCAATCACATTCGATCCGATTCGTTGAAACGCCGGAGCCTTTTTCCTCCAGTCCAACTGTGTAACCATTTGCTATAAATAGTTTTAATGACCTCCATCCATTGTTCTCACATGTTATGATGCAACCCGATCTCATGGGAAAGCGTACAGATCGCCTGACACTTCCAACATTTCGATGTGTCATTATCATTTTACACCACACAAAAAAAAAAAACGGCTTGAAAAAACCTAACGTTAAAAAACCCAACAACAGCATCTTGGGGCACCGGTCTCCAAAACGCTCTCCTGGTTTTAAGCCCATATCCATCAAGTGCACATTGGACCTCTCCACATCCATCTGGTGTCACCGTCGTTCGAGGGGGTCGTGTTCTGTTTATTTTGGCCCTATGGAACAGTTCCTCAACAGAATTTCCTATTCCTATTCTCACATTATGCAATTCTGCCGCTGGACGCGTGACCACGTCCTGTTATAACGACCCGTCTCTCTCGCTTGTCACTGCCGTCCTTCGGCCCCGTTTCCAGCCTGCAGGGCCGTTAACGGTAAATCACTGGCTGGATTCCTCTGTCATTCGGGATACCGCATTCCCATTATGAAACGACCTGATTTTGTCGAGAGCTATGAATATGATTTAAGCTCGTCGACCGCAGGGCTTCTTTTAAATGTTCATTGTGTCTGAGCTACAATGCCATGCGGTGTTTTCAGGACCAAACAAGCAAGCCTTTATTCCGTGTTTTCAGACATCAGCCTCCCCGGTGCTCCCATCTCCTCTTTCTCTCGGTGGTGTTTGTGTGAGCTGTATTTCACCCTGACAGCTCCGCCGAGGTACGTTAACACCGCCACGCCCTGCACTCAGCTCAGCCCTACCCAACAAAAGACCTGCGTTCAGGGATTATACTGTACAGGATGTAGTTGACTCCAAACAACAGGGTAAGCCTTTCACTCTCCTTGTTTGTTTGCCGTACCACGTCTCTGGTGAATGAACACAAGGGCAACTTGAGCCCTTTTATTACCCTGCTCCACAGGAATTGCTGAACGTTCGAGTGGATCTCAAAGACATTCTGCAGGGTGGGGGTGGGAGGGGGGACATATGCAAGAAACACAATGTGCTGTTTGCACAAATATGAAAATAAAGGTCTCTAATCACTTGTTTGCAATCGGGCAGAAGGGCTCTCAGATGAAAAACACAAGAACACCACGGCTGTTGTTGTCGTTGTCGCCAACGTCAGTTTAGAGACAATCTGTGCGCCCCCTTCAAGAAAGCAGGAATTTACTGGAGCCGTAGGAAACATTTTTGGGGCTTTTTTTACGAGGGATTTTTCATTAAATGATGTAATCAGACTGCACCAGGAGCTCGATTTTATTATCACAGGTGTGTGTGTGTGTGTGTGTGTGTGTGTGTGTGTGTGTGTGTGTGTGTGCGTGAACTAACCTTATTGTGAGGAAGAAAATAAGTGTTTGTGTTGTTAAGGCTTTCCAACCAGTTAAGCCAAGTAGGACATCTTTTTAACTTGCTGAATGCATTTTTGAGCTTTATTTGTTTTGGTTTTTTAAATCAGCGGTTGACAGTATTTGAAGGCTTTTGAGACTAACTTTTCATTAAACATGTGATATCACCTATTTTTTGTTCTTCATATACATACAATAGCCGACTACTCTTACGATGGGCACGTCTTATACAATTGTATTAACCTTGTACTTTGCGTTAGCTCATGCTCCTCTTTCCTGACCCTTCTAAAAGTTGTTGCAGCTGGTAAATGTGAAGCTGATTATAATTATTTATATACTGCTGGGTAGCTTAAACGATAATAATACATCATCATTTAATAGGTGATTTAAAGGGGACACATACATACATCTGGGTATCTAGGGGACCGACCAATAACTGTGAAGTAAGACAACCCAGTCAGTTTTGTGTGGGCTGCCTAAATCAGAAAACAGTCACTTAAAGAGACAGGCGCTAAAACGGTCCGTTTCAGACAGAGGGTGAACACAGGTTTATTCAGATGGACAGTATGAGGAAAATAATGTGTCGTTTGAACAATAAAGCGTGGAAACATGTTCTAAAAATAAACCCCAAATACAAGTATGAACCTACAAAATGTGCACGGCATGTCCCCTTTATGTTTTGTGTTAATAATCTAAATCTGCAAAGCAACTGAAGCTGTCAAGTAAATGTAAGTGCAGTAGTATTGTTGTGGAGTAAAAAACACAAATGAAGTACCTTCCTGGAATTGTACAAACGTACAGTATTTAAGTGAATGCACTTTGTTGTTTTCCAGCACTGTTAACAGGAAATCCATCAGATTCAACTGCCCTTTATGGGCAGACACTTTCCAAACTGCAAGAGCTCATGAAGATGAAACACAGAAGACATCAGATCCAGAGACGGGCTTCACATGGAGCGGAGAAGAAGTGGGTCAAGGCAGCTGTTTCCTCACCAGACGGCAAAGCGCAGCCAGACCGCGGAGTCCCACCGGCACGACAACCTGGACCCTTTTCCACCGCTGCTACATTGAGGTTGGGGCTCTGAGGATGAGAGGCCTTTGAAACACGTTCTCTAGCTTGTCACAGAAATCAATGAAATATTGAGAGGTTTAACAGGAGGGGGGGCAGAGCGAGAGCACGGAGGCCCGCGGGGATTCATACCTGCTCCCCTGCCGCTCTCACATCCGCCTCTGCAGAAGAACAGATGCAGCTTTGTCTTACCGAGCTGTCTCAGCATCACGTTTTCAAGGCTTGCTCTTCGCTTATCGACTGTTTACGTCTGTCTGCATTTAGTTCACAGTCTCCCCAATTTGTTGCAGCGTGTAAAACGCAGGCTTTTTCTTATATTAACATATTTCTTATCTGTCTTTTGTTGTTGTTGTTCTTGTTGTTGTTGTTGTTGTTGTGTCAGACCGAGTTTGAAATTAACTGCTTGTTCCAGCAAAACAAAGACACACACATTTTTCACCACACATTTTGACGGTTTCTTTGTGCAGGCAGCAGTTGATTGACAGCAGACAGAGACAATGACGCACAATGAAACGAGATGACAAAGGGGGAAGAAAAAAAACACAGATGATCATCACGTTTGAGGAATTAGCGGGGATGAAATTGTTTTTTTTTTCTCCAAGGATAACTGAATGTCTGCAACTATTATTCTCAATATGAACTGATCTGCTGATAATCTGGTTCATAACTACCCAGAGCCCAAGTTGGTGTCTTCAAATGACTGGTCTTGTCTCACCAACTGTCCAAAACCCAAATTTATAATACAAATATTGGGCAATTTATCGTCTGTAAATTGACCAATTATTTTTATGGTTTTTGTTGATGGTAAGAAAGATGTAAAATTATCCAAACTGTCCTTTGCCGAATATATATCCATGTGAACTGTGCAGTACATAAACATGTGTACATGCATAAACCCACTTAATTTCTACAAAGTAGCTAAATACATACCCATTCACTATTTATCCCAGCACTCAGTACATACACTGTATGCATAATACATATACATGTGTATAGCCTTGTTATACTTCAGCTTCATGGCCCTTGTTTTTATTTGCTATAATATTTAAAACAGAAATAATAAGGAAATTGTTGCTAAGTAATTTTCTGCAAATCTCTTAATCTCTGTAGTAGGTGTTACTATCACCACTGGAAAGAGTGCAAAGGCTGGAGAGCTTCAAAAGGCTTTCCAGTGGATATTTAGGAAAAGACTAAATAGAAACAAACTGGAATTATTGGGAAGATATGGCTGAAAATACCTGGAGATGGACATGTGGCCCCTAGACATAATATATGTGTGTATTTGAGAACCCAAAGGGATCACACCATTGTTTACACACTGGGAAATCCCTCCAGCCTCGGGCCGGTGGTTGAGGTCACTGGCTCGGCTTTCCTGGTGCTCAGTCTTTATGCCAGACAACATGAAGAGCGCCCAAGGGAACAACTGAGGTCAACAAACACGTTTTCACTGTCAACAAACCGGCCGAGGGGGCGACGGCTTCTACCGGACACAACGAGCTGATTTTGAGATTGACCAAAACAATTTATCCTCCAATCCGGATAAATCTTTTCATGACTCAGCATAGCGTTAAATCTGTCACTATTTTCCGGATAATAACGTTAAGTCCCCGGTCCGTTATGCCCAAGGTTACACGTGTCCAGAAGAAGAGCCTACTGCCCGTCTCCCTCCGCCAACCTGAGCATGTTATTTAGGAAACATCCCAAAGCTGGTTTCAGTGTAAACTAAACAGACTGTTTCTGTCTTGCACTTGGATTCCTCATCCAGACCATCAGCTGACCTTTTAAGTCAACCCTGAATGTCCCAAGTAAATCAGTTGGGAGTAGGAGAGGAGCAAACACAGACACTCCTTTTCATTAGCACATTTAGTCATTTTGCAGACTATATATTTTTTTAATTGTAGAAGACTTAAGCAGCTTCCAGCCAGCAATCGGCAATTTTCAATTGTTGCGACATTTGGATCAACTGTAGCTAGCAGGCTAATTGCGCTAACGTAGGAAACCTTGCCTTGATCACGTTGCTGTTTCTGTTTCTGTGTTCATCAAGTGAAGAGAACAGTGTTTTAGGATGAGGGCCAACTCTAAGTGTGTTTCTATCCACCTGCTTTTATATCATTGTTTATCGTTCGAGGTTCAACCGGCTCCCTTTTCAATTAAGTCATCTTGTCGCACCCTCTCGTTCTGAAAGCCCGACAGCTTCCAGGACTGGCACATACATCACAGTGGATTTGCTCGTCTTGAAAAGGGGGCGCTTCTTCCCAATGTAACTGGCAACCCAACAAACTATTGCCGTTGAAGTTCCCCTTGACGCTCGATTCCTTCCGTGGGTTGTGAGCTACTCAGCCAAACATGCTCACGTTCGCGGCTAACTATTGCTCTTGTGTTTTGGGTCTTGGACAACAACAAAAAAAATACAGCAAAAACACAACAAGTTCTTTCAATGATGGCTTGAGTGAACAAATGATATAGCGGATAGACACCGTCTAGTTTCCTATCTATCGCCTGAGCTTTAACTAGCATGGTCACACTGTGAGGAATGTGCTTCATTGACTGGTCGGTTTTTACTGCACAACAAAGCCAAAGAAAAAGCCAGTTGTTTTTTGCCTTCGCCTCCTTTTGTCTGCTTAAGAGAAGCCCATAGAAAGCTCGCTGTAGGTTGAATTAACAAGCTTGTTTCCCATGTACTCCTCTGCCCTCCCAGCAGCCCCCAACAGCGGGAACGAGACGCACTTAAAGAGGGAAACCAAGAATTCTTATGTTCATCCAGAATGGGTTCATGCTGGAAACCAGTTTGTAGCGTCTGAGGTACAATAGCAATCCATGGCAGGGCTCTGTGCCTGGTGGTGGGAGTGTGCGGTATTATTGTTTTTATAGGAGGTGGGATGGAATATTGCTGCAGAGCCCCGTCGGGTAATTGGAGCCTCTAAGTTTGTGAATTGTAAGTTTAAGATTTAGATGAAAGCTTATTGAACTCAAAATGAACTGATTTGATTTCGCTAAATCAAAAGTATGTTCTTGTGACTTTACATTTAACCGTAAACCAACAGACTCCACAACGAAGACGGCGTCTATTCAACTCTTCTCTGAAACGCACTCTCGGATCTGTGACAGAAGTCCCAGAGTCGCATGCCGGTGTTAAATATTCACCTCCAGAAAGCCACTTCCCTCAATAACGTCTTGTTTCTGGTCCGTCTTCTGGTCTGTGAATGTATGCATGAGCACACACACACACACACACACACATGCACACATGCACAGAACCCACACACGCTGTGCTGTATGCATCTCCACCGGAAAATAAAACATCCCCATTGTGCTGAAGCAGAAGATTCCTTCTTTATTTCAAGAACCAGACTTTTGGTGCGATGCCAGAGGGGCGTTAGGCCGAGGAAGGAAAACAGGGCGGATGTTGTAAATCTGTTACATGCAATGTCAGCATTGATGTAGTGGGAAATGAAAAAGGTGGTCACATTATTTGCAGCACAGTTCTAAACAGTTCGAAACAAGCAAATGCATCCAAATAGATATAGACATATGTCTTAAAATGTCTTAAATTAACTTAGAAGTTACAGGCAGATAAACAAAGTGAAGCTTGGTTTACATGGCGCTATATCCCTGGATGTTGGTTTATGAGTATTAAGTACTCAGATCCTTTACTTTAGTCAAAGTAACAATGCCACAGTGTAAAAATACAAGTTTAAAAGTAAAATTCCTTCATTTGACATTCTACTTGAGTCAAAATACATGATATTAGTACCATATTTGTATCTTTTGCACACAAGATAATAATGGACGGTCTTATCAGCTGCATGAACACAGTGCAGATCCACTAAACGCCACTACGGGCTACGTAAACAAAGCACAGAGACGCTCTGACAACAACACACACAGGCGGAGGCTGAAGCTGAGTTTCTAGAGTGTCGGTGTTGAGACTGCAATGCCTGATGGTAAAAACACCTGTTGAACCGTGACGGACGGAGCTGAGCTGAAGACCAGCTGTGTGTCAACCAGACATCCATCAATTTGGACGGGTTTTTTTTGGGGCTGAATGTGGTGGTCTCAAAGTGTAAAAAAAAATATCTTGTTTGATGATTGTGAATTATGGATTGCAAGATATCTACACGTTTGAAGCTTGATGGCGGTGCACGTTAACGCTCACTAGTTGTTGACGGTTCGACTTACGACAACGGTGAAGAAATGACTTCATGGAAAGAACAATAGGAAAACGTTAGCACATAACGCATGTGTTGCCGGTTTGGCACACACTCAATATATCTCTACATTATGCAGTGAAAAACGTGGTTGCCCCCTCTTGTACTATGCTAGGCATAATAACAAATACCAAATATGATATATACAATAATAAGTTTAATCCTTTTTATTTTGAGCTCATTCATTTTGAGTTCATTCTTGACCTTAGAAGTTTAGTAGCTGACAAATAAAAAAGAAAAAACTTTACTAAAGTGACAACTGGGCGAACTAACAGATGCTAAGGAAGACTGTGAGATGCACTTGATAGATAAACATTTTTTTTAATACATATTTAAAAAAGTATATTGTTGACACTTTATTTAATTGACCAAAACGTTCCTAATGTATGACCATTTCAACTCTATAAAGACTAAACTTGAGGCAGAATTTCCAAAGAAACTCTCTAAAATGATTGCCCAAATAGCAAATATGTTTTGACCGTGTTATATGATGTTTTTATATTGATTTTAATTTGATCATTATCATGATATATATTTAGTAATAAAATTGATACATTTAAAGTTGTAAGAGTACACTCCTTCAGACAGAACCTTAAATACACCAAAAGGTTAATTATGGTTTATGATATTTAATTATTTTGTATCAGAATGAGTTGGTTCATTGCTGCTGTTTGGGGATTGGAACATTTTCTAGATCGTTTTATCGCCCAACCCTATTGACAATCTAAACAACCTATACAATCTATAGTATATTTATGTTTATCTAATCCAGTGTCAGCTGTGATCTGGTTTTGCTGGAGATACAAAGAGCAAAAAAAGGCTGAAGTCACTTCATCAGTCATTTTGATATTTGATATGGTGGGGATGAATACATCTCCACTGCACTTTTCTGTTGGATCTCTGCTTTAATGATCAGGATCACACCTCACGCTGTCAAAAAAGTGATCTGTGGGACTTGCAGACAGTTCAGCAAAGGTCATGGATTAAACTACCGGAGCTAGAGTAGAGATCTGACAAGCCTGAACCTGGCGTGGCCCTCTCACGGTAAACCCGGAGTCAGACGTGGGAGCTGAAAGACGATCTCCCTGCGTGCTCCGATCCCTTCGGCCTGGATTGAGGAGAAAGGAGTGTCCGGTTTCCAATGTTTCATGGAGGACAGAACGTACTGTGGGAAAGAGCCTCACCCCCAACGAAGAGAGTAACCTGAGAGCTAACCACTTAAAGCACAAGAGCAATCAGGTATTCCCCTACCTTGTTAAAGGGAGTCCTTGGGGACAGTGGAGGGGACACAATGAATGAGCAGGACATATGTCACCGTATCGTTTATTGAGATGTTAACTCACGAGGCCCAGCGAGAGAAAAAAGGGGTTGTTGAGCTGAATAGCCCGTCATTGATGACGCAAATTCAGCATTCAAGCTGTTAAGTATCAGGATCTGGACAACTGGGTACTTCCCAGGGGCCCAAGTGGTCAGGGGGCCACCTGGGCTTCACCTGCAAAATGTCACTCAAAGAGATTCAAGATGACAACAAAAGGCAAATTACCACATAAAGACACAAAACCGCCACCAAAGAGACACAATTGGTCCCCTGAAAGATGAATAAATTGTCCACAAAGTGACACAAAAAGACCACTGAAAGATGAAAAAATTGTCCACAAAACCACTACATAGAGACACAAAAAGACCATAGAAAGATGGAAAACGACATCAAAGAAATGACAAAAAAGCAAAACGAGGACAAAGGCACGCACAACAACCTCAAAGAGATGCAAAACAAGTATAAAGAGACCCGAAAAGACCACAGAAAGATGCAAAATGAGCACAAACAGACAAAAAGATTAGGACATTGATACAAAAAGATGTCAAATGGCCACAAAGATGCAACGCAACCACAAAGAGATGCAAAACAACTCGCCTCGTTGTGTTGTCTGGCTGTCTTGCTGCCATGTGTAGGACATGTGTTTTTGCTCAGGGGCCTGTTGTCTCATGATACGTCCATGGTCAGGAGAAACAACAATGATGGACTCTCATTCAACACCTCTGACTTTATTGTCCATAACTAAAACAGCTTAACCTCATGCAGTCGCATCACTGAATCTGTGGCGTCTGCGGGATGCAGCGCGGGTGTATGATTTAAGTTTAAATACCTGAACCCTGCCCCCCCCCCCCCCCAGACCCGTGACCTTTGCACTCATCACGTAGCTCACACTCATCTCGTCTTCCGGCCGATCCCAGGGGATTCATCCACAGACAGACTGACAGCACAACGTGTTCTCAGAGCTGCTGACGTTGAGCTGACAGCGAGTGTTTTCTTGAGGGACTGTCTCCTGTTTGAAAGGAGAACAAACTAAAAGAACAGCTTGTTTTTTTCTTTCTGGGCCTCAGGAGAGTTCAGTCGATACAACTAACCCTTTGCCCTAACGACACTCAGATGTGAAATGTAGCACAGTCCTGTTGATGATGAATGGAGCACAACGTTTGTTTACTCGTGAGGTTTTTGTTTTTCCGGCTTTTTCACCCAAATGAGTTTCAAATCTTTGCTTTTCATGCGTCACACCGAGAGGTCCAGCAGGGTGAGGCCACAGTAGCGAGAGAAGGAGATTGATAGAACGCGTTATGAGTGCACTAGCTGCTCTTTTGCTTTATCATGTCAGCATGCTAACGGGTAGAAAGCAAATATGATGCCACGAGTATCCCAGTCGAAGCAAGTATATCCCCAGCTTAGAAACATTGCTACATGGCTGATTTGTGCCATCTCACAGGATTTGTTGGTATTAATTCCAATTTCTGAAGTTACCAACGTGCAAAAAGGGATAACTACTTCAGAAATTAGACTAATATTTGCTTTCTCTCCCAGAGCTAGAGACTGAGACAGGAGGCAATTAGCCTAGCTTAGCGTAAAGACTTGAGACGGCTCTCTGTCAAAAGTTGAAAAATCCATACTGCATTTCCATTTTAAAACGCATATCTTTTGCCACGTTTACACTGAGCGTCCACACTAAGAAGAGCTTTAGAGCACGGAAAAAGAAGGAGTTTGGAAACGCTCCCGAGGACAGATAAGTTTGAAAACTCTGGGGTTACGTCCTCTGTTTTAAAACGAAACCGTATTAGTGTTTGTGATTATGTGATTATTAGATGTGGCCTGAAGCTCACTAACCAACATGTTATATCTTGTTTATTTAATTGGTAAATCAACAGTGACAGTTGTGGACTCAGAGGTGGTCTCTAATTCTCTGATTATTTTCCCTCTTGCGGTCAATGATAGATGTTTTTCCTGGTTGGAAAAAACAAATGTGTAGGTTGAATGAACAATGGGCATGGCATCGTCCTGTGTCACAGAAAATGGCAACAGAAAAACAAAACGTGATCACGAGACACAAAGCTGCGACAAAAAACACGCAAAATGACCACAAAGAGACGTCAAACAACCACAGGTGCAAAACGACTACAGGGAGATGCAAAAGGACCACATGAGAGACACAAAGTGACCACAAAGAGACACAAGAGGACATTAAAGAGACACACAACCACAAAGAGATGCAAAGTGATCAAAAGTGGAACAAAAGGACCACAAAGAGCCATCAATTGGCTACAAAGAGGTGCAAAACGACTACAAACAGACACATAACAACAACTACGGGACTACAAAGAGGCGCAAGATGACTACAAAGAGATGCACAGTGACTGCAAAGAGACACAAAACCACTACAAAGAGATGCTAAATGATCTTGAGATACAAAAGGACCAAAGACACGATGTAATTCTCCTTTGTGGGAGCCATGGCCAAAAATGGCGACTAGCGTGAATGGGATCGCTGGGGCTGTAAAGAAATTTACAGAATCAACAGCTCTTAAATACATTTTTTATAATGTAAACTGATGTGACAAACATGAACAAAACCAGTGTATTTTCCACATCTTATAACACAAACTGGATTTAGAAGCTTGCGCCGAGCCCGACATTAACCTCAACAAACTTCATCTGTAATAACAAGTTTAACAGCCTTAATGATACCGTTGTGACAACTCTTTTTTTCTCTGTTGTTGCTGTTGATGGCAGTCCTACTATAGTGCAAAAATATAGTGTGATCGCAGCGCAAGTTTCAACTCATCAGCTCTCTGATGGTTCTATGGTTCCTTTCCAACGATAACTGTGCAGACGAGCGTGACCTCATCACGCCGCCTTTGGTTCAGTGATCACAGACTGCCACTTACTCCAGGAGACATCCCACGTGGGCAGTTTATCATCGGACAAGAGGCGAGCCAAAACGTCACTGGGAGATTTACTGAGTCTAAGTTCGAGTCATCGGGGATTCAACACGGAGCACGATGTGCATGAGCACCGAGATCTGTGGGGTCATCGGTGGAAATATATCAAGCATTTCCATTCCTAAGTTGATGTGTAAAAGTCATTCCTTGGTTCTCTTTGGCTTCTGGCTATTTTTACGATTTGCTAAATTGGGTTGAACCATGACAAATGACAATGTGTAGATTGTTGGCTCGGAAAAACCTCTGTAGTGCCGTCCAAACAAAAGCCCCCCCCCCCCCCCGGCATTGCATTTGGGGGCGTTTAGCGCAAACAAAATGACTTAGACGATTGTTTAAAAGAAATAGTTAAACCTACAAACATGGAGCCTTCACAAGCTGTAACATAGCTCCCAAACAAAATAGTGTTATCCTTTTTAAAGGTAGATATGGAGTATTTTTCATAATGGGTATCATTCATTTTGTGACTTTAGGCTGAATGTCTTGACTTGACATACAGCTTCCAATGAGAAGGAGCTAACCATTCAGGCTAAGCTAACTGACGTTATTTGGCTAACGTTACTGATGAACATTTTATTATAATTATATATATATTAGGTTATCTTTGTGAAATGTCATTTAAAACCATCCTGGTCTAAATGCTGAGTGCAAGAAGATGGACTGATAATGTTAAGCGCCACTGGGACAGCGGAGGCGGGACAGGAAGCGGCGGCGGGTGCAGGAGGCCGCCGTCTCTGTCTGACCTCAGCGGCTGTCTGTGGCTCCACCTGAAAAAGCAGAAAAGCAGCCATCAGCATTACGGCTGGACTCCCTGACACGCCTGTCTAAACACGGACGGAGGCTCATCCCTGTCACAAACACACATGTCGGCTCTATTAGTGGTTTGAGTCAAAGTCCAGAGGCAGACGTCTGCGTCACGAGGTTCGTTCTCTCTCTAATCAGCACCGTATTCATGCAATCCTTACAGATGATTTTAGTATATGTACATTTAGTGCAAAATTAGAAACAAATATATCATCTAAGTGTTACTCTTTTTTAAAAAAAAGACAATTATTTGATCACAGATAGATAAAAGTCCAGAAAGCCATTAAAACAATGCAGTTGAGCTTCTGTAGGTCTTTGTGAATATAGAAAATCAATTAGTCGTGCAGAAGAATTAATTTGTATGTGAGTGGAAATTCTGTTGTGGTGTTAAAAACTTGGCAAACCATGAGTGACTCCCATTTCCTCGGAGGCTGTCCGGGTAAAAGTACCAAAAGTAATGTACTCATTTCAGAATGATATATATATATTATATTACTGCCTTATATAATCATTGATGCATTATTGTGTTCATCATAACGTTGCAGCTGGTGAAGTCTGAGCTCATTTTAATCCTTTTTTTACTTATAGTTATAGTCATTCTTAAGTTATCCCTAAATATAATTCCTGCCATTGTGTAAAAGATCTTTTCTTACTCGTCCTGGTACCTTAAATCCCAAAGTGACCTCAATTGCTGAACTTAAATACAAGTTTTTCAAAGTAACATAATCATCCCTTTGGTGTAGTCACGACATTTACGAGCCTTTCTTTAGCTTGTTGTCGCTGCGGTCATGTGATCTGATAAGGAAACAGAATCACATCGTTACCTCGACATCAGAATCTTTAGAACAGTGAACCTCCTCATGTCTTCTGTTGTTTTCCAACTTTAAATCACCAAAATTACTCCCCCATATGCATTTGTGATTTATTCGTGATTACAGCGACTGTGATGCTGACATCTGTTCGGCCTTGACGGCATTCAGTCTGGAGGAAACGTTAACTCTCACCAATCCGCCAAGAGACACTCACAAGGTTTACTTTGACAAAGGCTGGATAACGACCAGCTAATGAGCTTTCCTCCGCGGGTAAACAATTAATCTCAGAGACAAGCATAAAAATGGAATAAAAAACAAACAAAGGAAGAAACATGGAAAACGTGTCGATAAATAAAAATTTTAAAAAATCCGCCCTCACTTTTCTTCTGGAAGACGCCATTAGCGATGCAAACTGAGCTGAATTGTTGCGGTGCAGCCAAGTGGTAATTATTTCTACGATTTGCATTTAAAATTCAATTCCCTGTCATGGAAGACGGCGGGATAATAACATGCAAATGAGTTCATCAGAGTGAGAGAAGAAGGAGAAGAAACCCTGATGAGGAGCAGATAACGGAAACGTTCTTCTTGGCACTGCTGATAATTTGGGAGACTGAGTTCATTTTACTACGGTGGATGGAGACAAAGGAAGAGTTCCAATATATATATATATATATATATATATATATATATATATATATATATATATATATATATATATATGTGTGTGTGTGTATATATGTGTATATATATGTACAGTACGTATGTGTATACATGTTTACACAGATAATATGTAGGTAAATAATAAAGTAAATGCACAGTTTCTGTTCTCAAGTGAATTTGTCAAAATGTGTCAAAATTACATTCACAAAGATATATATCCGCTTGGTGAGATACGGTCTAATGAGAAACTTTACCTTGGAAGAATTCTGCCTCCATGACAGTTATTATTGTTGCATACATTATAATCATATTTAATGGTGGGTATTGTGGGATTGTATTTACCAATCAGCAGACAGTACATCTGCTTTCATGGTACACATACAAAGCAACAATATAAGATTTGATTTGTGCTAGTCTTTATTGCTGGGTCACACCAGCATTTAAAACTACGACATTTAAATAAATGACTTTAAATGGAAGCAATCAGTGAATTTACTTACAGCCGGGCTTAAATAAATCCATCATGTACTACAAATAGATGCAAAATTACTATAAAGAGACACAAAGCGACTTTAAAGAGACACAAAATGACTACAAAGAAATAAAAAATGACAGCAATGAAATGCAAAATGACATAAAGAGACAAAAAAATTCTACAAATAGATGCAAAATGGCCATAAAGAGACACAAAACGACTTTAAAGAAATGCAAAACAACTACAAAGTAAGAAGGAACTATTGTAAAGAGACACAAAACGACTGCAAAGAAATGCAAAACGACTATACAGACACACAAAATCACAAAGTGATTCAAAATGAATATGACTAGCAAAAGGACCAAAGAGGGTTATGGGGAAATTTAAAGGGAAAAAAACAACCTAAAACCAAAAAATGTTAGTTGGATGAAGATGCTAGAGCCAATGGCAAACATGGAAAGAGAAAAACCTCTCATGAAAATGATGACAAGCGTGGATGGGATCGATGCCACATGTCTTTGTAAATCAATTTACAGAAATGCGCCTTTTTACTTAAACTGATACAAACAGAAACAGCTTACTACAAATTAACACTTTGTTCCAACATAAACTGAACATATCTATTCATGTTGTTAAATCGACTGCATTTGTACAACCAGATGTACCTAATAAACTGACAAATGAGTGAATATTCCCATGATATGACTATTTAAAAAGATAATTTAATTAAAGAATAAATGTAAATGTGCTTTCCGTCGCTCCTTCAAACTGTCAATACCTCTAGTAGTTTGTTTTTCAACACACACACACACGCACACACACACACACACACACACACACACACACACACACAGGCACCGTATGATGTCAGCTGGTTACAGATTAAAACAGGAACTAACATAGCAATGATTGGCCTTTAATTGGAAAACAAGCGGGTGCACACTCGGGTTAGAGAGCGGATGACGTACGAACACATGCCCCAGTTTGCCGTAACACAAGTCACCTGCTCGCCACAGACCGAAATAGCTGCGGCAGGCGGACTGGGCCGGATAATTAGGCCTGTTTTTAATAAACAGTGACGGGAGGATGTCACTGCTGCTGCGCCCGCTCTGCACGGATAATAAATGTCCTTTTCCATCTTCTGTGAAACTCTGGGCTTTGAAGAACCACCAACGCTTCGTGGAACAGTATGTGCCCTGCAGATCCAACCCCCTGCACACACACACACACACACACACACACTACTGAATAAAAACCTCACTGCCTGCCTCTCGTCACATCCCCACCAGGCACTGAGGGAGCCGGTTTGAGGCCTCGCTGTGTGTTTATCCAATCATATTCCCCTGCCAGGACCACAAAGCTGGGCTTCCTTGTCGTGTCCAGTTTAATTTTTCCATGGGGCCTCACTGGTGAAAGCTCTGTGGCTTGGGGTTCATGAGTGTCGTGGATGGGCTGCCAGGCTGGTGAGCCACAGGGGGTGGATCCCTCTCTGAATGGAAGGGAGATCGGGCGATATATGATGGGAACCCTGTTATTATGGGGATCTGGGTACATAGTTACTGTACTAGTGCTGTGTTAAACATGTCGTTGTTGCCGGGTGAAAAACCCACAGTTCAAAGTCTCTGTGGGGCATTTTTTCGAGGAAATTTTAAGCAAACTTTTTCACTAAATGCAGAAATGTGTGTTTCCATCATAGACTGTGTATAAGAAGTAGACGTATTCATCGTGAAGTTCCTCTCTAGTTTGTCGTTTCTGTTTTAAGGCCTCGAGTTCGGCAATTTCGCAACCTGTCAATCACAGTAAGCCCGCCCTAAAGCATACCCCGCTTTATGGTCTATTTTACTCTAAAAGGGCCATCATTTACTAAATGAGACTTGAAACTAGAGATTGAGGCCACAAAATCAATGTTTACTGAGGGAATAAATCATGAGAGAAGTCGAGTCATTTTCTCATGGACGCCTATTCAATCTGAATTACTTTAGCAACCAGAGAAGTCGCCCCCTGCTGGTCAGTGATACCTCTGCTCTATTCTGCCGGAGACAGACGAGGCCGCCACGCAGGACGAGGACTAAACAAGAAGACAAGCACACATGACTCGTGTCTTCACTCGACTGGACGGGATCGGGCCCGCATGCCTTCTTCCCCTTTAGCTCAGCCCAGATCAAGAAAATACTCTGCATTCTGGGGTCGACTCTGCTACACATATGAGATGGTGAAGCGGGACGTTTTAATGCCGAGGAATTCTTTCTCGTCACGCACGTGTGTACACAGGGAAAAGCTATTTTCCAACCCCCAGTTTTAGCCCCCGGAATGCCGCCTCCTGTCCAAACCCGATCAACAAAAAGCCTGTGGGTTTTCTAATAGTCTCCGAGGGTCCGTAAACGAGAGTGCAGCCAGAGACACAGGCCATGCGGATGGAGGATGAAGCAGGCCTTCCCCCTTTCCTCCTCATTTCGAGCTCCACCGCTGAACTGTGACCCATCAAGTCGCTCGGGCCAAGACGCAACAATGATTCACAAATAGCTACCACCGCGTGCATTTCAAATAAAGGGCACAGCGACAAAGGGGCTATCTGTTGTCCAATATTTGAAAGGGAACGTGACAACAACAACAACAACAACAACACAAACGAGAAAACATGACTTTACAAAGATCCCTTGTCCTCCGTGGGAAGTTGTTTTGACTGACAGCGAACGTGTGTTTAACCTCAGGACGGCAGATAGCAAATGTTGTTGTAAACACTGGATTAAACCGGATCATCTGCCTCAGGTAAGAAAGAGCAGTTCATCCTTTAATCGTCTAAAAATGTTCTCAAAATAGGATTTTGGACACGTCCCACGCATCTGTCCACTCTTACTTTGTTTATCCCTGATTGAAGAGTAAATGTCGTGGTTTGAAATCTTCCATGCAAAGGGAGACCTCGCCAAAACAGCAGCATAGACATTTAGATAGAGACAGAGGAAACAAAAAAACTGATAATGAGACTAAAATGTGGTTATGAGTGGTGTCAGGCCAAGTAAACCAAATCTAGATGTTTGGATTTCACAAAATACCGAAGCCAGCTCAGGAAACTGACACATATCTCTGCAACTGTTTATTACTTTCCACGTGTTGTGAAATACTCCGAACGCTATTCATAGCACATGGATGTCATTACGACTAAAAATAGCATTTGTTTCTGGTACCTACAGTTTATATGAAATGATCTTGATCGGACACAACTTTTGATAAAAATTGTTCAATGTGAAATTTTGAAAGGAAGAAACCAGAAGTCGAGTGTCAGCGGACAGCGATGGATTCGAGGCGGAGCGTTGTTTGTTGTTTCCAGCGTATCCATGTCAGCGAGTGTTATTGGTGGTGCCCTGGAATCGCCGCTCAGCGCTCCCTGACGTCAGGGAGCTGACGTCAGGGAGCTGACGTCAGCTCCCTGAGCACGAAGCCCCGGAGGAGAACGATGTTTAACCAGCGGCCATCGCTCATTCAGCGCCATAAAGACGACGAACGCAACAAAGGGCTAAATGTATGAAAACATGTCCCTGACTGTTTGAGCAGGGATTGGGCAACTTTGGGGCGAGCCGCGTTATGCAACGCGCGGTTGTGTAGCAGCATTACGTGGCGGTGACAGCGGTGGGGGTGTTTGTCCAGTTAGCACATGCCTCCTCAGGGCTTGAAGACACTGGTGAATGGGAGTTTTTCGGCAACAAAGGACTTCCCTGTAGTGCGTTTTCAGACTTTTATTATCTCTAAATGTGCACTCAAGACTCATAAAATCCAGGTTACGATGTAATTTGATCTCAGAAGTAGACACCTTACTCAAAATCAGCAAACAGAACAACCTCAGTTCATAAATTCATTTCGAACTCAGGTTTCTTTTTACAGGATAAATGAGACTTTTGTGTGAGTTTTTTTTAACGTCTCTGTGATTTTCAGATAAAAAGCAGCATGCATTCATCTTTATTCTTTAATCTGATCTTTTAAAACATTTTCATCTACAAAAAGACCGCACCTTGTTGTGACGTTCTTGAATCGACTTTAATAATTACAGTGCTTTCCTCTTTCGCGCTTGATCCTCGTCTCACCTGCAATGAGATGCCCCCCCCCCCCCCCCCCTTTTGATTAAGCTGGCCAGGCATGAGACAACAACAAAAACTGAGTAGTACTTCTTAAATAATTCAGAGGGATATTTCACGGCCAGCAGATCTGTGTTTCGATATAACTCGTCTGTTTCTGTGGAATAAGATTTGTTTATCTTGAGGCGCAGGCCTACTGCAATGATCTGTCTGAGCACACACCAGCAGCAATTCTTAGTAACTCTGGCTAAGCATACCCTGCTTTATGGTCTGTTTGACTCCAAATGGGCCATCATTTACTAAATTAACATCATGCTGTATTGAAGAAGACTTGAAACTAGAGATTGAGACCATAAACCCATGTTTACAATGTTTACTGAGGTAATAAATCAAGTGAGAAGTAGAGTCATTTTCTTATAGACTTCTATACAACCGGAGGAGTCGACCCCTGTTGGTCACTAGAGACACTGCAAGTTTTCAGACACTTCCGCATTGGCCTCATTCGGCAGAATCAGATGGGTTGTAAACTACTTTTCACGCAATGCATTGTGGGATACTTTGAGTCCACCATATAGGTGTACAGTAATTCACACTACACATGCAACACAAAGTTCTTCTAATTAGAAGAAGAAGTTTGACAGGCGGTGGTTGTTCAGCTACGATTGGTCAACGCTGTTGGGATTCTGTTGGATTGTACAGCGGAAAAAAAGCCAAGAAGTGTTCAGGTAAGGTTTCTGATGATATCATATGTGTTTTGGGAATGGCTGGAGCAGATTATGGGACACACAAATAGTTAATGAGGATCCAAACCTCAGCCAGTGACATCACAGCTGGGGAATAACATTAATTTTGTTTAGTCTTGCCACGACCAGCTTTAAAGATGACTCATTCAAGGCAGCTAAGTATAAATATTTGCATGGAGTCATACATTATACTACTCCTGACTGGATAAGCTACAAACCCACAGTATTATATGCAGTCACTCTGAAAGAGAAACACTCTTCCTCTTGTTGTAAAGTTAGACAGGAAGGTATATGATGGAGTTTTTTTCTTTCTCTCTCTCTCTCTGTGAGGATAGAGGGGCTTATCAGTGAAGATGGCATCTCTCAGACAGAGACGAGTGACTCTGTCATATAAGCAAGATAAACTTAGGTCTTACGGGGTGCTTTGAGGTTTTTTTTACAAGTTAAAGTGAAATAAAAAAAGATAAAACAACATCTTGCTTTACTTTACTCTCTATTGGTACATCATACAACACAATAATATTATAGCTGGGTCTCAGAGGCAAAATCTCACCAATACACTTTAAAAGGCTTAAGACACTGAAAGTCTGTATATTCATAACAAGTAGTAGTCTAGACAGGAGCTTGTGTTTGTGATAAAGCACCTCTAAGTACCTTTTGTATAGTATCCACTGAGTTTATCCAGTAGATAAGATTCAGACACATTCTTAGCCGGTGATACGGATGCTGCTGAGGTATTTGTCGTCTAAATCGCTTCTTCTCTCCTAGACTCCTACAACAAAAACACGAGCGCTCTTATCCAGATGGAGGTCTTTGCCAGTAGCTCGAGAACGTTTCGTCACAAACCGTAAACGTCTAATCAGCAGAAACCATAAATGCCTGATGCTCATTCGTTGAGCATTGACAGTCTGTTGCATTTCATTGCTTATCTGGACTGGGGAGCAACGGCCCAGTGCCCTGAGTGTAATCTACACAGCAGTTTTATGGGTCATTGCTTCCCCCCCACTGCCTACAGAGGGATCTGCAAGGCCAGATACCAGACACTGATAGGCCTGTTGGGACCGGATGGTTTTTGGCTGCTTGACTCAAATCGTCCCCGGAACATTCATGCTCCTGGAAAGTTTGGTGTTAAAATTGTCTGCATCATCCACATACTGCTGGCATATATCCCCCACCACCTTCCACCTCCAGACAAGTTATAGTGACCCTGGGATGGATATCGGCCTCAAGGGGAGAGTTAAGTTAGAATAAGTGAAGTTTCAGACTTTGGCTGCGTCCTTGTATGAATACACTGCAGTTTACACGGCAGACTATGCTGCCTTTGTCGGATTACTGTTTTTTAAATGGTATACATGTCAGTTTTTAAAACCTCGCCATGCGCCGAGGAATTTAAGACTACACTTTACGAACTTACCATTATATTTAAAATGTTCGGTTCTTCGGTCTGTACACGACTTTGGTCAAGACCGGAATATTTCAACATCTATTGGATGGATCGCTATAAGAATTTTGTACGGACATGAACGGTCCCAATAAGAAGATAACCACTGTCTTTGGTTTCTTGGGGAGACTGTGGCTTAGTGGCAACGTCGTCGTTCCATAAAAGAAAGCGTTGGTTCGATCCCCGACTCCGCTAGTCCATGTCGATGTGTCCTTGGGCAAGACACTAAAACCTGATTTGCCCACACAGGCTGTTCCTGCGGTGTGTGAATGGGAATGAACGTTAGATAGTCCTGATGAGCATGTGGCACCTCGCATGGTAGCCCCTCCCATCAGTGTATGAATGGGTGAACGATAACTAGTAGTGCTAAAGCGCTTTGAGTGGTTGGAAGACTAGAAAAGCACGACACAAGTACAGTCCATTTACCATTTTCTCTAGCGCCACCATGAGGTTGACACATTTAGTGAAATGTCCAAATAACTATTGGTTTAGCGCTCACTAGCAAATGATACCAAGCTAACACCCAATCCTGACATGGCAAACATTGCTAATCATCAGCATGTTTCAGTTGTTGTGAGCTTGTTAGCATGTATCTCATTAGCACAGCTGTTGAAATGCTGTGAAATGTCTGCACAATATCGGAAGGATCGTTATGAAATTAGATTTCCCTTCATGAGGGAATTGGGATAACTTGAATGTGGTCATCTGCAAAATAAATGACATTCCTGTCTCTATTTTAGTGTTAAGTAGCTAATAACAGCATGCTAACATGCTAAACTAAGATGGTTAACGTAGTAAATATTGTATCTGCTAAATATTAGCATGTGAGCATTGTTATTGTGAGCAAGCTATTGTTAGCATTTAGCTCAAAGCTGTAGCCTACCCGTGCCTCATGCAGCCTCACAGATTAGCTAGCATGTTTGTCGACTCTTTAAGTGTCATAACCTCTTTGTTTGATTGTGCAATTTAAATAAACGTACCTACTAGTCATCTCATTTTAAATGTTAAAAGCTTTTGGGCTCTTTTTGGCAGCTGTTTTGAAGTTACAGCTCAAACATAATGCGGTGTTATTGCTCATCTGCAAAAAATCAAAAGGAACCCACAAAGGTTAAAAGGTTATTAATGAAAACAAGTAAATTACACTGCTCCCGTAAGGATTAACTCCCTGTTTTGACATTGAGAAAAACAGAAAATCTGTGCCCCGAGGAGAAGTTTCTCTCACTGAAAGACCGGCTCAGCCCACGTGCGGCGACGTGCAGCGGCTCGTCCTCTCCGTCATGACTCATCCACGCTGCTCCGGTCGTGAGCCGTGGCTGAACTTTTCTCGGCAACTTGTTGTCTTTCATCGGAATTACATCGCTCTGAAGCAATATGGTTCTCGGTCCGGGTTTCCCACAGTCGGACGGCAGCATCAGTGGTCACTCAACACTTGTTTTGATGTAACCCCTTTAAAGAGACAATATCCCTATAATCACTTAAACCCAAGTTTAACATAAGTTTAACTACCCGCTGCGATGAATTACCAATAGCCTACATGGCTGTTAATCATTTGTGCCCTTACGTTGTCATTTCCCAGGACACAAAAGGAGCTGAAAACAAGAAATATCTAAGGGTGGGGAGGATTTTGTAATGAGTGCCAAAAGTAGCACCAACATGTGCAAGGGGTTGGGAGATTTTCCTTGTAATATGAAGATGGATGAGAAAAGATCAAGACATCCTGGGGGCAGATTTTGTGCGATGCAGGTGTAGCCGTTAGTTGTGGTCAAGCCGAGAGATCAAACCGCCATTCGCTGACTCGGTAGAACTCGTGCCACTTCAAACACAGTCGTTGTTTGAACTGCGATCGTGAACACCTGCCTCGAGTGAGGCATCAAAGGTGAGCAACAACAACCCGGCCTGTGGGTCTCCGAGAACTCCTTGTTCTCACTACAAAAGGGAATCGGAGCGCCGGCCCCTGGTGAACTCTGTATGACTTCTGATTTGTGTACTGCACCAGACACTATAGTTAAAGTGTTGTTTTTGAACTGTTGTCCCATTTGGCACTGCTAGTGCCAGTGTCATTATGTCTGTCTTCAGTCAGTCAGATCCATTAAATGGACCCACAATGCAAGAAAAAACTAAAGAATTGACCATTTCACCCAAAACACTGAAACTTATTATTACAAATGTTTTTTATAATCAACGGCAGACGTGTTGAAATCATCTAGACCTACAAATACTTGTGAACTGTGTTAGATGACGGACTGAGGTTTAGTGAAAATACAGATATTATTGTGAAAAAGGGCTCATCAGCGCCTCTACTGTTTCCTTAAACTGAGATGAGAATGACAACACTGAACGGCTCTTTTATAGACATGCATTTGCTGATTTACATCACATGTTAAATAATGACAGGAAGCTCTAGGAATTGTTAACCTCCGCTCTAAAATGACCTCCCTTAGGTGCTAAGTTTGACGCCCAATATCATGCCAATATAGCGGTAAACAACTATTATCTATGTTAGGATATAGTGGAGTAACGCCTACCTGAGCAGAGGATGAAGTCACTCCTTCTCTGTGAGTGTTGTTATCTTAGCTTCTCTTGCCTTTGTTGACGTAGCTGGGACATGCATGTGAGTGTGCCCCGCTGTTATAGCTCTGCACTGCTCTCATGCGGCTCGTCGGCACTGTTAGCTGCAAGCGTTCTCCATGTTGAGAGTCGTGTGCAGGCAAAATAAATGCTCCCTATTTCTCACCAAACACCTTTAAAGGGGAACTATGCCCAAATGCCTGGATGCTATTCTTATGATCTAAGAAAGTCTAAAAATATGAGGGAACATGAACAACTCCCTCCAAAATTCTAAGAGACTCTGGTTTCTAGCTGTGAGAGTGAGAGCAGCTCATGTGAAAAAGATATTGATTGAATCATGGACATAACATATTGGAATTCTTAATATAGGCGGTGTTCCCCCTTTTAAAGGATAGGTTGACTTTGTCTGAAAACAATAGAAGGAATCATTCCGTCAATCTTTTTATTTAAATTTCAACGAAAAAGCGGATGTGTTTCGTATTCCAATGTGAATGCCGTCAGGAATGAGTTTAAAAAGATGTGATTAACATTGTGTTTTTCCATCTTTTTATTTGCATCTTTTTATTTTATTTTTGTATCCCTATGGACAGATTGCGTGTGCGTCTTTTGTGTTGGCAAACTTGCCCTCAAATTGCCCCTCGAGAGATTTCCTTTTATGTATTTCTATGAATGGAAAGAAAGAAGACACTGCTGGAAGGCGCCTGCGTGTCTTTGTGTAATTTTTAGGCAGCAGCACCTTGAGTCATCACAGCCGGCTGGTTCCAGTTAATGTCCTCACTGTGACAGGGATATTAGCCAGAAGAGGGGGGGGGGGGGGGCTCTGCTGGTGACTCACCTGAGTCAAGGCCATCCTCCTGGAGGGGGTGGTGGGGGGGTGAAGCAGAGATGAAAAAAAACTGGTGGGAGACTGAATGAGAGAAAGACCGAAGCACCCGCAGATGAATAGATATATCACCTCGCAGATCCAGTTGCAGCGAGGCAACAATGGACACAAAAGGCTCAATGTAGACGCAAGATCAAAAAGGCCCTTCGGATAATGGGCCCAAAACGCTGCAGGTCCGTACAGAACCTCGGGCCGACTCTGTGGGCGAGCACAATGCCGGCATGGATCTGGATACAGTGACGTCTCGTATTGCCCCCCCCCCACACACACACACACAAAAAAAATAAAAAAATCCCCATTCGAGACAAAAACATTTGTCAAGGCCCTGTCATGGGAAAGGGGGATTTGCAGACTTGGGCCTGACAGTTGAGAAGTATGCGGTGACAGATGTGGTGGAGTCTGTGCTCGGTGACACATGAAGATAACCACTGTGGCAGTGCCTCAGGAGTCAAATACCAACATTATTCATCAAGCCAAGGTGAAATAAGTCATACATTGTCACTCTAATCACCTTCTAACCATTTTTCTTCCTGTTGTCGGCATCTAAGCATGTTTATTTTTGGGGTGACGGGAGAAAGAAAAACACTGTTATGGAAAACTACAGGCAAGGAGACGTTGGAAAAATGGGAGAAGGAATCCACCTACTGGCCAACTGGGGGAATCGTCTAATTATTATACTTCAAAGCATTTTACATGATAATCAGCGAGGATCATTAATTATGTTTTGACCTAATTCTCTTCATTTTAGCATCCAGTCATTAAATTTACACGCGACACAGACTTCATTTGATATATTAATAACTGTATTATTTTTGTTTTCCACATTTTGAAAATCCCCTCCTTCAATAAACAAAAGCTGGATTCTCTTTGGAATGAGGGGAATAAAGATCTTTTTCACAGCTAGTATTTGTGGTTATTAGCTGATAGTAAACTTAAAGTGAATGCATCTATTGTTCTCAGACGCATGCACCAACCGAAGCAGATCAATCCAGAGACAAAGGGCTCCTTCATCCCTCTGCCACGACCATTGATGTGTCCGCTCCTTCATCACCCCCACTCATGTAGCTCCGCCTCCATTTCACCTCGTTGACCCTTCACATCACAACTTCCCATTCGGGAAATTTATTTTTTCCCCTTTGGTGGAAATGCAAAATGTATATGTCAGAAAGGCTGCAGGGGTTACATTTCAGCTTTGGGTTGCAGATTATTTTTATTTTTTTCATTTAAAAATACTGCTTGCATGAAACCAAAACTCACATACCTTTAAAAGTGAACTTGATTTATAAAAGTCTCAGAAACTCATATGCCAACATGGACATGACAAATGACAAATTCATGACAACGGAGCATCCTCAATATGCTGATGAAGATCATGTGAGATGAGTGAAAACCCTAAAAAAATATTTTTCTTTGAAACTCTGTCAATAAATAGTTCATAATTCATAACGGTCAGTCACCTCCACTGAGGAGATTTATTCTGTTGTTTGAAACCTTGATGAAGGCATGTTACATATTTTTAATGTATGTTTTTTCACTGACTGCACATCCTCTTACACAACCAGCTGATTGGCATCACGACGCAGGACATTTTTCCAGACTTGATGAATGTTTTTCAGATGATATTATGACGAGGGCTTCCTGGTGGTCAAACTGTGGATTCTGTTTGAAAAGTTTGAGCTTTTACGGGAAACAACGGTTGACATTTACTTTGCAAACCAAACAATTGGTTATAGTGACTCATCGCTTTTTTGTCTGGTGTCCCCCCCCCCCTCCCCCAGCTGTCAGTCGACCACAGAGTGAGGTGGCACATTTCTTTACCGCTTGTTGTGAGGGAACAGTGCCCGTAAATCCACGCCTAAACTTTAAAATACAATGCAGGAATTACAGTAGAGCTCCATATTCCATTACTTCTTGTGATGCTTCGGCTACTTGTTGAATACCTGCTGATGAATTGATTGATGTCTGTCGTGTGACTCATAGTGACAATAAGGGACTGCAGCAGGCTTCGCTGATGACCACGAGGAGAGATTGACAACGACACAGCTCGTCTTGAAGCTTTCACGTTTAAAGGGAAAAGTTTTTTTTAATTTCTTATTCCTTTAACGTCTCACCCAAACCTTTTCCTCAGCCTATACTCAGTCTCTGTCAAGCCCTCAGGTGAAACATCCAACACTGTCAAGCTCATTGTTTAAGTTTTCTCACAGTTTGAAAGAGCCTCAAACCAGTGTTTTTTTTGTGTTTTAGCCCACTAACATCAAATCCTACACACATTACATACAGTTAACCATCATTTTGAATGAATTAACCTGAAATTTAAATGCATTTTCTACCCTAACACACATTCATTATCTTCATTTGACTTCTGTATGCATATACATTAGCTGCTGTGCTTGAGAAAACAATCGGAAGGGTTTATTTGCAAAAGCAGATATTTCAGTTTTTTTTCCTGTTTGGTTTAGCACCCAATGGTAATATCAACTAAACTGTTGGCTTATTCGTGGCCTTTGTCTGTTTCTTTTGTTATTGTTTTTGCAAATTGACCCCTGATTTATAGGCCAATTCAAATGTACAATTTACAAAATAAAAAGTACATCATTTGTTATTAAGGAGCAAACACTCTTTTAAGAATACCTTTTTTTGCAGCTTACTGATACACTACTAAACGTCATTGCCTCAATACCTGAACACACAGTGAGATGTGCATGAGCTCCTTCACCTGCAGCAGCCTATTAAATCCTAAAACTTTTGCATTTAAGACATCGAGGTGTCAAATGTCAGACGTTTCCTCGCCCTCGTATCTGAACTGGGACACTTCTTAAAATACTGCTCCTTGGAGAAATATGTGTTCCAGAACATTCAGTGTCCACATAACACCCAGGCTCCCTCCCTGCCTTCCCACATCTGACTTTTCATTTGCTTTTTCTGACGCTCAGCACCTTGTGAGAAAAAGATCTCGGACAAGTGTAAAGCTTCACACTTTTCAAATATAGCTCTTAATCCTACTGGGGGCTGACGGGGCAATTCAGTTCTCACTGTTAGTTTTGAGGTATGCCAGATCTACTGTCATCTTAAGAGATGGTGTATTCCAACATGTAGGCTTATCATACTTCAATTTAAACATTTGGTAAGTCATGGTTTTGTATTTCTATTTTTTTTTCATCCAAAACCTGCCACTAAGCATCACCATTAATGTGTGCCTCGCTCACACTCATCATAATTTTTTTATTATTATATCAGGCGTTTTGGGGGTGAGCCAATCAGCACCACGGAGAGCTCCTGCATCTCTCCGTTGTCCTGGGCAACTCGTAGCGCCACAAGTCATTTGATATTGATAGGGAACTTTTCAACAACAAATCAATATATATATATATATATATATATATATATATATATATATATATATACATACATATATATACAATTGTTATATATTATATTATTATATATATATACATATATATATATATATATGTATATATACATATATATATATATATATATATATATATATATATATATATATATATATATATATATATATGACGGAGAGAGGGAGAGAGGGAGAGGGTATATAATGATAATGTCACTTCATGAAGTGACGTCGCTACGTAACATTTCTCTGTCCCCTGTTTTATTCCCCGACGTCAGCAAGCCGTAGACGCGTCAACGTGAACGGCAACCCTCCCCTCCACGAGGCGACTGGCCCTTTAAGGGTTATGTAGCCCGGCTAGCCGACGTAGGACGAGCCGACCGCGCGTCCGTCTGCCCGCCTGCGCTCCCGCTGCCATCCCCGTCATGGCCTCCGCGCAGCCGCCACCGACGCCGACACCACCGAGGATGAACCGACCAGCCAGCGGCCCTTCCCTTCCCGAGGCGGAGACGGACGTCAAGCCGAAGCAGAGGCACCGGTAGAGGCGAGCCGCGCCGGGGAGAGCCGCCTCACAGCCCATATGCCCCCCCGGTCTCCTCCATGCCTGCATCTCAAGCCAAGTACAGCTATTCGATAAAGAGGCGGGCGAAGCCGGGCGGCGGCGGCACAAACATGACAACGAACCGGGATTATTCCGTTAATCTGTCGGTGCAGCAAGTGCTGAGCCTTTGGGTGCACGGCACGACACTGCAGCACTTCACAGGTATGCGGAACGAGAGGCGCCGTTATTCTCCTGCGTTCATGTATTCCGCTGTCCTCGCGACCACCGCGTGCAGTGCACTTTATTATAAGAGCGCGTCCATTTATAAAGACGAATACACGTAAATATGGGCTGTGTTTGCACCTCTCGTGCTTAGTGGGGGAGAAAGGGGAGAGTGGTTCACGTGAAGGGGGGTGGGGTGTGGGGGGGGGGGGGGGGGGGGGGGGGATGCCACTGCCACTCCTCTTTCCACGCTTGCGGCGTCAGTGGACGTCACGACAGTAATCACAATATGCGGCTAATTAATCTCCCTGCTGCTTGAATGCGTCCCCCACTGTGTAGTAAATGAAGTGTCTCCCACCTCCCTCCTCCTCCCTCCTCCTCCTCCTTCCCCTCCTCCTCCTCCGCCCTTTGTCTTGCAGTCCAGTTATCAAGGGGCAATTAGAGGCTCTATCCGTCTGGGACATGGGATGGTCCAGACACGCAGTGAGGTCGAGGTCAAAACCCATACGAGTCCCGACGCGGGGCCGACGCCTTCACGCATGTGTATTAATAAGCATGCGAATATGTGGTTGGAGCACCACGGTGGAGCTGATGGCGCTGAAGGGGTCGATAACGGGTGCTTTCTTTACGCCTGTCAAACAATGACAAATACCTGCAAGCTGATTTTCTCGTCCTATATACTTTAATGTCATCAGTTTGACCTTTCGTGTTCCTACTCGGGCAAAGGTTTTTTTTTTTTGAGGAGCTCCAAGGGAGACGATCTGGGGGTCGAAATACAGCCAACATGAAATAATAATAATAATACAAAAGTAGGACCAAGCAGGAAAGGCAGTGTGCGGGCATTGTATCTCTTCCTCTGCAGGCGGGCCGAACTTCCCGTGGCAAGAACAACATTATTATGTTCTCCCTGCTCAACGCACGCATGGTTGTGAAAGAGGGTGATGTGCACAGGAACAACAGGGCCGCCACACGCACACACACATAGACATGTTCTCGTTCTTCCTCCCTGCAGGGGCGAGAGAGTTATCGAGGAGGCGAGGCACGCGCTCACAGCCGAGTTGCCACAGTCTTACGACACGCAGCCGACATCCTATGTGCTGGCTGCAGTTTCACTTCAGCAAACCAAAAAAGGATGCAAACAAAAAAGGAACGTAGTTGTTGAGTCGCGATTTGCGATATTCGGCGGAAAGACGCTACTTTTTATTCAGCACTTTGAAGGTGCTAAATAGCTCAATTCACGGCCTATCTGCATCTCAACACGACGCCGGCTGAGCCCCCGGCCGGCAGCCACCGGTGCTCACAGCGCTAACAGCGCAACACAGTGTATGACTGTGTTTAGCCGAGGGGGAAACCGAATGGTGGTTTGATGCCATATTGCTGCTGTGAATGTCAAATAGAGAACCTTTCAAATATACTTTTTTTTCCCTCAACATTTTATTATTGGAACTTATTTTTAATGAATAGAATGCAGTAAAAACAAAGTTTCAGGCAAACCGAGTTCACAGCTTGTTCCGCTGCACCCATTTTTCATTGTTTATTTATTAAGTACATTTAGGGTCTGCAGGAGAGTCCAAATGCCATGTAACGTATACACATTTGGTTTTTCATCCAGCCCAAATAGGAAACAGCTTTGAAGTGGAAATGATAATAGTAATAATAATAAACCTTATTTATATAGTACCATCCTAAAACAGAGCTGCAAAGGTCTTTTTGTAGGGAACACTAACTTAAGTACAGAGAAGATATTTAAAAAAGTAAAATAAACAAAACACTGTAGTGGATATGGCTAAATAAACATTAACAAACTATATAAATATATATTTAAGATACTGGATTCACACCTAGTGTTTGGGACAAAGAGGTTAAAAACCCTCTTCATCGCTCCCCGCTGACCACGTCCCGCCTCTCCTCACCGGGACAGATCCATCACCCATCCTCCCTCCTGCTGGGGGAGCTCAACACCCCTGCAGTGCGTGCGTGCGGAAACCCTGACTGCCTATCAGGCCACATACAATGGCATGATCCCCTGGCTTTATTATTATTATTATTATTGTTATGAATTAATTTGTAATGCTTCACTGTTGACATGCCAGCTCTAAAGCTGCCGTGCGGTACCTCATCCTGGAAGTGCGGATGAGCAGAAGTTATTGCCGTGCCTCCTCTGAACATGACCGGAGGAGCTGTGTCCACCTGTCCCCTGAAATTAAATGTTGGGCCCGGGCTCCCGGCGTTTGTTAAAGTGTGAACCAAAAAAATGACCTGCCTCGAGTGAATTCTGTCAGCCGGAGTAAATAAAGAGCCGTGTCTTTCCACCGAAACATTTCACCCTGATGGCTTTCTCCTCCGTCTCTTCCTTGATCACGTTACGTCAAGCTTGGGATTCATCAAGTGAGGCCACAGACATCCCTTCAACAGGGGACTGCCACTTGTCCACCCCCCCCCCCGAGCATTGTGTTAATCCCTTCAGGCTTAAGTTGGCCGACAGATGCATGTGCAGCCGGGACTGGATGAGGGATCCGGACGAAGCAGGGTGGGACGCCTCCTTTTTCTTTTCATATTTGTAAATCAAACCAATGTACAGCTCCTTTTTTAAATGATTTCCGGGCCCGGTTGGACGCAGGAGCGACGGGCGCATAATCAACTCAAATCCATCGCTCTGACTCCTCGCATCCCTCCATCCTACATCCCCCCTCTTACCCATCCTCCCCTCTTGCTCGACACCGATGGTGGAGAGAGACGGCAGCGATGCAGCAGCGCGGGACAAAGAGCCGTTGTGTCACCGCGCCGTCTCTCTCGCTCTCTCTCTCTGGTTGCCAGATCAATATGTAGATGGAGGCGCTCGGCCGGCCGTGGAGCAACTAGGTTAGATGGATGTGCTGAAGAGCTCCCCTCTGTGCTGGAGAAATACTGAAGTAATAGAATCAAGTCTTCAGATGTTTACAGCGCACAACAATGTCCCGTTTTCCTGTTGATGTCACTCATCATCTAAATTAAACCGGCTCTCTGGTCGTTCTTCGTCCTCTCGCCCCACACCTTTTTTTATTCTAGAATAATCTTGCCAGCGGTTTAGAGCTCCGGCCTGTAAGAGAGAGAGAAAGAGGGCGAGGAGGATGAGGGAGATTGTGACCTCTGACCTTTTGGTCCATAAAGATGTCGTGCATTTCTTATGACATCCGTAATTGAGGCAGCACAGCGATAGCGCTCGTGTTTGGTGCACGATCACATGACGCGGTTGAACTCATTCGGCATCTGTTAGTTTTGCTAATGTTAAGTTGTTCAGCAGCGAGCTGTTGTTTCAAACCAGATTCACTGCTAAACGCAGAGCGGCTCGATCTGAGCTGGTTTTATGCATCGCGACCTCGGATCCATCACCGAGGTCGGCTGCCTCCTCGATGAGCCCTGACTTGTGATTGTGGCGGCTGTAGATGGAAATCCTCCCTCACAGGCTTATGCAGCTGCACGAGTGTCCGTGCGTCCTGATCTGGAGCTGCAACACGCCCTCGAACGGAGTCTGTTGTGTATAAATCTGTCAAACTTCAGGGAATCTCATGTGGCCCATGTAGCAGGAGTCCTTCTGAGCGATGACATCTCTTAATTAGCATGACAAGGACATTTTGTATCTTTCCTTATCCAGGGCGGAATATATGTATCCCATTTTTCACTGTAATGGAAATCTGCAGGGGTCATTAATGTTCACACCATCTTTACTTAAAGGAGCAGTGCAGTCATGCAGCATGTCTTGTATGAAGTCATTAGAGACAGATTAGATGAAGAATGGTCAAAATCCAAACAGCGGAGGCCGAGATATCCTGACTTCTAGTTTCTAGTGTTGGTCGAGCTCTGCAAGAGCTGGAGCCTACATATCCCATAATGCAAATGCACATCATCTTTTATTACACTCTCCCTTCCATCAGCAAATGTTGGCATTTTAGCATTAAAAAAAGTGACTTAAACAATTAAGCAATTCTCAAAATAATTGCTATGCTTTTGGTCGATCTTTACAGCTCGTAATGTAGAAGGATTTTCAAAGTAGCATAAAATGTAGTACAAATACTTCAACATTGTACTTAAAGGTTATCTATTGTACATTCAGAGCATTTATTTAGAGCATTAAAAAACTATTTGCTATATAAAAATAATAGGGGAGTGGAGTAATGTCGGCACCTTCGCTGTTAGCATCGTTAGCTGCGAGCCGCCGGCTCAGCCGTCGCCATGTTGAGAGCCATGTGGAGGCAATAGGCTCTGCATCTCGCCTTTTTAACTATAGAAGTCGAGGATTCCACCACTCTTTTCCGACGAATCATTTCAGCTTTTGTGAAAGTGTGAACACTTTGCTCGGACGGAATAGAAGCTACCAGAACAGCCACGTAGTTTACTCTTTTTCACACTGTACCTGATTTGTTTGTCCCCCCCCCCCCCCCCCCCCCCCCCCCCCCCCCCCCCCCCCCCCCCCCCGTTTAGAGATGTGGTACTGGGTGTTCCTGTGGTGTCTCTTCTCCTCGCTCTTCCTCCACGGGGCGGTGGGGCTGCTCATGTTGGTCATGCTGCAACGCCACAAGAGGGGCCGCCTCATCACCGTGGTGCTGGTCAGCGCGGGTTTCCTGGCCTCCCTCTCCGGAGGCGTCATCACCAGTAAGTCCACTTTTATTCCAACACGCTTTTCTTTTTTTTGAATTTCATGAATTTCCTGTTAATACTTAATGCGCCGCTCAATCGTGATGTAAACCGGAACAACAGGGTCCTTGAAGGGGCACTTCAGCTTTTCACTTTGCTGGTCACAAGCGGGCACCACTCAGTGTGAAGGTCTGACAACAAGATGACAGCGAAATGCATCGTGGGAATTGTAGGATTCAGCCGTAATTGGACCTTGAACCAAACTAAGGGTATGAGTCAGGATGTTTGGGCCCCTGCTGCAACGACTTCGACCGCTCCTTTCTAAATATAACCACCCAGTGAAGCAATGGACTCCTCAGTGCGGGCTGTATTGACTGAGAAAGCATTTCACAAAAGAAGTTGTCAAATGACGAAAACTTGAGAACTTTGTCTAAAAATGTGTGTAAACAGAATAAGTAAACAAAGCTATGATCAGACGCTTCATGCCAGAGTTTGGTTGGTAAGACAATAGTGTTATAACATTATAATAATAATAATTGCATTAATGCCTAGCTTCAAAGTAAATAATAAGAATTTGTTTCTATACCAATGAAAGTCCCAAAAGTATAATATAATATGACGGCACAACACTAAAATAACAGGTGAATATAGTTCATAATCAAGTCCTGCTTTCTGGTCCCCGTTTTGTTTGTATTTGTTTATCTGAACACGCTCCACGCCGTCTATCTGTCAGCAGATGCCCCAGACGGTGCTTCAGTCTTTTACTTCCTTGCACTCACTGGTGTAAGTAGAACCTGTCCGAGCACAGCTGAATGAATCACTGTCTCCATCACAGATGCAAAATGCCCCCCTCCCCCGTCTCCACCCAAAAATAGAAGGGTGCTTTTATTATTAATGTGTAGCAATCAGGGAGAGCAGACTGCTGACGGCGAGCCCGCACCCCTCAGTCTCCATGTGAGCGCCGGCCGGAGCGCGAAGGACGGGAAAGGTTACGGCGCGTTAGAGAGAAGAAAAACCATCAGGCCTTAAAGCGATGAATAATTTATCAAATAAAGACACAGAATAAAACTTTTGGACAACGTTTGCATTTAAATGTGACTAAATCCTGACAGATATGTGACATCACTAGGCCACTAGTTCAAGAAGAAAAAGAGGAGCCCAGACAAAACCCAAACTGTGTGTTTGCGTCTGTGTGTTTGTCTCCCCGCTTTGTTTAGTTTTGGGGGCGAAACTCGCTTTCGGGCCGACCTGCAGTGACGGCCTGTTTGCTTACGACCTGTTTGCTTACGGCCTGTTTGCTTACGGCCTGTTTGCTTACGGCCTGTTTGCTTACGACCTGTTTGCTTCTTTTCCTCCCTCAGGTGCGGCGGTGGCGGGGGTGTACCGCGTGGCGGGGAAGGACATGGCGCCGCTGGAAGCCCTGTTGTTGGGCGTGGGCCAGACCTGCCTCTCCATCATCATATCCTTCTCACGCGTCCTCGCCACTCTCTGAGGCGGAAGCTGCAGGCGCTGAGGCCACAGCGAGCCAAGTCGAGGCCAATCAAGGCCGATGGAGAGACTTTTGTTTCCCGGTGGTTTCGCAGCTGGAAGAGGAGGCAGGAAATGCTCTGGACCTTTTTCCTTCTCCTGGACTTGAAAGCAATGTTGTTGTTTTTTCCGGGTGTTTCCAGAGTTGCATCACTTCTTCGTGCCAACAGCCTTCTCTGGGACATCCAGATGCCTTTTTATGGCCACTGACTCTTGAAGGATTTCTGTTGCACCTTTGGGTTGGGGGGAGGGGGAGGGCACCTCTTTTTAAAAAGGGAAAAAGAAACAGCAGAGTGACGAACCTGTAACGATGATCTCCTTCGAACAAAAGCAATGAGCAATGAGTGGTGATCAGGGAGGGACAACCCGGCGTTGGATCACCAGCGAAGAACACCATGTTTCTTCAGTATTGAACATCAGCCTCACCTCAAGGCCTTCACAACGTTCATTCCTTTTTCTTTCTTTTTTTTTTTTAAAGCTGCGCCGTCCGAGACGCAGCTTTGAGTTTAGCACTTTGTAAATGTTTGAGACGCCCTACGCCTAACGTGGCGGGGAATCAGTGGACGTGGAGGAGAGGGGAAAAAAACCAGCATCGCCGCTTTGTTCGGCCTGAAATATTGATGTGTGTCTACCTGTGTGCCAAGGAGAAACCCAGATTGGAGTTTAAGGAACACTTCGACACGTCTGGGAAAATAGCCTCGCTCGCTTTCTTGCTGAGAGTTAGTTAGATTTGTACGTTTTGTACGGCAAATATGAAGCTAGAGAGTTAGCTTAGCTTAGCATAGGGACTGGAAACGGAGGGGAACAGCTAGCCAGGCTCTCTCCGATGGCAACAACAATCACACACCTCGCTTGTTGAGTCTAAAATCAGCGTTTTGTCATTTTATCGTAGTTTTATGCACCCGACTGTATCGGTACCAATTACATTTGATCTGGTTTGGTAGCGGTAACCCAACGCTACTTTATTTTGGTGCTACTTTACTCTCTCTGTCATTTCAGTTGTGAAAACATAGGACCACTATAGTAATACTCTCTCTCAGTTTGCGCTCTCAAGTACCAACGTTTGGCACCGACTGATTTCACGTGAATCGGTACTCGGTGGTAGCGACGTCATTCCGGTCTTTACCCTGAAAAGTACCGTGTTCGGTACCCAGCCTGTTTCAAGTCTTTGTGCTAAGCTAAGCTAACTGGCTGCTGCTTTCAGCTTTATTCTATTTATTTGTTTCAGTGTCTTGCTCAAGGACACTTGGACATGTTTGAGAGGCGGATCGACCTCTCCGCTTTAAGGAGAATAAGTGTCGAAATGTTCCTTTCAAGCAGACCGAGTCGGCCTGGACGAGCCCTCATAAGGATTCAAGATCAGCTTCCTCTTATTCAGGTTTTAAGAAAGATGAGAAGGGGGTGGGTGGGGGGGTGGGGGTTGCTGCTCGAGAGTCCCGTTTTCAGACGAACTGTTCCTGCGTCTGCTGCCGATTCCGTGTGATGACTTTTGGACTCCAGCTGTGGTGCTTCTGACGCGGCTCCGCTCCATTATGAAGACCGTGAAGGTCGGACGGATTCTGCTGCTCAAGGCGGCCATTTTATTCAATGGCTTCCTCTTTTCTCTGCGTTGTTTATTAACCCATGTTCCTTAGGTTTGACTTTGCGTATTGCACTGAAATGAATTATGCCTTGTTTTTAGCACCGCTCCCGGTGTGCACACAGAAACCCAGTGGCGATATAGACACAAGAAAAAGAATGTGCTCAATGTTGATGCATTAGTTGGACTTCTGAACAGAAAGATCCACTGGTTTTTATTTCAGTTTAATGCCCGTAGTCCGGCTGCGATGCCAAAGCACCGCTAACGTTTATATATCATCTCCGTGTCATTTGATATCACAGCCACAGGTTTTATTCATTTCATTCACTTTTACAAGCGTCTGCACGTTGGCTGGACTTGGACAATTTACATGAATTTGGCAAGACGGGGGAAAAAAGTAATAATGTTCATCATGTGAGTTATGGACTGGGCGCAGCTCGCCGTCTGTACCAGCTCAGCACACAAGAGGGCGGTATTGCACAGAAATGAAGTGGCAGCCTGAATGCCTGAAAGACGTTTGTGAATTTTTGAAAAGGATGAATGAGTGTCCCTCTATCCTAATTTCCACCCCAGAAAATGAAAGTCAAATGAAAGTCATCTGAAACACCCCCCTCCACCCTTTTTTTTAATCCACTGAACATTCTGCACATCGTCCACACACTATCTTGTTTTAGTGTTTTAGCTCAATTTCAGGGACCAAATGTGAGTTGCTGCTGACGACTGCTATGTATATATATATATATATATATATATATATATATATATATACATACACACACACATATATATATATATATATATATATATATATATATATATATATATATATATATATATATATATATATATTTATTTATTTATATTCTATAGAACCCCCTGAAGTTTCAGAAAAAGGGTGAGAGGACACGTGACGCCGCGTTCGGAGGAGCAGCTCACTGAGCGACGTCTTACATAAATAAATGAGTCTTTTTATTTGTTTGTGTTTATTTGTATTTATTTTTTTGTCTGCCAATGAAACTGCAAGAGAACTGGACTGAAGTTGTTGGATGAGTGAACATCCTGAGCTGCACCCGAGGAATGTGGTGCAGCTCTGGTGAGGGGATCCATCCCGATGATGACGAGTTCTGTGGGCTGAGTGAGATGACCTCCCCCTCTCCTCCTTCTCGGACACTTACTGTGTACGCGCATGTGCAGTGCAGCGTGTGAATGGGACTCTGCGGACAATCCAACAAGAGACGATGTTGTACAAAATAAAAAAAATGGCACTTGTAGATAATGTACAATATGTTTTCTACATTTTTGTACCAGCCAAACCGCTGATATTTATAACTATTGCCTATTTATGTACAAATTGTTCCTCCTGCACATAATCAACGGTCAGTTGGATTAAAAACCTTTTTGCAGTATTAACAGCTCAGGGGGTGTCCGTTCTTCTCTGCCTCCACACATCGGCATCAGCGTTCCTTCGTGGTTTTCTCTTGTATGTCCTTTTAGGGTTTTTTGGGGGGATACCTTCTTTTTTTTTTTACTGCGCCACCCTCCTCTTTCCAATCATGAGTTAGAAAGGTGACAGAATGTGGAAATACTTCAATAGCTGACAGAAAATGCTCTCCCGCGTGAAGCGTCCAAAGCCCAGGCCGAAGTGTGTCATCGTGAATTAAGTTCTTTATCCAAAAGCTGGATGAATCCATCAGGACGGCGACCTCCAACAGCCCGAACATGTTTAGTAGAGCTGATTCATTCAGCGTGGACTCGGGTCATTTGGGAGGCCTTTGTGTGCTCTTCGAGCTGATCGTGGCCTGTGATTAACATAGACTCTGACACGGTTCATCTGTATAAGGTTCTAACTTATTAAGTGCAAAAAAACAACCACAGAGAACTTCAAGGGTTTGACTTTTCAACTCAACTAATTCCCCCCTCAGAAAGAGCCCTTTTGTCTTTGTTCCTGCAAGCGATTTAATCCGGCATGAATCCAAATTGGCTGCTTGGCTGCGAATGCAGAGCCCAGTTTGTGAAAGGCGTTATTCATCACTATTGTCCCGCGGGGGTCGGGAGGGTCGTCTCCGCTCGTGGCTCGCCGTCCGGTGGCACCGAGGGACGGACGCGGATCGCCGGCCCCTCCTGGCACGGCTGAGAGCCACTCGGTTCACTGGCGTGCAGTGTTGGCTCCTTTTAGAGGAAATTGCCTGTTTTCAGTCGGTGATGCGACAGGCAGGCCCGTCCGAAAACCAGTTGCGATTGTACCCAAGACTCCATGAGTGAACCAAACACAATTCAGACCCAGACACAGTTCCTCTTATCTGATTTGACATTCGGTTGCTTTTCGTCTCCTGGCTTCGTAGACTTTGACCTGCCGGCTAGTTATTTGTCACGGCTAACGTACCCGAACCCCGGCAGAGCCAGGTGTCCACTGTGATATGTTTATAATGCTGAGAGGACTGAGGGAGGGCTATGAATAGCTGCGATGGAATTTAATCAGCATGCTTGTGGATTTGAAAGGACAAAGCTCTCAGGTCGTTATCGTCGTGTTTTCTTTGTGATTTTATTATTTAGTGACGGAAAGCAGAGCCTGCGACTGTTGCTCCTTAAAAAAAGAAAAGTACTGCACAGCAGGGACAATGTTGTTCTTGATATTTACTGCCCTTAAATCGCCTTGAGTCACTGCAACGTTTCATGTATCTGTGCAGTAGTACTTCATTTCCCAAAATTACAATTCTGGTCATTTTCAACCCAAATATAGAGCATGCTAACTTTGTATTTACAGCCTCTTGTCGTGATTCAGGAGACAAGTAGCACGAGCCTCCTAACGTTTTTCAAATTCGACAAATGTAACGCCTGGATTAGCTTGTTTTGCTAACTGCACGGGGATCCACTTATAAGGCAACCAGCCGGCTAGCCAACTAGCAAACTACCTATTAATCTGAAGCAGTGGCGGCTGGCCAATAGAGGGCCACGGAGCCTGGCCCCACCCACCTTGAGCCACGAAAAAAAAGTATACAAAAATTATAATAATAATATTAATTTTATTTATAAATGATACAAATAGTCATTATTTGTGTTTTGGAGGTATGGAATATACCCAGGAGTAAGAATACATGAGGACACCAGGACACACATGATAACTCCTCAAGCAGCCATATTGGACAAAGTGAACCTCACTACCAGCTGGAGGAAGGACACAATGAGGAGGTGGAGAAAAACAGGCTCACTTTAACCCTATAAGGTTCATAGGGGCGTCTTAATATATAAACATGTTCTATCAGATTTGATATATATATATATGTGATTTATATTATACGATATTTATATTTTATTATTATAAATTTATGATATTTATATTATATGGCATTTATATATCATATTATACTGAATATATTATATGACATATATATATATACATGTATATTAATATACTGAATTGTATGAATAAGATGTTCTTATTATGTCATTGTTGGAATAAATGTTACATATTTAACTACAAATTAGAAATGCGTGTTTGATACTTTTTTTGCATTGTATCATTCTGGGATGTTTTGCTGAAATTGATTGGATGGCCCATACCAAAAACAAATTCCAGCAGCCGCCACTGATCTGAAGTAATAAACTTCTTATCATTTTATACACAGACTGGATTCGCTACATTGGAGCTAACAACCAGCCGGCTAATCAAGTTAGCTGGTAGCTAGCTAGCAGAATTCGTTTTAATAATATCTGGAAAATGTGTTCACCTCTGTTGAAGTAAAAGCATGTTATAAAGTCATAAATAATCTGCCATAGTCATATTGCCAGTTAAAAGTAGATCCTTGGGCGTATTACAAAAATAGCAAATCCACGAGGCTAACTAGTTTCTGATTAAATGATCTATGTCAACTTTATTTGGAAACTTTCTTCAGAGTCATAAACCAGTTAGTTTATGGCAAAGGTCATTGACATGGTTTTGTGAAGAGTGGCTGTTGCACTTTATTAATTGATGTATTGGTTAGGCCTATATGACTGTTAACCCATAGGCTACACACAAACACACTTTCAAAATTCAAGTTAACAGTGTTTGATTTATGATAATGATAATATTCCGATAATCCGTCTTTAATGTAATGAAATAGAAAAATGTGCACGCCTTCCATATTTGAAGCCAATGTCATAACTGCATTGCCATTCTCCATCCATCCAGCAGAGGCCCTCGCACTCCCCCACCTGTCCCGGTCACCTGACTCCCTCAATCACCGGCTCACCTGTTACCTCTTGACCTCCTCGGCCCCTGCAGCAGGCCGAAGGTCGTGTGAAGGTGGTCTTCGATGCCGGATTGTCACACAGCGGTCTAAATCTCAGTCATGTGACACACCAAAACCTCTGGAAAAGCTCCCTTTCGTGTTTTGATATTGTTTACAGTTTGTTTACATCCCTTTGCATATCAAAAGCCTTTCAATCATACGGTGATCATACAGCCTTCATGCTGACGGCTGACTTGCTCGCTGCTATTGTCTTAGTGATTCCTCCACAGGAAATACTCAGGCGAGTTGAGCGTGACTGCAGACCAGGGGATTGCAGGCTTGCTTTGAAACAAAAAAAAAAGGGAAAAAGAAAAGCACCCTTCAACAATGGCTGGACCGGGGCCACGTCTTTTGATCACTTCACATTATCGACCCTCCTTTGTGCTCGCCTGACTCCAGTTGCTCATAATTCACAGAACATAAGAGCACGGATGACAAACGGCGCCCGCCGCCTGGCTGAAGCTGTGATCGCTGTCTGCGTCTCCTAAAGTCCTTGACGCGGAACGTGTTTACGAATGACACAAATGTTCTTCTCAATAATATTTCCCGATGTGATTTTTCAATGAAACCGTTCACAGTTTTTTTTTTTTTGGGGGGGGGGTGCAGATGAATCCTTTGTGACGGTTGACGACGTCGTCGAAGTGGCAGTTGAAATGCTACTTCTCCTAATGGCGGTTAAGAGGGAAGTGTTCAAAGAAATGACAGCGGTCCACAGAGGAAGCGAGTGAGCATTAGTTGAATTCTAACAGTTGAAAGGAAATGTCAGTCGAGATTCCCATTGGGAGAAATGAGCCAGTTGAAGTGTATGAACTGAACGCTCTCGGCTTCAAGTGTTGATTGAATTGAAAGCACTCAAAGCAGTTGGAGTAAATTGTGTATTAACAGGGATATTTGAGAAAAAATTAAAGGGATGATGGAAGTTTTCTTTTTTTGTTGAAGGCAGCAGAAATGTCATGTCAGGTGATACTTGTGAAAGCAGCTGAATCGCAGAGTAGAAGATCCCTCTTTTGCTCGTCATAGCAGTTTAAATGTCCGCGTGTTCAATTCCCTTATCCAAACCGCGTAATGACTCGTGGGTCGCTGGAGTTCGATCCCGGCTGACATTGGACATTTAGAGCCTCCAATGAACCCAAAGCTGCATGTCTTTGGACTGTGGCATGAAGCTGGAGAACCCGGAGAGAACGTTGCAAACTCCACACAGAAGGACCGCCCGGGTTCGGGGATTCGTCAATATTTTCTTCCATGAATTTTGTTCTTACTTGTTAAACAAAAGACTTTGGTTACTCACAAATATTGAAGGTCCTGCAGTCTTAGACAATGGAAACGCACACAAAACACACATTCATAGAAGACGACATTTTAAACCGTTAATGTTCTAAAGCATGCCATTTTATCCTCGTCAATGATGATCAGAATTAGTACGAGTGTCTCAGTGCTATCTTACAATGGAGTACATGATATTGAACTGTACCGGTTATGAATGCACAGTTACTAATGGGGGTCGGTTTTTCATCATCAGATTTCAGAGACAAAGCAATCTTAGTAACTGATATCCGATTACAAGCTGCACTTGTGTTTATTGCTGCACATTTGCAAAATTAAACATTCAAGCCCAAGAGTTGGCAATAAATGACAAACAATCAAAGTAAGTCCAATTGTGTTAGTTAATAACTGGAAATAAATAAGGTTTCAATAATAAAACCAAGTACTGTATATAGCGTTCTATATATATTGTATGATATTACCTTTCTTTATCTTTTTTGTAAAGAGAGTTTTACTTCCATTGAAAGGGTAAAAGGGGTTATTTCTGAAGATATATGAAGAACACAGCATGAACATTCTCCATCAAAGTAAAGTCATTGTGATCGCAATTATTTAAGCATGATTTTAACGTGTGGCCCAATAATACATCTTCTTCATGACATCTTCTTCATTACATCTTCTTCATTACATCTTCTTCATTACATCTTCATCATTACATCTTCATCATTACATCTTCATCATTACATCTTCAACATTACATCTTCATCATTACATCTTCATCATTACATCTTCATCATTACATCTTCATCATTACATCTTCAACATTACATCTTCATCATTACATCTTCATCATTACATCTTCTTCATGACATCTTCATCATTACATCTTCATCATTACATCTTCATCATTACATCTTCTTCATGACATCTTCTTCATTACATCTTCATCATTACATCTTCATCATTACATCTTCTTCATGACATCTTCATCATTACATCTTCTTCATGACATCTTCATCATTACATCTTCTTCATTACATCTTCTTCATTACATCTTCATCATTACATCTTCATCATTACATCTTCATCATTACATCTTCATCATTACATCTTCATCATTACATCTTTATCATTACATCTTCATCATTACATCTTCTTCATGACATCTTCATCATTACATCTTCATCATTACATCTTCATCATTACATCTTCTTCATGACATCTTCTTCATTACATCTTCATCATTACATCTTCATCATTACATCTTCTTCATGACATCTTCATCATTACATCTTCTTCATGACATCTTCATCATTACATCTTCTTCATTACATCTTCTTCATTACATCTTCATCATTACATCTTCATCATTACATCTTCATCATTACATCTTCATCATTACATCTTCATCATTACATCTTCATCATTACATCTTCATCATTACATCTTCTTCATGACATCTTCATCATTACATCTTCATCATTACATCTTCATCATTACATCTTCTTCATTACATCTTCTTCATTACATCTTCATCATTACATCTTCATCATTACATCTTCTTCATTACATCTTCATCATTACATCTTCTTCATTACATCTTCATCATTACATCTTCTTCATGACATCTTCTTCATTACATCTTCATCATTACATCTTCTTCATGACATCTTCTTCATGACATCTTCTTCATTACATCTTCTTCATGACATCTTCTTCATTACATCTTCTTCATTACATCTTCTTCATGACATCTTCTTCATGACATCTTCTTCTTCATTACATCCTCTTCATGACATCTTCATCATTACATCTTCATCATTACATCTTCATCATTACATCTTCTTCATGACATCTTCATCATTACATCTTCTTCATGACATCTTCTTCATGACATCTTCTTCATTACATCTTCATCATTACATCTTCATCATTACATCTTCAACATTACATCTTCTTCATTACATCTTCATGACATCCTCTTCATTACATCTTCTTCATTACATCTTCATTACATCTTCTTCATGATATCTTCTTCATTACATCTTCTTCATTACATCTTCATCATTACATCTTCTTCATTACATCTTCTTCATTACATCTTCTTCATGACATCTTCTTCATGACATCTTCTTCATGACATATTCATCATTACATCTTCATCATTACATCTTCTTCATTACATCTTCTTCATGACATCTTCATCATTACATCTTCATCATTACATCTTCATCATTACATCTTCATCATGACATCTTCATCATTACATCTTCATCATTACATCTTCTTCATGACATCTTCATCATTACATCTTCATCATTACATCTTCATCATTACATCTTCTTCATTACATCTTCTTCATTACATCTTCATCATTACATCTTCATCATTACATCTTCTTCATTACATCTTCATCATTACATCTTCTTCATGACATCTTCATCATTACATCTTCATCATTACATCTTCTTCATTACATCTTCATCATTACATCTTCTTCATGACATCTTCTTCATTACATCTTCATCATTACATCTTCCTCATTACATCTTCATCATTACATCTTCATTATTACATCTTCTTCATGACATCTTCTTCATTACATCTTCTTCATGACATCTTCTTCATGACATCTTCTTCTTCATTACATCCTCTTCATTACATCTTCATCATTACATCTTCTTCATGACATCTTCATCATTACATCTTCATCATTACATCTTCTTCATTACATCTTCTTCATGACATCTTCTTCATGACATCTTCTTCTTCATTACATCCTCTTCATGACATCTTCATCATTACATCTTCATCATTACATCTTCATCATTACATCTTCTTCATGACATCTTCATCATTACATCTTCATCATTACATCTTCTTCATGACATCTTCTTCATTACATCTTCTTCATGACATCTTCTTCATGACATCTTCTTCATGACATCTTCTTCATGACATCTTCTTCATGACATCTTCTTCATTACATCTTCATCATTACATCTTCATCATTACATCTTCTTCATGACATCTTCATCATTACATCTTCTTCATGACATCTTCTTCATGACATCTTCTTCATGACATCTTCTTCATTACATCTTCATCATTACATCTTCATCATTACATCTTCATCATTACATCTTCTTCATGACATCTTCTTCATTACATCTTCTTCATGACATCTTCTTCATGACATCTTCTTCATTACATCTTCATCATTACATCTTCATCATTACATCTTCAACATTACATCTTCTTCATTACATCTTCATGACATCTTCTTCATGATATCTTCTTCATTACATCTTCTTCATTACATCTTCATCATTACATCTTCTTCATTACATCTTCATCATTACATCTTCATCATTACATCTTCTTCATTACATCTTCTTCATTACATCTTCTTCATGACATCTTCATCATTACATCTTCTTCATGACATATTCATCATTACATCTTCATCATTACATCTTCTTCATGACATCTTCTTCATTACATCTTCATCATTACATCTTCTTCATGGCATATTCATCATTACATCTTCTTCATTACATCTTCATCATTACATCTTCATCATTACATCTTCTTCATTACATCTTCTTCATGACATCTTCATCATTACATCTTCTTCATTACATCTTCATCATTACATCTTCATCATTACATCTTCTTCATTACATCTTCTTCATTACATCTTCTTCATGACATCTTCATCATTACATCTTCTTCATTACATCTTCATCATTACATCTTCATCATTACATCTTCATCATTACATCTTCTTCATGACATCTTCTTCATGACATCTTCATCATTACATCTTCTTCATTACATCTTCATCATTACATCTTCTTCATGACATCTTCTTCATTACATCTTCATCATTACATCTTCTTCATTACATCTTCTTCATTACATCTTCATCATTACATCTTCATCATTACATCTTCTTCATTACATCTTCATCATTACATCTTCTTCATTACATATTCATCATTACATCTTCTTCATTACATCTTCATCATTACATCTTCATGACATCTTCTTCATTACATCTTCATCATTACATCTTCTTCATTACATCTTCATCATTACATCTTCATCATTACATCTTCTTCATTACATCTTCATCATTACATCTTCATTACATCTTCTTCATTACATCTTCATTACATCTTCTTCATGACATCTTCTTCATTACATCTTCTTCATTACATCTTCATTATATATTCATCATTACATCTTCCTCATGACATCTTCTTCATTACATCTTCTTCATGACATCTTCTTCATTACATCTTCATCATTACATCTTCATTATATATTCATCATTACATCTTCCTCATGACATCTTCTTCATGACATCTTCTTCATTACATCTTCTTCATTACATCTTCATCATTACATCTTCATCATTACATCTTCAACATTACATCTTCATCATTACATCTTCTTCATGACATCTTCTTCATTACATCTTCATCATTACATCTTCATCATTACATCTTCATCATTACATCTTCTTCATTACATCTTCTTCATTACATCTTCATCATTACATCTTCTTCATTACATCTTCATCATTACATCTTCTTCATGGCATATTCATCATTACATCTTCTTCATTACATCTTCTTCATTACATCTTCATCATGACATCTTCTTCATTACATCTTCATCATTACATCTTCTTCATTACATCTTCATTACATCTTCTTCATTACATCTTCATTACATATTCATCATTACATCTTTTTCATGACATCTTCTTCATGACATCTTCTTCATTACATCTTCTTCATTACATCTTCATCATTACATCTTCTTCATTACATCTTCTTCATTACATCTTCTTCATGACATCTTCTTCATTACATCTTCATCATTACATCTTCATCATGACATCTTCATCATTACATCTTCTTCATGACATCTTCTTCATGACATATTCATCATTACATCTTCCTCATGACATCTTCATCATTACATCTTCTTCATTACATCTTCTTCATTACATCTTCTTCATGACATCTTCATCATTACATCTTCATGACATCTTCTTCATTACATCTTCATTACATCTTCTTCATGACATCTTCTTCATTACATCTTCTTCATGACATCTTCATGACATCTTCATCATTACATCTTCTTCTTTACATCTTCTTCATGACATCTTCATCATTACATCGTCTTCATGACATCTTCTTCATTACATCTTCTTCATTACATCTTCTTCATTACATCTTCATCATTACATCTTCTTCATTACATCTTCTTCATGACATCTTCATCATTACATCTTTTTCATTACATCTTCTTCATTACATCTTCTTCATTACATCTTCTTCATGACATATTCTTCATGACATCTTCATCATTACATCTTCTTCATGACATCTTCTTCATTACATCTTCATTACATCTTCTTCATGACATCTTCTTCATTACATCTTCATTACATCTTCTTCATGACATCTTCTTCATTACATCTTCATTACATCTTCTTCATGACATCTTCTTCATTACATCTTCTTCATGACATCTTCATGACATCTTCATCATTACATCTTTTTCATTACATCTTCTTCATTACATCTTCTTCGTGACATCTTCTTCATCTTCTTCATTACATCTTCTTCAACACACCTGTTGAAGATCAAATCACATTTTGGAGGCAGAATAAGAACTGTAGCTCTATGAGGACAGATGGACATCAATTGTTGTTCTCCACGAGAGCCACAAGAGGGCAGCATCGCATGCATAACGTCGGGACATCGCCCACTGTGCGTGTGTGTGCGTGTGTGTGTGTGTGCGTGTGTGTGTGCGTGTGCGTGTGTGTGTGTGTGTGTGTGTATTCGACAGCTGTAGTTGCATTGCCTTTTTTGAAGATTTCTAATTATTAATACAAAACGTACTACTGATAAATGAAGTAGCCTAATTAAAAACAAGAAAGCTCCACTTTTACCGGCTGCAACATCAAGTGATGCTTTGTATATTAATGCAACAATAATTATAATACAATGAAATAATTATTGCATACTCTAAAACTTTTAATTCCGGTACTCAAAGTACGTTTTGATTCTTATACTTTTGTTTGTCTGCTTTACATGAGTAAAAGGTCTGAGTGCTCCTTCCACCTCCGACAGCCCCGTGTAGCGTCCACGTGAAGTAGACGTTACCGTTGACTGACAGGTAATTATCCATCTACTCGTACATCCACTACCTACAGATGGACCCTCTAATCATGGACCAGTGTCCATCACAGCTTACCGGCCAATCACAGCCTTTACACAGACTTTAGATCGGATCAGAAAACGTGTGTTCATCCCCCGGTGGGGAAACTCATTTGCCACCAAAATCAATGCATACAGACAACAACAGGCCCACAGACGGGCCTATTGTCCCATTAGACAGAATGTGAGCTCCTAAAAGCAGGAGTTTGAAAAGAGGCAGCAGACATTGAGCAAACATGACGTGAAGTCCAAAAAACAAAACAAAAAAACTCGTGGTGGTTTTCTTCGCTGGGATTTGAACCAGCAACCCCGGTCCCTGTAAATCCTTGACGCAAGCACGTTCCTGTCTGCAAATGTCCTCCATCCTTTGAGTGCAATGTGCTCCTCCATGAGCCCCTTTTCTTCACTTCTGCCTCTCTCTCTTTTCCAGATGGACAACAGCCATTGTGACGCCGCGGTAACAATCTCCACCGCGATCAGATGCGACTGCGTCTGTTTTTGAGGATGGCACGTTTTCTTTTCTTTCTTTTTTTGTTATTACATTGTGGTGATGAGACGTGATAGCATCGCGCGGCGTGTCGGATGCTTTTCAGACACGCGGCCGAAGGGTTTCCTCCTCCGTCCGCTCCACCGCTCTGTTATGCAACGTGCTCGCTTGGGAACCGCGTCTGCTGCCGGTTTCTTGATCTAAACCAGTTGTGCTATAAACAAGCTCCATCTTCATCAATAATGGACCGCCACCGTAGAAGACGTGCGTTGTCCCTGCTCTCCAGGACGGTCCCACCGAGCGTGACATCCTACCGGAACAGTTATGTAACAGGGAAAGTTCAGGATGTGGGTAGAGGGGGATGGAGACGCTGCGACCTCGTAAACGGTTAACGTGCTGCATAACAAATCAATAAATATCAAAAGCTGCTATATTTAACTCCAAATAGTCGACAGCCACGGACAGTCTGGGCCCCTGGACACAGACGTGTGTTCAAGGGCCTTCCAACATACAAGCAAGACTCCCACATAACGTCTTCTTTTGTGGTGGTTTTGTGTCTCTTTCGGAATTTTTTTTTCCTTTTCTGCAGGTTTATTTGGGTTGTTGTTTTTTTGCTTCAATTTAAACTTGTTTTGTTTCTCTCTGCGGTTGTTTTCCGTCCCTTTTGGAATCTCTTTGTGGTCTTTTTTTGTCTCTTTTTGGTAGTTTTCCGTATCCTTTGCACCCCTTTATGGTCACTTTGTCTCTATGTGGTAGTTTTCTGTCTCTATGTGGTAGTTTTCCGTATCCTTTGCACCCCTTTATGGTCACTTTGTCTCTATGTGGTAGTTTTCTGTCTCTTTTTGGTAGTTTTCCGTATCCTTTGCATCCCTTTATGGTCACTTTGTGTCTATGTGGTAGTTCTCTGTCTCTTTTTGGTAGTTTTCGGTATCCTTTGTATCCCTTTATGGTCACCTTGTCTTTTCGTGGTAGTTTTCCGTCTCTTTTTGGTAGTTTTCGGTATCCTTTGTATCCCTTTATGGTCACTTTGTCTCTATGTGGTAGTTCTCTGTCTCTTTTTGGTAGTTTTCCGTATCCTTTGCATCTCTTTATGGTCGTTTTGTGGTTGTCTTATGTCTCTTTGAGGCCTGTGAGGCCCATCCAGTCATACATCCTGGACACTGACAAGTCAACTACCTATCACTGTAGCCAATCAGATTCTGGGGACTAGGGGGGGCCCAGAATGCCGTTCTGTAGCACATGGCGGGCGAGTAAAATGCCACAGACAGGGCGGATGGCATTGTTCAAGATGGAGGGGGACAATGGTGGACGCCTATCAGGCCCCCTCCAGACCTGCCTGCCCGGACCTCAGCCTTCCTGCCAGGCCCGGGCCGTGACATTTTGATGGAGCACACGGGGTCGGTGGCAATAACAAGCCACCGCTGAGATGTCGCCGCCGATGCGGGCTTCGCCCGCCATACTGTGACTCCACGATGGTGAGGCCATTACTCTCAGTCCGCCAGCTGGGCAGCCGACCTTTCCACCGGAGTTGGTTTTGGAGGTAAACGCTGATTAGCGCCGCGGCACTGAGCCGGAATGTGACAGCGATGCGCCGGCTGGTGTGAACCGAGGCCGCAGGCTGCCGAGTTCCGGGTGAGAGTTTCGGGCGGGTGTAGCATTATGTAACAAAACATAACGCCTTATTTGTGCTGACCGCAGTCTCTTAACATACTTACTATGCAGTAAATATGATCCGCTCTAGTCAGAGGGGATGGAGTTTACTTCCCTGTGTGTTTGCAGCTTCAGTGAAGAGGAGCTCTTTATTTCCATCAAGATATTCACTAGCTGAATCATGTGATAATCACAGATAAAAGAATACTATTACTAAATATAATGTGAGGGAGCTAACGGTTCATTTGTTTTCATTGAACAAATCTGATTTCAGAGTATCCTTACAGATATTTCCACAAAGTTTTACATCATCTTTGTTGATTACACACTTTTTATTTTGGACTCAATCACAAGGAAGCCACCGATGTTGCACCTCCAAGATGTTTCCTTGTGGAAATGGCTATAGATTTATTAAACTTTATTAAAGTTTGAGTTTCAATCTTAAGTACCCCTTTTTAAATAGGTGGTATCGTATATATAAACCTTCTAAAAAAATAATCAAGAAATGAAACAAGATCTGGTAGTGTTATCATTACTGACTGGCCATATACAGGGACGCCCCTCCCACTCTCTTGGTGGCTGATCATTGGTTGACACCGGATGCTCGTCGCCTGGATAAACTCACCTGGGCTCCTTTGGGCTGTGAGAGCCGGCCCACGTGGACCCGCCCTCCATTATGCACCTTCGGTTTGCACCGTCAAGACCCCCACAGCCCATTACCCACAAGTCCACGCTTCATTTGAGGAAACGTATATATATATATAAATCTCCCCAGCAGTCAGTGAGTCCATTTGTGACTCGTTGTGACGTCATCGTGGCTTTGACAGAACCATCTCTCCTCGAGGTCCTTTTAGAGGCTGTTCTGGGGGATTCAACCGGAGATGGAAGTTCATTAGTTGTCCTAAATGTTTTAAAGTTCTGTTTTTCTGTGAGCTTTAAAGACACTAACGGTTCACTCAGCGTACTCACGATGGACGTGGATGCACGTCATGTATTTATTGCATCATTTAATCAACTTAAACCTTATTTTAAAAATGTTTATGGAAGAAATATCGGTGACACATAATGGCCACTCATTTTTACATCTCTCGCCTTTTTTTCTAGGATGATAATTTCATATATCGTGATTTTTCTTAAAGCAATATTGACAGTTATTGTGAATTTAAATAATTGCTTATTTGATGTTTCTGGAGAGGAGCAAAGATTGTAGAGGAAACTTCATGGAATATGCTCCTTCTCCTTTTGCTTTTACTGTTTCACCCTGCAAGTTTATTTATATTTTGATTTTCACCATCATTCTTGGAAAACATTGTGCGGTTGGGAAACGTCTAAACTAATACTCTTTCTTCTCTTCTTCTTCTTCTCCGTAGAAGCAGGCGATGGGTGGGTGGGCAGATTGAGGGGTAAAAATAAAGAGCAAGGAGAATGAGTCACCGTTCCCTCAATCCCAGTCTGGATATAAATACATCCACATAGACACACGCATATTCGTACTCTTCTCCACGCGTGGCTGACATTACATAAACTGGAGCGTGGGAGGTTTGATGCGAGGCATGTATAATTCATCGGTGTGGGACTCAACTGAGGAGTAGCTCTTAAACCCAAACCAGCCCCCCCCCCCCCCCCCCCCCCCCCCCCCCCCCCCCGCCCCCCGCCCAACCCCCCTTAAAAAAGCCCCTGAACACATCCCCGCTGTTGTTTGGGTTTGAATGTGATGCTCCATCCTGCGTAGACGGACCTGAGAATCGGACTCGAGTGTTAGAAACCAGTCGGGTTGTGCCGTGGTGAGCGGTGGACTGACAGTCGGCCCAGAGGCTCCGAGTGCCGAGCACTCATCAAATACGACAGGAAGTGAAGACAAAGATCAGATTGTCACCGTGGTGGAGCAGAAGTGGAGACGCGAGGATGTGCTGAGGAATCTCAGGAGGACGGTGTTGCTTCCCTTCAAACACACCATCGTCTATTTCAACTTGAATTTGGCTTAAACCAGCAACAATTGGATGGTGTTTATTTTTTTCGTACCTTCTTACTGTAATTAAACACCCAGCAATTCGAACCTGATCATTCATGTGGGAGTTTGTGTTCACCTGTCGAACAGAAAGCCCAACATTCGTTTTATTTTAGCTCAGTTTCTGGTCTCCACCAACTCCTGGAGGAGATGTTTGTCTCTTTAGCTTCGAGATGCTCCTCTTTGTCCACAAAGCTAATCTCAAACTGGGCCTTTAGTATAAAAATCAAGGTTATGGTGGTTTTAATTTACTTCTATTTCAGACCAAGGGTCCACAGTTGACAAAAAGGTAAACTAATATTTGACTAATATCTGTCAGGTGGCCTAATTTAGTGAATAGCAATGTCTAGTGTATAGTACAATAACTACCTCCGAAGTGTGGACGTATCAAGTAGCAGAAGTTGGAAACATTGAGAATTGAAGGTTACATTTTACAGTACTTTAAATGTACTTTACGTTACACTTAGTATGAAGTAAAAACAGTTTGTGCTGTGCATGCTGAAAAACTGCCACCACAACAATAAACTATTTATTAATTAATTGTTTAGATCATAAGAGACTGGAAATCCTCAAGTATTACAACAAAAGTGTTGGGAGTCGAATGTTTTACTCTATGTAGAAAGTGCCGGCTGCAAAGTGTTGCTTGTTTTGTCCATAGGGAGCGTAAGAGAGCTAAAACACACACACACACACACACACACATACACACGCACACACACACACACACACACACACACACACATACACACGCACACACACACACACACACACACACACAGTAACAACTGTATGATTCATGATTGCCCACCACAGTCCCGGCCCTCATACTTCACCATTCACACGACGCAGTATGAATGTTGCATCATCGCAAAACAATTCACATTTTCCAACGAGAAGAGTTTTCCTTGTTTCTAAACTGTCTATCGGAGAGAAACTGAAAGCCGGAGCTGCTGCCAGCCGTGGTATCAGGAGAGCAGTGACGATGAGGGAGAGAGAGCCGCAGCTCTGGGGAAAGCCACCATTGGATTTTGATTACAGCTAAAACAATAAAACCCAGAATATTCATATGCCTTCAGTCCACAGGGATCATATTTGACTGTAGTAGAAGTGTATTCCGCGTGACCTTGACAGTAGTAGTACTAAGAAGTACTTTCACACACTGGTGTCTCTCTGGGGAATCGCTGTGTTTTATATGTCAACGACAAGTAGCAAAGATAGTTTCCTCTCCTCCTTTAATGTCGGATGATAGTCGGTTAAGGGATGATGCCAAAGCGAAACAACCCAGTTTAACCAGTCAATTGGAGCAAAACAACCAGCTCAAAACAAACAAGACACATATAGGAGCTTGTAATCCCAGCACTTAAATCACTTAAAGTTTTATAATGCGTAAGTCCGTCTGCCGCTTCATGAATACATGCGTGTTTGCTCTTTCCCCGAGAGTCAGAAGAGAAGCCCGTGACATCATTCCCACATGATGGCCAACAAAGATTTGGAAAGTAAAATAAAGGCGAAGCAAGTGCTGACATCCATCCAAAATCCTAAAAACTAAGTAAGTAAACCAGAATTCCAATCCGCGCCCCCCCCCCCCCCCCCCCCCCCCCACACACACAGACACACACACAGACACACACACACACACGCACACACACACACACACACACACACACACACACACACACACACACACACACACACACACACACACTCCGTGACAACTCCCTTAATGGTTTCACTCACAGATGAACCCTTCTTTAAGATGTCATTTCCCTCTCTCCTGCAAGGAAGCTATACGTTAATGTCAGAATGTTAGCTGCTTGTTAGTTGCTCCCTTTCTGCAATATCAATGTATAACACAGAGAAATAATAAGAAAATGTGAATAAGAAATGTGTAATGTGAAAATATGTGCATTGCACTACAATGCAACAACACATTTGGGGGAAAGCAGCCGTAGCCCCCACCGTACACGCTGGGGGCTACGGCTGCTGACGGAGGTGGAATTGGGCCGTAATGTGACACTAAACCCTTGAACGTTCATCAGTGTGAGGCTGATGAGCGTCACTCATAAGACATCCAAGTCGAGCATGAAACGTTCACCTCGCAGCACTCCACCATTAATAGATTGATATGTCTGACGTTGGAGGTCCCCCCAACACACTGACCTCCGGCTCTCTTTACTCTCGGCCTCAGGCCGACGGGGCTCACAGGGACAGCGGAGGGTTATTAAGTGCTGCGTGTAACTCATAAATCAGCCGATGTATGAAGTACCAGGGGAGCTGCATCCGGCTCCTAATGCAGCATTTATTCCCAAGCAAACCCCAGTGTGTTTCTTTGTTTCCTGTCCTCTTTTTTGTGTGCGTTTTTTTTTCAGTGGAGCATCTAAAAGTAGGAACAATATACGGCCGACAGGATTCTTTTCCCCTCCGACATTTTTTTCCCCGTCTCCTTCCCGCAAATGTTTTCCAGGCATTCAGAGTGCAAACAAGTGGAAACAGACCATGAATATGTCTCATTTGAAAGGATGGAATAGACCATGTGTCAAAAGAATGTTGCATCACGAGTGAATTCAGAAGCGTGCACACTCACACACTGATGGGTCTCGACAGCTTGATAGGTGCTGTGTCACACTAGAGATATAAAGTTAGTTTCTCATAATGTAAAAAAAAAGAAGTGGGACACATGCCAGTTTTAAAAAAGGCCTCTTTCACTTCACTATTCCCAGAAGTAATTACAATATTTTTTTCTATGAAATAGTAAGCTCACAGATTAGTCTTACACAAACTAGTGTGACTCCATCTCCTCTTCCAGAAATGCATGACTCGCAACTTAGAAATGTGTTTAAAGGGAAGGCTGTCTGGTGTGTGTGTGTGTGTGTGTGTGTGTGTGTGCGTGTGTGTATGTGTGTGTGTGTCTGTGTGTGTGTCTGTGTGTGTGTGTGTGTCTGTGTGTGTGTGCGTTTCTGTGTGTGTGTCTGTGTGTGTGTGTGGGGGGGGGGAAATAGACCAGCCACCTGATGACGGTCTACCAATTAGGGAACATCAGGTATTTTTCCAAATAGTGTTCCCAACAACTCCCCAATATATATATACATATACATACATATATATATATATATATATATTACACAGATCACTAAGTCTTTCCTAAGACACACGTTTGAATGGTGCAACCTGATTTAGTAAATCCCCAGCTTGATAGTTAACCTAACGGGACGTTACACACACCAATGTATCCTATCAACCTGTCCAGGTGGGTTCAACCTCTCAAATCCTCCACGCAGCACGGTTTTTAAGCACTGCCGTGCATATTTTTTTAGCAACATTAACAGAGAAAACAGCTCTAATATTCCTTTTCTACTCCACCCTGGAATGGAATTATTGAATTGCTCTTCTCATAATGTCACATAAGCAGACACTCCAAGCATTTTCCCTTATTAGTGCAGCCCGGCCTTCCCAGCAGCAGGGATGTTTCCCTCCCGTGGTAACGTCACTGGAAATGTCGACACAGCCCCCCCCCCCCCTCCTTCAGGATCCAGGGTTGTTCTGGCCTCGCTGACCCCACATCCTACACGCAACGATGCCGCGGGGATGTCCTCGCAGCTCCGGGCTCGGTGTCGCCCGGCGGTCTGCAGGGTCTGTGTCTGCAGCTGAATGGAAACTCAGCTGGACTGTAGGAGGAAGTCACTGGCACCAAGTCTGTGGCAGTGAGCACACGGCAAGAATGTCGGATGTGCTTTAAAGAGTGGCTTAAATTACTTTTTATTTCGCCCCTCTGGACAATAAGTATGTCACAGGGGAACTGGGGGGGGGGTAAGTTTTTTTCCTAAGGGCTCATTTCTCTGGAACATGAGAGCTGGATGGAGCCGCCGGGCCACAGAAACGGTGTTTACCTCAGCCACACTTTCTTTTCCGAGAAGAAGTGCTGCGTTTAAAGCTGGCATCGGGCAAAGTGATTTTCTCGGCAGTGATTAGTGTCGGGCGTCAAAATGTTCCACTTCTGCTCCACTGATTAAACATCAAATCCACATACGGTACGATGCTCAAAGTCGGGCCTTAAAAGTGGCTTTGGCTCGAGTGGATTCCGGCTTTAACCAAGAAGATTTACACAAACCAAATCTCCAGATGAAATAGGTCTAGATGCCCCCCCCCCCCCCATCCGAACACACAAGTATTCAGTGTTTGTGTAATCTGGCGCTGCGCTGCATTTGCCTCGAGGTGAAGCGAAGTCAGCTGACTCGCCATCGTGTATTCGCTGCACAGCTCGGAGCAGCCATGATGGACGACATGGGCAAACTGTCCAATGTTCTCCCTTGATTGAAGGGCCAACAGTCACGGCTGCACACACACACACACACACACACACGCACACACACACACACACAAATACACATTGCTTCTTTTTTTATTTATTTTTATTGATAAGCATCTCTGGATCTGGGCCCGGCTGCAGGCTTCGGACAGTTTTTACGATGCCAACGTGCCGAGAGACGTCTGCAAAAACCTTGAGAGTTCACGGTTTCCCTTCTTCTTTTTATGCACGTGAAAATGCATATTCCCTGGCACTGAACCGATTATACACGCATACCTTTTCCACACCAGATTTAATTTGCTGAACCTTTGCTGATCGGAAACATTACTGGAACCATTTGTGAAAGCATCCATCCATTATGGCCATCTTAGTTTGGTGTGTGAGCGTGCTGACGCTGATTCCAACCGAACAGAATCAGCAACTGAGGCCGATGGGAATGCCTTCCGTTTTGCGGCTATTTTGATCGTAGCGTTGGACAACGAGAAACGTTCCCCCAGAAGGTGGCGCTAAATACAAAGTTACGGGATCACCAAAGTGATTGCAGTTTGACGTGAGTGTCTGAACCGAATCTCAAGGCGATCCATCCAATAGCTTTTGAGACATTATATTTAAATTATATTTAAAACCTAAAATGGCGGTAGAGGAAAACTTAAAGTCATTAGGGATCATCCTCTGGAAACCACCAAAGTCTTCCAAAAAAAAAACGTAGTCCATTCAGCAGATGTTGAGGAATTCCACTGAATATGTGAAAAAGTTCGAACCGCTGGTGGCGCTGGATGAAAAGTCAAGAAAACCTCTGGAAACCAGACAGATTAGGACTTCTCCCCCTCTTGGAATGCACTTTCTGTAAACTACAGTAATCCTTTTAGTGGAACGTCATTATATGAAATATGTAAAGAAGCATTGCAGTTGTCACCTTTCTGCTTCCTTTGGGGTGGGGGTGGGGGTGGGGGTGGGGGGGGGGCAGATCTTATTCCTGCCTCCTGGATCAGGAGGCTGGTTCAGTGGACTGTCAGATGGCGTGTGAACGGAGCTCCGAGACGACGTCGAGAGCTGAGAGAGTACTCAGCGCCGCACCCTTCAACACAAAGAGACAGCTCTTGCGCGGGAATGCCCGGGGTTGTTATTGTGCGGCTCAGGGAGGCAGGAGTGCCTCCCTGACCTTGAATTCAACTAGTGGAGCTGATTGCTTCGCACAGAGTAATGAAAACCGACTCACACTGTTGCCATTCAGCCGCTGACAGGCGCGCGCATTGTGCTATACGCTCGAACCTGCATGTGCTTTGATGCCATAAATAACGGGATGGTTTGAGTGCGAGCCATAAAATGTGGTTCATTTGTTTATGGAACGACACCGGGGTGGATCATCATAGCGGAGATCCCCCCCCTCCCACCCCCCTCCCCCTCCCCCTCCCGGTGACTGTAAAACATCTCTTAGGAAACTAGATTTCTGGAAACCAGTCGTGTCATGCGGTCGCAGAATGTCCTATTGCCCGTGTGTGTGTGTGTGTGTGTGTGTGTGTGTTTACATATACGAGCATCTACGGGTGTCTGGATGCGGGGTGGAGTCTCGGCGTTGCCACGGCAACAGCCTCAGTTATGTAACATCATTTGGTGCGGTGTAAACAAAGCATCCAGCAATGTCTTGTGTCTTGTGTCGTGGAGGATATACAGAAACAGACATTTGGCCCAAACCGATGCGTTCTCTTTAATAAATCCCTTTGTTGCACCGATGATTAATGATGATTAATGATGATTAATGACGCCCTTGAAGGACACAATTCACGCCGAGAGCCGTGGACATTACAGATGCATAACTTACCTTTCACGACCATGTGTAGTACATCTGAATGGAAAATCCTGAAATATAGGTTTGGTTGGGGAGGCGAGCGTCTGTTTGCGCTCTGCTTCTGCATTCTGTGTTTAAAGGGAAGGCTGTGTGTGTGTGTGTGTGTGTGTGTGTGTGTGTGTGTGTGTGTGTGTGTGTGTGTGTCTGTAAAAGGTAGAGCTTATCTCCGCGGGACAGCTTGGGTGTCAAAACCATTGTGCCGTGTTTATACAGGGTGTTTGTGGCCAGTTCCTTGTAGATCTGCAGCAATAGGAAGTGTACGGAGAAAAGAATTAAAAAAAGAAAAAAGAATTTAAAAAAAAAGAAAAGTGGGATGAAAGGATGCCACCCTATAAATACTTCAGCAACATCAATCTTTATCCAAAACGCCTCACTGTGCGCCAAGAGAAATAGGACACTCAGGCACTCCCTCGTGAATACCGTCTTTCTTTACAAGGTCGCGTTCAATAAATATCTATTTTTGATGCACCCCCCCCCCACCCCACATGAATATCTGTTGCATAAGGACACAAACAGCAGTGCCTTCCCCCTTCACATTAGAGGCTATTGTTCGGGAAGACATGTTCAGCCGGGCAGCTGTGCTTCTGTAACCACTCCAGGATATTAATAGGCCCGGCTGTTTATATATAATAAACAGTGCTTTGGGGGCAGTTGAGGAAGACCCCTTCTTTAATACGGCTGTGATTATATTGCTGCACTGACAAAAGTCCAATGCTGCATTCAAAAGGGAATCGGGCAGACGGACAACACCTCAAAACAAACCGACGGCAGAACTCGAACACGGGCGATGACGCGCTGCTTTATGGAGAGAAAATAAATAATTTTAAGTCTACTGTTTGAGTAATTAACACGTCATTATTTCGATTCAGATGAGGACAAATGAAGAAAGAAACCGCATGAAGAGCAACAGTTGCCAGTTGTGTGCAGAGTAGACAGAACAGTAGTAACAATGAACTGTGGAGAGATAAAAAACGATCGCAGTATTTAAGAAGTAAAACGTAGTCACCGGGACGTTTCGGAGCCTTGAATTCGCCATTTCTGCTTCTGGCTATTGCCATCTTGTTTTTGTTTTTTGGCAACCAGAAGTGAGAGAAGAGGGCGGAGCTAAAACAACAACTATACAATCTGAGAGAGGAGTGGCCCCCAGATGGCCGTTAGTAACAAAACCTGCACCGAATGCATTGGCTTCACTTTTCAGAACCGTGAGGTTTGCCACCTGGCACGCGTTGAGAAATCTGCTGCCGTTTACTTTGGTACCACTTGATAAAACAATTACGACTAATTTGAAGAGTTACCTGCCGCTGTTATTATTGTAAACTGCTTAATGTGCCATGCAGGAATGGAAATCATTTTCCCCAAGAGGGGAACTAACCCTAAAGACATAAATGGGTCTAGTCCAGCTGCAACCACAAAGGAACTCGGATGTGATCGCTGCTCGCATTGACTTTGGCGAACAGAGTGGCAGCTGAGGGCTCAGTTGTTTTTACTCTCTGGATTGCGTTACATTACATAACATTACATTACATGTCATTTAGCTGACGCTTTTATCCAAAGCGACTTACAATAAGTGCATTAAACCATGAGTCCAAACTCAGAACAACAAGAATCAAGCAAGTACAATTTCTTCAATAACGTTAAACTACAAAGTACTATCAGTAAGAGCCATTTAAGTGCTACTAGAGTGCTACTACGGCTCTACCTTCCCTATTCAAGGTATAGTCGAAAAAGATGTGTTTTTAGTTTGCGATGGAAGATGTAGAGACTTTCTGCTGTCCTGATGTCAATGGGGAGCTCGTTCCACCAATGAGGAGCCAGCACAGCAAACAGTCGTGACTTTGTTGAGTGTTTAGCTCGAAGTGAAGGAGCTACAAGCCGATTGGCAGAAGCCGAGCGAAGTGAACGAGCTGGGGTGTGAGGTTGGACCATGTCCTGGGTGTGAGGTTAGACCATGTCCTGGATGTGAGGTTAGACCATGTCCTGGATGTGAGGTTAGACCATGTCCTGGATGTGAGGTTAGACCATGTCCTGGATGTGAGGGTAGACCATGTCCTAGATGTGAGGTTAGACCATGTCCTGGGTGTGAGGTTAGACCATGTCCTGGGTGTGAGGTTATACCATGTCCTGGATGTGAGGTTTGACCATGTCCTGGATGTGAGGTGAGACCATGTCCTGGATGTGAGGTTAGACCATGTCCTGGGTGTGAGGTTAGACCATGTCCTGGATGTAGACCGGACCCGATCTGTTCGCAGCACGGTACGCAAGTACCAATGTTTTGAAGCGGATGCGGGCGGCCACCGGTAACCAGTGAAGGTCGCGTTAGGTCAAACCAAACAAGTTGTCTCAGGAAAATGCGGTTATGTAAAAAGGTTTTCACATCACACACACTCCCTCACCCTCCTGGCCTTTTTCATCCTGAGCTGAAAACCCCCACAAAAACATCTACATTTTGATACATACAGCAGTGAACCACAGAGCAATGGCTCATTCTCAGAAAAAAGATTAAAAAACCCACAGAAGCCTGTGTTGCTATTTCAGATCATTTTAATTGTCAGAAAGCTTTGTTGTATTTGAGAGAAAACAGGAAAAACTTTTTTTTACGTACGTGCACAAAATCAGCGACACAAAAAAATACCAAATTTCATAAACGGACAGCAATGTTCAGTTCGCTGTCCGTGTGAAACGACAACTCCTTGTTCCTACACCTGCAAAAAAAGAAAAAGAAAAAAAAGTTCCATTATTCAAATGTGCCATTTTAAGTTGTTGCAGTTGAAACAGGTGAGTCATAAAGCAGGAAGTCTGCAGGAAGCCTGTGATATGAAGGTGGGCGGATGTCACACAATCACTTATTAATGGGTAGATCTGCCTCACTGCAGCAAAGTTTGTGTCTCTGGGAAACAGCTTTTGCAGCAGCTGTAGCTTGGTATGAAAAATTTGAAACTTTAAAAAACTGCGGGTTCAGTAATCTGGGTCGTCTCATCTCACACCAAAAGCATGCAAATCGATACAAATGAGCCAGTTTTTAATTAAAAGAGCCCGTCGAGTGTGTGTGTGTGCTAATTATATAGTGTCGCTTTCTCATCCATGCGTTGTTGTTGATCCGCGAACACATTTTATTTGCGTGCACATTTCCGACTCATTTAAAACGCATTTATTTGAGAGCTATTTTCTGACTGCGCGTAAAATAAAATAAAAATAGATTGACCTTTCAATGTCTCGGTGACGCGTCATCGCTGCTGGACCAACTCACGCTCACGGTGATTAGAGGACGACCGACAAGAGGGTGAAAATAGCAGCACGGTGTCCTCTTGAAACTAGATGCACCGGATCACCCAGGCAACCGGTTTCTTCTGCAGTCGCTGGCACGAAGATATCAAGAAAATATGATCAAATGTGTGAGATTGTAATCAACGCATTTCAGGTGTTTAAAAAGGGAAATTGTCTTGTTTTCAAATACTTTTTCTGTGACCTGTGGGTTGTGAACACGTGTTCCATTGTGGGGCGGCCTTGTTTGTTGGAAGCGAAGGTGAAACTGGCTGAGAGGTTCAAAGATGCAGCTCTTCGCTAGCTTCGAGCCAACAGCCTGAACGGCTCGCTAAGATAAAGCTACTATGGAAAGTATGAGTTGACGTGGGGGGAAACACAAGTGTACCAGTGAGTGTGACTTCACAAAGGTCATTTGATTGAATGCGTAGCCTACACAAAGAGACACTTGCTCATTTGGTGAAGGACGGATCAAAATACACAAATGTTGGCAACAAAAATAGTAGCCTACTCATGATTGGGAAACATTCAATTTGAGAGCTGTCAGGAGAGGTAAGGTAGTGAAAGTCATTTTCATTTCAGGCTAACGTTAAAGGAGCGTTAGCTCGCTCCTTTAGCCTCCTAGCCTCTTCAGAGACGGGCTGAAAAACAAGTTTTGTTTTGCATATCAAACAGTCAAACTTAACACGTGTGGTTATGTCTCATGCTAGAGCATCCAATTTCTCTGTGTGATGCTAACAGTAGCTAGCTAATTTAGCTCGTTGCTAGCTAACCTGCAAGGTAACATTAGCTAGCACACTTTTCTTAGGGAGATTTTGCTGGCTTGTGCAACAAGGGGCCGGGGGGCGGGGGGAAGACATTTTTGTTTATGTGCATATGTCTGTGGAAGAAAAGATGTTAGAAATACAAAATGTGCTCAAGGTAATTTCAGTCACACTGGTTTGTGACCATCAGTTATTCCTTCACTCAGATAAAAAGGCAGGTATAGGGTACTTTTTATGTAAATGAAGATGAAAATGAAGTTTTCTGATTGGCTGTAGATCTAGGTGGATTGATAGTGGCAAACCAGCTGGGATTAGTGTAGCAGACATGGAAACATGCACAATGAGATACATCAGGCACAATTCCCTGATATAGATGTGTCTGTCAAGAGCATCCATTAACGCTCTGATGTACCCCAACATGTCTTGGAAAGGTTGTGTCTCTCAAAGGTGCAAAATTCGAAATTCAGAGCATTTCTATTGCCTTCCACACGCCTCCTTTTCACGTTTGATGTTTTTGTGTCTTCTATTTATTTTTGGTCACAAGACAAACAATACAATCAGCCATATATACATTGTTTTAAGGACAAAATGCACTTTACAAAAACTCCCGTGGTTTTAATTATACTGGTAGATTTAATTATACTGGGTAGCAGACCTTATTAGAATTGAACTCATACATAATACATAAAAGGCACTAAATTGTGAGCCAACCTGGGAAACTAAAATCTACGATTCTACTTTTATTAATCACCCTTATTGCAAATAAAGCCGAGCTGGTGAAATTAACAAGTCATGGACCTGAAAAGCATTTATTTATTGTGATAGTTAAGCACCAAATGAGGCCCTTGTTTTTATTTATCCCCACAGGCACCGGTTCTGGTGCAAAAAAAAAAAAAAAAAAAGACCCTCCGTTGTGAGCCTGCTGCGGGTTTGTGCATGGGAAAGCCCGGTCGGGAGTGGCGCAGGGGCACAACGTGACCTGACAACAAGGAACCTCCGGGAAAACCGTCAGTCCTAAAGTATGTGCAGAAGAGCGAGTGTGTGGGGGTCCGCCAGGGGGCGTTGCGACAAACGACACGACCTGCGGCTAGTCTAGAAGCGACGAGACACGGTTAATACAGTCCCTAGCGCGAGGGAAGCAGGAGGCGCAGTCTACCGAGAACCGAAAACAATAAATAACACGCGGGAGGAATTTTGGCTTCGGTGTCATCGGCCTTGCGGCTGGCGCACCGGCCGTCGGGAGCCCCCCGCTACCCGGAGAGGACACCCCGTGGCTGGGAGGCGGAGACGGGACCCCCGTTGACGTCAGAGGGCCTGTCTGTTTCCTGCAATAGAAAGTGAGAGAGAAGGTGAAGGGAGAAAATACAGAGCTGTACCCCCCCCACACACACCTCCTTACACTAAAAGGTGTGTTACAACCCTGCACCTGTGAGTATTAATAAATCCACTTTGAGTGCGCTTTATTTGTTTTTTCCTCTGTGTTTTGGGAGCCGCTGCCCGGTGGCGGGGTTATGTGATATCTCTGTGATATAGGTCGCTGTCGGTAGCTGCAGCCGGAGAGAAGTCGGACATGCTTTTATCGGTGTCCGCTGTGTGTCTCGTCCGGTTTTAGCCTGCTGCGAACTTTCCAAGCGTCCGTGAAGTGTACTTTGTTTACGTAGGAGGTCGGCACCGGTTTCTGTCTTTCCTTCTTCTTCTTCTTCTTCTTCTTCTTCTTTTTTTTTTTTCAATTTTTTTTTTTTGGCGCAGTGTTGTTTTGGACTTCTGCAGCAAACCGTGCTCCGGAGGAGACAACTTGAGCTCCCCTTCTCTACGCAGCGCTCTTTGTTGCTCAATTTGTTTAGGTTTTTGTTGTTGTTGGAAACCGTATAGGTAAGCCACAAGCTACCCGCCCCCTTTCTGTGTGTTCGCGTGGTCACTGTCATCGCCAACCGCTGCTGATAAAATACAATAAAATAAACAATGTGCATGTGTGTCGGCAGGAGCAGGTTTTCCGGGGCCGCGGCGGGTGTGTTTTGTTGGATACGGTGGAAGTGTCCGGTTCGAGCGCCGTTTGCAGAGACACTGAGGGGTTTTCCCTGGCTCCTCCCTCGCGCACAGGGCGTTCACGTGTTGCTACAGGCACACAAATACGCTATTCCCACGCATCGCTTTTTGCTGACTTCATTGCAGGCGGTTACATCCCGATTCTCTTTCTCTCCTGCTGTGTGTGTCACGACCACGAACCGGCCGCTCGGCTCCCCCCTTTTTTTTTTTCTTCTTTTTTTTGTGTGCAGCTGCGGCAGCGGCAACAACAATCTGTGCAGCATCACTCTCCATTCCCATTGAATCGTATTGATTGTATCACACACTCCCGAGACAATGCGTGTGACTGTGCTTGCGTTGCCACCCCGCTGCTGCCCTGCTTCTTCTTCTTCTTCTTCTTTGACATAATATGCCACTCGGTCCTCAGGTGTGAGCGGTCATCATCATTAGTCACCTGCCAGTGCATTCCAGTCTGCCCGTGTTAGGACATCGCGTTACAGCGTTGAGTCACCGGTATGTGTGTGTCTGCTTGTTCTTTTTTTCTTCTTTTTTTATATCCTCGCTTCAGTATCAGGGTGTTTCCTCAAATATCTGTGCACACACGCACGCGCGCGCGCGCGCACGCAAACACATTGGCTGGCAGACCGACTGACAGACGCGCCAGAGGAAACTAAAATGTGCACGTCTCTCTCTCTCTCTATCTCTCTCTCTCTCTCTCTCCTCCGCCTCATCATCATCATCATCATCATCCGCGCCGTCGATCCCTGAACCGAAACTGAATTGCGCATCACAGGTGAGACGCGCGTTTCCTAATCGTGTGACTCTAACCCCCCCTTCCCGACCTGGATGTGTTTTCGTTGAGACCTGCTGCAGCCGCCGTGCACACATACACCAACACGCACGCACGCACGCACGCCCGCGAGACTCTATACACCGAAATCAGGCGTGAGGTGATGTCATTGCCATAGCGCCACATGTACCAAAAAAAAAAAATCATCATCCGGTTGTAGTAAGCGTTATGTAATCATGGGGGGGCAGGGGGGGGGGGGGGGGGGGGGGGGGGGGGGGGGGGGGGGGGGAGACAAAGACTGATTCCTGAAGCTCTCTGCAACGTGCATCGCTTCTGGCACGAGGAGTGTGGGGGGGGCTTGGTGGAGGTGATGCAAGGGACAAGAATGCTTAGGAAAAAATATGGATATATGGATATAATATGGATCCATCAGATGTTAATTCATGATGTTGTGATTGTCTGTCTATGCAGAGGTGAGCTGTTCTTCTGGTTGTTTCTGCACACCATGCCGTCTGTGTTTTTTTGTTGGTAACATTTAACTTCAACCCCTCTTCCCCCACCCCCCCTCGTTTTCTTTGTGCCATTCAGAATTTGCATGAAACTTACATTCAGCTTCTGATCTCTCATTTTTTTTTGCAAAAGGGCATCGATAGGAAACAATCCCCCTGTCCTCCTCCTCCTCCTCCCCCGTGACAGGTGGGTTCAGTCTTGTTGACGTTCTGCCTCTCCGCAGTGATCCAACTTCCCCAGGGAGGCATCTCTCTTGGATAGTAACCTCCCTGCGGCCGCCCCCCCCCCCCCCGGAGCGCTCGTCTCCGAGCTCACACGCGGGACCCCGTTGTTTGTATCATTCGTCAACCGCCGCTGACACGTCAAATCAGTCGTCCACATCGGCCGTTCCTTCGCTTTTTTGTTGGGGATCAGAGTGGCAGATAACAGCTGCTGCTGTTATCTCAGATGACATTTGGGGGGGGGGGGGGGGATTCGCACCTCCTCCCACAGACAGTAGCCCGAGTCGTACTGCACATTATTGCACAGCAGCTCGGAGAGCAGAGGCTGGAAATGAAAAGCCCAGCATCGCTTTGTGGCACCTGTTTGAGGAATAAACTCAATCGCCGACTCCGTCCCGGACTCCCTGGCTGCTGCCGCGCGAGAGCAGGGGGACTCGGCAGCATCAGTGCCTTATTGATCCGTGGGAGTTCATGGTCGGCTCATTCTGACTCAACATATATGTGTGTGTTCTGTAGATGAACCCTGCGGCTCAGGAGTCGACGCTTCTCGAGGTCCAACGTCCGTGGATTTCCCCAAGATGCAACCTGTGAACTGAGGGCGGAAAGATGCCGCGCACCAAACAGAACAACCCGAAAAACTTAAAAGGTGAGTTCACGCTGCGGCCTTCTGCGTTTCCTGTCAGCTGGTGGATTTGTTGGTTTGGTGTTTTTCTTACGGAGGCCGAGAGAGGAACGGCTTCTTCGGGCCACAAAGTAATGAGGTCATTTCATCTTGTTGGACTGAGATGTTTGTCTTGGAACAGTGCTATTGCCATCTTCCCCGCGGGTTCCTGAAATCCGATTATGCGGGAAGACCTTTTCGTGAGAGCCGACGCACGCTGTCTCCGTCACAGCGGTGGGTGATATTGTTTTTAAAAGATGCCATGTATTGCAGAATTCATTCATGGCGAATATGACAAAAGACTTGCCGACACTGGTATGGAGACGCTCTGCCCGGCCAGTTTGTATTTTGTCTGCTTGTCTTTGGACCACGTGTCATGTTTCTGTCCAGCAATGTATCTCTCAATTTTGTGATTTGTTTAATGTTTTTTTAATATTAACCAATAGATGATCTTACAAACAGGATAATGTGATCTTTGGCTTTCTTTGGCTTTCTTCGTGCTAAACCGGTTGCTTGCTCTTTGAGACGGGGAGCACCTACACTGCCTACATGTTACAAGGCCTCGCTGTAGATTGGACCTTCTACTGGGGCTTGTTAATGGAAAAAAACCTGTCTATACAATTGTCATCACACAGTGGTAACGATTCAGTGCATCACGATGTTGTTGTGATACTGTAAAGAAGAAAGAAAGAAATGTACACTTTTATTAATTATCCCCGTGGGGAAATTGTTCTCTGCATTTGACCCATCGTTAGTTATCAAGGAGCAGTGGGCTGCAGTGAAGGGGGTTCAGCGTCTTGCTCAAGGACACTTCAACATCAGTGTCTTGCTCAAGGAGCGGAGATCAAACCGGGTACCTTGTGGTTTACGGGACGACCACTCCCCATGAGCTACAGCCGACCCAGAAGATCGGTGGGCCGATTCTTGGCTCCTCCGGTCTGCATGTGGAAGTGTCCTCGGGCAAGATATTGAACCCAGAAACTGTATATAAGAAGTGGACGTAGTCACCGTCACCTCAAGTTCGGCATTTTCTTCCGCCTTTGTCATCTTGACTTTTTGCAACAAGAAGTGACACGAGACACGTAGAACTGAACGCCGATTGAGATATCCCGAAATGCTGAAAGTAACTTTCATGAACTGAAACCCCAATGTGAAAGGGTTACGCTATGGTAGCTACCTGTCAATCACAAGGTAGCCAAGCCTTGTTTTATGGTCCATTTGACTCTAAATGGACCACAATTTACTGTATTGAAGAAGACTTGAAACTAGAGATTTAGACCATAAGGTAAAAAAATCAAGAGAGAAGTATTGGAGTCATTTTATCATAGACTTCGATACAATCTGACTTGTTTTTACAACCAGAGGAGACGCCCCCTGCTGGCCATTATTAGGAATGGGTTGGCACATGACTGAACCCCCAAAGCCTATGTGTGAAGACTTGAAAGGTGATATATAAATGATTAGGTTACAACACTGCTATCCAGCATTCAGTTTTTATGGGTCGACTACAGCTCAGTAGGGTCGTCCTTCAATCAGAGGATCGGCCGTTCGATCCCCGGCTCTGTTAGTTCATGTCAATGTGTCCTCGGACAAAACACTTAACCCCCCCCCAAAAGGACCCTAACCACTCTCACGAATCTTTGCATTTCAATTTTTTTAAATAAAAAATCAACGCGTTGTTTTTGAGAATAGATTCAGTATCACGAAGCATAATATTACGGTACTAAATGAACCAATATTGTATGACACCCGTACCTTTTTATTGCGTTGCCAGTCCATTTCCGAACCACTGGAGTTGCTCCCTTTCTTGGATTCTGATTGGACCGTTCTCTCCCAAATCGGCTGCTTTTTATTTCAATTACGTGAGTGAAAAGGGTTTCTCTGATTTTTAAAAGTGAAAGATTTGGTCGAGTAAACGTGCGATCTTTGATGTCACTTCTCCCAGATGTTTGACCTTCACTGAGCAGTTCGACACCGGAAGGTCGCTTTCCCGTTCATCTGCTGATGGGAGGAAAAGTAAGAGTGTTGTATGGGCATGGGTCTTTTTAATACGGTGCAGGTGGCTTTGTGTTTTTATTTGAATAGAATATCATCATATCCCTCTTTTTTCTTATGAAAACAGACGGATCGTCGTGCAGCAGAAAAAAGACTTGGAAATAAAGCTGCCGGAATATAACAAAATGCAGTAAAAGTACATACTTAAGCTAACAGGGCTGACATAGTGAAGCGACGGCGTCTCCATACACACAGAACACCAACTGGCTTGAGGGATTTTGTGTTGTGTTGAGAATTGACAGATTTACGCCTCAACAGACGTTTGCAGTTCACAGATCCACGAATTTGCAGCGTTGTACGCTGGGTGTGAAAGTGTGCATCACTGCCATTCCCCGAGCAGCAGATCCACGCGACAGATTTCCTCACGTCTGTGCGCGGCGAGCCAGAGTCCCTCTGTTTATTCATCGTACAAACACTTCCTGTGCCTTTTATTGTCGCTGGCCAAACAACATAAATAATGAGTTTTAGAACAGTACATTACATCGCCCGACAGAGGACGATAGAAACTGCGGCCAGATGAAACTTTACTTTTTTGGGATCGGTGACTGTTCCCTCTTCTGTTTTTTCTTTCTTTCTTTCTTTTTTTCCTCGCGGTTGCAGACAATGGAGCTGCAGCTGCTGCAGTGTTTTGGGATTTTTGTACTTGAGGCTAAAAGATCTGGACGTGAAAAGACTATAATCGACGGTGATGGGATTGGAGTTGAAGATCCTAAAATAAGGGGGTGGGTTTTGAGACTTAAAGAAGGTGGGTGCATTTGTAAGACAATAATAAACGGTACATTATTAAGAGTTGCGGTGTTTATTCAGTGTACCAGATGTGGGCCAAAGAAATGAACCATTATGGACAGGTGATGAGCCAACAGGCCTCTGGAGTGAGACATGTAGAAGCCCCCCCACTCCTCCCACAAAGATTAAAGATGCTGAGAAGCACAAATTGTTGTTTGATATCTGGGGTCATTATGTGTCTCTTTATGTATTTTTTTAATTTTTATTGTGCTTGTATCGTGTCTCTTTTGTTGTTTTACGCATCTCTGTGGTTGTTTTAGCGTTGTGCCTCTTTGTGGTTGTTTTGTGTCTTTTTGTTTTAGCGTTGTGCCTCTTTGTGGTTGTTTTGTGTCTTTTTGTTTTAGCGTTGTGCCTCTTTGTGGTTGTTTTGTGTCTTTTTGTTTTAGGGTTGTGCCTCTTTGTGGTTGTTTTGTGTCTTTTTGTTTTTCTGTCTTCTTTGTGGTCGGTTTTAGTGTGTTTTGTAGTGGTTTGTCGTGTTCCTTTGAAGTTGTTTTATGTATCCTTGTGGTTATGTTGTGTCTTCTTGTGGCTGTGTTGCATTATGTGTCTTTTGGTAGCTGTTTTGTAAATAATTCAATGGAAAGGCAGAAGAAGCAGCACAGTGTCTCAGAGGCAGCGTGTTGTCTCCAGTTCTTGTGAAATTGCTCAACATGTTGTTGGGAGTACCCAGTTCACTTCCTCATCATCTGATAGCGCGCTGAGATATTTGTTTTCCCTTTTTAACCCAGTTGATCGCCTCTCCTATTTTTCCTTCATCAGACAGGAAACGACAATTGCATGGCATGCCGTCACATGCTTGAACTCTGCTGTGGAGAACGTCTTTTCCTGGGAACTCTCGTCACCCTGCCCTAAAGCCATCACAGAGGCGAATGAAGCTCAATGCCCGAGGGTACCTTCTTTAAAAAGAAAAAGAGAAGCCTCTGCACTCGAAGCCAAATGAGACTTTAACGTTGTATTTTATTTGCTTTATAGCAGCAATTAATCTCGACACCGACATGAACGCGCTTTCAGAATTCCGATTGCTGACTGGCTGGAGGGAAGCCTCGACTCTACTCGGGTCATTTCTGCCTCAGAGGCCTGGCAGCATTCTGACGCTGGTATGAAGGAAACCACGTTAACATTAGCCCACCCGGCCGTCTGAAACTCCACTTGACACACGTCGTCCTGTCGGGGGGGGTCACAAAGAACGAGTCGTTTTATTGACACCGCCCCGACCCCGTTGCACTCGCTGACATCTCTCAGGTGAATTTAAGGCGGCGCCGCTGCGTTCTTCTTGGCGTAGGAGGGCACGAGTACGAGCACGCTGTCAAGCATGCAGGCGGACAGATCTTTGCACGATAAGATATTGCCTTCACTTTTGAAGTGGATATTCTATATTGCTTCCAATGCAATTTTTGTACTGTACAACATATTTTAAAGCAGTATCCCCCCCCCCCCCCCTTCAAAAAAGTCAGTGTGAACTTTTATTGAATGCACAAAGTAAATCCTCTCATTAGGAGTTACAACCTAATACTGTCCAATACGGCAGCCTCGCAGTAAGCTCTTACTTTAAGGAGCTTGTATTGATCGGGGCTTGATCAATAAGCAATAAAAATGAAAGAAGGAAAAAAATGTCAAGCCAGGTTAGTGATGAAAGTAATTCATGTATTAAATAAATAAATCATTTATTTATTTTTGTGTTAATTTGAAGGCAGGTTCATCATATAAGCACAAGTACAACAAACAACTAGTTTAGTTCGGCTTTTCATTTTAAAGTTGCCTTAATCACATCACCCACCCTCATAAGAAATACTTCCTGTGCGCCGAAACGGGTGAAATTCCTCTCTACAACTGGCAGAGAGGAAGGAACGTTGACTCTGTATTTCTGTGATATGAAACATAATAAACCAACACACACTGTAGACGGGGAAACAAAAGAAATCATGCGTCGTCATCGTCTCCATTTACTTCGGTCCTGCTCGATATCTCGGCCTGGAGGGAATTTCTTCACATTTGGCACAAACGTTCGTATGGATTTAAAAGGTGAACTGATTAGAATTTGGAGGTCAAAGGTCAAGGGTACCGTCTCAGGAACTCCTTTTGAGCAAATTCCCCAAATGCTGGCACAAACCTCCACATGGACTTGTTTGGTTACAATTGGGTAGTCAAAGGTCACCGTGACCTCCACAAAACACATTTTTGGCCATGAGTTCATGTGCTAATTATGACAATGTCACACAATCCGTTTAATGGGACAAAGTGATGAAGTGAGGACATTTTTGACTGGCTGGCGGACAACGTCGATGTGGTAATTCTACTTTAACACAAAAACGGGACTTAAATCCTAACTTCACACATGTTTTATGAATATTTCTGCAGCGCACACACTGACACCGCTTTCTAACCCTAACCCGAGGGCCTGTGAGCATGCAGCTCGTGCGCTCCCGGTGTTTGCGTGTCAGGACACCTATGACGCAGTTTGTGGGCAGCAATGCAGGAAGTTAGGAACTCCTTCCCCCACCCCCCCCCCCCCTTCCCTCCTCCAGTCTGTGTTTACTTTTGTCACACAGCTGGTCTCCAAGCAGGGACACACAGTGGTTTCCCCCTCTGACAGACTCTCTCTCTCTCTCTGTCTGTGGACGGCAGCAGAAAGACACACAATACTCACAGCAATGAGATGTTAGGGTTTATGTAGAGAGCGGTTCGTTTCCCTTTCTGCTGCTTTCCCTCTGCCGGGATACTCAGTGTAGTTTCTCTCTCTCCTCCTGCTGTCGCCGTCTTCCAGTGATGGAAAGTAACTCATGCATTAACATTAAGTGCTGCATTTAAAACTATATTTGAGGTACTTGTACTTTACTTGAGTATTTCCATTTTGTCCATTTTTATACTTGCGCTCCACTACATCTCAGATTCAGATTCAACTTTATTGTCATTGCACAGATTCCAGGTACTGAGGCAACGAAATGTCGGTAACCGTTGTACTTTTTACTCCTTTACTCCTCTTCAGCTAAATAAAATAGATTACACCAACAGGTTATAAAGGAGTTAAACAGTAGCATGCACATCAATGCAGCAGGGGTGTTAATCCAGGAACACCATAGATATAATACAAAAACACTCGCTAATATTTCAACTTTTACTTATGTTGGAGTATTTTCCCGGTGTCCTCACCCAGCCGGTTGTCGTCCGTGTGTGTGGTGTTGGCTTTTCAGCGTGCCCCTGAAAATGCCCAGACTTGTTAGCAACACCAGTGTTTATAGAACTGACTATTGCATTCCTCCTGTCTATAAAACATTTAAAAAAAGGCTCCACACACCAGAGCCCAACCAGAGGTCTTTATGGAGAACATGCTGCGTGATGAATGGTGAACGACGGCAGTGGAAGGGTTGTGTGAGTGTGTGTGTGTGTGTGTGTGTGTGTGGGGGGGCTAAGTTTAACAAGTTGGAAAATGTTAACACCCATAAAGCCGAAAGCAGGAAGATGGAGTCCCCCTCCCCGACATGCTTCACTGATGAGGATGTTTATGCACGGAAATAAAGTGTGCACGTTTTATTGCCTCAACTCTGGTGGCTGATTATTGTTTGGTTTTATTGTGCTCGAAGCAGGCCGCAAAATTGCCTTCGCCAGCCACGACTTGACGGAGATTTCCATGGTTGTTTTTTTTTTCTTCTTCTTCTTTTTCTCACCGCCTCGGTAATTTACAGCAAAGTGACGACAGTTTCCTGTTAATGATCGACCGGGCCTCAGACCTCGTCGCTGGTTAAATATCCAGGGTCAGAATGAACTGCACTAATCGGGGGTTAACCGATAACACGAGGACGGCCGGACACGGAGTGCTTTGTGTGTTTACTTTTAAAGCCACACTTTGAGTCCGGCTCCTCTGGCCCTCGCTTTGAGCTTCGTTTTAACCCTCAAAGTGTCTCAAATGAAGGTCAGAGAGGTTTTTCTTCTGTCGGCTCTTTGGCCCCCCACCCCCACCATCCCGGGCCTTGTGCTTTGTCTTGAACCTGCTATGAAGTTCCTTCCCAATCTCTAGTAATCCCACAGTCAGAGTCTCTTGCATACCACACCACTGCCTCCGTAACCTTTGGCTTTGTAGGAAACGCACTGAACACATATCCAAAATCGGTTCTTTCTAAGAAATTGGCACATTCACATTGTCTTTATTAAATAAAAAATTCTGCACACAATGTACCGTAAAGTTTGCGTTCAGAGAAACGTACAATGTTGAAATCTTCTGACTGTTCATTCCCCCGACGGGAAGCGAGAAGTCAAGGCGTATTATTTATTATTTATTATTTATTTATTTATTTATTATTTTTGTGCCCTGGCTTCCGTTATTAGAAGAAAAATATCGTTATTTTGATCCAAATCACGATTATAATTTTTTTTCCTGAACCGTATAGAGGAAAGTTTTGTGGCTGAAACTTAACTAGCACAAAAAACGAGGAATACCTTTTTTCTTCATAAGCTCTCACACGAGCAGTTTGAGGATGCGTTGCATGACTCCACTGACCCTCCACATCGCACATCGATGTCTGCTGCTCTATGAATGTTGTGAATGTCCCACAGAGCTCCGTCAAGCGACATTTTAAACTCAGGACTACTTCTTGTAACAGAGTATTTCTGCACTGGGGTCTTAAGAGCTACTCTCAGTGCGGCAGCTAGCTAGCTAGCTAGCCTAGCTTGGAAGGATCAGCGTCTCCGAGCAACACCGGCCCTGAAATGTCAGTCAACCGTTGCCGTGGAGTACGCCCTGCAACTTAGACCGTTCATACAGAAGTGTACAAAAGGTGCCTCGATCCTCTCCAGGGATACTCGACTCGCTTTGCCCTGCACAGGGGCCACTTTTACAGAATCACAGTGAATCATTTCTAGGATTTGAGGACATTCAGGGGCTTAGCTGGTGTACATTATAAAGATCCTATAAAATATATATAAACAGGCTAGAGTTTATTCTGACACCTTATTTTTTTTTTTTTAAACAATTCCATTTCTTTTCAATGTGAATAATAAAGTTGTAGGCAGGCGACCCAGCACCGGGGGCCATAAGTTAAGTATCACTGTTTTTATATTAATACGTAAAAAAAAAAAAAAAAGAAGCCTTTGTCTTAAGTCAATGCCTCAGAGATGCAGAGAAAGAGTTAACGTGTTGGCCCCGGCGAACAGATTTGTACATGTTGTGTCATGCACAGGCAGCCAAACCAGTGTTTCCGTACGGTGCCTTCAAATTACACACTCACACAAAGGGAACTTCTCTACCAGAGGCAGGAATAAACCCGCGTTTTAGCAACAGTAACTACAACAGACGGACGGAAACTAGTTCAGGGATGTCTGTTTGAATTGGTGCGACCCAACGGAGAGGCTTCCTCTTTGACAGGGAGGCATCTTTATGGCCATATTCCTGTGCGAATGAATCCGAATGCGGTGAAAGAAATGGCTCACTTTGCCAGTCCTGAAATGTGGGATAATGTCTGTTCCTTCTTATTGACTGAGGAATAAAATAATATACTTTAATGCTTTCCCCCCTGCGTGTGCTGCTTTCAGTGGGTCAGGCATTCTGCAAAATATAGGTTTTGAGGATATAAAAAAAGTGATTTTTTTTTCAGGATCTTGTGCACCTTTTCTCCATTTTGCGTGAACTCTTAATTGGGAGGCGTATATCTCACAGGTGGCGCTGTGTTTTACATTTTTGTTATCCCCTCAGGCCGTTTGTCATCTGAACCCTCGTGATGAATCCGCCCCTCAGGAACACCTGGTCACATCTGGTTCAGAGGAAACCAATTATCTCTGAGTTGGCTAATTTGTGGGGATGTCCAGACGCCCGACCGACGGTCAAACGTTTGCAATGTGCCACTTTATATTAGGAAAATGATCATTAATGACGTTTTTTTTAAATGATCATTAACTACGTTTTTTAATTAGCTAATCAATTCTTGATCAATCAATGGAAAATGAGTTACAATTAATCAGCACCTTTCTAAAGTATTTTGGTACTTCAAGTACACTTTGATCGGTCGTGTACTTTTGTTTCAGTTGGATTTTCAATGCAAGAGTTTTTACTTTAAATAATAATAATAATACTTAATACTAATAATAATACTTAATACTTTTTATTTTTTTTAATTTATATATTTCTAGACACTCATTTTAATGGTATTCTTTACTTTTCTATACTTGTTCTCCGCTTCCTCCTGTGGCCGTTTTCTTTGTTTGGTAGACTAGTCAATTAAATCGATTTAATTAATTGATAATAGAAAATTAACCAGGAATGTACATAGTTCCATTGTTGTGCATGTATTTAATGGAGAAAACTTGACTACAGCATTTATTTTCCCAGAGCTCTTCCATCTTTTTGACCTGACATTTGTCTTCCATGGTAATTTGTCTCATTCAAAATGTTGAACCAAAGGCAGAATATCGGAGAATCTGTTCATCTTAATGGGGCCCTTTAAAAAATGTTTAAAAAAATGTATTACTGCACCGCAAAGGTCATCCGGTTAATCCTAATGTGACTGTAACCAAATATACATGATCACAGTTGAAACCATTTTCAATCAAATGCAAATTCTCTGCTTGTGCACGTCGCCACCCACACTGCCGTTTACAGCCCCCTGAAAACAGATGACCTGACTGTCCACGGCCTTCGTGTGTGTGTGTGTGTCTGTGTGTGTGTGTGTGTCTGTGTGTGTGTGTGTGTGTGTGTGTGTGTGTGTGTGTGTGTGTGCCTTCATCTGCTGCCCAATACATCAAATTATTGGGCTTAAACTTTTCAAAGTGAAGGGCTCAGTGAAGCCGAGTTAAATTGGCGCTAACGAACGGTTGACCTTCCCCCTACTTGTTGCTACCTTTCTCCCCTCCACAGGTGAGCTTTTGTGCCCCCCCCCCTCCCACCCAGTGGAGCCACTTCCTGGAAACTTTGCTGAGTGGCATTGATGTTGGCAACTCGGAGAGGCGTGAGCGTCTGAGTGGGAATGACGAGTTAAGGGAAGGGGAAAAAATATAAAAACAGGGTGGGGGCCGGGCAGGATCTGCCTCTGCTCACGTCAGCGCAGGGACCCAGAATAGTGGAAGAAATTCTCCCGGCGCTGGCGAGGCTGGATGTCACATTATTTCCGAGATGTGCTCACGACACACAGATGGGGGCGGAGAGCTCCTATACGCAGCGACAAGACCTGCCTCTGTTTGGACAAGGGGCTGCTGAAACTCAAGGGGTGGGGGGGGGGGGGGTCGTTATTTTTCGTTTAATTTTTTAGGATTGTGGGGGAGAATGTGATTCCAGTTAAACTGCAGGAGTTTAAAAAAAACATAGAATTAAAAAAACAAACATTTTTACGCTTTTGGAAAAAACAAGAAAGCCGGAAACCCTTAAAAGGTTTGTTGTGTGGGGGCGCTTTTCCGTGTGCGTGTGTGTGTGCGTGCGTGTATGCAGAGCTGGCATTGCTTAATGGTTTGCACATGCAAAGCCCGATGTAGGGGTTGCCAGGGAAACAGAGCAGCATGAGTCTCGGGCTGCAGGTGCTGTTCCTTGTGTCCTACTGCTGGAACCTCCCCCAAATGTGCAGGGGGAGGGGGGGGGGGCAGAGGAGCATTCTGGGGGAGCTCAGGGAAACTGGTAAAAAAAATAAAAAATGCTGATGTAAATGCACAGTGAATAGTTGAGAGCATGGAAAGTTTGGGATTATTATGAGAGTGGCGCCGTGCTCAAAGGAAAGGAAACTGTACCCGCTTTACTTGACAAGTTTTCTCCTCCAACTGAAATGATTAGTTGATTAATCAATTAGGAAAACAAGCGGCAACTATTGATAACTATTGATAATTACCGTCGTACAACCACATCAGACCAGCACTCCTCCGTCTGGCACAGCTCTTGACATGCGGCATGTGAGCTGATTAAGAGTTAAATTGAGGAAGGTTGCAGTCTCCTCATCGCTCCAAAAATCTGTTTTCAGCCGCCGCCGTTTTTTTAAATTTTTTTTATGTTGCCGGCAACCTGTGAATGCCACGTCTCAGTTGCTGACTCACTGCAGATAATAATAATTTTTTTAAATCAGCAGAAACGCACTGATTTAGGTTTTGGTGGTCAAAGGTCACTGTGGCCTCAACAAAACCCTTTTTTAAAATATAATTCATAGTTCTCTGTCGTAGATGGTTAGGTGCTTCATGTGCGCGTCTCGATGGATTCGCTAGGTTTGTTTCCGTTGCGCGTGTGACCAACTTTTCCACCTCAACCAAGTGTTTCCTGAACGTAAAAGACGTCCACGTCGGGCTCAACCCGAGTGGCAGAGAGCTGGGCAGTGAGGTCAGAAGGAGAAAATAGTGGAAATGTGCCGACGTCACTTCAGATGTGGTGTTTCCCTCCTCCCGTCCTCCGAGTGACGAGCCCTGAAGGTTCCTCAGGGCTCATTTCTCTCCCCCCCCCCCCCACACTCAGATCATGCATTGATTCAAAAGGCCGTCGCCAGGAGAACTGCTGACTCCCATTTCCCCTCGTGCCAATGAAGCTGTTTTTGCCGCAGCGACACAACAGCTCATAATTAATTCAGTGTCAGCGTCTTAATTCTGCTCACGGCATCGTGGGGCGTGTATTTACTTCACTGATTACACACATTACAGGCAAATGTAAGGGAGGGGGAGGGGGTGAGTAACTTCCATTTCAGGTTCAGTTGGGGGAGTCGTGTCCGCTGCCGCTGGGCCCACCAGATGTGCAGGGCGGGTGGGCAGGAGGGCGGAGGCCGGCTGCACGGCTTCCCTAAGGTCAGGCCGTGGGCTGCACTTATCGACAGTGACACTCGCCGTCTCTCTCGCCGCCGCGTGGGACGCCCGCCGCCATCATCGCTGCAGCACAGCGGCCAACCAGGGCACAGCAGCGTAGGGGCCACGTGCACAGGGAGGCGGGGGGAGGGGGGCGACCAACTATCATATACTGTTGCTTTGCTTGCAGGCGACAGAACTGAAGCGACGTGTCGGCCTGCTTTCTTAAAAACGAATCGGCACGCGGCAAGAAGCCTCGCTGCTTCTTTCGAGCGGCGCCTCCTTTTTGTCCTCCCGTCTTAAACACTCAGGGATCCGAGGAGAAGCTCGGGGGGGTGGGAAGCTTGACATGGTGCTCTGCATTTAGCGGCAAAACGGGCGTTTTAAAATGATAATAGAGAAAAGTGCAGCGGGCCTTCTTTTGTGGCGTGCAGACGGATGCCCTTTGTGTGTTCACACGACGCTGCTGTCGGCTTGTACATAAAAACAAGGCGCGTGTTCGTGAACTTGAGACGTCGCCTTGCCTCCAGTTGTTATGCTAAGCTATGACTCGAGGTCCGTAATCAATCCACATATTTTAAATATATATATATATATATATATATATATATATATATATATATATGTATGTATGTGTATGTATATATATATATATATATATATATATATATATATATATATATATATATATATATTAACTTCTCTGTAATCAATTTACAATGTTATAAAACTTCACATTTGAAAAGCTGGAGCCAAATAATGTATCTAGCCTCTGCTTGACATATTGCTTGAGTAAACAATCCCCCCCTCAAAAGAAAAATTTAATAAATGAATATTCAATTAATAGTGAGAGAAATAAACAACAAAAATAAACATCTCAAATGTTTCTCAAAATGTTGCCCCATCACAAATCCTCCAAGAACTTTTCCTGAATGTTTATGGCAGGCTTCTCGATGTTATCTTCAACAATCGGGTCAGAGAATAAGAGACTAAGAGAGAGAGGAGTTTGCCCTTGGCTGCCCAACGACCACCGCGGGTCGATGGTGAAAGATTGAAAGCCCCCCGAAAAGGGTGTGAGTCATCGGGGAGGAGGGGAGAGGTTGAGCAGGGTCGGCGAGGTCGGCGAGGTCGGATCAATGTTTTAAAGACGTACGCACACTTCTATTTAGAGCGGGGTCAGGAGGTTGTCCGCTGCCACCTTTCGGCGTGCTGCAAGAGCGGAGTGACAAGTTGGCAGTGAGGTGTGACGAGCCGTTGCCCTCGACAACCCTGAACCAATGCGTCTTCGAGATACCTTTCGCGTTCCGCCCCGGCTTCGGACGCAAACATTTTTGCATCGGTGAAAGTGTCACTTCTCGAGTTACGGAGTATGTTTTACCTCACTCTACGCAGCGTTATATCGATATTGGCGGTCTTGAACCCTGCAATGGGGACGGCGGCTCTACGATGGGAAACGTCGGGGTCACGGGCTCACATCAAGCCTCAGTTTGACTGTAGCTTTTGAAGAGAAATGCCTCGGAAGAAGACTGGAGGAGATAGGATGAAAGGGGGGGGCAAGTCGAGGATGGGGAAGGGGAAGATGGCAGAGCGCCAGAGTTGAGGGTGTGAAAAGGAGCGTGAAAGAGAGGGGGGGGATGATGTCAGGGTTAGGAGAGCGATATAGGGGCAAACGTAAAGAGGGTTAATCGGGGAGGCTGTGAAAATATGTGGGGGGAGGAGGAGGGGAAAGAAGGGGTGCCTGCCTGCTGGCAGAGCTTTATCCTCTTGCGTAACACGGGCCATCTCTTACTTTAGCCGCTGTTGCCATGGGAAGAGATGTTGGGAGGGATGGGGGGGGGTTCTGAGCTTCAGGATGCCTCACGGGCGGGAGAGACTCTGGGGGATTCTGAGCCACGTCTCTCCTCCTCGAAACAGAGCGTAAGAGCGAGTAAAAAAAAAAAAAAAAAGAAGATATTTTTAGACCTCGCATTTCTGGTTGATTTCAGTTGAAGCGTTAAGCAAAGCTGGCGGCTATCCCAAAACACACATTTTATCAAAATAAATAATAAGGAGTGTGTGTGTGTGTGTGTGTGTGTGTGTGTGTGTGTGTGTGTGTGTGTGTGTGTGATGCAGGGCATCAATGTGTGACTCAGTCTCTGGTTCAGGTGTGCCTTGTAAAATGAAATCCGGGCATTGTTTAGAGCTCTGATTTTTTTTTTTTTTTAATTATGTACACGGCATGACTAACCATGAGTCTCAGCAGTGGATGTGTTGTTGTTCTGTCTGATGGTGTGTGTCTGTGTGTGTGTGTGTGTGTGTGTGTGTTGTTCACATAACCCAAAGAAGAAAAGGGTTAGTGTTATAAGGTAACCCAAAGAAGAAAAGGGTTAGTGTTATAGGGTAACCCAAAGAAGAAAAGGGTTAGTGTTATAAGGTAACCCAAAGAAGAAAAGGGTTAGTGTTATAGGGTAACCCAAAGATGAAAAGGGTTAGTGTTATAAGGTAACCCAAAGAAGAAAAGGGTTAGTGTTATAGGGTAACCCAAAGATGAAAAGGGTTAGTGTTATAGGGTAACCCTATGAAAAAGGGTTAGAATGAATTTGATAAGATGATCTAAAAAGGAGGTGGTTAGCATAAAGGCTGGAAACAGTTGCTAGCCTTGCTCTGTCACCAGCATTTGCGAAACCTCACAAATTAGCAGATTTTATTCATACGCAAACAGAAAACGCACGTTTCGGATGGAGTCTTTTCTTACCAACGCGGATCGATATCGAACCATTTTTGGCCTATTGGTCAGAAAAAAATACTCAATGCACAGATTGGGATAGAGAAGTATTTATAGCCTCTGCGGGGGCCGTGGGAGGCTGTGCGCCACAAGTAGGTTTATAGCCGCTAATCTGATGTGTGTGAGTTACGCAGGAATTAGTGCTGTATTTAGATCCTCCATCCTGCTTTGTTTTCTTTTTCTTTTTTCTAGGACAGGGAACGCTCGGCACGGAGGGCTTTCCCTGATTTAAGAGTAGGGATTGTTTTTGGAAAAAAAAGGAGGAAGAGAGGAAGAAGGAAAACAAAGGCAAACAGGCAGGAGGAGGAGGAGGAGGAGGAGGAGGAAGAAGCAGCAGCGTGGTCGCTACACTGACAGTGGAGGAAAGCAGGCAGGAGTGAGAAGTGAAAGCGCAGCGACGCCGGTGAGCGCGATAGTGAGAGAGAGAGGACGGAGGACCGACGCTCGGCTCTCCGCTCGGCGTCTGTTGACTTTTTATTGTACTGTCGGGGTCGGGTATGTCAGGTGTCCCCCTCTCCTCCTCGCCCTCCCCGGTAAAGCACCAGTGACTCCGGGAGGAGAAGCCGGCAGCAGCCGGCGGCGGCGCTTCTTTCTGACAAAGTGTGGACTGTCTGCGGCTCGCCTCGTCCCCTCTAACAGGTATGCAGGAGCGGGCTGCCGTTCGGACGACTCGTGTCTCCTCCTCCTCGTGTCTCTCTCTTTCTCTCATTGCATCATTTCACTTCTTTTTTGTTTGTGTTTTTATGAGTAGTTGTGTGAGTGTGTGTGTGTGTGTGTGTGTGTGTGTGTGTGTGTGTGTGTGGGGGGGGGGGGGGGATGCTCTGATTGAATACAGTTGTTATTATATTTATTTGAATTGTTCACACATTGTTTTGGGGCTCTGGGTCCAAACTATCTACTGGTTTAAAGTCAGAAAATAGTGTAAAGAAAACCATCAATCTCCTACAGCTTAAGGTGTCCGTCCACCAACAGTCCCCCCACCCCCCCCCCAAAAAAAAATATTAAAAAATATATGTATTTATTTATTCAGTTTACTCGAATGTAAGACGAGCAAAAAACAAATGCTCACATTTGAGAAGCTGTAACCATTACTTTCTGCTTCAAAGCCTTATCAGATGGTATCAGCTGTCCTGATTTTACAGTTTGAATTCAAAGAGGAAAATAATCCGGAAGTCACGAGGGCCACAAGTTTTCTGAAGCGTTTGTTGTTGTTGTTGTTGTTTTTTAGTTTAAATCTGTATATTGCTTTCCACACCAGCTCGGCCCCGGAGACAGAGAGGAGCTGAACGTAGACACTCGTAGCTTGTTCTTCATCAGCAGACTCCCCGTAGCCCCCCGGGATGAGCGCGTTACGTGAACTCCTCCTGACCGGACTATTCCTTTTGCAAACATCCTTTTGTTAATTTGCTTTCCTGTTAAATTCCGCCGTAATGACATTACGCTCTTTTTTTACATGCGTCATCTCATTAGCTCTCCCGGAAACGTCCTCCCTCCGTTAATCCTCCAGTGGTGCAGGATTCCTCAGTTGGTCGCTTTAAGTTTCCACTGTTTTTCTTTCAATTTGCTCTTAAAATACAACTTTTAGAATACATTTATTTAGAATAAAAAAGAGGGATCACATTGTTATTAGTTTTTACGCTCAGCTGAGGTGGAAGAGTTGATCTATCATTAAAAACAAAAGTGAAATGGGAACAGGCGTTTTGACCAAGCATGAAGCATCCAGTGATGAGAAAAGAACCATCATCTCTGGAGCAATAAGGAGACCACACTGTTCCTCAATTTAGTACATGGAACCAAAACAAAGGCCACATTTCCATTCCCATCTTATAATTCTAGCTACATCCTGGTCTACTTCTCTGATAGTTTAAGGGCACCAGCGGTTTTATTTTAATAAACCGACAAACTAGCGGTCGTAAGTGGGAATGGGCATACATCCTCCTTTTAGTTTTTGTAGATTTTCTGGAAAATGTGTGGGAAGACTTTATTATTGTCTTGGGAGAAAAACACTATTGTGAGTAGAGCTGCAACTTAAAAACATTTTTATTATCGATTTAATCATTTAGTCATCATGTCATGGTTCCAGTGCTTTAAATGTCAGACATAGCTGCTTTTTACATTACACTACATTATAATGAACTGAAAATCGGTGAAACAAAACAAGCCATTTAAAGAGGTTATCTTAGGCTCTATGAAGTTGTGATGTGCGTTTTATTCGCAAAAAGATGAATCAATAGTGAAAATGATAGTTAGTTGCAGCTCCGATTAGGACATGCATTGATATGTTGTATGTGAACATGTGAGTACTTTTATAAGACACAGACATGTTGTTGGTTTCCTCGTCCTGGTTCTGTTTTTAAACATCGGAGGAGACGGAGTGTGGGCAGTCGAGGCAGGAAAGAGACGAGATAGGGAGAACATTTGAAAGTGGGGTATGAGGTTGAGGATGATGTGAAGAGGCAGAAGGAAGGGAGGAGAACGGGAAGACAAGGTGGGGAAATTGGGGATTTAGAGTAGGAGGAGGAGGAGGAGGAGGAGGAGGAACATAAAGAGACAGTGAGGAAACGCCATGTCTCTCGAGCTTGGTGTCGTTATGTAACGTTACCTCCGGCCTACTGATGATGGCAGAGGAAAGCACAGAGTAACAGCAGTGAATGGCGTGGAGGTGGGTGGCAACAATAACACCACAGAGGAAGACGCTGCGGCAGTATCTATCAGAACCATATCGAAGGTCAAAAGCTGCTTATATGCTTCTTTAATACCAGAATGTTTGATGGTGGTTCGGCAGACAGTCGAAACCTGCGTTTCTTCGATTGAAATGTGGTAGTAAATCAATGGATTCTGAGGTTTGGGACTGGAGCTTGGACAAAGCAAGTTATCCAGAGGCATCAATTTGAGATTCAAGAAATTCTGCAAGGCGTGTTTCACTGACATTCTATTGACCAAACAATTCATTGATTGAATGAGATAATGCACATAATTGTTAATTGCACCCCTAATATGTATTATGGACAACAGTAACGTTGATACCGGTAAGACGATAACAGTCAAATGGCTCATATACAGTTTTTGGACCATGCTCACCACCATGCAGTCATTCAGGCTTGTTTCTGTGCTGAGCAATATTGTTAAGTGATGGGTTTCTTTAAACAGAAGGTTGACTCCTTTTAAGAGGTTACTTTCTGACTCTTACCGCCTCACTGGTTGACATACACAATGCGGTCTGTTATGGCCACTGTTGAAACATGTCTCTCTGTGTTTACATGCGGCACTAGTCATGCATATACTACAGTGTGTATGTGCTGAATGAGTTATAAAAGCAGATGGTTGTGTGGTGGCATCCAGGGAGAGAGAAACCAGAGAGAGCCTCAGAGCAGCTCCAGGAGAGCCATGTGGGAGTCTGGAGGGAAACACATTGTAACAACACATTGTAACAACAGACTGTAACAACAGACTGTAACAACAGACTGTAACAACACACTGCATGAGGGAAACACATTGTAACAACACACTGTAACAACACACTGTAACAACACACTGCATGAGGGAAACACATTGTAACAACACACTGTAACAACACACTGTAACAACACACTGTAACAACACACTGCATGAGGGAAACACATTGTAACAACACACTGTAACAACACACTGTAACAACACACTGCATGAGGGAAACACATTGTAACAACACATTGTAACAACACACTGTAACAACACACTGTAACAACAGACTGTAACAACACACTGTAACAACACGCTGTAACAACACACTGTAACAGACTGTAACAACAGACTGTAACAACACACTGTAACAACACGCTGTAACAACACACTGCATGAGGGAAACACATTGTAACAATAACGGACTGTAACAACACGCTGTAACAACACGCTGTAACACCACACTGCATGAGAGACACACATTGTAACAATAACATATTGTAACAACAGATTGGAACAACATACTGTAACAACACGCTGTAACAACATACTGCATTATTATTATTATCATTATTATTATTATTATTATTATTATTATACTAGATGGCAGAACCACACTGTGACAACACTGTATGGCTGAACCACAATGCACCACATTGTACAATGAATAATCAAGTAGCTTCTTATTGGCTAAACCAGGTACAGCTGAAATAATAATGATGTCTTTATTTCACAATCAAGACAAGCCAAAAATGGACATTGCTTTGAATTGAATCATAGTGAAATTTCATGCTGGCGATGTGTCACATGTTTCCACGAACAACACTTCACAGAGACTTGCATCACAACAGCCTTCATTAACACCTCAGCTCCTCCCCTCAGGCGTGAGCAGTGGGAGGCAGCGGATGGGGAGGCTGTTTTGCAATCGAAACAGCAGAAAGGAGGAAGAAGACGGAAGAAGGTAGGTGAGAGGCAGCCCAGATACAGAAGCTGATCCTGAGCAGGATACCACTGCTGTTTTGTAACATGATCAATGACCTCCATAGCGTTTAGATCCTTATTTCCTGTCCAGGCCCACTGCCTTTTGTTCCACCCGCTGCCTCTTGCTGCGCTCAGCATTATAAGCTCCAGATCTGATTAAGAGTTGTCTCTTTTCCTAGAAGGCTTGGCAGCTGCAATAGTTTCTCCTCCCGTAGCGAGGATGGCGCTGTGATTAAATTCAGAGATTGGAGAGCATCATCTGTCAACCGGATGAAACTTATTGGCAAGATACGTGTGAGATTCCCCCGATTGGACTCACGGTTGCACCGATGCCTGTGAGCTATAAATGTGTCTCTGATGATAAGTGTTTGTGTTCAGGCTCCTCTGGAATTTTAGCAGCTGTGGAGCAACTATTCATATCCTTTAAATAGGTAAAATTACTAATACTTTTATTACAAAATATTCAACAAGTAAAAGTCCTGCTGTCAATATCCTGCTGAAATACAATAAGCTTATGAAACTGAAATGTTATTTGAAAAGGAACCATCCACTTTCTGGCGCATTGGTTTCTGACTGCAGTTTGACATTTTGCTTCTGATAAAAGTTTAAGTATTTTTGCCCAAAAATTCTGCTCCTACCGGATGAACAAAGGGACGTGTGAATGTGGCCTTTGTGTGCGGTTCTGACCGCGACTGTACGCGTTAATTTTTGAGAGGAAAGTGAAAAGAAGGTTATGATGGGAGCTTTCTGTATAGTGTCTATAGACTATACAGAAATAGTGACCCCCCCCCCCTCACCGTGGTTGTGGATTGGTTTCAGTTGGGTATTCAGGATATGAAGGGGTCAGCGTGGGCGTCTGGTTGTATGCGGAGAGGACAGAAACATTTTTAGCAACAAAAGACGATCCAATTCACGACTTTATCCGAGCTGACTGACTGACTGTGTGTGCGTGCGTGTGTGTGTGTGTGTGTGTGTGTGTGTGTGTGTGTAGGTGTATTTTCCAGACCGCTTTAACCCAGCACGCACGGAGGGCAGAGCATTAGAGGCTACTAGCTGGATTACTTGATGTAGGCCCTGTTGCATTATCTCCGGCTCAGCTGTCATTAACTCTGATTGTTCCCACGGGGACGAGGCGGTGCATCCTCCACCTCCAACTCCACCTCTCCACGCACCGTCACAAACACTTACATGGGCAGCATCCACGGTGATCCCTCCTTAGGTCATTTTTAAGAACAGCAGAGGCCGTCTCAGTGACTCAGTGCTTATTTTCCGCCAACACCAACTCTATGCTGTCTAATTACAGAGCGTGTTGTTGATTCTAGAGTCTTTGCCTGTGAAGTATTTATCATCTTTGCCCCGGCGATGACACTGCAGAAACTGCTTGGTCACACTGTTTGCTGTCCCTGGCTCTGTGAGTTTTTCTTCGGAACCTCTTTTTTGCGGCCAAATTGTAAAACCCTCAGAATCCCCGAAATGACTCATCCTAAAACAAAGCAGAGGGGGCTTCCTTTTTTTTTCAGTGCAGTGAGGTTAAATGTACAGGCCATATAACAAATATATATATCTAAAAACTTAAAGTCCCCCTTCTGTCAAAAATGTGTTTTGAGTGCTCGTGTGTGTGTGTGTGTGTGTTCTATTATTCTATTATATCTGACACGCTGAAAGCAAAACAAAACTGCGCGACTGCTCGGATTTGACCTCTTTCCTGAGAAGGATATAAAAGAGAAGCCGTAGGATGAGAGCTGAGAGCCTTCCTCACCCGGTGAGTGAGCTGTTGGGCAACCAGCAGTTGGCAGGGCACATTAGATTCCTCCCCCTCCGACACAAACAGCAAGAGGGACGGAGCGAGGTAGAAGGATCCCCTGAAGGGTGCCAAAGCCGGTTTAAGTGATGTCACCCGGCCTGCTCTGTTTGGGCAGGCTCCCCCTCCCCCCTCCCCGCTCTTCCTGAGCCTTACAGGAATTCCCCTCCTCGTCACATTGTTCATAGGAAACCGCCCCTCGCCGCTGCAGAGTCACAGCTGATAGGGCGGAAACACAGACTTGTGACTGCTTGTGTTGACACTGGAGTGAGTGTGTGTCTGTGCACTTGTTGTTCATTTGTCCCAAACAGGAGCTTCTGAGTGCTTGTTCCATGAAACAACAGCAGGGTAAGAAATGAACATTTTGTCCTATAGACTGTTGTGAAACATTCGGAACAAGTGACACGTCCTGCATTATTTATCGCTATGAAGGAGCTGAAGGGGCGTTGGTGTCAGGCTGGTGTCAGACGTGTGTGCAGCACACTATTTAGTTTGTATGTGATGTTTTTTTTTTTTTCCAACATCTGATAAAAGTCCAGAGAGGGAAACACCTCCACTCGCGTCAAACTGAGTGAGACGAGGCTCTCGACAAAGTGAACGACATAGACAGGAAACAGTCAGTGTGCTGTCACTCAGCCGCGGCGCCACGGTAACCAACAAGGGCAGAGCGCTGCTTTCGGTTTAGGTTTGCCAGGGCCTTCAAGGCGCCGGGCCGCGCTATCGGAAACCGACTAACGTCTGTTTAATTTGTGATGAAGCTTTATTTTTCTGTTTTGAACTGTCACTGTGAAGCGCTCCGTTCTCTGAGACTGTGTGGTTGGTGGAGCTGTATTTAACACACTGAATGAGTGACGTCGGCCTGAGCAGAGTGAAGTTCGCTCTCCTGCATGTTTCAGTGCATGTGGGCGCCACCGATTAGCTTGAGGCCGCCGCTCTGCTCCCGTGCGGCGGCTACACACACACAGTAACGGCATCTTAGCATTATTAGCTAGGGGAGCCGTTGAGAGGCAATCGAAATGCTCACGGTCTCGGATCCTGCGCCTTTAAGTGATTAGCTTCTGCGTGTATAAGTGTCAACCTGAGGGCAACGAGTTTATTAATGAACTAGGTCGCAACTAACAATTATTTTCATTGTCGTTGCAATTAATTTTTTCAAGAACCTTCTATTAATAATTTGCTTTAAGGGAAGTTCTATTTAAGGACGTTGTTTGACATTTTGAGAAATACACTTATTCATTTAGTTTAGCATAAAGACTGGAAACGGGTAGAAACGGCTAGCCTGGCGCTGTCTCGATGTAACACACATTGCACCTCTACAACTCACTTATTAACATGTTATGTCCTGTAAACAAATGCAATATAACATGTTAATTACTGAGCTTTAGAGCTGCTGGCAGGTGTGTTTTCTTACCTTCGGACGGAGTCATGCCAGCTCTTTTTTCCACCCGTTTCCAGTCTTTATGCTAAGCTAAGCTAACTTGCTGCTGGCTGTAGCTCAACGTGTTCTCTACACACGAGCGTGGTCAATGTTCTCTTCCCACTCCCAAGATGTCAACCTATTCCTTTAATATTGCTTGTTTTGTTGGTTAAGATATTCACTTCAATGGCCTCGTTGGTCATCTCACCTCAAGGTCCAGTCACTGTCAGTTCTGGAGCTTTTGATCGTATCCCACTGTCTTCCTCAGGAAATGAATTACCCAGTTGGCATAGAACTGTAAAATGTTGTTTATCTTTATTTTATTTCTGAAACCAGCCAAAGTAAAGACTTGAAAAACATGAATAAATAAAGTATAAAGAAAAGAAATTAATAATGTTTCATAGACTATCCAAGTCACAACAATAAAGAAACATAAAACAGAGATAAGTATATTAAAAGTAACAGTAACAAAAATACAGATTTTCTTGGGTGGTGAAATTGTTGCGACGCCCTCTCCTCCTCCTCCTCCTCCTCCTCCTCCTCCTCCTCCTCCTCCTCCTCCTCCTCCTCCTCCTTCATCCTCTTCGGCTGATGCACAAAGCTCAGTGTATGTGTGCACATTTGAGTTTTTCGCTCTAAAGTCCAAATGAAACGTGCTCGGCGTCCCACGAGCTCCGTCCTCGGACCGGCCGCCAGCCGCTGAGCTGGGTTAGTTCTGTGTCGCAGCACCTCGGCACCCGGAGGGAAGTCGAGACGCTGACTGGAAGTTTGACGTGCAGCTTGTTTTACTTCCACTTTTTCTTTTCTTTTTTGCTTCCGAAAGACAGAAATAAAAAAGCGGGCGCTTGTGTTCAGGCAGACTAGCTGCTGAATTTCAATGTTTTAACTTCTCCTCTGAAACAGTAGCCAGTATAGTACTTTACCAGTGTCCTCTACGTCCCACTGATAACTCATAATTTATAACTAATAACTGATGTCTCTTCAGATTTACAATGTACTGCTTTCCTTCGTCTTCAATCACAGTCAATTAAATAATTTAAGAGCATTTCTCATTATTTTCAAGATGATGTTATATCATCAAAACATTTATGGATCCATCAAGGAAACGATCGACAGATAAATCTAAAATGACAATACTCGTTGGTTACAGTCCTTTATTACATATTTAAAAATGACTGGGAAATGCTGCTCAAACATTAATGCATTATAATAATATAATATATAATAACATATCACTCACCAGTGTTATGTGTTTCTACTTTAAAATGCAGAACTTTTACATGTAATAAAGTAATAAGTAATAAAGTATTTTGCCAATGTGGTATTAGTACTTTTACTTAAGTAAAGTATCTGAATACTGCTTAGCTCTGTTTAATGTGATAGTTCACTGAATATCCTTTTCTTTTTGGTACTGCTCAGTCAGATACAAAACAAACACTTTGAAGACCTCACTCTGGGAAATTGTGTTTGGCAATTTTGGTGAATAAATCACTGTGTTCCAACACGCATAATAATGCATATTTTGCCCAATTATGACAAGTTTAACCTAAGAGAGATACTCCCGTTTTATTTATTTATTTATTTTTAAAATGCAAACATGACACCAGTAAGTTGTAAGAAGAAAAAAACGATATTAGAGGAATTGTACGGAGCAGAAATGTTTCCTTCCCGCTGTAATATCGTGTTAATAACCACCAGAGCCTTCGGACTGAATTAGTGCCCTTCAGGTTCATGAATTAAGTGAGGAAAGACTAAAGAGATCAGCTGATGAAGACGGTCGTTGCAGATTCTTCTGGGCAGCTCGTGATTGTATTTTACAGCATCTGGAATAAAACTGGCTTCTCATCTTTCGTGATTTGTGACTGTGAGGGAAGGAACTCATTATTTAGTCTTCCTCGGGGCTGCTTCTCTGCTTTGTGTTTGGAGCCGGCAGATTTCTGTTTTTTGGGGGGGTTAAAAAGTGTGTATGTGTGTGTGTGTGGTCTGAAAAGAGGGTAGCGGTAATATTTACATTCACGTTCCTCCCCGCCTGCACCATTAAACCCAACCCCCCCTCCCCGCACACACACACACACACAGACAACCGTGCACTTTTCTACCCACCCAGCCGAGTTCTTGTTATATCAATTTTTCACAAGGGTGCCCACGCAGTCCCAATAATCAGTTGCCTCCAGTCTGCTGCTTCTTCCACCTACAGAGTCCTGCGGGGGCAGCAGCGCTGTACAGTTACCAAACCTGTGTGTGTGTGTGTGTGTGTGTGTGTGTGTGTGTGTGTGTTCAATATTTAATTTGTTTGCAGCCTCGACCGAAAGTATTACGAGGGAAGGAGTAATGACACGTGTCCTCTAATATGTGTTGTTATTATCTTTAGAAAATGGAACGGGCAGCTGGAACAACTAAATCCACATTTCTGCTTCGAGGTGAACATCTTGTGTGCGTTTGTCAGCATTTCTTTGTCTTTTTAATTTTTTCTTTTATAGACGTGCATTATTAAGGTCGCCCGCCCGAAGCTCTAAGTAAGGCGGTGTTTTTTAACTCTTACATTGTCATTCAACATATCCACCAGTTGAGGGGGCGACCGCTCCCTCTCTCTCCCTCGCTCTCATTCCCTCTCTCCCTCTCTCTCTCTCTCTCTCTCTCCCCCTCTCCATCTCTCCTTTTCTCCCTCTCTCCCTCCCTCCCTCTCTCTCTCCCCCTCTCTCATTCCCTTTCTCCCTCTCTCTCTCCCTCTCCCTCCCTTTTTCTCTCCCCCCTCCCTCCTTCCATCTCTCCTTCCCTCTCCCTCCCTCCCTCTCTTTCTCCCCCTCTCTGCCCCCCTCTTTCCCTGCCCCTATCTCCCAGAACTTGCTTGAATGCTTTGTTTTTGGTTTGTTACACCAACCCCTCCTCTTCCTCTTCCTCTCACCTTGTTGCTCTCTATCTGTACTGATGGACAGGCGTCGCCAGAGAATAATTATGACACCTGTGTGTACCTCACTGAGACATAATTACATTTCTATATCTATATATATTTTTTCTTAATTGTGAAAAAAGACCTGAGCACAAGGAGCTCCAAAAAAACTCGGCAATGAAATGCAGTTTAACGTGTTTGGTTATGTTTCTCTCTCTGCAAAGTAAAAAAAAAATTAGCCCAGACTTCATAAAACATCCCATGGTAAATTATTCATCTTTGAAATTAAAGATTCAAAAGAATAAATGTCCGTCATTGATACTAAATAATTCATCGAAAACAAGCTTTGTCTGACTCCTCCAAGGGCCAAGGACAATCTCTGGGGTCCACGCGAATATGCAAAACAATTTTTTTTTAAATTTTTTTTTTTTTGGGAATGTTGATCCGACAAAAGAAAGACCTCTCTTGGGACATTTTTCATGATTTTGTAACCTTTTATCCCAAAAAAATGTCCAAGATGATGTCTCCGAGTGTGGTGGGTTCTTTTTCATCCAAAACTCCAAGATATTCAATTTATAGCAACAAGAAAAGCGAGAAAAAGGCCAAACACTTTGACATTGGAGTCAACATTTGGAGTGTTTCCTGATGAAACTAACAGATCAAATCTTCGAGTCACTTTCAGTCATTCAAATAGCCTCAATGAACTCCTCCTTGTTGCTTCACCTGTCCATCAACAAGTGAAACAAACCCGGGTGACGCCCTTTTTATGCAGGCTGATGGGAAATGCTCTTTTTTCCACGCTCGCAAATACGCTTTGAACAATATCACGTGAACACACTTTATATGCAATCAATTAATGTGTTTGAACGTTCCCTGGAGGAAGCATCATGAGGGGGATTTCCAGGTCGTCTCGGTGGCTCGATTCCCTGCCACGCCCGTCTCCTTGGTCTCCCATCTTTCGTCTTCTCCGTGTTTCCGTGTCGGTTACGTTTGACAGAGCGAGCCACTCCGGCATTAGCCTCAGTCCGGCTAATGTGAGGCAGGGGAGGGAGGGAGGGAGGGAAGTCACTTTTCGCTCCCCTCTCAGCCAGCTGATGATGATGGACTGCAGGGTAATGGGACTCTCTCGGTACGGACGCTTGTGAGGGGATTCCTCTGCTCCGCATCATCGTCTGGGAGCCCTTCATAACACTAGCCAGTCTCTCAGTCTGGCCTCCGCTTTCAGGCCGGGTTGGTCTCCCTCGAGGCCGCCTCTCCGTGCGGGCGTGTCCGTAACAATAGAGGATGTGTCGGATGCTGACGGTGACCTTTTTATGGCCGCTTATTGCATGGGTCAGCTGCTGAGGGCTGCAGAAAGGCTGCGTCTCCTCCCGCAGGAAAGGGAGATGAAAGAAAAAGGCTGAGATAAGATCAACACACTTCCCTTGGAAAGTGACAGAAGTCTGCAGAGCTCATGCATCGCCCAGCTGCTGCTGATTATCGGAGGAGAGGTTTAATAATAGAGTCATTGTCATGTGAAGCCTGTTTTCTTTCTGGAGTGATACTGATGTAATTATACAGAAGAAGCCTCTACTATAATTAATAGATTGTCTATAAAATGCCCATCACAAGCTCAACATGACATCTTCAGATGTCATTGTTGTCTCAAACGTAAGTCTTTACATTTGAGTTGTGGGAAGTCGGCGATTGTTGGATGATAAATAACTTTAATAACCATTAATCAACAACAAAACTGTTGATGTTGTTTCAGTGACAAATTACCTGATGGATGGTATCTGAGTTTTCAGCTCTACCAACAGCATTTAATGGATAATCTGACTAAATATTGGATTCATTCATTATTTGGGCTAGAAAAAAATGTATTGTCTTCATACTTCATATTTTGTCATTCCACTAATTATGATATAAAACAAACTACTGCATTGTATTTTCTTTAATAATAATTGATGTCACAATTGTTGCATATTTAATTTTAAGGTTATTAACTAATCGTTTAGAGGGCTGCAATTAACATTTGTTTTTATTATTAATTGGCCCGGCTACACAAAACCAGAAAACAGTTTGTGGGAGGGGAAGTCGCCCTCAAGGTCATTTGTGTCCGACCAACAAAACACAAAGATATTGTGAGGAGGAGCAGTGTTGTTGACGTGTGTGTGCGTGTGCGTGTGTGTGTGTGTGTGTGTGTGTGTGTGTGTGTGTGTGTGTGCACGTGGCCGGGCCGAGTACGGCGGGCTGGTGGAGGTGCTCGAGTTACATAATCTCCATCACCCTCCCGCACAGTGACGGGGGAAGAAGGGGGCGGCTGCCGACTCCCATCTCGTCATCTTCAGCCTGCTGAGGCTTCTTCTCCTCCTCCTCCTCCTCCTCCTCCTCCTCCTTCCCCCCCTAAACCCTGCATTTGTTTGCTTCGCCACACTGTGCAGTTCCACATCCAGCTGGCGAGTCCCCCAGACGTCGAACCTGCTCTCGCTGTATGTTGCACGACTTCAACCTTTTAACACTCTTTGTCCTGAAATGTGAAATACGGCGAGATGAAGCGAGTTAGCGGCAGCGTCTCTCGTGGACGCCCGCCCACTGGCATCGCTCTGGCTTGTTGCTAGTCTACTGGTGCAGTGTCACGCATACTGATGACACCAAAACCCACACAGATGCGGTACTTTTGAAAAACAACCCCCCCCACCCCCCACAAACATATATCTTTTTATACAGGGAGAGTCTCACGGGTGTGTCTGAGATGTGAATGCCGTGCATACAGACTCTGTGTCCATATGCTGCCATTGATGCCCGCCATTTGGCAAGTGGAGGCCCAGCAGGGCATGCTGTCAAGCTAAATATGAATGTGTCGCAGGCTGGCAGTGACGGAGGGGGGCGGGGTGGAGGCCGTGTGGAGCTGGGTGGTTATTTGTCGGCCAACAGACAGAAGGGGGCGGTCGGGAGGAAGGGCGGTGGATCTGGTGCAGTTGTGCCGTGTGGGTGGAGGTTGCCACTTTGCTGCAATGTAACACTGTCATTACACAGGCGGGGGTCGAGTTCCCCACAGAAGTTCCGTTTATTGGACCCATTTTCCACCTAGAGGCTCCAGCTCATTAGCATGTGTTTTGTATCCGCAGCCACGTCTTCACTGTCAGACGCCTTATTGGAGTCGAGATGGGCTTCCCCTCCCACTGAGCGCCCCCCACCACCACCACCACCCACCTCCCGGCCACAGCTGATAGGCTGTGAATTAACATCAGGTGGGCGTCGGGATTGAAGAGCGTGCACAATTCCTGTGCGGTGATGTCACTGCGGCGCCTCCGGGCGCAAATAATCACATTTCCCAGTCGACAGCGCAGAAAGAGGAGTGGGCTGGGAAGAGAGGGAAGGCGGGGGGGGCATTAATGATTTGCGGTTGTCATGACGGCGACAAACGAGGAGGAGGCCGACTCCCTCGTTTACAAACTCCCGCCTAGTTGACGTAGCCTCCCGCTTTCGGGCCCTCGCAGCCCCGATGTTCGCGTATCCTGAAGACAAGTCGGACACTTTTGAGACTAAAACCTCGATCTGCATTTGAGTTTCTTATCTGCCGCAGCAGTCCTACAAGCTGTCCAACAGCGCTACGTCAGGAGAGCTATGAGGGAGTTCAGCGGGGAGACGAAGGAGGGAAAGATGGCTACACAAGATGTGTCGGCTGTAGATGAAGATGTAAGATCACAGCCACATGTTGTATTGACTCATTGTCTAATGAATCATGGAAGACAGTCAGATGCTTCGCATGCTTTTCTCTCTTCCAGCCCGCACTGAAACCAAGTGTATTGGTTGGATTGGGCTTTACATTTTTCTTTTAAAGTTGAGTTCTAAGTGTGTTTGGAAGCCTTAAACTGAGCTACCATGTTTTCATCAGTGTGGCTTTCATCACCGGCACCATGCGGGTGCATCCTCTTGTGTTCCCGCGGTTGCCGGGGCACGGTGACCTCACGGTGAAATATATGTCCCGCAATGCCACCCGGACCACCTCGGCCACCCCAACGGCCACCATGAGGGAAACATGAACGGCCCTGTAATCATTCCCCGCTGTCTTAATAACTCTGCAAGCTGTGCATGGAATATCTTTTGAGGCCAACGCTGCCTTGTCCCTTTCCACTGATTTGGGGGGTTTCCTGTTCTTTTCCATGCTCCAGAGCTTCCCTTCGCGGGGTGTCATTTAGCGGGAGGGGGGGGGGGGGTCCTCTCTGTGGCTTGTTATGTAAGAAATGCAATCCGATCTTTAATAGCTTACACTGCATGGTTCTCCCACCATACACAACCACTAATAAGATTTTTGTTGGGCAGTAATCACTTGCGTCTCGGTTTGCCAGTGCGGTCTAATATGAGACATCTGTATCAGGCTGCGCAAACAATGAAGCATATGCTCTAAAAAAAAAAAAAAGGAAGAGAAAATCGACCACCAAATCTTCTAACCAGTAAAATAAGCATTTATTATCCAAAATTGGTTTTGCAATAACAGGCGTTTGCTCGAGGAAGCTGCGAGGTCGAGCCGTGGCAGCCAGCGAGGGAAGCTACGGGATCCTCTCTGCGGCGCCGCCAGGAAAACACAACGTACCGGTTCCCTTTCGTAGGAGGGCGTTCACATGGCCATTCATATGTAAATGTGGCCAGACACACAAACACATACCTCTCTGTATGTGCACGCGCACACACACACGCACACACACACACTCTGCCCTCTCTCTCCTCATGAGCCTCGGTTGCTGTGTTTCTGCTGGCAGGGTGCCTTTGTTTTGCTCCACGGCAGCACAGGGAGGGGTGGGGACGCATTATGTAATCCGTGGCGTGTGTCTAGGATACAGAAACGGAGATGGAGAAGGGTGTGACTATAGTAACACACACACACATGATGACATAATCCAGTGACCTCTTCTGGGGCCCGCTCGTGTCCACCCCCTCGCCAAGGGTTCCCGGCATTGCACTGCGACACACACACACACACACACACACACACACACACACACACACACACCCTCCGTTGACATCTGTGCAATCTAGGGGAAAAAAAGAAAATATTGTTCCCATTGGTCCTCGGGGATTCGTCTTGGGCATAGGAGCTTCGGAGGGTTTCTTTTTCCATCTCGCTACCAACACGCAGAACGCTCTCTGTTCTCATTCACGCAGCAACACAAAGCAGATTGGTTTGAACTCTTTTTCAACGTGTTTCTGTGCCTCTGCACAGCCGCACGATATTACTGCAGTTGACAGGAATCAAAACGGCCTCGCGGAGAGCACAGCCTAGAACAAAAAAAATAAGCCGTGGACGCGCACACTCGCGATGTACTCACTCCCACGGCCTGCAGTAGCGCTCCCCTCTATTCCACTGGGTGTAAGCCATTCACGCCACATGGAGCAAGCGTATGTAATTAATATTGATTACAGTGACACAAAGTTAATACCGCGTCACCTCCCACACGTCCATATGGCTTTGCGGAAACAGGTTCTTCACCTGCTGCATTGTGGGTGATGAGTGACGTATGGGAGAGCTTCCCTGAGGGGGTGTCAGTGGTATTTAAATATGCTAATTGGTCCGTGGGTTAGTTCTCGCTCCGTGAGAGTGAGAGCGAACCCACAATGTCGACTTGTTTGCAAACTTAACCCGTGTGTCATACATACTCCACGCGGTTATTTCTGTGTGTGTGTGTGTGTGTGTGTGTGTGTGTGTGTGTGTGCGTGCGCACAGGGCTTGCCCCCTTTCATAATTACAGTAGTTTCCATAATGGAATCTCTCTCTCTCTCTCTCTCTCTCCCCCTCTCTCTCTCTCCGCTATGGAAGAATATCTGTTTTTCATTTGAAAGACCTTCGTCCTGCTGCAGCCGTGTGGGAAGCATCCCCGGTATCCATCAGTTCCATTCTGCAGTGCCGTTGGCCGTGGAGCGAGGGTCCGTGTGCATTTGTGCTGAAAGTGTTCCTGTTCTTGTCTTGCAGATAAAATCGAAGAGGCCCAGAAAGAGCTCAAAGACCCCAAAGGCTCACAGAAGGGTAAGAGGTGTTTTTCTTTTTATCAAGACTTTAAATAAAAACTCAATCATCAATCAAGTGCATGTATTTATGTTTTTAGGAAGAAATGGGTGAAATGTTTTCTCATTGGAATGGAAGTTTGTTTTAGTTCGTTTTTGTTCCTGTTCACCGACAGCTAGTTTAAAATGAATAAAAATACCTGCTTTGGGTTTTTCACTAAAAGCTCAAAAAATTAATTATTATTCACCGGTCTAGAATGGAAAGTGTTTTCTTTTATTAGTGTTGCAGAAAGTATTTCTTATGTTCTGTCTTTATTGTTGCAGCATTGTATTTTCTCCTTTTTTGGCACTATTATTAATTGATTTATCCAGAATAGTATGTTTATGTGGAGTTAATAAAAATATTTGGTCACTAGTTGCTGTGAATCTTTTGCAGCAGCCACCACATTTATTTTTTACTCCTTCAGAAAAACTATTTGCAATATAAAAATGTACTTGGCTTCTCAGTTCCAGAGTGAATATTCATAATTATATTTTTAAATCCACTGCAGGAAGTTAAATGATTGCACTACAATTAAATGTGGTGCTTCACAGAAAGCAATCTCTATCCAGACAATGTTTTTTTTCATCTTTTATATTTCATACATTTTATAAATAGTATATATACAATCATCTTTGCATAAAGAGAACATTACAACAACACATGACGGACCTGTTCTTTTTTTAAGTGGATTGGTATGTAACTACAAATAGAAAAGCCAGTTTGTTTGAGCCGAAGCGGCTTCATGGTCTCCGTTTAAGCCAAGCTTAACTCATCATTGTTCTTTTTTAGAAAAAAACACCAGCTCATTTGCGGGACATGTACGCTTTGATGGAATCATCTGCTGTGAGATTGGGGGGGAGATGCTCAATATGAATATCTCAATAACCCTCAAGGTGCTTTTAAAAAGGACCTTCTTTCTGTCACATGCATATCACACTCGGCCACTGTCTTTATTGTATATAAAAATCACATGCTTCATACGGTTATCGCAAAAATTAGGTAGGGGAGGAAAATGAGATCAGAACAATCTGATTGGTTGAATTGTTATCCGACGATAAGCCTCAACAGCTTAAGACAGACAGTGACAAATGGTGTTTGTTTGCTAAGTACTTTTCTTTTCTTTTTTTATGATGGAAAACTTGTGGTGAAGTCATGGAATCTCTTTCGCAGACTTGTCCCAGTTGTGGGTATGAAGACCTAATCCTTTTCCCATGTCTTTCAGTGGCAGTTGATACAAATGTGTTTCTCCGTGAGGCGAGTTATTAAAGGTTACGGGGGTTTGCTTTGAGATCTTTGTGTGGAGAACAGATTAACGTGTGTCAAGACGAGGTGCTCCTCAACCTGCTTATACAAGAGACCTTGAAGGATCCGTGACCTCATCTTGGGAAATACCTACACGGGCCAGGAAACTGTGACAGGGCACTGCTGATCTTACGCAACGCGTCCTTAAAAACACACGGCTGAATCACCACACATTATGGGACTGCTTGGTATGGGTGTGCCCTTTATGAAAAGTGCGCTGCTTTATTATTGCTTTGTGATCGGCCAAGCCGCCGTACGCCGCGTGGGCCTCTGTGGCATTAGTCACACGGCAAATCAAAATAAATGACATGATTGTTTTTATTATAAAAAACACATCACCATCCAATTTCATCAGAAGAAGTTACTAATAAAAACATGAATTAGAATAAAGGGGTTAAGCTTTTCATACATTGACACGTCAGTGTTTGCTATTGAGTACAAGGTTTTGCTTTATAGAACCGTTGTGCATGTTAAACATAATGATTTAATTGTTTTGCACACTGATTGTATGTTTGTTGCTGGTTTACAGAATGACTGCATGGCTCTATAACAAAGCAATTCAAACATAAATAATAGTTTTGGTTCAGCGTGAAGGCTAAGCAGTGGAAACCTCCACAGTCACCAGAGTTTGCACAGTTTATATGGAGGAGAATTCCTATAATAAAGTATCTATCTATCCTAAAATAAAGGTAGTTTAATAGAAGGAACATATAAAAGGTTATAAAGCAGCTGTGATTAATAAATGACAATAATCAATAATTAATCAGTTGACGAGCAGATAAAATCAAATGTAGTTTCTTCATTATTTGGGAGATAAACTGCACCCGTTGTTTTCTTTCACATGATCAACTGTGTTAAAGCAAATTAGGAATGAAAACTGAATATTACTGATGTTTAAATAAGAGTTAATATAATTGACTAGTCCAATAGTGCAATAGCTTTAGGTATTGGTGGGCTCTCACTCTATCCACTACTTTACTAAAATGGGTATTATTTTTAAACCAAATGACGAAAAGTCTAAAGATTCTGATCTCTAAATGGAATATAATATGCGAGAATTATCACCACTCTCTATGTTTTTATTAACTGCCATTACTTTCATGTCCTTCATTTCAAAAATTTAACACGTGAATTACATTTTCACAAAGTGTGGGGAAAGATGGTGTTGTTGTACCAACCGTGCTTTTCTGTCTCCTTCTCCCACAGAAGGCAGTCGGAGAAATGCAAATAACGTAAAGGGCCTGAAGAGGAAAAAGGTTGTTGCAGAGAATCGGCTGGAGAAAATTCCGAAATCGCCGGTGAAGAAGCCCCTGCAGTTGAAAACATCTGGAACTGCACTGCACGGAGCAGCGTCCAAGGAAGCTACACCTTCTTCGTGCTGCTCCTCCTCCAACAGTCCTTCCCTCAATCCTTCCACATCACCCAGTGGGAAAAGAGACCCACAGTATGTCCAACCAGTTGCGACATCCCCTCACAAGGGGTCACCTTCCACCGACGCTGAAAGGCTGAAGCAGGACGAACCGACTTCTAGCCCGCCATCACTTGAGTCCACTGCTGGTGAGGAGGGCTCGTTGATCAAAGTGTCTCAGTCTAAAGACAGCAAGAGCAGAGACCCCAGCTTTGAGGGAGACCCTTACCACAGCAGTGCTCCACTAGATGTTCTACTTAAGGCCATGGAGCCTGACTTTAGTACACTGGCCGAGAGAAAAAACTCCTTGCAGGTCGCAGCCATCGTAAAACCAGCTTCCACCCTTAATGCCCAATCAAGCTGTGAATTAACAACAATGCCTGCTGTCAATATTGGTCTCCAGAACCAACCTTTGCATATGCAGACATATTATATTGACAAGCAAGGCAACTTTATTGGCATTGCAGCCCCACTACAGACATCTACACAGGGTACCCCCATGCAGTCCTCTCCACTAGCTACACCGCATTTTATGCCAGAAAAGCCTAGCTTGCACATGAGCTTTAATACTGGACCCTCAACTATAACCCATGCACCTGTTTCCTCAGGCGCCAACGCTTTGCCACAAAGCCAACCACCAGTTGTGCACACATGCCAGTCCCTCTCAGCAAGTGTTCCAAGCACCATTCAGGTCCCTGTTACACCTTGCAGCAACCAAGTTCAGATGAATGTTGGTGCTGATCAGGCTTCCAAGGACCAAAAGCCAAAGAAGCCTGGAAAGTACGTTTGTGAATACTGCAGTCGGGCGTGTGCAAAGCCTAGCGTGCTACTCAAACACATCAGGTCTCACACAGGAGAAAGACCATACCCCTGTGTAACTTGTGGCTTCTCATTCAAAACCAAGAGCAACTTGTACAAGCATAAGAAATCACACGCTCATGCTATAAAACTGGGTCTCATTGCACGCTCTGAGTCTGGAGGTGGCTCACTCTCTCAAGAATCGGACAAAGCCCTAGGAACACATTCAGAGGCAGAGGAGAGTGGGGACAGTGACGAGGATGGTAGCACTGCGGACCTGGACCCTGACTCATCTCAGAGTAGTGTGGCAGCTTTGTCTGAAAATAGTTTACAGAGTCTAGGTACAACCCAAGCAAGTCACGGGGAAGCAGACTCATCAGCTGTGTTTGAGTCAATTAAACCAGCACCAGGTCAGAGAGCGCATGAGCCCAAAGTGACAGCTGCACTTCCAAAAGTTGTTGTATACCCAGTTAATGTCTCCCCTCTGAGGGCAGATAGCCCGAGAGTTACATGTGCAGCACCTGAGCAAGCGGCTGCACAACGGCAACGAGAGTTCCAGACTGCTAATATGAGATCAAGCATCACAGTGCTGTCATCTCTCAAAGAGGTGGATGGTACGAATCCCTCACTAGATACTGTGAGTGAAGATGAAGACCAACAGTGCAAGTCTCCACTGTTAGGTGGACATGCTCAGCTTCAGAGGCAACAAGCAACAGATTTTTCTCAACAGCAGCAGGTCAAGTGTCTACTAAGCCCTCGCAGTTTGGGAAGTACAGATTCGGGCTACTTCTCACGTTCTGAAAGTGCTGACCAGGCAATGAGTCCACCCAGTCCATTTGTTAAGATAACTCCACCAGTAGATATTGACATTGCCAAGAATACCCTTCCCAGTGTCCCTCCTGTGGTCACAACAGTAATGCACGTAGCAGCTGAGCAGAAGCCACGAGCCACAGAAGGACAGATGCGTCCACCATTAGAAGCCAAAGCACTCTCTCTGGAAGAACGGATTTCAAAGTTGATATCTGATAATGAGGCAGTAGTTGACAACAAGCAGCTGGACAGTGTAAAGCCGAGGAGGACATCTCTCTCAAGGAGAGGTAGCATAGACTCCCCTAAATCATACATATTTAAAGACTCTTTTCAATTTGATCTTAAACCAATAGGAAGAAGGTCAAGTTCCAGCTCAGACATCCCAAAGTCCCCATTTACTCCAACAGATAAATCTAAGCCAGTATTTCTTCTCTCTGTACCTTCTCAATACCCACCAATGGACTGTTTGCCAATAACAAGAAGTAATTCTATGCCTACTACACCAGGACACTCTGCTCTTCCCCTTAATGTTGCCCCCCTCCCCCACCCTCTGCGAATTTGTCAGTCATTTGATGACAAAATGAGTTTGTTTAATGATGATGTATTTTCATCAGCCCCATCAACCCCAAATCCAGCAATACATTCTCGTACCTTAGTCAGACAAGCAGCAGTGGAGGACTTTACCACAAGTGAGGGGCATGGCCTCCCTACTGTTCGCTCCATGGATGAGGGCTATCATGGTCCAAGCAGTTCCACGGAGCTGATGCAAAGAAGCAGATCTTTTGAGCACAGTCAAGACAGAAACAGAAAGCCCCAACAGAACAAAGGCACAATGTATGAGTGTGAAACGTGTCGTAATCGGTACAGAAAGTTAGAAAATTTTGAAACACACAAGAAATTCTATTGCTCTGAGCTGCATGGTCCAAAAAACAAGACGATCACAGTGAAAGAAACCGATCAAGATGTGTTTCACGTTAACACAATGCAGCCCATAGTCCCTAGGTCAAGTAGTGGCTCAGGAATACTTGATCAACAGACATCAATTAGGAAGAGAAGGAAAATGAAAAGTGTTGGAGATGAGGACGATCAATCTCCTACTGACACCATTCCACCTTGTTCAGTTAGTTTTGAGCTACCGACAGCTTTGGCAAATCAGACTATTTCGCAGCATGCTGTAATAGTAGACATACAGCCCAAAAACAATCTGTCAAAGCTACCTCAGATTCAGCTCTTAGCAAGAAGTATTAATACTTCGGATTCCAGACTGTCGCCAATACGAGAGACCCAGATCAGCACTTCTGCTAAAGGAGAATTGCAAAGGCAAGGCAGTGGTACTTCAGTCATCAGACACACCAACTCTCTCAGCAGACCCAATTCATTTGAAACTGAATCTATAGACAGGGCCTCTCCTGTTGATATTTTAGAGAAGGATCCCCTCAACAAACTCAAAACTGATGCAATAGCAAATGTTTCAGCTGACAGCTACCATGAAAAAATGTCCCAACCCAAGATTGCTGACTATGGAAAGCAAAGGCCGGAGCAGTGCACTGATGGCACAGTATCAGCAGTTGGTGAGAACACTACTCCTGTCCATCAGTCTCGTCTGGTACGTCAAAATAACATCCAAGTTCCTGAGATTCTGGTCACAGAGGAGCCTGACAGAGAACATGAAACGCAGACCACTGAGCCATTGGATAAGCCTGCAGATCAATTCAGCTGGCCTCAGAGAAGTGAGAGTTTGTCAAAGGTACCACCAGAGAAACTTCCGCCAAAAAAGAAAAGAATTCGTCTCGCTCAAATGGATCAATCTTCAGGTGAATCTAGTTTTGAGTCCAGCGTCTCGCGAAGCCTCAGCAGGGACAGTAGTCTTTCTCGTTGTTCCAGCATCTCGGCCTCTTTTGACAGAGATGAGCAATCTAGGTCAGAGAGTCCTTCCAGAGGGGAGTGTCTCAGCAAAGTGTCAGAGCCTAAGGGTTTGCCAATAGCCTTCAACACCCTTGGTGTGCCCGGTATGATGAGGCGTGCGGCATCTGAACAGATCACTTGTACTCAACCATCTGTGGAGATTTCATGCGACTACCGTAGCAAGTCCTTTGACTGTGGCAACGTCTCCCCCAACAGATCTTTGTCACCTGCTGGCAAGCCAAAAAGTGGACAAATGCCCCAAGTTTCCCAGGTGCCACTTATTGAAAGGAGGCGGGGGCCATTAGTTCCCCAAATGTCTTTAAAGATAAGCCCCGAGAGTCAGCAACCGGTCCGAAAAGCTATCATTCCTCTAGATAAACCTCCCATTACGAATGTTAGCTCTTTAACCTCGAATAGATCCCAGCAGATTCACATTGCCAATAGGCGTAACGCGGCTCAGCCTTTTATCCTGCACACTGGAGAAGCACCTTTGCTAAAGAATGAGCAGATGGTGCAAAGCATTCATTTGGGTAGCCCAACTCAGCAGCCCCAAGTCCATGGCCTTCCACACCCTTGGCATCAAACATCAAGGGTTCAAACATGCCAAAAGATACAACCACCTCTGAGCCAGATCTTAGTGTGTCGTGAGAATGTCCAAAACAAACCAGCCAACTCTGAAGAAAAGAAAGAAAAAAGTTTTGTACCCAAATACCAACTGCAGTGTCCCGCTCTGAGAGCAAGCCAAACATTTTCATTCTCCAGCACAAAGGGCACGCAGATAGCCTTGCCAGTTTTAACAATTCCTATTGCTAATCCAATTTTGAGCACGTCGGACATACTCCAAAATGTATATGTTGGCCAACCCAATCAACATGCCTCTGAGATTAAGACACAGACTGTTGTTATGTCAGGTGGACAGCAAAGAGACCCATTTAATCCGACCCGAACAGGTGGTATACCATTACCACAGATCCTCATCACTCATGAGCATATGCACCCTGCCCCCTCGGTGTCCAATAAAAATAGCCTCTTATCCACTCACAGTTTAGAGAGTGATACTCATGCTGTACCAACGATAAAGAAGGACAAGACTCAAACAGTTAACACTCATAGCCATTCTGGTGAACAAGCACCTTCTCTCGGATCTTTACATTGCACACAGAAACTGTCATCAGTGACTCTTTGCCCACAGCAGGAACCCACTGCTTCAAGTAAACGAATGCTGTCACCTGCCAACAGCTTGGACATCTATATGGAAAAGCATCAGAAACGGGCTAAGGATGAGCATGGCGTGGCCTGTCTGACTGATGGCAGATCGGTCAACTATCTCAATTCTAAGATGTCAGAGGTTACCAGACAGCGGAAGTTAACACTAGTTCGGCAGGTTTGCACAACTGAACCAGTGGACAGTCCCATTAAAACTGAGGCCCCACCTCTGCCGCAGGTTAATAAAACAGATGGGGAGAAGGACTCGCAGGCTACTGATGACGTTAAACCCATGTCACCTGACAGTGCTGGGCTGAATAAAGACACAAGCACTATTATTCATGAGGAGGCAGGCCCTGGTCTTAATAATACACCTTGTAGCCAGGGCACCTCCATGCCAGCTAATAACACTCTGAAACCCAAAGAGAAAGCTGAGGAACAGAGATGGACTCCTGCCAAATCTCCTATTAGGCCCTCGAGCTTCCACGGTGGTCAGGTGAAACTGACCACATCTGTGTCTGTGGTTAACGCTAAAGACAGTCATCGCCTGTCTTTCCCCAGCCTGAAGACTGCCACCACTTTCACATGGTGTTTTTTGATGAAGAGGAAACCTCTTCATATTCCACAGACTGACCTGAAGACATCAGCCTACGCTGTCTGGACTATCAGCCCTAACAATCCTAACCTGCTGGGGTTGCCCACCAAGGTGGTCATGTCTCTGTTTGACTCCAAGCAGAGCTCCAAGAAAGTACACTACACCTCGGCCATAGAAACTAGCGGGAAGTCGGACATCTTGTCTTACTCGGGCAAGCTGAAAGATGTCATGCCCAGGGTAAGATCTGATGCAACGTTCCATTTTTTCAAATATTTGTTTATGTGCTGACTTCTTTTTTCTTAAATTAAATCTTTAAATACATCGGTCACGTCTTCTCTCTGCAGGTGCCAATAATCCAGAAGTCTGTATCAGTTGAAAACAGAAGTAAAGTGCAACCAGAAACTCCGGCCAGCAACGAGTCAGACAAGGACGTGGCATCGAAAACAGAACCAAGACGGGTCAAAATATTCGATGGCGGGTATGATTCAGAACTATTAATTTGATTTATATGATGTCAATATTATAAATCTTTTGTGCTTGGTTTAATGCGTTTGTCTTATTTGTCCTTCATGGTTTCGGTTGCAACCCCACAGATACAAATCTAATGAGGAGTATATCTACGTACGTGGGCGTGGACGCGGTAAATACATCTGTGAGGAATGTGGGATCCGCTGCAAGAAGCCGAGCATGCTACGCAAACACATCCGCACCCACTCAGATGTCCGGCCATACCACTGTGTCCACTGCAACTTCTCTTTCAAGACCAAAGGTCGGTGCGCATTAGTTGATCAGTGTTCAGAGCTACGCATCCAAAGCCACTGCTCCTTTGTGTACATCTGCCATCAACCAGGACGTTTGAACTGGTTTGAAAGCAGTGAAGTCTCTGGACTTTCACAATAATCAATTCTACAAAATCCAAAAAGTGCATTAAAGAAAAGCTTTCCAGAAACTAAGATGGACCTTGCTCTCTGGTCATGTAAATGTATAACATACAAGGGTTCCAGATGTTAGTTGTCTTTTAATATACTGCATTGTATGTGGTTCTATATTACTGAATACTTACACACCATGATGAATATGATACCTCAAATTCTAATAACATTTTGGGACACTGATCTCATATCTGAACATAGTTTTTTTACACAAATCCCATTTAAGACATTATGTTTTTAATATCCTTGAACTGCGACAGTTCAACATCTTCTTTTAAAAAAAGTAAAATGTAGTTTCACCATCTCTTAAACCAAGACAGTATGATTCACTAGTCTTTATCGAACTTGCCTACCCACGCCACACTGCAGAACAGTACCCGTGTCAGAGCAACCCACGTTCATTTAAAAATGTCTTTATCAGTTACTCACCCTCCACATACAGCTCGCCCAAAGATCGCATTCTCTTACATAAACTCCTTCTGTGCTTTTGTTCGAGCTCTTCCCATCCGTAAGACCTCGCTGCCTCTCTTCTTGCAGGGAATCTGACCAAGCACATGAAATCCAAGGCCCACAGTAAGAAGTGCTTGGAGATGGGGATTCCTGAGGGTCTCATTGAGGATCAGGATGCAGAGGACTCAGGTACTGGGCTTAGCCAAGAATTGGTGTGTGTGCTTAAAAGCTTATTAAACAAAAATGAACTATTCTCTATAACGGGTTTATTTACAGTGATAAAGTGACTTAAGACAGGCAGGTATTGTGTCCCCCATTTGCTTTGATTTCAAACTACATGATTAACCTTCTTGGAATAGTTCTCATGTCATGAGATATAAAACACAGATTGTCCCCACTTGTGCTCTCTTGCTATGTCGATAAATAGCTTTGCCATGTTCTAATTAGACATTCTAAAAGCAGCTCCTTCCTCTGTTAACTCAAAGCGCATGTGGGCGGCATGCACAGCTTTTAGAAAGGAAATTGCTGCGTCTAATTTTAGAAGAAAAAAAAGACAGAGCGAGAGAGAAGCTCCCTAAAAGCATTTTATGGTCCCAGTCTCTTAAGAGCATATTTGTTTTTCCTTCTCTGCCTGTGCTGGAGCTCAGGGGCGTGTGGTGGTCCAGGGTGTGAAACACTGCAGCAGCACAAAACGTCACCGAATTGTATTCTTAGCGCTGGGTTTCTCTCACTGTGTGGAAGAACCCTGCATGATGATAGAAGACCTTTAATGAATAAAAGTGGTTTGACACGTGTATTTTCATATCAGCTCTGATGACTCATTTGTTCTCCAGAACACCAAGAATAGACTTCTTACGTATTCTTTCATGTACAGGAGACCGGAGTCAGGTGAGCAGCGTCGACCGCCAAGATTCAGATGGGGACGACTCCGATGGCCCCGATGATGAGGAGAACGACGACAACGAGGAGGAAGAGGAGGACAGCCAGGCGGAGTCCGGCCTGTCCACCAACCCTTCTGTCTCCGCCAGCCCTCAGCACATCCCTTCCAAAGAGGCGGAAGTCCCTCCTAGCGCTCTGCTGGCCAAGATGTCAATCTGCTCAGTCTTCCTGCCGCTCTCCCGGCCTCCAGCCTCCGAATCCCACGCATCAGACTCCGAATGTGTTCCCATGATGAGCCCCGTGTCCCTGAGCAAGCAGATATTCCTCTCTGGGTCCTGCTGCGGCTCAATGCCCCTCCCTTACTCTCCTCCGCCTGTTGCCACCACGTTAGACTCCTACACCTCAGACACCGAGTCGGTGCACATGATGAGCCCAGTGTCTCCGTGCCGGCAGATGTCCATCGACTACCCTGACTTTGATGGGCCCCCAAGTCCCCCAGTGCCAGGCAGGGGCTCCAAGCTAGGCCAGGTGAGACCCATGTGCTCTTGTTGTGTCTCTGTCCACCCATCCCTGCCCGCCTCTTTTACTTTCCAATCAATTCCCTTACTTTGAATGCTCGAGATCTCGAGAAATATGACTGAATATTGAATGTTCTCTCTTTCCACAGGACACCTCCTCTGCACCTCCTGCTATGGCAACCAGCGAATCGGGCATACCCGTGAACCGCAGCACTCAGACGTCCTCTTATGTTTCTCAAGGCCTCATGCACTTTCCCCCACAGGGACTCTCCCAAACACCAGGAGCCGAGACACACCTGTTCAGCCACCTGCCGCTGCACTCCCAGCAGCCCTCTCGCTCCTCCTACAGCATGGTCCCCGTTGGGGGAATCCAGCTCGTGCCTGCTGGCCTGGCAGCTTACTCCACCTTCGTACCGATCCAGGCTGGCCCCGTCCAGCTCACCATCCCAGCAGTGAGCGTCATTCACCGGAACACAAGCCCGTTACCAGCCCCCAACACTACCCATCCAGAGGGCTTGCTAACCCAGCCACTTGTGGTCCAGGAACCAATCAGCAGTGCCGTGCCCTGCTTCCCCTTAAGGCAGGTCACTGGCCTGCAGGCTCAAACAATACAGCCAGTAGGTCTGGAGACACTAAACCTCATGGGGCTCACAAACACAGGCATGGCATCCACCCAGCTGCTGGCCCAGCAAGGACTCACCCTCAGTGCCACCCTCGGGCTGCAGGTGTTGGCTGCCAACCCCACCTCCCAAAGCGGCACCGGCCCCCAGACACACGTCCCTGGTCTGCAGATAGTTAACATCGCCCTGCCCGCCATCATTCCCTCTCTCAGCCCTCTCTCCACCCTTAGTCCTTTCCCTGGGTGTTCAGAGAGGCGGGGCAGCCCTGAAGCTCAAAGTGAACATTGGCTTGGTTCTTTACGGAGCTGCATGCCCGCTTCCCCGTTTCAGGTCAGCAGCTGTCCAGAAGTGGCCTCGGGCAGCAGAGCAGAGCTCACACAGACTGTCGAGAGGCACGAAAGAGAGAACTCCCCACGGCAGCATCGATCGCCGGCCCCTGAGAGACGAGCAGACAGCGCTAAGGAGTCACCGGTCGAAGGAGCTAGTGACCCTGCACCTCCTCGACCCCCGCCAGTGACCAGCTGGCAGCGGGTAAATGATGACTATAATGAGGTATCCAGTGATGATGAAGACAGACTGGTCATTGCCACCTGAACACCCCGCGTGGAAAGCTCTTCTTGTTCCCTTTTTGTAATTCTTGTCACTTTGTAAGACTGAAAACACTTTTCAGGGGGTTTGTTTCGTTGCAAATCTCCTTTCAAAGCACAGATGCTGACGTTCATATAGTATGTGCAATCATAAAATTATAATAATGACCAATCATTTTTATTTTTGTCAGCTCCAGACAATTTCTTTTTTGTACATGTTGTATAGACAATTGTGCCTTTTTATGGAGTTTCTTGTTTAGGAACCTGTACATAATTCCTTATAAATTCAGTAGTTGCTTGTGTTCATTTCAAAAAATAGAAGTCAAGAGAGGCATAAAATGGAGGATATGAATATGAATTTTGGAGGATTTGTTATTCGAAAATTAAATTTATTGAAATTATAAATGTTGTACTGGTATATGTACATTTCTATGGATATTGGGCAATGTTTCTGTGTACAGATGTTGTGTTCAACTATTTATTATAATCCATCTAGTGCCCATTATGATTCATAAGTCCATAGGTATGTGCATTATGGTAGCTTTACATTGCTGTATCAATATTCTTAACTGTATCAGTAAAAATTTGTTTACAAACATTAATGTGGTGTCACTGTATTTTTGTCAGTTAAACAGTAATATATATCATCACTACATATTTTCCCGGGGAGCAACTGGTGGTTCAGGGTCTTGCTCAAGGACACTTACCAATTTGTTTTTAATCAAAAAAGGCAAACCTTCACCAGTTCGGCTTCAAATGTTCTCTTTCTGGTTTTCTTCTTCGTATATAATGATAAACAGATTATATTTTGTGTTGGTTTGACCTATCAGACATTAGATAACATCCCTATGGGCTCTGGTAGATTGTGATGGGCAATGTGCTGACATTATACAGACCAAACAATCAATACTCAAGAGCACACAAAGTAGATTAATTCCTATTTAAAAAAATAGTTGTATTCTAAGTTTTAATTAAATAAATGCATAGAATGTATGAATGTGATTAATGGCTGTGCCCAATCAACCACAACCACACGTGTCCAAGGTATTGCACCAAGCTGGCATCATTTAGGGGAACATTTATTTGAGATTATCATCTACATTTTTTAAATCACAGTTGAGCACTCTAAAAACACTCCATTTTGGCTTGCAAAATATGTATTCAAATGTAGATTATAATTGTTGAGCCCAAGCGACTTGAAGGCCGTGATTGCTTTTGGAGAACTGCATCAAAGGAGTTCTTGGAGCATTGTTCACGGGAGCAGTTTGGTGAAAAATAGTTATCGTTTGAAGACGGCTGTCTGGGATAAGCGGTTGAAAGAGAACATGAAAAACATACAACAACATCTGGTGCCAGTGGGTCCTCTCCTGTCCTTTACACACTCCAGCATGCTGTTGAAATGGGTAATGTTGGTGGTGTGGGGCAGGTCTCTCTTTGGTTCTCCTGGAGCCTCGCATGCTTCTGATGTTGCTGGTGATCTGCAGTCGGTTCCTTGGTTTTGGGAACGAAACCTGGTCATTTTCGCCCGGCAGGTTTACGAGCTGGTCCTCGCCATGTTAAACCGGAAAGGGCCGCACGTTAGCTGCAGATTGAGGCGAGTGAACTATGAAATCACTCTGAGAGCAGGCAGGACATTGGAAAGTTGAATGCCCCGTCAAGTCAAGTGCCGACAGTGGGATCAGCGGTGCACGTCAAGCCCGTCGCACTTGGCGTACCTCTCCCAAATGTCCTTCCTTGTGTCAGTTCTCACCGTGGTTTTCCTCCTGTCAGCAGACTCCCCCGGCTCCCATTCCAGCGATCGTCTTGCGCTGGCCAAATATCATAGTTCTTCAGACTTTTGTGTCAAGTTCCTATTTGGTTATACTAAGTAACACATCAATCTGTTACCAGCCTATTATATTCTCAGATCACAGCCTTCACAACAGCAGACTGGTGAACCTGTGGCGATGGCAGATACTGTGGGAACACAGACGCCTCTTCATTCGTCTGATCAGAAGCATGATGTGGTGGCTTCCGCCTAATGAGTGTTGTGGGTTCCAGTTAAACTGAAAAGCTGTGTAACTTTGGGGTCTTTGTTTGGGCACCTGACAAAAGATTGTTTTCTCTGAATCGTCTCATATTACCAACTATCTGTGTTTGTTTAATGACGTTGTAACTCGTACACAAATGCCTTATCTACTCCAGATGCTTAATTACTGCCACACTGTGTGGATCAGATGGGCCCAGCTCACTTTTTGCAGTGATGAGTTCTGGGTTGCAGAACGCATCGTCTACCGCATCAGGTTGCTGTCGGATCGGCCGTGCGACGCACTGCTGGCAAAGTGCAAGTAAGCAAAGGCTACCGTCAGCTACCTTGGAAAGGTAGAGGGGCAGGTGCAGCTGGTACGGGCGAAGGGGACTGCGATGGAGCATTATCCCGTGTCCACAAGCCAGAAGGAGCTCACGTTTAACCAGTGAAATCATTCTGCCAGAAAGAAGGAGACTCTCTCCATTGTGTGGCCGTTGCAATATTTGGAGGTTTATGTTACATCTGGTGTTCCACTGGTGGTCTTCCCAGACCTTTGTCTTTCACTGACGATGTGAAATGCATAAAGTGAGTAGCCTATGCATAAAAAAAAAATGATATGGATGAAAACGAGAGACAGACCAAAACCATGAACGCATCCCCCAGGAAAGAGTTCCTGTGCTCCTGTAACACACCGGTTGCCCCATGGAATGTTAATGGGATATGATTTGGGCTGGACATGATCAAATAATAGGGAATAGTGACCTTTAAATGAAATGTGGCAATAGCAAATGCGTGCTGATAACATTTCATTATTTCCCATTTTTCACATACTCGTTTGCCAGGTGCTCTTTTGAATGTATGAATATTCTCTAAATAATCTGTAAGATCTAACAAAGTGCAGGAAAACATTTTGATTCCCCATATCAGGACCTGAACTGATATATTTAGGAGATTGGATGAATAAAAACATGTTTTTCAGCATGTAGCTGCTGTATTAAAAGTTGTTTGTCAGAGAGTTCTAAAACGGAATGCAGTGAGTTCTAAATGATGTTGTTAGAATGAAGTTCTTGAAGCAGAGGTGGAATATGGTCATTTCTTCTTCAGCACTGAAAGAGAGACACACACTTTTGAGACAAGCATCATTTGGAGAAAGATTCAAGCTTGGAGGTTCATTCCCAACCTTGGAAATACTAAACTGAGAAGATTTGACATGACTGAGCACACTGACATCTGCCCAATGGAGGCCTCAGCGGACAGGGTGAACACCTCTGCAGCAGATTGGGGTGACTGGTTTCCTGGTAAAGGACTACCTCCCTACATCTATTATGAAGATCCATCTGTCTTGTCTTCTGATGGAGAACTATCTGATGGAGAACTATCTGATGGAGAACTTCCGCCCTACACCTATTATGAAGATCCATCTGTCTTGTCTTCTGATGGAGGACTATCTGATGGAGAACTTCCGCCCTACACCTATTATGAAGATCCATCTGTCTTGTCTTCTGATGGAGGACTATCTGATGGAGAACTATCTGATGGAGAACTATCTGATGGAGAACTTCCGCCCTACACCTATTATGAAGATCCATCCGTCTTGTCTTCTGATGGAGGACTATCTGATGGAGAACTATCTGATGGAGAACTTCCGCCCTACACCTATTATGAAGATCCATCTGTCTTGTCTTCTGATGGAGAACTATCTGATGGAGGACTATCTCCCTACACCTTTTATGAAGATCCATCTGTCTACACCTATTATGAAGATCCATCTGTCTTGTCTTCTGATGGAGGACTATCTCCCTACACCTATTATGAAGATCCATCTGTCTACACCTATTATGAAGATCCATCTGTCGTGTCTTCTGATGGAGACTCCCATGATGCAGATCCAGCTACCTGGTCTTCTGGTGAAGGACTACCTCCCAACTCCTGTGATAAAGATCCGGTATCCTGGTCTTCTGATGGAGCAAAACCAACAGACTATACTGCTGCAGCCTCAGCCTCAACTGGTTGCCCTAACAGAATGACAATAAGGACATTCTTTAGTAAAATCATGGCTACCCTCTGTTGCTGCTGGCGTCACAATGTGGAAGTCTAAATCCAAATTAATTATATGCACTTACTTGTTTTTAGGTCTTTGAAAATAAAATATATGTTTGATTTGTTACTATTTTCAATAAAATGGATTGACAATCACTATACAATGTGTTGGGCTGCTTCATTACAGTACATTACAGCCAATAGCAGGCCTGCAAAGGTCTGCCATTTTAATTAGTGGTTTAGTGTTATTATGTGGTAATAATCCCACAATGTGTGTTGTTAAATCAATGTCACATTTACTCTATTGTCCACTAAAGAAATCACAGAAACACATTTTAGACAATCAACGGAAAACATGTTGTGGCTGATGCTTTGACAAGAGCGACTTGCTCTGGAAATGTTAGTTATTTTCTGTGCAGGTCCTGATCTCTTATCTCCTGCTCCTCTGCCACTCTACAGTTACAGTTACAGACTGGGGTTGTATACTACCCGACCAGTGTTGTTGCATATAGTTGGTAGAACGTAGTTCCCATGCACTTGGTCTCCCCGGCAGCTGTGCTCTTGGTTGTCTGTTGAAGGTGCTGAATTTAGGGTCCTCAGCTTCAGGAGCCACACCTGAGGTTGTGTATGCTCCGCCCATAAATACTAACATCGCATTAGCGTTAGCTAGCTAACATCGCGTTAGCGTCAGCTAGCTAACGCGACGTTAGCGTCAGCTAGCTTACGCGACTTTAGCGTCAGCTAGCTACAGCTAGCTAACGTCTCGTTAGCGTCAGCTAGCTAACGTCGCGTTAGCGTCAGCTAATGCCTGTTAACGCATTTACGCCTGTTAACGTAATGCCTGCTGCTTGGCATCCACATGGTTACAGAGCCACAGCAATCGCAATGTTCTTCCGTCATGTAAGCAACGTCATTCTGCATAATAATTAACCATGTGCTTTTCTGTTCAGGCAACTATAGCCTACTTTCGCAGTGTGGGAACAACTTAATTTCTTTCAAATACCACAAATTATACAACAAAATGAAGCTTGGAGACTGTGGTTTTTAGTTGATAATTAAAATAACGATGTTTTACATTGTATTTAAGCCAGTAACCCTATCTTTATCCACTGGGGTGGGGGGGATTTTGTTTGATTGAACAGATGCAGATAAGTGTCTCAGTACACCTCTATTAGTACTAGATAATGAGGAACAACATTATATTTCATTCTTTTAGCTGTCAGTATTTTTCAGTATAGTAAAATACCTCCAGTATGTCTAAAGCCTAATTAATAAATGTGTAGTGACAATTATGGATACTGCTCTCACAAAAAACATTATTTCTCTCTTTTTCCTTTGTTTACAGGTTTGCTGCTGTTTCCTGTAGCGGTCTGACTTTGTAGCCATATTGCTGAATTTGGTAAGTCACAATATGACAACTGTCAACATGTTCATGTATTTTTAAATGTGAATGACAAACCCAAAATATAATTGCAGCACTTGAGAGAATACCTTAAATTTACCACAAGTGTATACTTACGAATGTATTCTGTAATTTCAATTTCAATTGTAATGTAGTGGACATTACATGACATTTAAATGGCAGGTTCATTTTACATTTCTATTTTTGCAATATTTATTTATTATATTTGTAGAATTTTAAACACCAATATCTTGCACGGTGTACCGATACTAAAAAGGTACCACGGTACCAGTACGTCTGCATAACATTGCAGACAGTGTTTCAAAGCCTCTCAGACCAGGGAGGCAACACGTCAAACATGGCAAAGCAACTTTCAGACAGACACGCCGAACTTTTCAAATGTACTGTACTCATTAGCGCAAAGGCACCAATTTCAGACTGCATATAATCTGTACATGTGCAGATTTTCTAAGCCATCTTTGGAGGTTACTGATGTGTCAACACTTGCCCTTGATGTTATTAATGAAGATATTGCACTTGCAGTGAAACGGAAACACCCACATATGCACAATGTGAACCTGGCAAAAAATGTATCCTACAGCGGCTTCAACTATAGGATTGGAATGGTGGTAACCCATGGGTCGCTGGCTGGACTTCCAGAGTTTTGGGAAATTGTTCAAATGATTGTTCTACAACTCATTTTCATTCTCAAAAAAGTGGATGCCTGGTACCTGGAACATTATCGAGCTTATGGCTTGGTCATATCTAGTCCTAAAGAACTACGGCTTTATCCTTTGGCTCACTACATAGTTGGTGGACAGTGTATCATCTCTCTGAAGAGATACATTCATGCATAAGGTTGTATATTAATGAATTTGTGAATATGAATTTGTTATGGCCAATGTTATGACACTAATATTACTGTTTTCATTCATGTTTTAACAGATCCTTTTGGATGGGCTGACATGGCAGGGAAAAGACCAGCCAAGTTGCGAGTGATTCTGAATTCTGATGACACCAGGAAGCTAATTCTGCCTGATGGAATTCCAGAGACAATAGAGCAGATGTTGAATGAAGTCAGAAAAGTATGTGAGTTGAATGGGAATTTTAGAATGCAGTACCAAGACAGAGACTTTGGAGATGCCCTTGTAAACTTAACATCTACTGCAGAACTTGAGGATTTGACAACTGTCAAGGTCATCCCAATAACTGATGATTGCAGCGAAGGATTTAATATCACTGCCTCTAATGAGTCAATGTCTACACAATCAGATGACACGGAGCTCCTGTCCTCATCCTCCAGCACTACACAAACTCAGTTGTGGCCAACAGTGTTTGAGATACCAACGTTCTCTTTCGAAACTGAACTGCAGTTAGAAACAGGAAATGCAGTGCATCGGTCAAACATGGAAAGATTGTCAATTAGTTTTAAATTAAAGTCAGATATCCTGGAAAAGGTAGCTGAAGAGATGTTTAAGTACAAAGCCTACCCAACAGATGCTGACTTCAGTGACGTGGCTGAAGCATTAATCAAGAAGCACCCGTGCCTCTCTGAGACCGGTTCATACAACGGTTGCTATGGGTGGAAGCAACGCCTAAAAACAAAAATGGGCAACTACCGTACTCAGCTGAAGGGCATCGGGTGTTCTGAACTGCTTGTAAATTCATTCAAGTCCAAAGCTCCAGCAGATGCAATGCCAGCTAAAAATGTAAAGAAACCGAAGAGAGTAGAGGCCAACCACATTCCTGACATTCCTACTGGAGAGACCTCTGACAAATTGGAAATTGAGAGACTGTCACTTTTAAGTGAGGTGAAGAAGAGAAACAATCGTACAGTGATAAAGTCGAAAATGGACAAGACTTTTTCTGTGCGAAGACAGGAAATTGTGGGAAAGGAATTGGGAGTGGAAGAGTTAAGAGAGAGATGGCCTGCATTGTTCTCGGTGGATGAGGTATGTGACTTTTTCAATCAATGGTAGTAATAAGTCAGTGGTGGCTTGTAAAGTAAACAATATTTTCTCCTATTATAAGAAACCTAACAAACTCACATCTGCAATGCAACATGTAATGTTTTATAACATTTGCATGTGTTTTTTTTTTTTTAAAGATCAATGCTGAATTTACAAGAATTACAACTGTGCCACTTCAACCACGCTTCCTCGCTTCTTTGGACAAGCACTACGGCAGACTGATGGAGATCATCAAAAAAAAGGGAGGAGTTACCGGAGAGAAAACCCGGAATATACTGGAAGTTCTTGATCACGTATGTACTTGCTTTGCTTACGACTTTGGCGTCAGAGTTTACCTGCTGACAGATGCATTACGTTAATCTTTTTAGTTTCAAAGGTCTTTAAAATGGTTTGCTCAAAGCGTGTGTACATTAGGACCTTGCAAAAAGTGCAATATTGCTATTGACCATCCGATCGAATGTCAAGTGAGTGCGGCACATTTCATGTTTTGGTTTTTTCTTTATCGAGAAAATCAAAATCCTACACCTATTATGAAGATCCATCCGTCTTGTCTTCTGATGGAGAACTATCTGATGGAGGACTATCTGATGGAGAACTTCCGCCCTACACCTATTATGAAGATCCATCTGTCTTGTCTTCTGATGGAGAACTATCTGATGGAGGACTATCTCCCTACACCTTTTATGAAGATCCATCTGTCTACACCTATTATGAAGATCCATCTGTCTTGTCTTCTGATGGAGGACTATCTCCCTACACCTATTATGAAGATCCATCTGTCTACACCTATTATGAAGATCCATCTGTCGTGTCTTCTGATGGAGACTCCCATGATGCAGATCCAGCTACCTGGTCTTCTGGTGAAGGACTACCTCCCAACTCCTGTGATAAAGATCCGGTATCCTGGTCTTCTGATGGAGCAAAACCAACAGACTATACTGCTGCAGCCTCAGCCTCAACTGGTTGCCCTAACAGAATGACAATAAGGACATTCTTTAGTAAAATCATGGCTACCCTCTGTTGCTGCTGGCGTCACAATGTGGAAGTCTAAATCCAAATTAATTATATGCACTTACTTGTTTTTAGGTCTTTGAAAATAAAATATATGTTTGATTTGTTACTATTTTCAATAAAATGGATTGACAATCACTATACAATGTGTTGGGCTGCTTCATTACAGTACATTACAGCCAATAGCAGGCCCGCAAAGGTCTGCCATTTTAATTAGTGGTTTAGTGTTATTATGTGGTAATAATCCCACAATGTGTGTTGTTAAATCAATGTCACATTTACTCTATTGTCCACTAAAGAAATCACAGAAACACATTTTAGACAATCAACGGAAAACATGTTGTGGCTGATGCTTTGACAAGAGCGACTTGCTCTGGAAATGTTAGTTATTTTCTGTGCAGGTCCTATGAGGGGCCGTTTAGGCCATAACTATTGAGACACTCTCACACGCACTACTGAAACACTTACACACATACTAATGAAACACTCGTACATTCACTATTGAAACGCTTGTACACTCACTACTGAAACACATACATACATACTCTGTAAATACTCTTACGCATACATATGAGAAACACACACGCATACATATATACTTCTGTGTCATATACACATACATATGAAATGCTTACATGCATACAGGTGAAACATGTATACGTATATCTGTTTTCAGTTATATGTATGTATGCTCTTACATGAGGATGTGCAAGCGTCTCACATGTATTCATACAAGTAATTTCAGTAGTGACCGTGAGTGTTTCACTAGTGAATGTACGAGTGTTTCATTAGTATGTTTGTAAGTGTTTCAGTAGTGAGTGTACGAGTGTTTTATTAGTATGTGTGTAAGTGTTTCAGTAGTGAGTGTACGAATGTTTTATTAGTATGTGTGTAAGTGTTTCAGTAGTGAGTGTACGAATGTTTCATTAGTATGTGTGTAAGTGTTTCAGTAGTGAGTGTACGAATGTTTCATTAGTATGTGTGTAAGTGTTTCAGTAGTGAGTGTACGAGTGTTTCAGTAGTATGTATGAACGACATCTCACTAGCATACGGAAGGTGTTTCAGTTAAACCGGAAGGCGGAAGCAAAGAGTGCATGTTTTGAACAGCGACAAAGCGCCAATCTTAAGAGCGTGACATTTCAGGGTTATTTCAATCAATCATTTTTTTGGTGATTTAATATGAAGGTGCAACTTCTATATATTTTAATCAGTCTGCAGGCCTTATTCGTAATTGGCAATCGCGATGACATCGTTGATTTCTTCAATAGGGTGCTGCGCTGCGTTCAATGCCTACAGCAAGACTCAGGAGAAGAGAGATGTTTGAGAGAGCTTGGGGACCACACCGTTACCCTAAATTCTATGTTGTCTATGGTTCGCTCGAGAGAAGGACCTGATGGAGAGACGGTTGTTTTTTTGGAGTCAATATGTTTTTGTTTTAATAGGTTTGGTGACTTTAGAACTAGAAGAAGAGATCAAGAAAACTGCCTTCCTCCGATTCCACCTACAGCCAGAGATGGCCTTCCATGTCGCCCACGATATGATTTAACAATTGAGCAATTTAACCAGTGCATGGGACTCGGTTTTACCTGGCAGGGAATTGCTTCTTTTTTTGGAATTAGCCGTCGGACTGTGTTCAGACATAGGCAACGTCTTGGTGTCGGACCTTTGGAATACACGTCCTTGACCAATGAAGAACTGATATTAACCATAAGGGAGATTTCCACGAGTACCCAGAATGCTGGTGAGAGATACGTTATTGGAAGTCTACGGGCTCGCGGAATCCGTATCCAGCGCTGGAGGATCCGTCAAATTCTGCAGGAGATTGATCCCGTCGGACGGTCATTGAGACGCACTCAAGCCATTCGCCGAAGGGTTTACAGTGTGCAAACTCCAAACGAGTTATGGTATGTGTGCTATGGGCCATTGACAGGTCTATTCTTACAAGTTATGGCTTGCCTAATGTTACTGTTTGTGATCCTGTATTGATTATTCCTACTCTTTGCTGCTATACCCTAGATTAGAACTAGCTGACTTCCCCCAACCGAGGACTGGCTCCATTGAGCCAGAATAAAACAATTTAGGTCTACACATGGCGAACGGCCAAATATCATCAATATTCACAATGGTTTACTTTGTTATCTATCATGAGGCCAATCTCTGAGTGTGTGTGATCAACACGATCATTTTGATCACCATATTATACATAAAAGTGATCGTGTTTATCACGCACACTCGGGAGATTGGCCACATGATGCTAACAAGATAAACAAGTAGAGCATTTTGAATATTTGGCTGTTCACCATGAGTGAATTGTTTTATTGCTCAATGGAGAGCTTGCCCGACTATCAGTTGGGGAAGCCAGCTACATTCTAACTGAAACTAATGGACAAATAACACGAAAATATAACCTTTTTTTTACACTAAGGGTTCATTACTTGGGACCACTTGTATGATGTGACCCTACATAATTCTCTGAGTGCTTTTCCAGGATTGTAACAGCTGTCACTTCTTTCTTTTATACAGGCATATTGACGGGAACCATAAATTGGTGAGGTGGAGAATGGTGTTCCATGGCTGTGTGGATGGGTACAGTCGCACCATCATATACTTGAGGCATACTTGACTCTCTTTGTGATCTTAATTTATTTTGTTTGCATCACATTTACTTACCTCGGGTTCAAAGGGCAGTCAGAGAATTCAGGAGCCAATGGAATAACCATGGACTCTCTACCCAAGGATGCCAAACCCCATTGCAATTGTGGCATAGAGGTGTTGTCAGTCATATTGGAAGCAACAACACAGCTATAGGTGGTGTGTTTCAGATTGATGAACATTTAGGCACTGATAATGAACCACTACCTGCAGTAGAGAGCAGGAATAATATTGAGGTTCCTGAAAACTGTGTTCATGTAAGCAACAGTACCATGCAAGAAATTCAAGAATTAATTGACCCATTAATGAATGATGGAAATCATGGAATACAATTATTTCTGTCTCTTTTACATTTTTTGCAAGCAAGACATCCCAGAGGACTAAGTGAATGATTCTCTTACTAGTGTGCAAAGTTGAGTTGGCTTAAGAATTTCACTACTGATATTGCAAGTTGATGTCTAGTATGTGATAATAAACTTGAATGAAGAAATTGGGCTATTATTTCATCATAAACATTTATTGATGTGTAAATGTACCTGTATAAAAGAACCCTGACAATCAACAGTTTCTACTGTATTTCTGAGCATTAGCTGATCAACTGATATCCGCTGGCTAACTGAGTAAGGCTGACTTCTGTGCAAAGTAAAACCCGGAAAGCTATTTTAATTTTTATGTTCCAGATTTGAAGAGTTTCCAGGTTTTACTTATTGCAGAAGTCAGGCTTACTCAGTTAGCCAGCTTAGAGAAATACCCTCCCAGCTCATTCGACAAGTACATTTGAATTAAACTTGACAATAAAAAAACAAATTCAAAAATTAAACTTTGGGGGCTGCTGGGTGGCTCGTCCCGTTGATTCACGGTTGCGGTGTTTAGACAAGCATAGCGGTCTGGTATTGAATCTAGACCGTGCCATGTGATACTGCCCAACATGAAAAATACATTTCTCGAGTGGCTCCATTCTTAGAACATTCATGTAAAACAAACAGGACAAATGTAATCCCTTACCAGGAAATGTATGCACTCAAGTTAACAAAACAAGCAAACTTTGGTCTAGTGTGAATGAAATAATTTGCATTTCCAACATATCCACATAATTGGAGTGGATACCGACATCACCGTTTAATGCTGTACAATAAACAAAATGTCAGCAATTTTTAGAATTCAATTGTGGCATAGTACTTATCAAGACAAGTACTATGCCGTTGCTGACATGGCAACTAGAGGCCATTATAAACATTTTATAACAATTTCCATAGACATAGGCTATACTTTTGTACAATGGAATCAGGATTAGTGTGAGATGGATCCTTTTTCACTTTTACCTCAATAGGACAACAACCTAAAAACCATTAGGTTGTAACAAAACATGTCTGATAGGTTTGAGAACCTACCTATACCAAATATTTTTTCTCAGCTTGTACATTTTCTACCTTTCAACTTTAAAATGTACATTCATCATCTATGGCATGCCAAAGCCCTGTGTGTTTCTTATTGCAAAGTCCATGTTGCTCTTAAAACCACCGTACGTGCTGTAGATAGGCAGTCGAAGACAGCTGATGCAGGTGTTGGCAACAGGGAACTTTTCTGCTCCACCATTTGAGTGAAGAAAATCAAGAGATGGCTGAGGAGAAAAGCCGATTGGTGGTACTGCAGCAAATCCCGTTGCAAATGCTAGGATATCCCCAACTTCTTTGATCCATCTTCCTCTGTGGAATAAGCAAAGCAGGACAGCACAGAATTAAGCATAGCACACAAACTACATTTTAGAACTTCATTTTAGAAACATTTACGTAACAGCTAGAGCCCCGTATTCATTAGATGAGTAAAGGACTCCGAATATAGTGCATTGGAGTCTGGCTGGCTATTCTATCATGTTAACGCTACGTACCTCACATCGTCGGGAATTTTCTGCTTAAAAGCGTCACATATTTGACGGAGAACTGTCCCTTGGTCCCAGGTTTTGTCAAACTCGAAAGCACTCAAGATATGCCCTCTTATGTATAACTGCTCCTTCTTCCGCTGCTTGACGACTATGTCGTCTGTAGGACTAAGCAGCAAAATAACGTCCTTGTTAAAGGTCCGATGGTACAACGTTTTCTGTCTGACTCTGTAAAAAAAAGAACACGTCAGACGAGCTAACGTTAGTGCTAGCTACTTAGGCTAACGCAGCCACCAATATGCTAGCTAGCTAACAAGCAACATTACCCTTACTTTGCTAGCTAGCCAACATTACAACTATGCGAATTAATGGAATGCCCCAGTTATCTTAAACAATAAAAAATAAAACAATTCTACAATTCTTACTTTTGTCTTGGTTTAGCTTTCCATGTGCTGTAAGTTGCCCTCGTTTCATAGCGTGGACAATAGTTCCCTATGTCATTGCCTGGAGCAGGTGCGCGTTGCATGCTGCTAGACCCGGGTTCATAGAGAGACCTTATTTCAGCATTAATTGCTGCATTCGAAGGTGTATCTACTGAGTTTGATATTTGGTTTATTAGGGTAGGTGACTGAAGTATGTTCCTCAGTAGGAGCACAGCCTCAGCTGTCGCAAGCCTATTGTCCGCTGGCGCTGCCATACCCTTGACCGTTGGCACATGCACTCTTTGCTTCCGCCTTCCGGTTTAACCAAAGTACCTTCCGTATGCTAGTGAGATGTCGTTCATACATACTAATGAAACACTCGTACACTCACTACTGAAACACTTACACACATACTAATGACACACTCTTACACTCACTACTGAAACACTTACACACATACTACTGAAACACTCGTACACTCACTACTGAAACACTTACACACATACTAATGAAACACTCGTACATTCACTAGTGAAACACTCACGGTCACTACTGAAATTACTTGTATGAATACATGTGACACGCTTGCACATCCTCATGTAAGAGCATACATAGATATAACTGAAAACAGATATACGTATACATGTTTCACCTGTATGCATGTAAGCATTTCATATGTATGTGTATATGACACAGAAGTATATATGTATGCGTGTGTGTTTCTCATATGTATGTGTAAGAGTATTTACAGAGTATGTATGTATGTGTAAGTGTTTCAGTAGTGAGTGTACAAGCGTTTCAATAGTGAATGTACGAGTGTTTCATTAGTATGCGTGTAAGTGTTTCAGTAGTAAGTGTACAAGCGTTTCAATAGTGAATGTACGAGTGTTTCATTAGTATGTGTGTAAGTGTTTCAGTAGTGCGTGTGAGAGTGTCTCAATAGTTATGGCCTAAACAGCCCCTCATAAGGTCCTGATCTCTTATCTCCTGCTCCTCTGCCACTCTACAGTTACAGTTACAGACTGGGGTTGTATACTACCCGACCAGTGTTGTTGCATATAGTTGGTAGAACGTAGTTCCCATGCACTTGGTCTCCTCGGCAGCTGTGCTCTTGGTTGTCTGTTGAAGTTGCTGAATTTAGGGTCCTCAGCTTCAGGAACCACACCTGAGGTTGTGTATGCTCCGCCCATAAATACCTCTGTCATTCTGCAGCCCGTGTAAAGTATCTACCTACAGACTCCCACAAACCCATACTAGTGTTATTTCTTATTTCCATATATTGTTAATTATCTAACGAGCCTTTTGAGTACGTGTTCATTTTATTTAGCGTTTAAAAAAAAGATTCTCGATGGAAAATGACGTCTCACCTCAGAGAGAGAGCGAGAGAATACTATGCTATGACTTATGACATACAATAATGTCTTTTCATGACTTTTACATACTTAACTTTCAATTCAATTCTGTTTATTTTGTAAACCCCAAAATCACAAATCACAAATTTGCCTCCAAGGGCTTCACAATCTGTACATATACGACATCTCTGTCCCAGGACCTCACATCGGATCAGGAAAAACTTCCAAGAAAAAAAGTTTATCTGGACCACGATCCAGATGGTGCCATGGCAGGAGGCAGGGGGCAGGAGACAGGGCCCAGGAGACAGGGCCCAGGAGATCTTTAAGATGGGTTGACATAAAAGCTTTTGTTACTTTAAATACCATACTATACAATGTTTTTTAGAGCGACTATACTTTAGCTTTCTGATGATTTGTTTTGACATAAGAGTATTTTACTTGTTTACTGAATATAAACTGTCCTAACTGCAGACCTGAATGCAGCACCATAGGGGTGTGTGTGGGGTTGATGATGCGTGCAACAGTACAGCCATTTTCAGCAGTAGACAGCGTTCGGGCAACTGCCATACCATCCATCTCCGGTTGCCGGGGTTCAAGGCAGCCGCTGTAACTGCGTAGGAGGCCTGCATTGATTACAGGGGGAATCAGGGCAACTTTACAAATCATTTCACAGCGTGGGGGAACAGTCATGTTCTCCATTATTTGTGCTGTACAACTAGCAGGTGCTAGATCCCTTTGTCTAAGTAGGGGCAGGACCTCATCACCTAGATAGCACAGCCCCCTCCCCATATCTAAAATAACACTGTGAGGAGTGAGAAAGTCACAACCTAATATGACGCCTTGATTTACATTTCTGATGACTTGTACTTCGTGTTGCAGAGTTTGTGACCCTAGCTTAAAGGTGACATCTACCGTACCAAATGTACCCAAGCTTTGGCCAGTCACAGCTTGTGACATGATGAATTTCTTTTTTATGGGTCTTCTTGCCAGAGAAGGTATTGACATTTTGGTCTGCTCACTTATAAATGAGATTGTAGAGCCTGTATCTAGCATGATGTGCATATCAGTGCCCTCAACAATTCCATTTACATAGGAGGTGACATCTTTACTTACAGTGGCGTCCGTTTTCACCATTTCAGTCAGGGGAATTTTCATATCTGTAACACCACTAGGGGTTGTCTGTTGTCGGATGTTGTCTGGTATTTCGGTGAGGCCGACCTCTGGGGCTTCCCGGGAAGTAGCTGATGGTTGCCACGCATCATCAGCTAGCATCCGTTTCCCTGTTCAAATCTGCCCTGATCTTTGTAATCAGTGTTGGTGGGGCTTCGCTGACCTTTGTCCTCATACTCTTGGAATGACACATGTTTGGGACTTGGGCTTCGGCGACGCGAATCATAGTGATGTCTACTGGGAGAAGTTTGTCTCCATCTTCTTTCTCCGTGGGGGTCACAGGCATGGGCTGAGTAGTGAGTATCTCTGTAAGGCTGTCGGTACCTGTCAGGTTCTCTGTGGGTGAAATCCTGATGGTGGCGGTTTACATGAGGGTAGCGTTCTGGAGAAAAATTATGGGAACGTGAATATCTGGATGGGGAATGCCCATAACCTGAGCTCCATGCCTTTGTGGGTCTCTCTGGGCTCCTCCCATAAGGTGAGGGAGATCGACCAGGACGCACCAGCATGTTCCTTTCCCGGTGGTGCCCACTACTTTGTTCATCCAGCTTCAGTTTCAGAGCGCCCAGATCATTACTTAAATATTTTACAGTAGTAGTTAGATTCAGGACAGCTTTTCTGAGTTCAGGGTCATTTTCACGCACCGAATTTACGGACTGTGTTGGGCCAACATCTCCGATAATGACATTAGCTGGGGACACTGGCATTACCAATATGGCTGCTTGGCGAGCCCGCTCAGCTTGGGAAGCAACTTTGCACGCTTCGGTGAAAGTTTTCACTCCTCTTTCATGACACTTGACTTGAAGCTCTTGATCCAAACCAGCAATGAAGCGAGACATTTTCATATACTCTGAAGCTTTATGCTCAAACTCGGGAAAAGCTTCTTTGACCAGCCTGCAAACATCTGCAGCATAAACTTCCATTGCTTCATGAGGCAATCTTGGACGGGCATTAGGGAATGCTTGAAACGATGCAATTATATCCTTCTGGCCAAAAGCTGTTTGCAAATGTCTCTTTGTTTCAGCATAAGAGCTCTGAGTTTCCAGAGGCAGATTATCCCAAACAATGAACAGTTCTGGTGGTAGTCTAGTCGGTAGCTCCGCTGCTAACACGGTACTCAAATCCACGCCACTGTCCTTGTAACGGGCTTCTTGAATCACCTCGTAGCGGCGAACCCACAGTTGAAAAGACTCACGGCCATCGTTGAGAAAGGGCGGCGGTAAGGGAATGCCCCGTGGCGCTCCCGATGCTCTGCTGGAAGGCGGCACAGCTGGCGTTGGAGCTCCACTTGAGCTTGTGCTAGCTCGTGGCTCACCAGCGGAGAGTGATTCATCATCAGACATGACGAGCTTTCTTCCTCTTAGCCTTCGTACGGAACTAGACGACCGATACACGGTCTCTAAACTCACTTGAAGCTAATACGCGGGAGAAAAAAAAAATGTCGTGGGGTAAAAGACTAGTTAGCTGGCTTACTGTATCTCAAGCTACGTTAAGCTAGTGGATAGCGCGGCTATCGTTAGCCGTTAGCTTCAGCCACTCAAAGTTGAACAGAATCCCAAGGGACGATATTCCACCATACACACATCCCACCGCTGCCACCAGTGTAAGCGTCGTGGGTGTATGAGCAGGAATAAATCAGTCCAAGACGTTCTGGGTTTTACTCATAACTTTAGTCCAACTCCACAATCCAACTGAACCGCCAAGTTCCCTTCTTCTCCCCTTTCTTTCCTCACACCCCCCAGACGCCCTGAACAGCGTCGACTAGTGGTCATAACTAATACATGTAATTATATTTACATCATACAGTTTCACTCTTACATTAGCACCAAAACTAGTGGATGAAACTACTTTGTTAGGTTTAGGCACACATCACACTCTAAAGTTATCTTGGGGGCATGTCATTTATTCGTCTTTGTTTTGGCACCGCCAACGAACAGAACAAACATGGAAGTCGGTAATCCCTCACGTGAGCAAAAGGTGGTGATCTTTAAAACCCGTAACCACACCAGGCCCACGAGCGGCTTACGACGCAAGCCAGAACCTGCAAAACAATGACAATAATTATACAACACAATAATATAAACGTACTATTGTTGGGGTTATACACATGTGCCATACTGACCAGTTCTGAGGTGTATTCCCAAGCGGCCAATCGTCCTCAGCACCTGGAGGAGCATTTGAGAATGACAAAGAGGAGAGATTGAAGAGAAATAACATACTATATACCACGAATCAATGTCTTTTTTTCGTCATACTGACTTTTTTGATATACTCTAGTATGATTTTTTTAAAATTACATCTATTTCGACACTGCCATGACTAATATACTTTATCTTTACAGCATTTTTCTGACAATTCTTTTACTTTTCCAACATTCTATATTTCTTACTGACTTTTTCAATGTATAATTGTTGTTATTATATAATATGCTATAGCATTTCTTATGATATAATATACTAATACTTTCATATTACATTTCTTTTCAACATACCATACTATGCCTCCGTGTAGCCTGCAGTCTAGCTTTCTTGAGGCTGTGTGATAAATTGTGTCCGACTACAACTCTTCATAATTTGCTGGTTCGGCCTCAGCGGTCCCGAGCCCGGTGGTTTACATCCTGGCCACGGTTCTGTCAGTATATTCCTGAGACCTGCTTCCCTGTGCCTGCAGTGACCTAAGCCTGACTCCAGCCTCCGTTCCTGGTCTGCTAAGCATCAGCTCCCTCGCCCTGTTGCCTCCTCTCTGGCTCAGCTCTCTGCTTAACTTCAGCACAAGTCACATGACCAGCCCAACGCCAAATAAAGCCACCTTCTAACTCACCCTTGGCTTCCCGTCTTTGTGTCTGCACTTTACTCGTCTAGCCTAACAACGAATGTTTTCTGCCTTTTTCTTTTGCATATTCTACTAATTACATTACACATTACTCTAAAAAAAATGATTGTATGCTATACTGTGACAGACTATTATGAGTCAACTTTATGGCAAACTATACATTGACTGTGTTATGGCATACTATACAATGTCATTTTTATTTCTTTTTTTTGACACATTACACTGACTTCTTAATTACATTTTATGGCACTCTATACTATGACCTTTTTCCATACACTGACTTTAAATACTTTTTTCAACACTATACTGAGACTGTTAAATACCTTTTTATGGATCTACTATACTATTATTTTTTCTTCTTTTTTAAAGCACTATATCATGACTTTTAAAAGATAACAAACCAAGACATTTTGTATAATATACTATACTTTTTATGAGATTTTCCTGACATTAAATCCTCTGGTTTGATTGGCAACTAGTGGCTTTTAATCAAATGGTATCATTATGAGGACGAGCGGGTCACAAGGTTGTCTCCTCCATGAGGCACTCGAGAAATAAATAATCCAATTAATGTTACTCTCCCACGACAGAGAAAGAGCTCTCAAATTATCCGTAGCCAACGCAACCTGGCCATCGATGAGGGAAACGACTCTCATCTCATTCACAGAGACGTCCTCCTCGTTCCAGCCCATTCAGAAGGTGACTCATCCATTTACAGTAAAGCACAGACCCCATCCTTTGGCCCCCTCCTCCTGCAGGGGGGAGCTATAGCAAAGCCAACAGAGACCTCTAGAGGCCATTGTCAGCTACTGCTGAGGAAATAAGGTACAACTCAGGAGAAATCTTTGTAACAACATCACAGCAGCTCCATGATTCAACTTCCTGCCCCTGACCACTGGAAGGTCTGTTACACCAGACTCTGATTAGGGGCCTCAGAGCTGCAGCATGTCAGCATACTTTACCTATGACCTTTCCTCTTGAAAGCATGCATGCACACACACACACGGTCAATTCTACAGCACCGCATAACAGCAAAGTGTCTCTGGATAAGTGATTTAGTAGCCCCTCGGTTTCCACAGAAACCATTAGATTAACACACTTTGGGACCTGGTTTGTTCTTTGTCCGTAATCATTCATAAATTAATAAAACAAAAAAGTATCTGTGGAGCACAAGGTACAACACAAACAGGGCCTTTTATTCATTGAAGATGTTTGATGTAACACAAGCAGGAAAAGTGATTACCTCCTGGACTATAAATATTGATTTGTATACATACACATCTGTATTTCAAGCAGGGGCTGGTGCCTCTTAATTACCTGTTGAAATATTGATTCTCCAGAAAAACTCTAGCTCAAAGGGAAGACTTTGCATTATCTATACTGGAGAGTTGGAGTTTAAAAGCTCAACTCAACTCTGTGTGCAGCAGTGCATGTGCACGTAGTTGAGTTCAAACATCAATTTGTGAGAGGATCAGATTAGAGATGGGCTGAAATATCTTATGAGAAGTGCCTTTATTATTGTAATTAGGAACATTTAGGAAAGGTTGTATTTTAGTACACTTTTTATTTTATTTCCACTTCAGTGCATATTTGATGTTCATAATGTAGTATGGTATTTGTAGAGATGTAGTGGATTTTATGTATACTTCCAAATTTAAATACATAAAAATTAATACATAAAAAAAGACATGATTATTAATAAGGGATATTATGAAGAATGCGTATTAGGAAAGCATAGGAGAAACTATGATCACTGTGTTATTATTGTAACTGATATGCTGATTGTAAGATGTTTTGTGGTTATCCTAATAATAGGATGACTCCGGTATGAATGGGATGTATTGGTTCTGGGACGTAGTAGGTTTCTCTTAAGTGATGGTAAAAAACGTCTGTTACCAGGCGACACACCGTTGGCTGCTCGCAGCGCAATGGACTGTGAACGGCATCACGTGAGCGCGTCCGGAAGGACCGATGTATGGTATGTGCTGATATTAATGAAAACTACATGGTGCCACCATAGCATTGATTATACACGGCTATGTAGACCTTTTGTCCGTATCTGACCAGATTAATACATAGTTCCTTCATAAGTATGAACAATTGTAGAGTTACATAATTTTACAGATGTGTGTTTGAGGTCAAAACCCCTTGGTCAGACTGGTCTCTGTATGTCAGTGGACTTTCCTTCACTGACTGTGTGTCAGTGGGCTTTCCTTCAATGACTGTGTGTCAGTGGGCTTTCCTTCACTGTCTGTGTGTCAGTGGGCTTTCCTTCACTGTCTGTGTGTCAGTGGGCTTTCCTTCACTGTCTGTATGTCAGTGGGCTTTCCTTCACTGTCTGTGTGTCAGTGGAATTTCCTTCACTGACTGTGTGTCGGTGGGCTTTCCTTCACTGTCTGTGTGTCAGTGGGCTTTCCTTCACTGACTGTGTGTCAGTGGGCTTTCTTTCAATGACTGTGTGTCAGTGGGCTTTCCTTCACAGTCTGTGTGTCGGTGGGCTTTCCTTCACTGACTGTGTGTCAGTGGGCTTTCTTTCAATGACTGTGTGTCAGTGGGCTTTCCTTCACAGTCTGTGTGTCGGTGGGCTTTCCTTCACTGTCTGTACGTAAGTGGGCTTTCCTTCACTGTCTGTGTGTCAGTGGGCTTTCCTTCACTGACTATGTCAGTGGGCTTTCCTTTAATGTCTGTGTGTCAGTGGGCTTTCCTTCACTGACTGTATATGTCAGTGGGCTTTCCTTCACTGTCTGTGTGTCAGTAGGCTTTCCTTCACTGACTGTATGTCAGTGGGCTTTCCTTCACTGACTGTATGTCAGTGGGCTTTCCTTCACTGACTGTATATGTCAGTGGGCTTTCCTTCACTGACTGTATGTCAGTGGGCTTTCCTTTAATGTCTGTGTGTCAGTGGGCTTTCCTTCACTGACTATATGTCAGTGGGCTTTCCTTTAATGTATGTGTGTCAGTGGGCTTTCCTTCACTGACTATATGTCAGTGGGCTTTCATTCACTGTCTGTGTGTCAGTGGGCTTTCCTTCACTGACTGTATTTCAGTGGGCTTTCCTTCACTGTCTGTGTGTCAGTGGGCTTTCCTTCACTGTCTGTATGTCAGTGGGCTTTCCTTCACTGTCTGTGTGTCAGTGGGCTTTCCTTCAAGCCAAAGTATTTCCAGATTTCACTTTCATCTTTCTTTGGTCGGCAAAAGCTCGTGCACTTGATGCCATGTCTGATCACTCACTGTGAGTGAGCGCTGGGCAGCCCCGCCCCCTTGCGCTGAGATTGCGCACTATTTTAATGAAGTATCGATACTAAAAATATGCAAAGTCTTATCGTTTTTAACGTACAGGTACCAGGATACCTTTTTAGTATCGATACACCGTGCAACATTACCACCTTGTGTTGGCTTTTGACCCAACAATATCACAGAAGTTAAAAACTCCTACTAGTGGAAAGTATATACATTTGCTCAAGTACTGTATTTAAATAATATTAAATTAAATAAATAGAAAAAGTATTTTGATATGTTTTTTTAATAGAACATATTGTACTAAGAATGCCAACTGTAACTATTGGGCACCATCTTTGTTTATATATTTCTCTATTCTATAGTGTATTTTATTATTATAGCTTTTAATTGTAATTTCTTTATTTCCTACCTCTTCTCTAAATGTGTATTCAGTTGTAATTTGTATTCCTGGACATATTGAATACTGTAACCCTTACAGTAAATGACTGCTTCCTTAATTTGCACTTTTTTTCCTGATGTTATCAATGTTTTTGTATCATCGTATCTATGATATGGTCCCAGCCTCCCTGGTTACTTTGAATCAAAACGGTACTCGAGTAGTTTGCCACACTTCTTGAGTGATAATTAATATCTATACTTCACACACTCATGCTTTATATTGAAAGCATACAATCCAGTCCACTAATGTTGCGTCATACCACCGCGTTTCAGCGCTCTTCGGTAAAACCGGGGACCTTAATCCCGCCTCTTGGCCGCCACCTGCTGCCCGAAGAGCGCAACTCCCCCAACAGGAGCCCTTGCATTCAGGCACCCGGAGTCTCCTCAGTGCACCTCCTCGGAACCAAGGCTACCGAGTCCTCAGCTTGGTCTACACGGCAGCTTGTCAGCGGCCGACCACCAACAAACATCAGTAATCTGGGTACACGCCAAGAAGACAGGACTGTGCGTCCCAGCTCGAGGAGGAGGAGAGTGAGGAGGAGGAGGAGGAGGAGGAGGAGGAGGAGGAGGAGGAGGAGGAGGAGGTGGGAAGCTCTTGTATAAAGTCAAAGGGCTGCACATGTGTGGCCACACTGACAGAGAAACCAGACTGCGTGAATCTCTTGAGGACGCTCACTGAAACACTTTGACCGACACTTTGGATGCTTATTTTGTGTCCACTTCTGGAGGATTATTCATTTTATTGAGGAATCTTTTTTTTAAATATATATATTTATATATATATATATATATATATATATATATATATATATATATATATGTAGCGTTAGCCATTCCTGCAGCAGTCTATCGTTTTGCAGTCACCAAATTGGTTAGCTAGTAGCTCCTAGTAGCTAGCATTCACGGGAGAAAAACAACAGACAACCATCGTCTCGTTGGTCTGGGAATTCACAGTTTATTCTGCGCATGCGCACAACAGCATCCAAGTGCACTCAGGCACACACGCTCTCATGTGACGTTACTGCATAGGCTATTTAACATGGCTTTGCTACCCATATATACAAATATGCTCAACACTCCCACTCAAAGACATGTGTATAGCTCTCTATAGTGGTAAATAGAAACCAAAAATACATAACTCCAAAATAAAACATGTTGCATACTGGCAGTGTTCTAAAGACTTCAAAAACATTCACATCTGTCAGTTCACATTACTCTCCAAACAAATACCCCTTGAAACTCTCAAACTTAGCCCGTGTCACTGGCTTGGTAAGGACATCAGCTGCCATGTTTTCAGTAGGACAGTATTCTATAGATACTTTCCCTTCAGCGTGTGCAGACCGTACAAAGTGATACTTTATATCTATGTGTTTGCTTCTCTGTCTGCATACTGGGTTCTTAGATAAAGCTATCGCCCCCTGATTGTCCTCATATATCTTGACTGGTAGATGCTGGTTACTACCATCTATCCCTCTAAGTAGTTGTACAAGGTACATACTCTCTTGAATAGTGGCTGCTAGTGCCATATACTCAGCTTCACAGGTGGATAATGCCACCGTTGGCTGCTTCCTACTCTTCCACGATATAACTGGACCATTTTCAGTTGAGCTGAAACAGTATCCACTTGTGCTCCTCCTATCATCCCTATCGGCTGCCCAATCAGCATCACTATATCCCTCCAGTTGTAGTATGCTTTCCTCACATTTCTGGTAGTGTAGTTCTTGATCTATAGTACCCTTTAAGTACCTCAGTATGTGTTTTGCTGTAGCCCAATGCTGTTGCTTTGGTTCTGCTAGGTATTGAGATAGTTTACTCACAACCCAGCTCAGGTCAGGTCTGGTACATGTCATAATGTATATCAAGCTACCTACTATCTCTCTATATCCTGTTGAATCAATAACTTCACCCTCACTGTCAAAGTTTAGCTTTTGTTCACATGGGGTGGATCTTGGTTTGCATTCGGACATTCCAAACTTCGTTAATATCTTCTCTATGTGTCTCTTTTGTGTCATTTTGATCTCTCCCTCACTCTGTCTGAAATCGATACCCAGGAAGTGTTTAAGTGGACCCATATCTTTCATCTTAAACCTTCTCTTCAACATTTCTTTTACATCACTGAGTAAGGTGTTGTTACTCGCTGCTATGATTAAGTCATCTACCCATACTAACAGAATCACTTTCTCGTTCTCAGATTTTCTGCTGTAGACACAATGATCAGCATCATTTTGCACAAAACCATTCTCTGTAAGGTGCTCATGCAGTAACATGTTCCAGTTACGCCCGGACTGTTTTAAACCATACAATGACTTGTTGAGTTTACACACTAAGTGTTCCCCTGTTTTTGGCTTGATCTCAAAACCTTCCGGTTGCTCCATGTATACCTCACAGTCTATTGGAGCATGGAGATAAGCAGTCTTTACATCCATTTGGTATAGGGTAAGATCCTCCTGTACAGCCACCTGCATTAATGCTCATACAGAGGTCATGTTGGCTGTCGGTGAAAAAGTCTCTTTATAATCAATCCCTTCAACTTGACTATACCCCTTTGCGACATATCTGGCTTTACAAGTCTCAGATCCATCTGGGCTCTCTTTCACTGCATATACCCAGCGACCTCCCACTGCTTGTTTGCCTCTTGGCAGTGGGGTCAGAGTGAAAGTATTATTCTCTGTCAGAGTTCATTTCCTCTTTCATTGCGTCAGCCCACATTTTTGACTTCTTAGAGTCCATTGCCTTTTTAAGAGTTTTTGGTACATCACAAGCCACTCTGTAGAAATAATCTACATTTTCACATTTGTCATTATTACACTCAGCTTTACACTGGTACTCTTTTAAGTATTCTGGAGCCTTTCTCTGTCTCATAGGGTATATCTTTTCTCCCTCTTCTCCCTGAGTACTATCTGTCTGGGTCGGACCTGCCTCAGCAGCCTCTTCAGGCTGTCCCTGACCCTGGTTGACTATCTTTGATGGTGTATCTCCATAACACTCAATGTCTCCCCCCATGTCACAATCTGTCTGAGTCTGTCTATCTGCGCTACCTTTGGTGAGGAATTTCACCAGCCTATGTTTTAGGACTTTTCCTGTCTCGGGATAATACACGTTATATGCTGGACTATATTTGTCATAGCCTACAAGGATCCCCTTTTTGCATCTAGAATCCAGCTTTTTCTTATCCTGCTGATATACGTAGCATTCAGAGCCAAATATATTCATGTTGGATAGGTTAGGTGTTTTTCCTGTGAAAACACGGTAAGGTGTCTGCTCTAGCCGCTTACTGTAGCACCTGTTGCGGTTTTGAGCTGCTGTCTGTACAGCATATGTCCATAATTGCTTTGGGAGGTTACTCTCCAATAGCATGCATCGAGACATCTCGAATAAGGTTCTCCAACCTCTTTCGGCAGTTCCATTCTGATGAGGTGAGTAGGGTGCACTCTTCTCATGCCTTATCAAGTTACTCCTCAGTAAAGACTGGAACTCCTGCCCGGTAAACTCTGTGCCGTTATCAGACCGTATGCACTTTATCTTTCCATATGGAGCTACATCTGCTATGAATTTTTCTGTAGCTTTTGTCGTGTCACTCTTTGCTTTAATAAATGTAGGCAGGTGTAACTTGAACTGAGACACCAGACACAACACTATCTTCAGGGATCTTTATTTCTCGACTACTCTTAAGGGATTTAGAGTAGTATTAATTTAATTTCGAATGTTCAATTTAGAATAGATTTAACAAAGATGGTCCAGTACATTTACACGGTGCACATAGAATCTCACTTGAAAACCTAACTAACTCAAAGTGCAAATAATCGGTGTATAATTCAAGTGCATACATTCAGTGCATAAATACAGTGCAAAAATAACTGTAGAGCTAGTTCTTCTGTTAACACAGAAATAAAAGACAACAAACAATACAAAACAGTTAACTCTGAACTTAACATGAAACACCCGGTCCACTAACAAAGAGAAACCATGCAGCATACCACAATACATAACGAAAATAAACATTATTTTCAGTACAATGGACATGCAGTAAATGTGCTCGAACATGGATAATAACAGAATGTATCCCTGTAGGATGGTCTTAAGATGACACACATTATTATCTTTACATTCTCCTCATGAACACTCAGCACATGTAAATACAATCTGTAAACATCGGGCCAATTAACTCCCTAACGGTGCATTTAGCGTCACACAATACATTTCCCGACTTCTATACCCTCATATAAATGAACATCTTTCGATTGTTTAGTAAAGAAATAATATTTAAAACATATTCACTCACACGGAAAACAACCAACCCGTCACCAGCTCGTCACCCGATACAGCGGAGCCCACTTCCTTCTTCGCTCCCTGCCACTGGCCCCATCCAAAGTACAGTGCCCTCTAGTGGCTCCAGTGGTGACAACTCCCTCCCACTAGGTTACATACTCCCCTGCTAAAAAAAGTCCACGTCCTCGGGGACTTAACTCATAGTTCTAACTTCTTTCACTGCTTCCCTGAAGAATGCCGCACCCATGCTGGTCAGCAATTGGGACAACACATCAGGACTGAGTGAAATGGCATTACATGCTGATTTCGGGACATGGTGAGGGTTTGAGTGTACTCCTGCATTTGCTCTCAGAGTCTTTCGAGGTGCTGGAACAGGAGCAGTTGTCTCTACATCCCCGCTAGAACAGCTTCCGGTAGTCAGAACAGGTGTTTGTACCTTAGTTTCACTCTCAGGAGATTTCACGTTTACTGGTTCAATGCCACCTCCAGACTCTGTGTCCCCTTGATCATAATCACCAGGGACATCAACTCTCGCTACCCCCGAGCACAGGTTTGGACAAGGAACTTCCTCCAGCACTACATACTCAGGATCTACATAGGCTGGGACAGACTCAGAAGGGGCATAAACAGGTGTCAAGGTAGGGGCACTTGCTCTCTCTCTCCTGGGAGCAGGGAGAGGACCTACACAAGGTCTAAGATTTGTTCTATGGACCCTTTTTACCGGACCACCCTCCACAGGCTCTACAGCATGAGTAGTACCTTGTACCTCTACTACCCTATGAACAGTAGGCCCCCACGCGTCTTGGATCTTATTCCTGCCCTGAGGCCGGTGGCGAAGGTACACCAACTGACCCACATCCACTGGTGGACAGTAAACTTTGCGTTTGTCCAATTCAACTCTTTCCGCTGCTTTCTGCTCAGCATATTCTTTAGCTCTAGCATGGGCTTCCTTAAGACGCTCCTGATGCACTATTAGCCAATCATGTTTCTTGTCTTGCACTTGCTCCTGCCCTAGTAGAGCATCCACAGGTAAGTGTGGATGCACCCCAAAAAGTAGGTAGTACGGTGTGTAACCAGTAGTCGCATGAGGCGTCACGTTGTAGGCATGGATTAACTCTGCTAAGTGCTCAGGCCAACGCCGTTTCTTCTCTGGTGGAAGAGTACGCAAGAGATCATGGAGTGTCCTATTGTATCTCTCACATTGTGCATTTCCCTGGGGATGATGAGGTGTTGTTCGGGTTTTCTTTACACCATATAGTTTGCATAACTCTGCAACTATTTCGCTCTCAAAGTTTCGGCCCTGGTCTGAATGTAGCCTCTCGGGCACACCATACTTCATAAACCACTCCTGGAGGAGTATCTTAGCAGTAGTGTTAGCTTTCTGATCACGGGTAGGAAAAGCTTGGGTGAACTTTGTGAACACATCTGTCACAACCAAAACATTCTCTCTGCCATCTGAAGCAGGCTCTAAAATGGTAAAGTCTACAGCAACCACCTCCAGGGGCCGTGTGGCCAAAAATGCCTTCATAGGAGCATGTATCTTGGGCTGGGGCATTTTGGTAAGGACACATCTCCGACATTTTTTAACCCACTGTTCGACGTCGTCATACATGCCCACCCAGAAACACCTCTGTTTCAGAAGGTTTTGTGTTCTTTCTATTCCCTGATGCCCCATCTGATCATGCACACTCTCTAGGACTGGTTCCCTCAAACAGGTGGGTAACAGGAGTTGGTTACATTCACCCACATGAACATCATCAATCACACGATAGAGTAAGTCATCAATCTCCTTGATTCGGCACCACTGCCTAAATAAGGAGACCACCGGCTTGGCTAACTTTGTCCTCTCCTTAAAGTTGGGTTTTTGTTTCTTTTCCCAAAACTGCCTGAATGTACTGAGTATGGGGTCTGTGTTTTGAAATTTGCGAAGCTCTTCCTTAGAGTAACCCGGCAAGGTGGGGATGTTACTCTGCCAGTCACTCCCATCAGTACCCTGCACGGCCTCTGAGGCACGTACTTGCCTCACTCTACAGCACTTGATCCCTGCAGCTCCTAGTTCTGGCCCTAAAGCTGTTCCCTTCCTCGCATTGCAGATGGCTACACATCCATCAAAATCTAAGTCATCTGGGTACGGTTGGGGCTCCCCCGCTAACGGCTGCCTAGAGAGGGCGTCTGCCGCAGTGTTACAGCGACCTGGCCGGTACTTAACCTCAAAGTCAAACACTGCTAACTGAGCTACCCAGCGCTTTTCGATGGCGCCCAACCTAGCTGTATTAAGGTGGCACAAGGGGTTGTTATCAGTGATGGCAGTGAATTTAGAGCCTAGGAGGTAACCTCTAAATTTCTCTGAAACCGCCCACTTAAGGGCAAGCAGTTCAAGTTTCATACTGCTGTAGTTACGATCGTTTTTCTCTGCATTACGCAGCCTCCGACTGGCATAGGCAATCACTCTTTTCCTCTTACCCTGCTGCTGATACAGGACAGCACCTAATCCCAAACTACTGGCATCCGTCTCAACAGTGAAGGGAAGAGAGAAATCAGCATAACCTAACAAAGGAGCACTGGTGAGTTTCTCCTTCAACAGATCAAAAGCTTCCTGACACTCTGCTGTCCATAAACTTCCAAACAGCTGTTTGGACCTGGATGGACTGTTGTTTCTGATGCACGTATTTACAACATCATGTAGTGGGCCTGCCAGCTGAGAGAACCCCTCTATGAACTTCCTATAATAACTACAGAAACCTAAAAATGATCTTAAGTCCTTGACAGTAGTGGGGGCTTCCCACTGCTGCACTGCAGCTATCTTATCCGGGTCGGTCCCAATGCCCTCAGCTGATATCTGGTGGCCAAGGAAACGTACCTCAGACTGCAGAAAATGACACTTCTCTACCTTGACTTTGAGTCCTGTCTCCTTCAGCCTCTGCAGAACCTTCTCCAGCCTCACTAGATGGTCTTCAAAAGACTGCGAGTACACCAAAATGTCATCCAGATACACAAGCATGATTTGCAGAACCAAGTCACTCATTGTTGCCTGCATCAGTCGCTGGAAAGTTGCTGGTCCATTACACACTCCGAAAGGCAACCGAGAATACTCGTACAACCCAAATGGTGTTGTAAAGGCCGTTTTCTGCCTGTCATCCTCATGTACTGCAACCTGATGGTACCCGCTAGCAAGGTCAATGGTCGAAAAGAACTTTGCACCATGCAGGGCATCAAAACACTCATCAATGCGAGGCAAAGGAAAAGCGTCTCGTCTGGTTTTTGAGTTTAATTTCCTGTAGTCCACGCATAGCCGTAGACTACCGTCCGATTTTCTGACTAGGACCACCGGTGAAGCATATGCGCTCGTGCTTTCATGGATAACACCCTTCTTTAGAAGTTGCGCGATGTGTTCCCTGACCTCGCTATACTGTGTAGGGGGTATACGGCGGTAGGGCTGGGCTACGGGTGTGTCATCCACCAGATGGATCTCATGTTTAACCCGGTCTGTGTAACCTAGGTCCTTATCCTGAGCAGCAAACACATCTGCATACTGAGCTAAAAGCACAGCGAGCTTAGCCTGCTCCTCCTCTGTACCACCTATGTGCAGCCGGTCCAGTATTGACTGAAAGTCATTGTCTGCTTTTGGTTTCTCTTTCTGGTCAACAGTCACCTCTTCCTGCTCAGCTGAGATACGCTGGAAGCGCACCTCTGTCTGGTCATTTTCAACACACTCCGCCGGAGACACTGTGCCCAACCTGGTCCTGGGCTGCAACCATACATCCTCCTGTGAGAAGTTCACTACCTGCACTGGGAACACCCGCCTAGTAGCCTCTATCAAAGTGGGCACTACCACAAGACCACCTGGCAAGGGTGTCTTAGCTGGTTCCAACACCATGTAGGTGCTATCATCAGGTTCTGTTTGCAGTCCTTTTGCATAAACCGTGGCAACAGAACAAGCTGGTATACGTACTGAATCTCTGCCTGCTATCCTAGCTGCAGATATTTTCTCTTTTACCACACACGTCTGTACGCGCTGAAATACTTCCCTCCAGTCTGGATCAAGCTCTCCCTTAAGGGTAGTGTCAAACTCTGCCGTAACCAATTGCTTGCATCTCTTAATTATGTTCATACCAATGAGACCTGGAACTGAATCCTGAAAACTCTTCGTTTGTGGTTTTAACTCTTTGTTCTCGGTACCTGACTCTTCTGGGACTCGATCTTTGACAACTAGAAAACCACACTCTGGTATGTTTAACCCCATGGCTCCCATATCCAGTTCAACATAACCCATGTAAGGAATCGGCAAAGAGTTTGCTGCAGTTAACCTGAGCCACTTGGCTGCAGGGAACACATCTTCTTCTTTCCCTAGCAGGTGCTTCCTAAAGAAAGACTCCGAAATAGTGCTAACCTGACTCCCTGTATCCAACAGGCACTTCACTGGAACGCCACTAATCTGGACTGCAACTTCCCGACACTCACCAACTGCGCGCTCAAGAAATTGTTCACGGCTAAAAGTCTTGGAGCCTTTAGTCTCACCTCGGATTGCCTGGCTCTTGGCGTCCGAGGTGGCTAGTTTTCCTGAATAGAAGCATTGTTGGTGGTGGGATGATTTTCTGGTCTACGCCACGTGCACTCCCTTGCGATGTGTCCCTCCCCTTTACATTTGAAGCAAATGGGCTTCCCATCTTCTGTAAACTGGGGCCTTAGTCTGGGCTTCCCACCCTGATCTTTGTTATATTTCTCCTTGAGAGCAAGGCCCTCTTTTAATGCAATAGTCAGCTCCCCTATAGCCCTGCTCTGTTCTGAGACCACCTTAACAATGTCTTCTAGAGTTGTATTCTTCTCCTGCGAATGACGGGAGCCCTGGCCCTCTCCCCTGATACTGTCACACACTACCTGTCTGCTCTTAGCAACCTTGGTGTCACAGGATTTGTCTTCAAATGACCAGGCAATGGCCTCTTCACGTACCTCTAAGAGAGATGACTGGGGCTTTTCTCTAACCATTTTACGTAACTCTCTTCTAAGAGAGGAATCTCGCACACCCTCAATAAATTGGTCTCTGACAGCTATCTTAGCATTGGACACAGCATCTGGTCTCTGTTTCAGGGCTAATCGTAAAATGTGGGAGAGTGCATGCGAGTACTCCTGAAAATCTTCACCCTCCCCTTGTTGGCGACCAAAAAAGGTGTGTAACAGCTGAGCTACGCTACGTTTCTCTGCGTAAGCAAAGTGAACAACTCACTGGGCCCTTTTGGTTCCCCCTCCGTGCATAATCTGACCTCCTCTAAGGCAGAGCCTCTTAAAAGAGATAGAATGAAATCAACCCCGTCTTCGGGACTCTGACCTCTGGCCTTGATTATACGGTCTACCTCCTCAATAAACTCATCAATAGAACGACCATCTTTGGCTACATCGCCACTAAAGGGCTGGATCTGACGCTCTCTTGGTACATATACATATGACCTATTCGAACCCTTATTTAATGTGTCAATAGCTTCCATGGCTTTGTCATGTCTCTCCCTCAGTTCGTAAAACTGTGTTTGTAATTGTTCTAAAGCATCAGTCTCTTCTCCGACGTTCTGCTCGTCTTCACTGTCTCTCTCCGACATGGTGACTGTCTCTGTGCAAACTTAGCTCCACTCCCGTCACTTGAAAACCTGTAAGCTGAGGTGGGGCTGATGGATGCCTCTCAGGGAGCGACCTTCTCCCTCTCCGTCCTCTGTGAACTCCCGATCTCAGCCGTCTGGTCACTCGTTCTCCAACGCAACTCCAGGCAGGACTCTCCGTTACGTTGCACCGGAACCGCACATTACCGCTACAGTTATTTATGCACTTTACAAACCTAGTCAAACACTCCAAATTAGAGACCCCACTCCTGGTACCAAAATGTGTAGGCAGGTGTAACTTGAACTGAGACACCAGACACAACACTATCTTCAGGGATCTTTATTTCTCGACTACTCTTAAGGGATTTAGAGTAGTATTAATTTAATTTCGAATGTTCAATTTAGAATAGATTTAACAAAGATGGTCCAGTACATTTACACGGTGCACATAGAATCTCACTTGAAAACCTAACTAACTCAAAGTGCAAATAATCGGTGTATAATTCAAGTGCATACATTCAGTGCATAAATACAGTGCAAAAATAACTGTAGAGCTAGTTCTTCTGTTAACACAGAAATAAAAGACAACAAACAATACAAAACAGTTAACTCTGAACTTAACATGAAACACCCGGTCCACTAACAAAGAGAAACCATGCAGCATACCACAATACATAACGAAAATAAACATTATTTTCAGTACAATGGACATGCAGTAAATGTGCTCGAACATGGATAATAACAGAATGTATCCCTGTAGGATGGTCTTAAGATGACACACATTATTATCTTTACATTCTCCTCATGAACACTCAGCACATGTAAATACAATCTGTAAACATCGGGCCAATTAACTCCCTAACGGTGCATTTAGCGTCACACAATACATTTCCCGACTTCTATACCCTCATATAAATGAACATCTTTCGATTGTTTAGTAAAGAAATAATATTTAAAACATATTCACTCACACGGAAAACAACCAACCCGTCACCAGCTCGTCACCCGATACAGCGGAGCCCACTTCCTTCTTCGCTCCCTGCCACTGGCCCCATCCAAAGTACAGTGCCCTCTAGTGGCTCCAGTGGTGACAACTCCCTCCCACTAGGTTACATAAAGTATGGAAAAATCATCCCACTGTAATCATCAGTAAATGCTATTGCATACCTGTATCCATCCTTATCTGCGGGTTCTATAGGACCGCATAGGTCTGTGTGTACTAGCTCTAGTACGGTTGTAGCTTTAGCGTCTGCCTTTCTGTTTCTGCTTTGTGTAAACTTACCCTGTGTGCATATTTCACAGTTTTGGTTGGACTTGTCATGTTTCCCTTTTATAGACATCCCTTCAACCACCTTTTCTAATTTTGCAACATCATCAAAATTACAATGACCAAGTATCTTATGCCACGTTTGAATGTCATGACAACCATACACTTCATCAACATTTTCATCCTCTGCAGTGCTAAGGTAATACAGCCTACCATACACATCCATTTTGAATATGGTACCATCCTTGTGGACCAGCAAGTCATTACCGTCCTTGAAGCGGACCTCAGCTCCATTGGCTGTCGCTGCTTTGACTGAAAAGATGTTTTGTGGAAACGATGGGATGTAGAGTGCTTGCTTGAGCCTCGTTTTCACCTGTCGTCCCTCGCTGTCCAGCAAGTAGACTTCGGCGTCTCCCCTCATCTTCGCCATCCCGCTCACCTTGGATCCGTCAGCGAGCTCGATCATGTGGTCCTCGGGTCTGAAGCTCTTGTCAACTGTTTTGAACTTTGTGGCGTCGTTGATCATGTGTGTTGTGGCGCCGCAGTCGACCATGAGACCCTTCTTGTTCCTTCTTTGTGTAGGACAGTCACTCAGCCCGAAACAGAAAGATGTATGCTCTGCCTCTGTCTCTCCATCAGCTTTCTTCACATGGTCACGGCCACGTCCTCGGCTGCGTCCCCTTCCTCGGTGTGGTGTGTCCCATTTTCGTTCCTCTCTTCTCACCTGGTAACCGTCAGGACATGCCCTGGCCATGTGTCCCTTTTTACCGCACGTGTAACACTCGACATCAGCCAGGTCCATTTTCTTTCCTCTTCCTCTTCCTCTTCCTCGTGGCCACGTTGCCCCGCTAGTCTTCATCACGTTGTCTTCTTCAACATTCACGTCACTCTTCCCATATTTTTCAGTACTCTCGTAACTTCGCAGTTTTGTTTTAAACTCGCCGAACGTTACAGTGTCACTTGTCTGAGTGATGTACACGATGAATGGCTTGTATGAGTCAGGTAGTCCTTTTACTACCATAGCCATCTGAAGCCCATCACTAATATGCTCTTCTGCTCTTCTTAATGACGTGAATATAGTCTCTGCTCGAATAATATAGTCCGTGACCGTTTCATTGCTAGCCTTATGGAGCGAGGAAAGTTCACAATACAAACTCACAACGCGGGGTTTGTCTTTTCCCGCATAGTGCTCGCGGAGAATACTCAGTGCTTTTCTTCCATCACGTTTCGCGTCCCTCATTACCAATGACAAGCTCTTGTTGTCTAGACATTGCACTAGTTCTGCATATGCCTCACCGTTCTTTTCCTCGTCTTCCGCGAGAGCTGCTTCGTCACCATCAGCTATCTCCGGGTCTTCAGAGATAACTTCTCTGAGGCGGCGCAACTCCATGTGCACGAGGAACCTTGTTTCCCAGAGCTCGTAACTTTTCTCATCACCGTCGAATAAAAGTCTGAACCACCTTTGGCCTGATTGACTGGGCCCATAACCTGTAGCGTTAGACATTCCTGCAGCAGTCTATCGTTTTGCAGTCACCAAATTGGTTAGCTAGTAGCTCCTAGTAGCTAGCATTCACGGGAGAAAAACAACAGACAACCATCGTCTCGTTGTGTCTGGGAATTCACAGTTTATTCTGCGCATGCGCACAACAGCATCCAAGTGCACGCAGGCACACACGTTCTCATGTGATGTTACTGCATAGGCTATTTAACATGGCTTTGCTACCCATATATACAAATATGCTCAACAATATATATATAAGAGCCTGGAGTCATGGATATATACATTTTGATTTCCGCGTTGTCAGTGATGCACTCCTGGTTCAGGTGCACAGGTAACCTTTGCGTGTTTTGCGTCATTTCTACCTATTTAACTTGTGCATTAACTCCAATGCATTCATAGCCGCATCATGTCACTATTACTTCAATTGTTTGTACAGTTCAAATGCGCATCTCAATACCGCTGCACGTCTGCGGACATAACGTTCGGTTCTTCGCTGGTTTGCGGTGTTTTGATAACGATGCTTTAATTACAGCGCTATCAGCGCCAGCTGGAGAGACACCCACCGCCTCCACCGACAGCCAGCTGCGGCGCCATGTGCGGACCAAACGCTGCTCCTGCGCCACTTTCATGGACAACGAGTGCGTCTACTTCTGCCACCTGGACATCATTTGGGTCAACACCCCCGAGTAAGTCAACACGAACCGATACATCTCTCCTGTCGTCCCAGTGGGAAATGAGACAACAATTATTATTAATTATTTACGTATTAGACGTATTTTGGATACAAGTTTAATTAGCAAATATTAAACTAGATATGTTGAGGAGTTGGACGCAATGTGTTAACTGGGAAAAAAGCTCCCTATTTGTTTATTTGACCATCATTTGATACATTTCACTTCATAAATAACGTTTTTAACCAGAGTTCTGTCCCCCTTTGCATTGCAGGCGCGTGGTCGCGTACGGACTGGGCAACGCAAAGTGAACATTGGCTTGGTTCTTTACGGAGCTGCATGCCCGCTTCCCCGTGTCAGGTCAGCAGCTGTCCAGAAGTGGCCTCGGGCAGCAGAGCAGAGCTCACACAGACTGTCGAGAGGCACGAAAGAGAGAACTCCCCACGGCAGCATCGATCGCCGGCCCCTGAGAGACGAGCAGACAGCGCTAAGGAGTCACCGGTCGAGGGAGCTAGTGACCCTGTGTAACCTCTATGAAATGTCTCCCGGTCAAATGAATCTCATGGAGCTGGGCCGACTTGTGGTAACCGCAGTTTATTCAGCATCTCCTGCATTCTATGTGTGAATCCTCCGTTGCTCTGCATTCATCACAAAGGACCACACAGTTCCGTCATGTCGTGTGGACAACAGCGCATGCTCAGTCTATGTGTGAATCCTCCGTTGCTCTGAGGATTACCCATATTTAATACACTAACAATGAAACATGTGATCGTATAGTGCAGTGTTTTTCAACCTTTTATGCGTCAAGGCACACTTAAGACACAGAAAAAATCTCACGGCACACCAACAACAGGAAATGATATGCAAATCAAACCCAAACATAGTTTCAGCATGAGCATAATATACTCTAAGAAATCAGGGAAACGCGTGTTCTATTTGTTGTGTTTTATTAAACTTAACATCATCCTAATGCCAAGATGGCACAGGCTTTATGCCCAGGTACAGATCATTTTGGACAGGCTGCATTACCGCCACACACCTGTAGAACAAAAGACATGCAATTAGAACAACAACTGTCATGGTATATGAACATTGTGCACCCGTCGCGCGGCATTATGGGAACAACTATGCCGCCACGCGACAATACATTTATTATGAAATGACATAGTACTCACTTAATGCGAAATCTGGGCCTGTTTAGATGCACACAAACGTGGTATACGGGCATGAATTGATGAGAGGCACACACGTAATTCCTCATCAAGGGATCGCAGACGTTCTCTATGTTTAGTCTTTATCGCTGTTAAACTTGAAAAGCCCAGCTCGCATAAGTATGTTGTGGAGAAGGGGAGCAATGTTGAGACAGCCCTGTTTGCCACAATTGGGTATTCCATGGCAGCAGTCAGCCAAAAGTTATCCATAGGTACATCAGCATGGAGCAGTTTTAATGTGCGGTCTTCTTTGAGTTCAATCAATTGTTCTTGCTCCTGCAAAGTCAAATTTGTGTCATCCAACACTGCCCTGTATGGGTCCCTGACCCAGTCAAAATCGTTGTAGGCTGAGGGGAAATAAAAGGAAAGTTTCTCCTCAAGTGTCGTCAGGTGTTTCTCGATCACTTCGCACAAAGCCGCGGTGTTGACTTTTTCTTGCCATTTTTGAGTGAGGGGAAACATCTGAAGAGTACCCCTTCCGAGGTGTTGTCGCCAGAGGGAGACCTTTGAACGAAATCCATTTATTTTGTCCGTGCTTGTGAGTAGGTTTTCGTCACGGCCTTGCATTCTTGAGTTGAGGTCATTGAGATATCCGAAAATGTCTGCCAGGTACGCAAGTCTTGCGCACCACTCTTCACTTCCAAGCAGCTTGGCACCATCAAACTTCTCATCTGTCAAAAATGTTTTCAGTTCCTCCCTCAGTTCGTAAATGCGAGCTAGAACTTTTCCCCGTGACAACCATCGGACCTCTGTATGGAGCAATAAGGCACTATGCTCTGCTCCCATCTCCTCACATAAAATAGAAAACAGGCGGCTTTTTAGTGGTCTTGTTTTAATGTAGTTAACCATGCTCACAACTCTTTCCAACACACCGGTTAGCTCTGCTGGTAGCGTTTTAGCAACAAGTGCCTCTCGGTGTAGAAAGCAGTGGGTGACCACAACATCAGGGTTTCTTTCTCTCACTCTGCTCACGAAGCCTTTGATGCGCCCGACCATGGCTGCAGCTCCGTCGGTGCAAACACCCACACAACTGTCCCACTGAAGTCCTCCTTGGTTGAGATACTCGGATGTCACTCGGAATATTTCCTCCCCTGTTGTTTTTTCGGGCATTGCCTTGCAAAAAAGGAAATGTTCGCGTATAGAAGATCCATCAACAAAGCGCACGTTAGCCAGGAGTTGGGCATGGCCACTTATATCTGTCGACTCATCGAGTTGCAAAGCAAATTTCCCGCTGCAGCGTATCTTCTCCAAAACAATGCTCTCGATGTCAGCAGACATGTCATCGATACGTCTTGCTATGGTGTTATCTGAGAGGGGAACTTTAGCAATCTCCTTCACTGCATCTGGGCCTAGCATGACATTGACAATGGCTTTGCAGGCGGGTAATATCAATGATTCCCCCACAGTGTGTGGCTTTTTTGACATAGCTACAAGTTCCGCTACTAAATAGCTAGCTTCCAGCGCTCTCTCGGACACTTTTGTGGCCTTTGACATCATAGTAGCCTGTTTCATAGTGTTGTCACGCAATTAATTATATGTGTGAATCCTCCGTTGCTCTGCAGTCATCACAAAGGACCACACAGTTCCGTCATGTCGTGTGGACAACAGCGCATGCTCAGTCTATGTGTGAATCCTCCGTTGCTCTGAGGATTACCCATATTTAATACACTAACAATGAAACATGTGATCGTATAGTGGGTACATGTGAATACAATAACTGAAATAGAACAGAAACTGTCTCTCTCTTAAATGTATGAGGAGAAATACAAGATAAATATATACAGTATAATCCAAAATATACAGTTACATACAGAGTCCTCACACTTGACTGTTTAACGTATTATTCATTTTCTAATAACAATTGTATAACCAAATAAACATGTAGATACATAAAATATTCCATCTGCATGTTTAAAACATTAATACACTCAACAGAACAACATACTTTAACATACCTGCATTCATCACAAAGGACCACACAGTTCCGTCATGTCGTGTGGACAACAGCGCATGCTCAGTCTAGAAAGACGGCATCACGTTAGTGTTAGCTAGCTATACTGGAGACATTCTTTAGTGACAATAAAACACGTACAAAACAAATAGTTAACTTAATGAAAACATGGTGAATATAATACAAGACAATTACTATACAAACAAATAAAGCCAGCTCAACTTTTATGTACCATCCCAATTAGCTAACACTATATAGTCCACAGACATTCATAGGCAAGTTACCTATGTGTGAATCCTCCGTTGCTCTGAGGATTACCCAGGGTCCTTTGCGTCTGTTATTCAGCGCAAGTACATATTCACAACAACAGGTGGTTGTTTCCCCATTTCGCAGGATTTAACTTGAACCTTTTCAACTATGTTACACCTGCACCTCCTCGACCCCCCCAGTGACCAGCTGGCAGCGGGTAAATGATGACTATAATGAGGTATCCAGTGATGATGAAGACAGACTGGTCATTGCCACCTGAACACCCCGCGTGGAAAGCTCTTCTTGTTCCCTTTTTGTAATTCTTGTCACTGTGTAAGACTGAAAACACTTTTCAGGGGGTTTGTTTCGTTGCAAATCTCCTTTCAAAGCACAGATGCTGATGTTCATATAGTATGTGCAATCATAAAATTATAATAATGACCAATCATTTTTGTCAGCTCCAGACAATTTCTATTTTGTACATGTTGTATAGACAATTGTGCCTTTTTATGGAGTTTCTTGTTTAGGAACCTGTACATAATTCCTTATAAATTCAGTAGTTGCTTGTGTTTATTTAAAAAAATAGAAGTCAAGAGAGGCATAAAATGGAGGATATGAATATGAATTTTGGAGGATTTGTTATTCTAAAATTAAATTTATTGAAATTATAAATGTTGTACTGGTATATGTACATTTCTATGGATATTGGGCAATGTTTCTGTGTACAGATGTTGTGTTCAACTATTTATTATTATCCATCTAGTGCCCATTATGATTCATAAGTCCATAGGTATGTGCATTATGGTAGCTTTACATTGCTGTATCAATATTCTTAACTGTATCAGTAAACATTTGTTTACAAACATTAAAGTGGTGTCACTGTATGTTTGTCAGTTAAACAGTAATATATATCATCACTACATATTTTAAGACTATGGTCGATCCTGTTTTGTATGTGTATAAAATATGTGTTTATCTATTCTGCCGTTTATTATGTGTCACATTTAATATTGTGGGGGCAACATTTTCCCTATAAAAACATTTTTGATATTTGATTAATCATTTTAGAAGAAAGAAAAAAATGTACATTTGTATTAATCCCATAGTGGGGAAATTCTTCTCTGCATTTGACCCATCCTTAGTTATTAAAGAGCAGCGAAGCGCCCGGCGAGCAACTGGTGGTTCAGGGTCTTGATCAAGGACACTTACCAATTTGTTTTTAATCAAAAAAGGCAAACCTTCACCGGTTCGGCTTTAAATGTTCTCTTTCTGGTTTTCTTCTTCGTATATAATGATTAACAGATTATATTTTGTGTTGGTTTGACCTATCAGACATTAGATAACATCCCCATGGGCTCTGGTAGATTGTGATGGGCAATGTGCTGACATTATACAGACCAAACAATCAATACTCAAGAGCACACAAGGTAGATTAATTCCTATTTAAAAAAATAGTTGGTTGCTGATTCTAAGTATTCTAAGTTTTAATTAAATAAATGCATAGAATGTATGAATGTGATTAATGGCTGTGCCCAATCAACCACAACCACACGTGTCCAAGGTATTGCACCAAGCTGGCATCATTTAGGGGAACATTTATTTGAGATTATCATCTACATTTTTTAAATCACAGTTGAGCACTCTAAAAACACTCCATTTTGGCTTGCAAAATATGTATTCAAATGTAGATTATAATTGTTGAGCCCAAGCGACTTGAAGGCCGTGATTGCTTTTGGAGAGCTGCATCAAAGGAGTTCTTGGAGCATTGTTCACGGGAGCAGTTTGGTGAAAAATAGTTATCGTTTGAAGACGGCTGTCTGGGATAAGCGGTTGAAAGAGAACATGAAAAACATACAACAACATCTGGTGCCAGTGGGTCCTCTCCTGTCCTTTACACACTCCAGCATGCTGTTGAAATGGGTAATGTTGGTGGTGTGGGGCAGGTCTCTCTTTGGTTCTCCTGGAGCCTCGCATGCTTCTGATGTTGCTGGTGATCTGCAGTCGGTTCCTTGGTTTTGGGAACGAAACCTGGTCATTTTCGCCCGGCAGGTTTACGAGCTGGTCCTCGCCATGTTAAACCGGAAAGGGCCGCACGTTAGCTGCAGATTGAGGCGAGTGAACTATGAAATCACTCTGAGAGCAGGCAGGACATTGGAAAGCTGAATGCCCCGTCAAGTCAAGTGCCGACAGTGGGATCAGCGGTGCACGTCAAGCCCGTCGCACTTGGCGTACCTCTCCCAAATGTCCTTCCTTGTGTCAGTTCTCACCGTGGTTTTCCTCCTGTCAGCAGACTCCCCTGGCTCCCATTCCAGCGATCGTCTTGCGCTGGCCAAATATCATAGTTCTTCAGACTTTTGTGTCAAGTTCCTGAGCAGAACTATTTGGTTATACTAAGTAACACATCAATCTGTTACCAGCCTATTATATTCTCAGATCACAGCCTTCACAACAGCAGACTGGTGAACCTGTGGCGATGGCAGATACTGTGGGAACACAGACGCCTCTTCATTCGTCTGATCAGAAGCATGATGTGGTGGCTTCCGCCTAATGAGTGTTGTGGGTTCCAGTTAAACTGAAACGCTGTGTAACTTTGGGGTCTTTGTTTGGGCACCTGACAAAAGATTGTTTTCTCTGAATCGTCTCATATTACCAACTATCTGTGTTTGTTTAATGACGTTGTAACTCGTACACCTTATCTACTCCAGATGCTTAATTACTGCCACACTGTGTGGATCAGATGGGCTCAGCTCACTTTTTGCAGTGATGAGTTCTGGGTTGCAGAACGCATCGTCTACCGCATCAGGTTGCTGTCGGATCGGCCGTGCGACGCACTGCTGGCAAAGTGCAAGTAAGGAAAGGCTACCGTCAGCTACCTCGGAAAGGTAGAGGGGCAGGTGCAGCTGGTACGGGCGAAGGGGACTGCGATGGAGCATTATCCCGTGCCCACAAGCCAGAAGGAGCTCACGTTTAACCAGTGAAATCATTCTGCCAGAAAGAAGGAGACTCTCACCATTGTGTGGCCGTTGCAATATTTGGAGGTTTATGTTACATCTGGTGTTCCACTGGTGGTCTTCCCAGACCTTTGTCTTTCACTGACGATGTGAAATGTATAAAGTGAGTAGCCTATGCATAAAAAAAAAATGATATGGATGAAAACGAGAGACAGACCAAAACCATGAACGCATCCCCCAGGAAAGAGTTCCTGTGCTCCTGTAACACACCGGTTGCCCCATGGAATGTTAATGGGATATGATTTGGGCTGGACATGATCAAATAATAGGGAATAGTGACCTTTAAATGAAATGTGGCAATAGCAAATGCGTGCTGATAACATTTCATTATTTCCCATTTTTCACATACTCGTTTGCCAGGTGCTCTTTTGAATGTATGAATATTCTCTAAATAATCTGTAATATCTAACAAAGTGCAGGAAAACATTTTTATTCCCCATATCAGGACCTGAACTGATATATTTAGGAGATTGGATGAATAAAAACATGTTTTTCAGCATGTAGCTGCTGTATTAAAAGTTGTTTGTCAGAGAGTTCTAAAACGGAATGCAGTGAGTTCTAAATGATGTTGTTAGAATGAAGTTCTTGAAGCAGAGGTGGAATATGGTCATTTCTTCTTCAGCACTGAAAGAGAGACACACACTTTTGAGACAAGCATCATTTGGAGAAAGATTCAAGCTTGGAGGTTCATTCCCAACCTTGGAAATACTAAACTGAGAAGATTTGACATGACTGAGCACACTGACATCTGCCCAATGGAGGCCTCAGCGGACAGGGTGAACACCTCTGCAGCAGATTGGGGTGACTGGTTTCCTGGTAAAGGACTACCTCCCTACATCTATTATGAAGATCCATCTGTCTTGTCTTCTGATGGAGAACTATCTGATGGAGAACTATCTGATGGAGAACTTCCGCCCTACACCTATTATGAAGATCCATCTGTCTTGTCTTCTGATGGAGGACTATCTGATGGAGAACTATCTGATGGAGAACTATCTGATGGAGAACTTCCGCCCTACACCTATTATGAAGATCCATCCGTCTTGTCTTCTGATGGAGGACTATCTGATGGAGAACTATCTGATGGAGGACTATCTGATGGAGAACTATCTGATGGAGAACTTCCGCCCTACACCTATTATGAAGATCCATCTGTCTTGTCTTCTGATGGAGAACTATCTGATGGAGGACTATCTCCCTACACCTTTTATGAAGATCCATCTGTCTACACCTATTATGAAGATCCATCTGTCTTGTCTTCTGATGGAGGACTATCTCCCTACACCTATTATGAAGATCCATCTGTCTACACCTATTATGAAGATCCATCTGTCGTGTCTTCTGATGGAGACTCCCATGATGCAGATCCAGCTACCTGGTCTTCTGGTGAAGGACTACCTCCCAACTCCTGTGATAAAGATCCGGTATCCTGGTCTTCTGATGGAGCAAAACCAACAGACTATACTGCTGCAGCCTCAGCCTCAACTGGTTGCCCTAACAGAATGACAATAAGGACATTCTTTAGTAAAATCATGGCTACCCTCTGTTGCTGCTGGCGTCACAATGTGGAAGTATAAATCCAAATTAATTATATGCACTTACTTGTTTTCAGGTCTTTGAAAATAAAATATATGTTTGATTTGTTACTATTTTCAATAAAATGGATTGACAATCACTATACAATGTGTTGGGCTGCTTCATTACAGTACATTACAGCCAATAGCAGGCCTGCAAAGGTCTGCCATTTTAATTAGTGGTTTAGTGTTATTATGTGGTAATAATCCCACAATGTGTGTTGTTAAATCAATGTCACATTTACTCTATTGTCCACTAAAGAAATCACAGAAACACATTTTAGACAATCAACGGAAAACATGTTGTGGCTGATGCTTTGACAAGAGCGACTTGCTCTGGAAATGTTAGTTATTTTCTGTGCAGGTCCTGATCTCTTATCTCCTGCTCCTCTGCCACTCTACAGTTACAGTTACAGACTGGGGTTGTATACTACCCGACCAGTGTTGTTGCATATAGTTGGTAGAACATAGTTCCCATGCACTTGGTCTACCCGGCAGCTGTGCTCTTGGTTGTCTGTTGAAGGTGCTGAATTTCGGGTCCTCAGCTTCAGGAGCCACACCTGAGGTTGTGTATGCTCCGCCCATAAATACTAACATCGCGTTAGCTAGCTAACATCGTGTTAGCGTTAGCTAGCTAATGCGACGTTAGCGTCAGCTAGCTAACGCGACGTTAGCGTCAGCTAGCTAACGCGACGTTAGCGTCAGCTAGCTAACGTCGCGTTAGCGTCAGCTATGCCTGTTAACGCATTTACGCCTGTTAACGTAATGCCTGCTGCTTGGCATCTACATGGTTACAGAGCCACAGCAATCGCAATGTTCTTCCGTCATGTAAGCAACGTCATTCTGCATAATAATTAGCCATGTGCTTTTCTGTTCAGGCAACTATAGCCTACTTTCGCAGTGTGGGGACAACTTAATTTCTTTAAAATACCACAAATTATACAACAAAATGAAGCTTGGAGACTGTGGTTTTTAGTTGATAATTAAAATAACGATGTTTTACATTGTATTTAAGCCAGTAACCCTATCTTTATCCACTGGGGTGGGGGGGATTTTGTTTGATTGAACAGATGCAGATAAGTGTCTCAGTACACCTCTATTAGTACTAGATAATGAGGAACAACATTATATTTCATTCTTTCACCTGTCAGTATTTTGCAGTATAGTAAAATACCTCCAGTATGTCTAAAGCCTAATTAATAAATGTGTAGTGACAATTATGGATAGTGCTCTCACAAAAAACATTATTTCTCTCTTTTTCCTTTGTTTACAGGTTTGCTGCTGTTTCCTGTAGCGGTCTGACTTTGTAGCCATATTGCTGAATTTGGTAAGTCACAATATGACAACTGTCAACATGTTCATGTATTTTTAAATGTGAATGACAAACCCAAAATATAATTGCAGCACTTGAGAGAATACCTTAAATTTACCACAAGTGTATACTTACGAATGTATTCTGTAATTTCAATTTCAATTGTAATGTAGTGGACATTACATGACATTTAAATGGCAGGTTCATTTTATATTTCTATTTTTGCAATATTTATTTATTATATTTGTAGAATTTTAAACACCAATATCTTGCACGGTGTACCGATACTAAAAAGGTACCACGGTACCAGTACGTCTGCATAACATTGCAGACAGTGTTTCAAAGCCTCTCAGACCAGGGAGGCAACACGTCAAACATGGCAAAGCAACTTTCAGACAGACACGCCGAACTTTTCAAATGTACTGTACTCATTAGCGCAAAGGCACCAATTTCAGACTGCATATAATCTGTACATGTGCAGATTTTCTAAGCCATCTTTGGAGGTTACTGATGTGTCAACACTTGCCCTTGATGTTATTAATGAAGATATTGCACTTGCAGTGAAACGGAAACACCCACATATGCACAATGTGAACCTGGCAAAAAATGTATCCTACAGCGGCTTCAACTATAGGATTGGAATGGTGGTAACCCATGGGTCGCTGGCTGGACTTCCAGAGTTTTGGGAAATTGTTCAAATGATTGTTCTACAAGAGGAACTCATTTTCATTCTCAAAAAAGTGCATGCCTGGTACCTGGAACATTATCGAGCTTATGGCTTGGTCATATCTAGTCCTAAAGAACTACGGCTTTATCCTTTGGCTCACTACATAGTTGGTGGACAGTGTATCATCTCTCTGAAGAGATACATTCATGCATAAGGTTGTATATTAATGAATTTGTGAATATGAATTTGTTATGGCCAATGTTATGACACTAATATTACTGTTTTCATTCATGTTTTAACAGATCCTTTTGGATGGGCTGACATGGCAGGGAAAAGACCAGCCAAGTTGCGAGTGATTCTGAATTCTGATGACACCAGGAAGCTAATTCTGCCTGATGGAATTCCAGAGACAATAGAGCAGATGTTGAATGAAGTCAGAAAAGTATGTGAGTTGAATGGGAATTTTAGACTGCAGTACCAAGACAGAGACTTTGGAGATGCCCTTGTAAACTTAACATCTACTGCAGAACTTGAGGATTTGACAACTGTCAAGGTCATCCCAATAACTGATGATTGCAGCGAAGGATTTAATATCACTGCCTCTAATGAGTCAATGTCTACACAATCAGATGACACGGAGCTCCTGTCCTCATCCTCCAGCACTACACAAACTCAGTTGTGGCCAACAGTGTTTCAGATACCAACGTTCTCTTTCGAAACTGAACTGCAGTTAGAAACAGGAAATGCAGTGCATCGGTCAAACATGGAAAGATTGTCAATTAGTTTTAAATTAAAGTCAGATATCCTGGAAAAGGTAGCTGAAGAGATGTTTAAGTACAAAGCCTACCCAACAGATGCTGACTTCAGTGACGTGGCTGAAGCATTAATCAAGAAGCACCCGTGCCTCTCTGAGACCGGTTCATACAACGGTTGCTATGGGTGGAAGCAACGCCTAAAAACTAAAATGGGCAACTACCGTACTCAGCTGAAGGGCATCGGGTGTTCTGAACTGCTTGTAAATTCATTCAAGTCCAAAGCTCCAGCAGATGCAATGCCAGCTAAAAATGTAAAGAAACCGAAGGGAGGAGAGGCCAACCACATTCCTGACATTCCTACTGGAGAGACCTCTGACAAATTGGAAATTGAGAGACTGTCACTTTTAAGTGAGGTGAAGAAGAGAAACAATCGTACAGTGATAAAGTCGAAAATGGACAAGACTTTTTCTGTGCGAAGACAGGAAATTGTGGGAAAGGAATTGGGAGTGGAAGAGTTAAGAGGGAGATGGCCTGCATTGTTCTCGGTGGATGAGGTATGTGACTTTTTCAATCAATGGTAGTAATAAGTCAGTGGTGGATGGTAAAGTAAACAATATTTTCTCCTATTATAAGAAACCTAACAAACTCACATCTGCAATGCAACATGTAATGTTTTATAACATTTGCATGTGTTTTTTTTTTTTTAAAGATCAATGCTGAATTTACAAGAATTACAACTGTGCCACTTCAACCACGCTTCCTCGCTTCTTTGGACAAGCACTACGGCAGACTGATGGAGATCATCAAAAAAAAGGGAGGAGTTACCGGAGAGAAAACCCGGAATATACTGGAAGTTCTTGATCACGTATGTACTTGCTTTGCTTACGACTTTGGCGTCAGAGTTTACCTGCTGACAGATGCATTACGTTAATCTTTTTAGTTTCAAAGGTCTTTAAAATGGTTTGCTCAAAGCGTGTGTACATTAGGACCTTGCAAAAAGTGCAATATTGCTATTGACCATCCGATCGAATGTCAAGTGAGTGCGGCACATTTCATGTTTTGTTTTTTTCTTTATCGAGAAAATCAAAGTCGGCATCTCAGTTCCCTTCTGTGTTCTGCATTTAACAATTAAGAATGTAATTATTAAAACTGTCATCTTTGTCATTTAAAAGATAACAATGTACCTAATACTAGCTTTACAAATTATAATTTTGTGTGCGTGTGTGCTTTTACCTAGAGCCTTGAGGTGAATCTAAAAAGAGTGTCTGCTTAAGTGCCTGATTGTGTACCTTGGGGAAGATGGGGACAACCTTATCAAGGACTATCTGGTAAGTCATTTTGCTTTAATTACATACGCTTTAGACAAAAGAAAACATTCCATTATGCTGCGTTCACACCAAACGCGCAAGTGGATTTCCTGTATGATATGAATTTTTCATAGCCGCAACAACTGCTGTCGCTCTTAACGGGTAGCAAAATATATTGTTCTCCGCTGAGACATGGAGCTACATTTTCGCATTACTAGAGCTCCAATTGATTTGTTTGAGATTTCATTTTGAGAAATGTCTTTTTTTATATTGGTACATCAGAATAACCTTTTTAATAAGTGTCTTGTCTTTTATCAGCTTGTTCAAAAGGATGAAGCTTGGTCCGAGCTTGAGAGGTGCAAAATGGCAGTTTTTGTCTTCAGGGAGGAGGAGGATCGCCTCCAGCCACCACACGACATTGGAGTTGTTATCGATGGTGTGAAAGTCCTTAATGATTTGCCATCAGTAGCGCATGCATGTGCTATGTTATTTGGGCTCATTTATGCTCTAAACTTGAGCTACCCAAGTGACCTCAAATACACTTTTGATGCTCTGCAAAAAACAATCATGGAGATTGAACCAAAAAAGATGACGCGCAGAGTGTGCACTCTGAGTCTCAAACTCTAAATATTGGACCAATGAAAAGACATTTGGATACAACATGTGTTTTTGTTCTGTTATATAACTTGTATTCAAATACACTCCATGAAGTGTTGAAATGGGTAATGTTGGTGGTGTGGGGCAGGTCTCTCTTTGGTTCTCCTGGAGCCTCGCATGCTTCTGATGTTGCTGGTGATCTGCAGTCGGTTCCTTGGTTTTGGGAACGAAACCTGGTCATTTTCGCCCGGCAGGTTTACGAGCTGGTCCTCGCCATGTTAAACCGGAAAGGGCCGCACGTTAGCTGCAGATTGAGGCGAGTGAACTATGAAATCACTCTGAGAGCAGGCAGGACATTGGAAAGTTGAATGCCCCGTCAAGTCAAGTGCCGACAGTGGGATCAGCGGTGCACGTCAAGCCCGTCGCACTTGGCGTACCTCTCCCAAATGTCCTTCCTTGTGTCAGTTCTCACCGTGGTTTTCCTCCTGTCAGCAGACTCCCCCGGCTCCCATTCCAGCGATCGTCTTGCGCTGGCCAAATATCATAGTTCTTCAGACTTTTGTGTCAAGTTCCTGAGCAGAACTATTTGGTTATACTAAGTAACACATCAATCTGTTACCAGCCTATTATATTCTCAGATCACAGCCTTCACAACAGCAGACTGGTGAACCTGTGGCGATGGCAGATACTGTGGGAACACAGACGCCTCTTCATTCGTCTGATCAGAAGCATGATGTGGTGGCTTCCGCCTAATGAGTGTTGTGGGTTCCAGTTAAACTGAAAAGCTGTGTAACTTTGGGGTCTTTGTTTGGGCACCTGACAAAAGATTGTTTTCTCTGAATCGTCTCATATTACCAACTATCTGTGTTTGTTTAATGACGTTGTAACTCGTACACAAATGCCTTATCTACTCCAGATGCTTAATTACTGCCACACTGTGTGGATCAGATGGGCTCAGCTCACTTTTTGCAGTGATGAGTTCTGGGTTGCAGAACGCATCGTCTACCGCATCAGGTTGCTGTCGGATCGGCCGTGCGACGCACTGCTGGCAAAGTGCAAGTAAGGAAAGGCTACCGTCAGCTACCTCGGAAAGGTAGAGGGGCAGGTGCAGCTGGTACGGGCGAAGGGGACTGCGATGGAGCATTATCCCGTGCCCACAAGCCAGAAGGAGCTCACGTTTAACCAGTGAAATCATTCTGCCAGAAAGAAGGAGACTCTCTCCATTGTGTGGCCGTTGCAATATTTGGAGGTTTATGTTACATCTGGTGTTCCACTGGTGGTCTTCCCAGACCATTGTCTTACACTGACGATGTGAAATGCATAAAGTGAGTAGCCTATGCATTAAAAAAAATGATATGGAAGAAAACGAGAGACAGACCAAAACCATGAACGCATCCCCCAGGAAAGAGTTCCTGTGCTCCTGTAACACACCGGTTGCCCCATGGAATGTTAATGGGATATGATTTGGGCTGGACATGATCAAATAATAGGGAATAGTGACCTTTAAATGAAATGTGGCAATAGCAAATGCGTGCTGATAACATTTCATTATTTCCCATTTTTCACATACTCGTTTGCCAGGTGCTCTTTTGAATGTATGAATATTCTCTAAATAATCTGTAAGATCTAACAAAGTGCAGGAAAACATTTTTATTCCCCATATCAGGACCTGAACTGATATATTTAGGAGATTGGATGAATAAAAACATGTTTTTCAGCATGTAGCTGCTGTATTAAAAGTTGTTTGTCAGAGAGTTCTAAAACGGAATGCAGTGAGTTCTAAATGATGTCGTTAGAATGAAGTTCTTGAAGCAGAGGTGGAATATGGTCATTTCTTCTTCAGCACTGAAAGAGAGACACACACTTTTGAGACAAGCATCATTTGGAGAAAGATTCAAGCTTGGAGGTTCATTCCCAACATTGGAAATACTAAACTGAGAAGATTTGACATGACTGAGCACACTGACATCTGCCCAATGGAGGCCTCAGCGGACAGGGTGAACACCTCTGCAGCAGATTGGGGTGACTGGTTTCCTGGTAAAGGACTACCTCCCTACATCTATTATGAAGATCCATCTGTCTTGTCTTCTGATGGAGGACTATCTGATGGAGAACTATCTGATGGAGAACTATCTGATGGAGAACTTCCGCCCTACACCTATTATGAAGATCCATCTGTCTTGTCTTCTGATGGAGGACTATCTGATGGAGAACTTCCGCCCTACACCTATTATGAAGATCCATCTGTCTTGTCTTCTGATGGAGGACTATCTGATGGAGAACTATCTGATGGAGAACTATCTGATGGAGAACTATCTGATGGAGAACTTCCGCCCTACACCTATTATGAAGATCCATCTGTCTTGTCTTCTGATGGAGACCTATCTGATGGAGGACTATCTCCCTACACCTTTTATGAAGATCCATCTGTCTACACCTATTATGAAGATCCATCTGTCTTGTCTTCTGATGGAGGACTATCTCCCTACACCTATTATGAAGATCCATCTGTCTACACCTATTATGAATATCCATCTGTCGTGTCTTCTGATGGAAGACTATCTCCCTACTCCCATGATGCAGATCCAGCTACCTGGTCTTCTGGTGAAGGACTACCTCCCAACTCCTGTGATAAAGATCCGGTATCCTGGTCTTCTGATGGAGCAAAACCAACAGACTATACTGCTGCAGCCTCAGCCTCAACTGGTTGCCCTAACAGAATGACAATAAGGACATTCTTTAGTAAAATCATGGCTACCCTCTGTTGCTGCTGGCGTCACAATGTGGAATTCTAAATCCAAATTAATTATATGCACTTACTTGTTTTTAGGTCTTTGAAAATAAAATATATGTTTGATTTGTTACTATTTTCAATAAAATGGATTGACAATCACTATACAATGTGTTGGGCTGCTTCATTACAGTACATTACAGCCAATAGCAGGCCTGCAAAGGTCTGCCATTTTAATTAGTGGTTTAGTGTTATTATGTGGTAATAATCCCACAATGTGTGTTGTTAAATCAATGTCACATTTACTCTATTGTCCACTAAAGAAATCACAGAAACACATTTTAGACAATCAACGGAAAACATGTTGTGGCTGATGCTTTGACAAGAGCGACTTGCTCTGGAAATGTTAGTTATTTTCTGTGCAGGTCCTGATCTCTTATCTCCTGCTCCTCTGCCACTCTACAGTTACAGTTACAGACTGGGGTTGTATACTACCCGACCAGTGTTGTTGCATATAGTTGGTAGAACGTAGTTCCCATGCACTTGGTCTCCCCGGCAGCTGTGCTCTTGGTTGTCTGTTGAAGGTTCTGAATTTAGGGTCCTCAGCTTCAGGAGCCACACCTGAGGTTGTGTATGCTCCGCCCATAAATACCTCCGTCATTCTGCAGCCCGTGTAATGTATCTACCTACAGACTCCCACAAACCCATACTAGTGTTATTTCTTATTTCCATATATTGTTAATTATCTAACGAGCCTTTTGAGTACGTTTTCATTTTATTTAGCGTTTAAAAAAAAGATTCTCGATGGAAAATGACGTCTCACCTCAGAGAGAGAGCGAGAGAATACTATGCTATGACTTATGCCATACAATAATGTCTTTTCATGACTTTTACATATTTAACTTTCAATTCAATTCAGTTTATTTTGTAAACCCCAAAATCACAAATCACAAATTTGCCTCCAAGGGCTTCACAATCTGTACATATTCGACATCCCTGTCCCAGGACCTCACATCGGATCAGGAAAAACTTCCAAGAAAAAAAGTTTATCTGGACCACGATCCAGATAAACAGAAGCATGCAGGTAGAGAGGAGGGGCATCAGCAGGGCCATGGCAGGAGGCAGGGGGCAGGAGACAGGGCCCAGGAGACAGGGCCCAGGAGATCTTTAAGATGTGTTGACATAAAAGCTTTTGTTACTTTAAATACCATACTATACAATGTTTTTCATAACCTCATTTAGAGCGACTATACTTTAGCTTTCTGATGATTTGTTTTGAGTATTTGACTTTGTTTATTTTCATTACTATTTGTTTATTACCTTACATTACCACATATATATATATACACACAGACAGACAAATAACAATTGTCCTGCACATACTGAGCGAGTGTTAAAAAGACTCCTTGGACGCCTCTCCTAAACTTTTCTTCCCTGATTCAAGCCGCTACTGCGCCACAGTCACACTTTCTGTTGTCAGTGTTATTAGTGTAAGCGTCGTGGGTGTATGAGCAGGAATAAATCAGTCCAAGACGTTTTGGGTTTTACTCATAACTTTAGTCCAACTCCACAATCCAACTGAACCGCCAAGTTCCCTTCTTCTCCCCTTTCTTTCCTCACACCCCCCAGACGCTCTGAACAGCGTCGACTACTGGTCATAACTAATACATGTAATTATATTTACATCATACAGTTTCACTCTTACACATCTCCCCCCCTTACAAAAGAAGCGTCCTCGCTTCAATAGATGAATGTATACTTTTGGCACACATACCAACCTATACTAAATACCAATATAAACAGGTGATGGCAATAAACAGTAGTGACAGTGAGGGCTATAACAAGTAGTAGAACAGCATACTTTCCCCATTCATATTAACATGCTCGTCAATCCACCAGCAAGAACAAGTAACGGTTCAGACAACAGTTCCATAACGTACTGGGGGACGCACACAGCGGCCTGACTTGGTCCTTACTCCATCGAAAACCAGTACTACAGGAGACAGTCCACTGGCAGATCCGGTGGCAGTACTCTGTCCCACAGGTGTTATGGTAGTGGTAGCCCCTTGAGTTGGAGGACAACCATTAGTCCGAGCCCTATCTGGAGGCACAGAGGATCTTGGTGTGGCTGGGCTCCTGTAAACATACGGTCTGGAGCCTGAGAGTGCAGTAGGCAGTGAGGGACCTGGGCTGTTTGTTGCTGCAGCTCCTCCTCCAGGTAAAGGTGGATCTTTTCCAGTTGACCAGGCAGAGCGATAAGGTTTCAGGCGATTGTAGTGAATGACCTTAGGCTTCGCTCTCGGATCCCGCTGGTCCAACAGTTCATAGTCCACTCCGATGCCATCCCCGTCTGAGCCTAGCCGTTGCAGTATTTTGAACGGGCCCGACCACTTTGGTGACAGCTTTTGTCTAGCAAGGGCTGGAAGGTCAACCCACACCAAGTCACCTGGCTCATAGGCTGTGTGTTTCATCCGACGATCATAGTAGTGCTTTTGTTGAGCACCTGCTGCCTCAATGTTTTGTGCAACAGAGTGAAACGCAGCACACAGTCTCCTCAATACAGAATTGGCATATTCACTCGGTGTACCTCGAGTGGCATTTGAAACTGCTGGGGAGTCTCCAAGCAGGACATCAGCAGGCAGACGGGCTTCTCTACCATGTGCCAGGGAGAACGGTGTGTGTTTGGTGGACGAGTGAACACTTGTGTTATATGCAAATTCAACCTGTCTCAGGTGGTCGTCCCATTCACCTCCTCTGGTGTATAGGTATTTTGCCAACTGGTCCTTGATGGTCCGGTTTGCCCGTTCCACCATGCCATCTGACATAGCATGATAGGGGGATGTCCGTGTTTTGTGTATTCCCAAGCGGGAACACAGGTCTTTGACAAGATCTGAGTCAAACTGACGGCCTTGGTCAGTATGCAAACTTTGAAGGACACCGTGGTGGCTAATGTAGTCTTCAAATAAACATTTAGCCACAGTGGTTGCTCGTTGATCAGAAAGTGCATACAAGTTGAGGTACTTAGTAAAATAGTCCATTACAACAAGTACATAGCGATGACCACAGCGAGTAAGTGGCAACTCTGTCAAGTCTGCTGCAATCTTCTCAAAAGGCCTGGATGTGATTATGTTTTGCATAGGGGCCCGTTGGTGTGGTGTTTGTGGTCGCCGTGCTTCACAAGCTGTACATTCAAGACACCATTGAGTTATGTCACGTGTTATGTGAGGCCAATAGCATCTGGCGTGTGCCCCTTGCAATGTCTTCTGCGCACTGAAGTGTCCAGAGAGTGAATGCCCATGTAATGTTTGAAATACCTCTTTCTGCACACTACTGGGGACTACAGTCTGTAAAACCGGGTCACCTGGTGGGGGTCTGACCCTGCGACATAACAGACCATCAACAAAATGGAGTTTCGGAAACTCTCTCCAATACTCTCTCATTTCAGGTGGAGTTGCTTTAATGCTTGAAAATGGCGGCCTGCTGTCAGTCAACACCCAGTTCATGATTATTTGCAACACAGGATCTGCTTCTTGAGCCTGGATGAGGTACTGCCTGTTCACATTCAGGAGTGAACTGTCTGTAGATTCCGCTGCAATATCTTGTGAAGCAGACTTTACATGTGATATTATATCTGCAACAGCCGGGGTAGTGAGGGCAGACTGAGCGGGATGCCAGCTCAGTGGTTGAAATGTGCGACCCTGCTGAGTGGGTTTGAGTGTGAATGGAAACACATCTCACCTGATCGGCTGTAACCAAAGGGGTTTCTGCGGCTGTCATAGGACGACGGGACATAGAATCAGCATTGGCGTGTTTAGTTCCTTGTCGGTATTCAACTGTCCAGTCATAGGGGTCAATCTCCAGAGCCCACCTAGCCCTGCGTCCCGTAGGATCACAATCCAGAGGCATCTTCCTCAGGGAAAGAAGAGGTTTGTGGTCTGTGATGATGCGAAAACGCTGGCCTGTCAGATACTGGCGAAAGTGCCGGATCGACCATATGATAGCCCACAGTTCCCTGTCATATGTAGACCAATGTTTCTCTGTCTTTGTTAAAACACGACTGCCATAAGCAATGACATTTTCCATGTTTTCCACATTCACCTGAGATAGAACGCATCCAATGGCTGTGCTGGATGCATCTGTGAAAAGCAGAAACTCATGTGAGAAATCTGGATAGGAGAGGATTGGTGTGTCACACAGAGTATGGCGGAGGCTTTCAAATGCGCTCTGTTCAACCTCAGTCCATAGAAATACTTTTCCTTTTTGAGTGGGTCAGGTTTTAGTCCCGCAGGTGAGACAACATGTCCCAAAAATGTCACTTCCTGTACTGCAAAGCTACATTTTGAGGGTTTGAGTTTGAGATTAGCGGCTCTGAGGCGATCAAACACCTCTCTCAAATGCTGAAGATGGACAGCAAAACTGGGGCTATACACAATAATGTCATCAAGGTATACTAGACATGTTTTCCATGAGAGACCTTGTAACACCAGCTGCATTAGATGTTGGAAAGTGGGGGGTGCATTTACCAAGCCCATGGGCATCATACAGAACTGGTAAAGTCCCCGGTCTGTGGTGAAAGCTGTCTTTGCTTTGTCCTGTTCCTCGAGCTGCACTTGCCAATACCCCGATGAGAGATCCATCGTGCTGAACACCGAAGAGCCTCTGAGTGCATCCAAGGTGTCGTCTGTTCTGGGCAAAGGATGTGCATCTTTTACTGTGATTGCATTCAAGCCTCTGTAGTCTACACAGAAACGCCATGTGCCATCCTTTTTCCTGACCATCACCACAGGTGCTGCCCAGGGGCTGTGACTCATTTCCACAATTCCCTTTTCCAACATCTCCTCGACATGTGATTGAATCAATGTTTGCATTTTTGGAGAAGTGCGATATGCACGCTTCCTAACCGGGGGTGCATCTTGTGTGTAGATGTTATGTTTGACCATGTCTGTATTACCAAAGTCTGTGCTGGTTTTACTGAAGACATCATGGTAAGACGAGAGCAAGTTGTGTAGATCAGAACTCTCTGCCTGTGTCAGATTTCCACACTTGACATCAATAGGCAGCTTGGTTGGCTGGGTGACATTAGTTGGCAGACTGGATAGCGGTACTGGGTAGGTGGAAACATTACATACAGGAGCTGAATCCTCACTTATGTCAGTGTCTGACACTGGAATAAACTGTCCTAACTGCAGACCTGAATGCAGCACCATAGGGGTGTGTGTGGGGTTGCGTGCAACAGTACAGCCATTTTCAGCAGTAGACAGCGTTCGGGCAACTGCCATACCATCCATCTCCGGTTGCCGGGGTTCAAGGCAGCCGCTGTAACTGCTTAGGAGGCCTGCATTGATTACAGGGGGAATCAGGGCAACTTTACAAATCATTTCACAGCGTGGGGGAACAGTCATGTTCTCCATTATTTGTGCTGTACAACTTGCAGGTGCTAGATCCCTTTGTCTAAGTAGGGGCAGGACCTCATCACCTAGATAGCACAGCCCCCTCCCCATATCTAAAATAACACTGTGAGGAGTGAGAAAGTCACAACCTAATATGACGCCTTGATTTACATTTCTGATGACTTGTACTTCGTGTTGCAGAGTTTGTGACCCTAGCTTAAAGGTGACATCTACCGTACCCAATGTATCCAAGCTTTGGCCAGTCACAGCTTGTGACATGATGAATTTCTTTTTTATTTCTCTTCTTGCCAGAGAAAGTATTGACATTTTGGTCTGCTCACTTATAAATGAGATTGTAGAGCCTGTATCTAGCATGATGTGCATATCAGTGCCCTCAACAATACCATTTACATAGGAGGTGACATCTTTACTTACAGTGGCGTCCGTTTTCACCATTTCAGTCAGGGGAATTTTCATATCTGTAACACCACTAGGGGTTGTCTGTTGTCGGATGTTGTCTGGTATTTCGGTGAGGCCGACCTCTGGGGCTTCCCGGGAAGTAGCTGATGGTTTCCCCGCATCATCAGCTAGCATCCGTTTCCCTGTTCAAATCTGCCCTGATCTTTGTAATCAGTGTTGGTGGGGCTTCGCTGACCTTTGTCCTCATACTCTTGGAATGACACATGTTTGGGACTTGGGCTTCGGCGACGCGAATCATAGTGATGTCTACTGGGAGAAGTTTGTCTCCATCTTCTTTCTCCGTGGGGGTCACAGGCATGGGCTGAGTAGTGAGTATCTCTGTAAGGCTGTCGGTACCTGTCAGGTTCTCTGTGGGTGAAATCCTGATGGTGGCGGTTTACATGAGGGTAGCGTTCTGGAGAAAAATTATGGGAACGTGAATATCTGGATGGGGAATGCCCATAACCTGAGCTCCATGCCTTTGTGGGTCTCTCTGGGCTCCTCCCATAAGGTGAGGGAGATCGACCAGGACGCACCAGCATGTTCCTTTCCCGGTGGTGCCCACTACTTTGTTTATCCAGCTTCAGTTTCAGAGCGCCCAGATCATTACTTAAATATTTTACAGTAGTAGTTAGATTCTGGACAGCTTTTCTGAGTTCAGGGTCATTTTCACGCACCGAATTTACGGACTGTGTTGGGCCAACATCTCCGATAATGACATTAGCTGGGGACACTGGCATTACCAATCTGGCTGCTTGGCGAGCCCGCTCAGCTTGGGAAGCAACTTTGCACGCTTCGGTGAAAGTTTTCACTCCTCTTTCATGACACTTGACTTGAAGCTCTTGATCCAAACCAGCAATGTAGCGAGACATTTTCATATACTCTGAAGCTTTATGCTCAAACTCGGGAAAAGCTTCTTTGACCAGCCTGCAAACATCTGCAGCATAAACTTCCATTGCTTCATGAGGCAATCTTGGACGGGCATTAGGGAATGCTTGAAACGATGCAATTATATCCTTCTGGCCAAAAGCTGTCTGCAAATGTCTCCTTGTTTCAGCATAAGAGCTCTGAGTTTCCAGAGGCAGATTATCCCAAACAATGAACAGTTCTGGTGGTAGTCTAGTCGGTAGCTCCGCTGCTAACACGGTACTCAAATCCACGCCACTGTCCTTGTAACGGGCTTCTTGAATCACCTCGTAGCGGCGAACCCACAGTTGAAAAGACTCACGGCCATCGTTGAGAAAGGGCGGCGGTAAGGGAATGCCCCGTGGCGCTCCCGATGCTCTGCTGGAAGGCGGCACAGCTGGCGTTGGAGCTCCACTTGAGCTCGTGCTAGCTCGTGGCTCACCAGCGGAGAGTGATTCATCATCAGACATGACGAGCTTTCTTCCTCTTAGCCTTCATACGGAACTAGAGGACCGATACACGGTTTCTAAACTCACTTGAAGCTAATACGCGGGAGAAAATAAAAATGTCGTGGGGTAAAAAACTAGTTAGCTGGCTTACTGTATCTCAAGCTACGTTAAGCTAGCGGATAGCGCGGCTATCGTTAGCCGTTAGCTTCAGCCACTCAAAGTTGAACAGAATCCCAAGGGACGATATTCCACCATACACACATCCCACCGCTGCCACCAGTGTAAGCGTCGTGGGTGTATGAGCAGGAATAAATCAGTCCAAGACGTTCTGGGTTTTACTCATAACTTTAGTCCAACTCCACAATCCAACTGAACCGCCAAGTTCCCTTCTTCTCCCCTTTCTTTCCTCACACCCCCCAGACGCCCTGAACAGCGTCGACTAGTGGTCATAACTAATACATGTAATTATATTTACATCATACAGTTTCACTCTTACATTAGCACCAAAACTAGTGGATGAAACTACTTTGTTAGGTTTAGGCACACATCACACTCTAAAGTTATCTTGGGGGCATGTCATTTATTCGTCTTTGTTTTGGCACCGCCAACGAACACAACAAACATGGAAGTCGGTAATCCCTCACGTGAGCAAAAGGTGGTGATCTTTAAAACTCGTAACCACACCAGGCCCACGAGTGGCTTACGACGCAAGCCAGAACCTGCAAAACAATGACAATAATTATACAACACAATAATATAAACGTACTATTGTTGGGGTTATACACATGTGCCATACTGACCAGTTCTGAGGTGTATTCCCAAGCGGCCAATCGTCCTCAGCACCTGGAGGAGCATTTGAGAATGACAAAGAGGAGAGATTGAAGACAAATAACATATTATATACCACGAATCAATGTCTTTTTTTCGTCATACTGACTTTTTTGATATACTCTAGTATGATTTTTTTAAATTACATCTATTTCGACACTGCCATGACTAATATACTTTATCTTTACAGCATTTTTCTGACACTTCTTTTACTTTTCCAACATTCTATATTTCTTACTGACTTTTTCAATGTATAATTGTTGTTATTATATAATATGCTATAGCATTTCTTATGATATACTATACTAATACTTTCATATTACATTTCTTTTCAACATACCATACTATGCCTCCGTGTAGCCTGCAGTCTAGCTTTCTTGAGGCTGTGTGATAAATTGTGTCCGACTACAACTCCTCATAATTTGCTGGTTCGGCCTCAGCGGTCCCGAGCCCGGTGGTTTACATCCTGGCCACTGTTCTGTCAGTATATTCCTGAGACCTGCTTCCCTGTGCCTGCAGTGACCTAAGCCTGACTCCAGCCTCCGTTCCTGGTCTGCTAAGCATCAGCTCCCTCGCCCTGTTGCCTCCTCTCTGCCTCAGCTCTCTGCTTAACTTCAGCACAAGTCACATGACCAGCCCAACGCCAAATAAAGCCACCTTCTAACTCACCCTTGGCTTCCCGTCTTTGTGTCTGCACTTTACTCGTCTAGCCTAACAACGAATGTTTTCTGCCTTTTTCTTTTGCATATTCTACTAATTACATTACACATTACTCTAAAAAAATGATCGTATGCTATACTGTGACAGACTATTATGAGTCAACTTTATGGCAAACTATACATTGACTGTGTTATACTATACAATGTCATTTTTATTTCTTTTTTTTGACACATTACACTGACTTCTTAATTACATTTTATACTATGACCTTTTTCCATACACTGACTTTAAATACTTTTTTCAACACTATACTGAGACTGTTAAATACCTTTTTATGGATCTACTATACTATTACTTTTTCTTCTTTTTTAAAGCACTATATCATGACTTTTAAAAGATAACAAACCAAGACATTTTGTATAATATACTATACTTTTTATGAGATTTTCCTGACATTAAATCCTCTGGTTTGATTGGCAACTAGTGGCTTTTAATCAAATGGTATCATTATGAGGACGAGCGGGTCACAAGGTTGTCTCCTCCATGAGGCACTCGAGAAATAAATAATCCAATTAATGTTACTCTCCCACGACAGAGAAAGAACTCTCAAATTATCCGTAGCCAACGCAACCTGGCCATCGATGAGGGAAACGACTCTCATCTCATTCACAGAGACGTCCTCCTCGTTCCAGCCCATTCAGAAGGTGACTCATCCATTTACAGTAAAGCACAGACCCCATCCTTTGGCCCCCTCCTCCTGCAGGGGGGACCTATAGCAAAGCCAACAGAGACCTCTAGAGGCCATTGTCAGCTACTGCTGAGGAAATAAGGCACAACTCAGGAGAAATCTTTGTAACAACATCACAGCAGCTCCATGATTCAACTTCCTGCCCCTGACCACTGGAAGGTCTGTTACACCAGACTCTGATTAGGGGCCTCAGAGCTGCAGCATGTCAGCATACTTTACCTATGACCTTTCCTCTTGAAAGCATGCACACACACACACACTGTCAATTCTACAGCACCGCATAACAGCAAAGTGTCTCTGGATAAGTGATTTAGTAGCCCCTCGGTTTCCACAGAAACCATTAGATTAACACACTTTGGGACCTGGTTTGTTCTTTGTCCGTAATCATTCATAAATTAATAAAACAAAAAAGTATCTGTGGAGCACAAGGTACAACACAAACAGGGCCTTTTATTCATTGAAGATGTTTGATGTAACACAATCAGGAAAAGTGATTACCTCCTGGACTATAAATATTGATTTTTATACATACACATCTGTATTTCAAGCGGGCTGGTGCCTCTTAATTACCTGTTGAAATATTGATTCTCCAGAAAAACTCTAGCTCAAAGGGAAGACTTTGCATTATCTATACTGGAGAGTTGGAGTTTAAAAGCTCAACTCAACTCTGCACTGTAAACCCGAATAAGTTAGCAGAACTCAACGCAGTTAATATGACTTACAGTTTTCTGTTACGGCAACTCAATTATTTTCAGTTATTATGACTTAAAATTTCAAGTTTTCAAATCACTGGAATAAGTTCACAGAACTTAAAAAAATAAGTACACAACCACACCATTTCATGTTAACCAAACTCAATGTTTATTAGTTTGTGTTGTCATTGTTGTAAGTACACATTAGTCAAAAATGTTGAATTTGTTTACTTAAAAACATGCGACTCGAAACTTAACATTTTTGAGGCAATTGATTGCCTCAAGTACATTGAGTTTAACAGACTCAATATATCTAAGTCATGAACATCTGCTATTGAACCGTATTTTATTACCTGCTCCCTTTTAGCACACTGCAATATTAAAATTAAATAGAAAAATAAATAATAAACATTTATAAATTAAAATAAATAGAACAAATAATAATTTTTAAATATACTTAAGCAACTTTAAATGATTCTAACATTTGATACCTACAAAACCTCTTTGCTGCCTGGTAACAATTCCCGACAGAAAGCCTATACATCCCCTATCAAACTGAGACTGACAGAATCACCTGCTGTAATCCACAGCCACCTTGTCAGTTCTCAGAAACAGAGACATAGGCAGTGGTCTGTTCAATATTGCTGTGCAGTGGCACTGATAACATGGAACAATTTAGAGCTTAAATAAATTGTAATTGGAGTAATCAAAACAAATAAATAATACCAAAATTAAATTATTTTTCGTTACAGCTAAAAAAGAAAAGAAAACTGTGTGCTTTTGGCTTCCTGGCTAATTCCTGAGTAATGCCGTGTTCACACCAAACGTGACGCAAATTATTTGTGCGACCAGATTACATGCAAAGTCAATGCACAGACGCGACAGGTCGCGAAGATGCGATTTTTCAGCCGGGTGGTGCGGCGCGATAGCGTTTGTGGCGGTGCGAACAGAGCGTTGGATGCGGAGCGAATTCACGCAAGTTAAAATTTCCCAACTCCGGCGATAAAATCACGTAAGTTATAGTTGCGTCAGCCAATCAGCGTTGAGAAGCTCCGCCCGTCATCACCGCCGTTGTTGAATCAAACTTCTGCCGGTCCCCCTGAAGCAGCCGTCATTCAGACGCTGTTGTGGGACTACGGATGAACCCAGACACCATGGAGTTTGATGTTCCCACGCATGTGGAATTTACACAACAAGTATAAAGCAGAACTAGTGGTTATTTCCAGGATGGATGGCGGAAACGGTAACGTAACGATAAGCCAGACGGAGTTCCTGGAGGAGTCTGTGAAATTCACGAGCTGTGTGCGGCTATGGATGGTGTTATGAACCCAAACAGGAGGGCGTTTGATGTTCCCACGTTTTTGTGACTTCCACAACAAGCAGAACTAGTTGTTATTTCTGAAACCTGGTCATTTTCGCCCGGCAGGTTTACGAGCTGGTCCTCGCCATGTTAAACCGGAAAGGGCCGCACGTTAGCTGCAGATTGAGGCGAGTGAACTATGAAATCACTCTGAGAGCAGGCAGGACATTGGAAAGCTGAATGCCCCGTCAAGTCAAGTGCCGACAGTGGGATCAGCGGTGCACGTCAAGCCCGTCGCACTTGGCGTACCTCTCCCAAATGTCCTTCCTTGTGTCAGTTCTCACCGTGGTTTTCCTCCTGTCAGCAGACTCCCCTGGCTCCCATTCCAGCGATCGTCTTGCGCTGGCCAAATATCATAGTTCTTCAGACTTTTGTGTCAAGTTCCTGAGCAGAACTATTTGGTTATACTAAGTAACACATCAATCTGTTACCAGCCTATTATATTCTCAGATCACAGCCTTCACAACAGCAGACTGGTGAACCTGTGGCGATGGCAGATACTGTGGGAACACAGAGGCCTCTTCATTCGTCTGATCAGAAGCATGATGTGGTGGCTTCCGCCTAATGAGTGTTGTGGGTTCCAGTTAAACTGAAACGCTGTGTAACTTTGGGGTCTTTGTTTGGGCACCTGACAAAAGATTGTTTTCCCTGAATCGTCTCATATTACCAACTATCTGTGTTTGTTTAACGACGTTGTAACTCGTACACAAATGCCTTATCTACTCCAGATGCTTAATTACTGCCACACCGTGTGGATCAGATGGGCTCAGCTCACTTTTTGCAGTGATGAGTTCTGGGTTGCAGAACGCATCGTCTACCGCATCAGGTTGCTGTCGGATCGGCCGTGCGACGCACTGCTGGCAAAGTGCAAGTAAGCAAAGGCTACCGTCAGCTACCTCGGAAAGGTAGAGGGGCAGGTGCAGCTGGTACGGGCGAAGGGGACTGCGATGGAGCATTATCCCGTGCCCACAAGCCAGAAGGAGCTCACGTTTAACCAGTGAAATCATTCTGCCAGAAAGAAGGAGACTCTCTCCATTGTGTGGCCGTTGCAATATTTGGAGGTTTATGTTACATCTGGTGTTCCACTGGTGGTCTTCCCAGACCATTGTCTTTCACTGACGATGTGAAATGCATAAAGTGAGTAGCCTATGCATTAAAAAAAATGATATGGATGAAAACGAGAGACAGACCAAAACCATGAACGCATCCCCCAGGAAAGAGTTCCTGTGCTCCTGTAACACACCGGTTTCCCCATGGAATGTTAATGGGATATGATTTGGGCTGGACATGATCAAATAATAGGGAATAGTGACCTTTAAATGAAATGTGGCAATAGCAAATGCGTGCTGATAACATTTCATTATTTCCCATTTTTCACATACTCGTTTGCCAGGTGCTCTTTTGAATGTATGAATATTCTCTAAATAATCTGTAAGATCTAACAAAGTGCAGGAAAACATTTTGATTCCCCATATCAGGACCTGAACTGATATATTTAGGAGATTGGATGAATAAAAACATGTTTTTCAGCATGTAGCTGCTGTATTAAAAGTTGTTTGTCAGAGAGTTCTAAAACGGAATGCAGTGAGTTCTAAATGATGTCATTAGAATGAAGTTCTTGAAGCAGAGGTGGAATATGGTCATTTCTTCTTCAGCACTGAAAGAGAGACACACACTTTTGAGACAAGCATCATTTGGAGAAAGATTCAAGCTTGGAGGTTCATTCCCAACCTTGGAAATACTAAACTGAGAAGATTTGACATGACTGAGCACACTGACATCTGCCCAATGGAGGCCTCAGCGGACAGGGTGAACACCTCTGCAGCAGATTGGGGTGACTGGTTTCCTGGTGAAGGACTACCTCCCTACATCTATTATGAAGATCCATCGGTCTTGTCTTCTGATGGAGGACTATCTGATGGAGAAGTTCCGCCCTACACCTATTATGAAGATCCATCTGTCTTGTCTTCTGATGGAGGACTATCTGATGGAGAACTATCTGATGGAGAACTATCTGATGGAGAACTTCCGCCCTACACCTATTATGAAGATCCATCTGTCTTGTCTTCTGATGGAGGACTATCTGATGGAGGACTATCTGATGGAGAACTATCTGATGGAGAACTATCTGATGGAGAACTTCCGCCCTACACCTATTATGAAGATCCATCTGTCTTGTCTTCTGATGGAGAACTATCTGATGGAGGACTATCTCACTACACCTTTTATGAAGATCCATCTGTCTACACCTATTATGAAGATCCATCTGTCTTGTCTTCTGATGGAGGACTATCTCCCTACACCTATTATGAAGATCCATCTGTCTACACCTATTATGAAGATCCATCTGTCGTGTCTTCTGATGGAGACTCCCATGATGCAGATCCAGCTACCTGGTCTTCTGGTGAAGGACTACCTCCCAACTCCTGTGATAAAGATCCGGTATCCTGGTCTTCTGATGGAGCAAAACCAACAGACTATACTGCTGCAGCCTCAGCCTCAACTGGTTGCCCTAACAGAATGACAATAAGGACATTCTTTAGTAAAATCATGGCTACCCTCTGTTGCTGCTGGCGTCACAATGTGGAAGTCTAAATCCAAATTAATTATATGCACTTACTTGTTTTTAGGTCTTTGAAAATAAAATATATGTTTGATTTGTTACTATTTTCAATAAAATTGATTGACAATCACTATACAATGTGTTGGGCTGCTTCATTACAGTACATTACAGCCAATAGCAGGCCCGCAAAGGTCTGCCATTTTAATTAGTGGTTTAGTGTTATTATGTGGTAATAATCCCACAATGTGTGTTGTTAAATCAATGTCACATTTACTCTATTGTCCACTAAAGAAATCACAGAAACACATTTTAGACAATCAACGGAAAACATGTTGTGGCTGATGCTTTGACAAGAGCGACTTGCTCTGGAAATGTTAGTTATTTTCTGTGCAGGTCCTGATCTCTTATCTCCTGCTCCTCTGCCACTCTACAGTTACAGTTACAGACTGGGGTTGTATACTACCCGACCAGTGTTGTTGCATATAGTTGGTAGAACGTAGTTCCCATGCACTTGGTCTCCCCGGCAGCTGTGCTCTTGGTTGTCTGTTGAAGGTGCTGAATTTCGGGTCCTCAGCTTCAGGAGCCACACCTGAGGTTGTGTATGCTCCGCCCATAAATACTAACATCGCGTTAGCTAGCTAACATCGTGTTAGCGTTAGCTAGCTAATGCGACGTTAGCGTCAGCTAGCTAACGCGACGTTAGCGTCAGCTAGCTAACGTCTCGTTAGCGTCAGCTAGCTAACGTCTCGTTAGCGTCAACTAGCTAACGTCGCGTTAGCGTCAGCTAGCTAACATCGCGTTAGCGTCAGCTAGCTAACTTCTCGTTAGCGTCAGCTAGCTAACGTCGCGTTAGCGTCAGCTAGCTAACGTCGCGTTAGCGTCAGCTAATGCCTGTTAACGCATTTACGCCTGTTAACGTAATGCCTGCTGCTTGGCATCCACATGGTTACAGAGCCACAGCAATCGCAATGTTCTTCCGTCATGTAAGCAACGTCATTCTGCATAATAATTAGCCATGTGCTTTTCTGTTCAGGCAACTATAGCCTACTTTCGCAGTGTGGGGACAACTTAATTTCTTTCAAATACCACAAATTATACAACAAAATGAAGCTTGGAGACTGTGGTTTTTAGTTGATAATTAAAATAACGATGTTTTACATTGTATTTAAGCCAGTAACCCTATCTTTATCCACTGGGGTGGGGGGGATTTTGTTTGATTGAACAGATGCAGATAAGTGTCTCAGTACACCTCTATTAGTACTAGATAATGAGGAACAACATTATATTTCATTCTTTCAGCTGTCAGTATTTTTCAGTATAGTAAAATACCTCCAGTATGTCTAAAGCCTAATTAATAAATGTGTAGTGACAATTATGGATAGTGCTCTCACAAAAAACATTATTTCTCTCTTTTTCCTTTGTTTACAGGTTTGCTGCTGTTTCCTGTAGCGGTCTGACTTTGTAGCCATATTGCTGAATTTGGTAAGTCACAATATGACAACTGTCAACATGTTCATGTATTTTTAAATGTGAATGACAAACCCAAAATATAATTGCAGCACTTGAGAGAATACCTTAAATTTACCACAAGTGTATACTTACGAATGTATTCTGTAATTTCAATTTCAATTGTAATGTAGTGGACATTACATGACATTTAAATGGCAGGTTCATTTTACATTTCTATTTTCGCAATATTTATTTATTATATTTGTAGAATTTTAAACACCAATATCTTGCACGGTGTACCGATACTAAAAAGGTACCACGGTACCAGTACGTCTGCATAACATTGCAGACAGTGTTTCAAAGCCTCTCAGACCAGGGAGGCAACACGTCAAACATGGCAAAGCAACTTTCAGACAGACACGCCGAACTTTTCAAATGTACTGTACTCATTAGCGCAAAGGCACCAATTTCAGACTGCATATAATCTGTACATGTGCAGATTTTCTAAGCCATCTTTGGAGGTTACTGATGTGTCAACACTTGCCCTTGATGTTATTAATGAAGATATTGCACTTGCAGTGAAACGGAAACACCCACATATGCACAATGTGAACCTGGCAAAAAATGTATCCTACAGCGGCTTCAACTATAGGATTGGAATGGTGGTAACCCATGGGTCGCTGGCTGGACTTCCAGAGTTTTGGGAAATTGTTCAAATGATTGTTCTACAAGAGGAACTCATTTTCATTCTCAAAAAAGTGCATGCCTGGTACCTGGAACATTATCGAGCTTATGGCTTGGTCATATCTAGTCCTAAAGAACTACGGCTTTATCCTTTGGCTCACTACATAGTTGGTGGACAGTGTATCATCTCTCTGAAGAGATACATTCATGCATAAGGTTGTATATTAATGAATTTGTGAATATGAATTTGTTATGGCCAATGTTATGACACTAATATTACTGTTTTCATTCATGTTTTAACAGATCCTTTTGGATGGGCTGACATGGCAGGGAAAAGACCAGCCAAGTTGCGAGTGATTCTGAATTCTGATGACACCAGGAAGCTAATTCTGCCTGATGGAATTCCAGAGACAATAGAGCAGATGTTGAATGAAGTCAGAAAAGTATGTGAGTTGAATGGGAATTTTAGACTGCAGTACCAAGACAGAGACTTTGGAGATGCCCTTGTAAACTTAACATCTACTGCAGAACTTGAGGATTTGACAACTGTCAAGGTCATCCCAATAACTGATGATTGCAGCGAAGGATTTAATATCACTGCCTCTAATGAGTCAATGTCTACACAATCAGATGACACGGAGCTCCTGTCCTCATCCTCCAGCACTACACAAACTCAGTTGTGGCCAAGAGTGTTTCAGATACCAACGTTCTCTTTCGAAACTGAACTGCAGTTAGAAACAGGAAATGCAGTGCATCGGTCAAACATGGAAAGATTGTCAATGAGTTTTAAATTAAAGTCAGATATCCTGGAAAAGGTAGCTGAAGAGATGTTTAAGTACAAAGCCTACCCAACAGATGCTGACTTCAGTGACGTGGCTGAAGCATTAATCAAGAAGCACCCGTGCCTCTCTGAGACCGGTTCATACAACGGTTGCTATGGGTGGAAGCAACGCCTAAAAACTCAAATGGGCAACTACCGTACTCAGCTGAAGGGCATCGGGTGTTCTGAACTGCTTGTAAATTCATTCAAGTCCAAAGCTCCAGCAGATGCAATGCCAGCTAAAAATGTAAAGAAACCGAAGAGAGGAGAGGCCAACCACATTCCTGACATTCCTACTGGAGAGACCTCTGACAAATTGGAAATTGAGAGACTGTCACTTTTAAGTGAGGTGAAGAAGAGAAACAATCGTACAGTGATAAAGTCGAAAATGGACAAGACTTTTTCTGTGCGAAGACAGGAAATTGTGGAAAAGGAATTGGGAGTGGAAGAGTTAAGAGAGAGATGGCCTGCATTGTTCTCGGTGGATGAGGTATGTGACTTTTTCAATCAATGGTAGTAATAAGTCAGTGGTGGCTTGTAAAGTAAACAATATTTTATCCTATTATAAGAAACCTAACAAACTCACATCTGCAATGCAACATGTAATGTTTTATAACATTTGCATGTGTTTTTGTTTTTTTAAAGATCAATGCTGAATTTACAAGAATTACAACTGTGCCACTTCAACCACGCTTCCTCGCTTCTTTGGACAAGCACTACGGCAGACTGATGGAGATCATCAAAAAAAAGGGAGGAGTTACCGGAGAGAAAACCCGGAATATACTGGAAGTTCTTGATCACGTATGTACTTGCTTTGCTTACGACTTTGGCGTCAGAGTTTACCTGCTGACAGATGCATTACGTTAATCTTTTTAGTTTCAAAGGTCTTTAAAATGGTTTGCTCAAAGCGTGTGTACATTAGGACCTTGCAAAAAGTGCAATATTGCTATTGACCATCCGATCGAATGTCAAGTGAGTGCGGCACATTTCATGTTTTGTTTTTTTCTTTATCGAGAAAATCAAAGTCGGCATCTCAGTTCCCTTCTGTGTTCTGCATTTAACAATTAAGAATGTAATTATTAAAACTGTCATATTTGTCATTTAAAAGATAACAATGTACCTAATACTAGCCTTACAAAATATAATTTTGTGTGCGTGTGTGCTTTTACCTAGAGCCTTGAGGTGAATCTAAAAAGAGTGTCTGCTTAAGTGACTGATTGTGTACCTTGGGGAAGATGGGGACAACCTTATCAAGGACTATCTGGTAAGTAATTTTGCTTTAATTACATACGCTTAGACAAAAGAAAACATTCCATTATGCTGCGTTCACACCAAACGCGTCGCGAATATTTGCAACGCTTTACGACAAGTTGTGTTCATTCGCGTGCTGCGTTCACACCAAACACGCAAGTGGATTTCCTGTATGATATGAATTTTTCATAGCCGCAACAACTGCTGTCGCTCTTAACGGGTAGCAAAATATATTGTTCTCCGCTGAGACATGGAGCTACATTTTCGCATTACTAGAGCTCCAATTGATTTGTTTGAGATTTCATTTTGAGAATTGTCTTTTTTTATATTGGTACATCAGAATAACCTTTTTAATAAGTGTCTTGTCTTTTATCAGCTTGTTCAAAAGGATGAAGCTTGGTCCGAGCTTGAGAGGTGCAAAATGGCAGTTTTTGTCTTCAGGGAGGAGGAGGATCGCCTCCAGCCACCACACGACATTGGAGTTGTTATCGATGGTGTGAAAGTCCTTAATGATTTGCCATCAGTAGCGCATGCATGTGCTATGTTATTTGGGCTCATTTATGCTCTAAACTTGAGCTACCCAAGTGACCTCAAATACACTTTTGATGCTCTGCAAAAAAAAATCATGGAGATTGAACCAAAAAAGATGACGCGCAGAGTATGTATGTATGTGTAAGTGTTTCAGTAGTGAGTGTACAAGCGTTTCAATAGTGAATGTACGAGTGTTTCATTAGTATGTGTGTAAGTGTTTCAGTAGTGAGTGTACAAGCGTTTCAATAGTGAATGTACGAGTGTTTCATTAGTATGTGTGTAAGTGTTTCAGTAGTGCGTGTGAGAGTATCTCAATAGTTATGGCCTAAACGGCCCCTCATAAGGTCCTGATCTCTTATCTCCTGCTCCTCTGCCACTCTACAGTTACAGTTACAGACTGGGGTTGTATACTACCCGACCAGTGTTGTTGCATATAGTTGGTAGAACGTAGTTCCCATGCACTTGGTCTCCTCGGCAGCTGTGCTCTTGGTTGTCTGTTGAAGGTTCTGAATTTAGGGTCCTCAGCTTCAGGAGCCACACCTGAGGTTGTGTATGCTCCGCCCATAAATACCTCCGTCATTCTGCAGCCCGTGTAATGTATCTACCTACAGACTCCCACAAACCCATACTAGTGTTATTTCTTATTTCCATATATTGTTAATTATCTAACGAGCCTTTTGAGTACGTGTTCATTTTATTTAGCGTTTAAAAAAAAGATTCTCGATGGAAAATGACGTCTCACCTCAGAGAGAGAGCGAAAGAATACTATGCTATGACTTATGACATACAATAATGTCTTTTCATGACTTTTACATACTTAACTTTCAATTCAATTCAGTTTATTTTGTAAACCCCAAAATCACAAATCACAAATTTGCCTCCAAGGGCTTCACAATCTGTACATATACGACATCCCTGTCCCAGGACCTCACATCGGATCAGGAAAAACTTCCAAGAAAAAAAGTTTATCTGGACCACGATCCAGATAAACAGAAGCAAGCAGGTAGAGAGGAGGGGCATCAGCAGGGCCATGGCAGGAGGCAGGGGGCAGGAGACAGGGCCCAGGAGACAGGGCCCAGGAGATCTTTAAGATGTGTTGACATAAAAGCTTTTGTTACTTTAAATACCATACTATACAATGTTTTTTAGAGCGACTATACTTTAGCTTTCTGATGATTTGTTTTGACATAAGAGTATTTTACTTGTTTACTGAATATAAACTGTCCTAACTGCAGACCTGAATGCAGCACCATAGGGGTGTGTGTGGGGTTGATGATGCGTGCAACAGTACAGCCATTTTCAGCAGTAGACAGCGTTCGGGCAACTGCCATACCATCCATCTCCGGTTGCCGGGGTTCAAGGCAGCCGCTGTAACTGCGTAGGAGGCCTGCATTGATTACAGGGGGAATCAGGGCAACTTTACAAATCATTTCACAGCGTGGGGGAACAGTCATGTTCTCCATTATTTGTGCTGTACAACTAGCAGGTGCTAGATCCCTTTGTCTAAGTAGGGGCAGGACCTCATCACCTAGATAGCACAGCCCCCTCCCCATATCTAAAATAACACTGTGAGGAGTGAGAAAGTCACAACCTAATATGACGCCTTGATTTACATTTCTGATGACTTGTACTTCGTGTTGCAGAGTTTGTGACCCTAGCTTAAAGGTGACATCTACCGTACCCAATGTACCCAAGCTTTGGCCAGTAACAGCTTGTGACATGATGAATTTCTTTTTTATGGGTCTTCTTGCCAGAGAAGGTATTGACATTTTGGTCTGCTCACTTATAAATGAGATTATAGAGCCTGTATCTAGCATGATGTGCATATCAGTGCCCTCAACAATTCCATTTACATAGGAGGTGACATCTTTACTTACAGTGGCGTCCGTTTTCACCATTTCAGTCAGGGGAATTTTCATATCTGTAACACCACTAGGGGTTGTCTGTTGTCGGATGTTGTCTGGTATTTCGGTGAGGCCGACCTCTGGGGCTTCCCGGGAAGTAGCTGATGGTTTCCCCGCATCATCAGCTAGCATCCGTTTCCCTGTTCAAATCTGCCCTGATCTTTGTAATCAGTGTTGGTGGGGCTTCGCTGACCTTTGTCCTCATACTCTTGGAATGACACATGTTTGGGACTTGGGCTTCGGCGACGCGAATCATAGTGATGTCTACTGGGAGAAGTTTGTCTCCATCTTCTTTCTCCGTGGGGGTCACTGGCATGGGCTGAGTAGTGAGTATCTCTGTAAGGCTGTCGGTACCTGTCAGGTTCTCTGTGGGTGAAATCCTGATGGTGGCGGTTTACATGAGGGTAGCGTTCTGGAGAAAAATTATGGGAACGTGAATATCTGGATGGGGAATGCCCATAACCTGAGCTCCATGCCTTTGTGGGTCTCTCTGGGCTCCTCCCATAAGGTGAGGGAGATCGACCAGGACGCACCAGCTTGTTCCTTTCCCGGTGGTGCCCACTACTTTGTTCATCCAGCTTCAGTTTCAGAGCGCCCAGATCATTACTTAAATATTTTACAGTAGTAGTTAGATTCTGGACAGCTTTTCTGAGTTCAGGGTCATTTTCACGCACCGAATTTACGGACTGTGTTGGGCCAACATCTCCAATAATGACATTAGCTGGGGACACTGGCATTACCAATATGGCTGCTTGGCGAGCCCGCTCAGCTTGGGAAGCAACTTTGCACGCTTCGGTGAAAGTTTTCACTCCTCTTTCATGACACTTGACTTGAAGCTCTTGATCCAAACCAGCAATGAAGCGAGACATTTTCATATACTCTGAAGCTTTATGCTCAAACTCGGGAAAAGCTTCTTTGACCAGCCTGCAAACATCTGCAGCATAAACTTCCATTGCTTCATGAGGCAATCTTGGACGGGCATTAGGGAATGCTTGAAACGATGCAATTATATCCTTCTGGCCAAAAGCTGTCTGCAAATGTCTCTTTGTTTCAGCATAAGAGCTCTGAGTTTCCAGAGGCAGATTATCCCAAACAATGAACAGTTCTGGTGGTAGTCTAGTCGGTAGCTCCGCTGCTAACACGGTACTCAAATCCACGCCACTGTCCTTGTAACGGGCTTCTTGAATCACCTCGTAGCGGCGAACCCACAGTTGAAAAGACTCACGGCCATCGTTGAGAAAGGGCGGCGGTAAGGGAATGCCCCGTGGCGCTCCCGATGCTCTGCTGGAAGGCGGCACAGCTGGCGTTGGAGCTCCACTTGAGCTTGTGCTAGCTCGTGGCTCACCAGCGGAGAGTGATTCATCATCAGACATGACGAGCTTTCTTCCTCTTAGCCTTCGTACGGAACTAGACGACCGATACACGGTTTCTAAACTCACTTGAAGCTAATACGCGGGAGAAAATAAAAATGTCGTGGGGTAAAAAATTAGTTAGCTGGCTTACTGTATCTCAAGCTACGTTAAGCTAGTGGATAGCGCGGCTATCGTTAGCCGTTAGCTTCAGCCACTCAAAGTTGAACAGAATCCCAAGGGACGATATTCCACCATACACACATCCCACCGCTGCCACCAGTGTAAGCGTCGTGGGTGTATGAGCAGGAATAAATCAGTCCAAGACGTTCTGGGTTTTACTCATAACTTTAGTCCAACTCCACAATCCAACTGAACCGCCAAGTTCCCTTCTTCTCCCCTTTCTTTCCTCACACCCCCCAGACGCCCTGAACAGCGTCGACTAGTGGTCATAACTAATACATGTAATTATATTTACATCATACAGTTTCACTCTTACATTAGCACCAAAACTAGTGGATGAAACTACTTTGTTAGGTTTAGGCACACATCACACTCTAAAGTTATCTTGGGGCATGTCATTTATTCGTCTTTGTTTTGGCACCGCCAACGAACAGAACAAACATGGAAGTCGGTAATCCCTCACGTGAGCAAAAGGTGGTGATCTTTAAAACCCGTAACCACACCAGGCCCACGAGCGGCTTACGACGCAAGCCAGAACCTGCAAAACAATGACAATAATTATACAACACAATAATATAAACGTACTATTGTTGGGGTTATACACATGTGCTATACTGACCAGTTCTGAGGTGTATTCCCAAGCGGCCAATCGTCCTCAGCACCTGGAGGAGCATTTGAGAATGACAAAGAGGAGAGATTGAAGAGAAATAACATACTATATACCACGAATCAATGTCTTTTTTTCGTCATACTGACTTTTTTTATATACTCTAGTATAATTTTTTTAAATTACATCTATTTCGACACTGCCATGACTAATATACTTTATCTTTACAGCATTTTTCTGACACTTCTTTTACTTTTCCAACATTCTATATTTCTTACTGACTTTTTCAATGTATAATTGTTGTTATTATATAATATACTATAGCATTTCTTATGATATACTATACTAATACTTTCATATTACATTTCTTTTCAACATACCATACTATGCCTCCGTGTAGCCTGCAGTCTAGCTTTCTTGAGGCTGTGTGATAAATTGTGTCCGACTACAACTCCTCATAATTTGCTGGTTCGGCCTCAGCGGTCCCGAGCCCGGTGGTTTACATCCTGGCCACTGTTCTGTCAGTATATTCCTGAGACCTGCTTCCCTGTGCCTGCAGTGACCTAAGCCTGACTCCAGCCTCCGTTCCTGGTCTGCTAAGCATCAGCTCCTTCGCCCTGTTGCCTCCTTTCTGGCTCAGCTCTCTGCTTAACTTCAGCACAAGTCACATGACCAGCCCAACGCCAAATAAAGCCACCTTCTAACTCACCCTTGGCTTCCCGTCTTTGTGTCTGCACTTTACTCGTCTAGCCTAACAACGAATGTTTTCTGCCTTTTTCTTTTGCATATTCTACTAATTACATTACACATTACTCTAAAAAAAATGATTCTATGCTATACTGTGACAGACTATTATGAGTCAACTTTATGGCATACTATACATTGACTGTGTTATGGCATACTATACAATGTCATTTTTATTTCTTTTTTTTGACATATTACACATTTTATGGCACTCTATACTATGACCTTTTTCCATACACTGACTTTAAATACTTTTTTCAACACTATACTGAGACTGTTAAATACCTTTTTATGGATCTACTATACTATTACTTTTTCTTCTTTTTTAAAGCACTATATCATGACTTTTAAAAGATAACAAACCAAGACATTTTGTATAATATACTATACTTTTTATGAGATTTTCCTGACATTAAATCCTCTGGTTTGATTGGCAACTAGTGGCTTTTAATCAAATGGTATCATTATGAGGACGAGCGGGTCACAAGGTTGTCTCCTCCATGAGGCACTCGAGAAATAAATAATCCAATTAATGTTACTCTCCCACGACAGAGAAAGAGCTCTCAAATTATCCGTAGCCAACGCAACCTGGCCATCGATGAGGGAAACGACTCTCATCTCATTCACAGAGACGTCCTCCTCGTTCCAGCCCATTCAGAAGGTGACTCATCCATTTACAGTAAAGCACAGACCCCATCCTTTGGCCCCCTCCTCCTGCAGGGGGGAGCTATAGCAAAGCCAACAGAGACCTCTAGAGGCCATTGTCAGCTACTGCTGAGGAAATAAGGCACAACTCAGGAGAAATCTTTGTAACAACATCACAGCAGCTCCATGATTCAACTTCCTGCCCCTGACCACTGGAAGGTCTGTTACACCAGACTCTGATTAGGGGCCTCAGAGCTGCAGCATGTCAGCATACTTTACCTATGACCTTTCCTCTTGAAAGCATGCACACACACACACGGTCAATTCTACAGCACCGCATAACAGCAAAGTGTCTCTGGATAAGTGATTTAGTAGCCCCTCGGTTTCCACAGAAACCATTAGATTAACACACTTTGGGACCTGGTTTGTTCTTTGTCCGTAATCATTCATAAATTAATAAAACAAAAAAGTATCTGTGGAGCACAAGGTATAACACAAACAGGGCCTTTTATTCATTGAAGATGTGTGATGTAACACAAGCAGGAAAAGTGATTACCTCCTGGACTATAAATATTGATTTTTATACATACACATCTGTATTTCAAGCAGGGGCTGGTGCCTCTTAATTACCTGTTGAAATATTGATTCTCCAGAAAAACTCTAGCTCAAAGGGAAGACTTTGTATTATCTATACTGGAGAGTTGGAGTTTAAAAGCTCAACTCAACTCTGTGTGCAGCAGTGCATGTGCACGTAGTTGAGTTCAAACATCAATTTGTGAGAGGATCAGATTAGAGATGGGCTGAAATATCTTATGAGAAGTGCCTTTATTATTGTAATTAGGAACATTTACAAAAGGTTATATTTCAGTACACTTTTTATTCTATTTCCCCTTCAGTGCATATTTGATGTTCATAATGTAGTATGGTATTTGTAGAGATGTAGTGGATTTTATGTATACTTCCACATGTAAATAAGAAAGTCTATGTTTTCAATTAATACATAAAAAAATACATGATTATTAATAAGGGATATTATGAAGAATGTGTATTAGGAAAGCATAGGAGAAAGTATGATCACTGTGTTATTATTGTAACTGATATGCTGATTGTAAGATGTTTTGTGGTTATCCTAATAATAGGATGACTCCGGTATGAATGGGATGTATTGGTTCTGGGACGTAGTAGGTTTCTCTTAAGTGATGGTAAAAAACGTCTGTTACCAGGCGACACACCGTTGGCTGCTCGCAGCGCAATGGACTGTGAACGGCATCACGTGAGCGCGTCCGGAAGGACCGATGTATGGTATGTGCTGATATTAATGAAAACTACATGGTGCCACCATAGCATTGATTATACACGGCTATGTAGACCTTTTGTCCGTATCTGACCAGATTAATACATAGTTCCTTCATACGTATGAACAATTGTAGAGTTAATTTTACAGATGTGTGTTTGAGGTCAAAACCCCTTGGTCAGACTGGTCTCTGTATGTCAGTGGACTTTCCTTCACTGACTGTGTGTCAGTGGGCTTTCCTTAACTGTCTGTGTGTCAGTGGTCTTTCCTTCAATGTCTGTGTGTCAGTGGGCTTTCCTTCACTGACTGTGTGTCTGTGGGCTTTCCTTCACTGTCTGTGTGTCGGTGGGCTTTCCTTCAATGTCTGTGTCAGTGGGCTTTCCTTCACTGACTGTGTGTCAGTGGGCTTTCCTTCACAGTCTGTGTGTCGGTGGGCTTTCCTTCACTGTCTGTGTGTCGGTGGGCTTTCCTTCAATGTCTGTGTGTCGGTGGGCTTTCCATCACTGACTGTATGTCAGTGGGCTTTCCTTTAATGTCTGTGTGTCAGTGGGCTTTCCTTCACTGACTGTATGTCAGTGGGCTTTCCTTCACTGTCTGTGTGGCAGTGGGCTTTCCTTCACTGTCTGTGCGTCAGTGGGCTTTCCTTAACTGTCTGTGTGTCAGTGGGCTTTCCTTCACTGACTGTGTGTCAGTGGGCTTTCCTTCACTGTCGGTGTGTCGGTGGGCTTTCCTTCACTGTCTGTGTGTCAGTGGGCTTTCCTTCACTGACTTTGTGTCAGTGGGCTTTCCTTCACTGTCGGTGTGTCGGTGGGCTTTCCTTCACTGTCTGTGTGTCAGTGGGCTTTCCTGCACTGTCTGTGCGTCAGTGGGCTTTCCTTCACTGACTGTATGTCAGTGGGCTTTCCTTTAATGTCTGTGTGTCAGTGGGCTTTCCTTCACTGACTGTATGTCAGAGGGCTTTCCTTCACTGTCTGTACGTCAGAGGGCTTTCCTTCCCTGTCTGTGTGTCAGTGGGCTTTCCTTCACTGTCTGTGTGTCGGTGGGCTTTCCTTCACTGTCTGTGTGTCAGTGGGCTTTCCTTCACTGTCTGTGCGTCAGTGGGCTTTCCTTCACTGACTGTATGTCAGTGGGCTTTCCTTCACTGTCTGTGTGTCAGTGGGCTTTCCTTCACTGTCTGTGTGTCAGTGGGCTTTCCTTCACTGACTGTATGTCAGTGGGCTTTCCTTCACAGTCTGTGTGTCGGTGGGCTTTCCTTCACTGTCTGTGTGTCGGTGGGCTTTCCTTCAATGTCTGTGTGTCGGTGGGCTTTCCTTCACTGTCTGTGTGTCAGTGGGCTTTCCTTCACTGTCTGTGTGTCAGTGGGCTTTCCTTCACTGTCTGTATGTCAGTGGGCTTTCCTTTAATGTCTGTGTGTCAGTGGGCTTTCCTTCACTGACTGTATGTCAGTGGGCTTTCCTTTACTGTCTGTGTGTCAGTGGGCTTTCCTTCACTGACTGTATGTCAGTGGGCTTTCCTTCACTGTCTGTGTGTCAGTGGGCTTTCCTTCACTGTCTGTATGTCAGTGGGCTTTCCTTCACTGTCTGTGCGTCAGTGGGTTTTCCTTCACTGTCTGTGTGTCAGTGGGCTTTCCTTCACTGACTGTATGTCAGTGGGCTTTCCTTCACTGTCTGTGCGTCAGTGGGCTTTCCTTCACTGTCTGTACGTCAGAGGGCTTTCCTTCACTGTCTGTGTGTCAGTGGGCTTTCCTTCACTGTCTGTGTGTCGGTGGGCTTTCCTTCACTGTCTGTGTGTCAGTGGGCTTTCCTTCACTGTCTGTGCGTCAGTGGGCTTTCCTTCACTGACTGTATGTCAGTGGGCTTTCCTTCACTGTCTGTGTGTCAGTGGGCTTTCCTTCACTGTCTGTGTGTCAGTGGGCTTTCCTTCACTGACTGTATGTCAGTGGGCTTTCCTTCACTGTCTGTGTGTCAGTGGGCTTTCCTTCCCTGTCTGTGCATCAGTGGGCTTTCCTTCACTGACTGTATGTCAGTGGGCTTTCCTTCACTGTCTGTGTGTCAGTGGGCTTTCCTTCACTGTCTGTGTGTCAGTGGGCTTTCCTTCACTGACTGTATGTCAGTGGGCTTTCCTTCACTGTCTGTGTGTCAGTGGGCTTTCCTTCACTGTCTGTGCGTGGGTGGGCTTTCCTTCACTGTCTGTGTGTCAGTGGGCTTTCCTTCACTGACTGTATGTCAGTGGGCTTTCCTTCACTGTCTGTGTGTCAGTGGGCTTTCCTTCACTGACTGTATTTCAGTGGGCTTTCCTTCACTGTCTGTGTGTCAGTGGGCTTTCCTTCACTGTCTGTGTGTCAGTGGGCTTTCCTTCACTGACTGCAGTGAAGCCAAAGTATTTCCAGATTTCACTTTCATCTTTCTTTGGTCGGCAAAAGCTCGTGCACTTGATGCCATGTCTGATCACTCACTGTGAGTGAGCGCTGGGCAGCCCCGCCCCCTTGCGCTGAGATTGCGCACTATTTTAATGAAGTATCGATACTAAAAATATGCAAAGTCTTACCGTTTTTAACGTACAGGTACCAGGATACCTTTTTAGTATCGATACACCGTGCAACATTACCACCTTGTGTTGGCTTTTGACCCAACAATATCTCAGAAGTTAAAAACTCCTACTAGTGGAAAGTATATACATTTGCTCAAGTACTGTATTTAAATAATATTAAATTAAATAAATAGAAAAAGTATTTTGATATGTTTTTTTTAATAGAACATATTGCACTAAGAATGCCAACTGTAACTATTGGGCACCATCTTTGTTTAGATATTTCTCTATTCTATAGTGTATTTTATTATTATAGCTTTTAATTGTAATTTCTTTATTTCCTACCTCTTCTCTAAATGTGTATTCAGTTGTAATTTGTATTCCTGGACACATTGAATACTGTAACCCTTACAGTAAATGACTGCTTCCTTAATTTGCACTTTTTTTCCTGATGTTATCAATGTTTTTGTATCATCGTATCTATGATATGGTCCCAGCCTCCCTGGTTACTTTGAATCAAAACGGTACTCGAGTAGTTTGCCACACTTCTTGAGTGATAATTTATATCTATACTTCACACACTCATGCTTTATATTGAAAGCATACAATCCAGTCCACTAATGTTGCGTCAAACCACCGCGTTTCAGCGCTCTTCGGTAAAACCGGGGACCTTAATCCCGCCTCTTGGCCGCCACCTGCTGCCCGAAGAGCGCAACTCCCCCAACAGGAGCCCTTGCATTCAGGCACCCGGAGTCTCCTCAGTGCACCTCCTCGGAACCAAGGCTACCGAGTCCTCAGCTTGGTCTACACGGCAGCTTGTCAGCGGCCGACCACCAACAAACATCAGTAATCTGGGTACACGCCAAGAGGACAGGACTGTGTGTCCCAGCTCGAGGAGGAGGAGAGTGAGGAGGAGGAGGAGGAGGAGGAGGAGGAGGAGGAGGAGGAGGAGGAGGAGGAGGAGGAGGTGGGAAGCTCTTGTATAAAGTCAAAGGGCTGCACATGTGTGGCCACACTGACAGAGAAACCAGACTGGGTGAATCTCTTGAGGACGCTCACTGAAACACCTTGACCGACACTTTGGATGCTTATTTTGTGTCCACTTCTGGAGGATTATTCATTTTATTGAGCAATCTTTTTTTTAAATATATATTTATATATATATATATATATATATATATATATATATATATATATATATATATATATATATAAGAGCCTGGAGTCATGGATATATACATTTTGATTTCCGCGTTGTCAGTGATGCACTCCTGGTTCAGGTGCACAGGTAACCTTTGCGTGTTTTGCGTCATTTCTACCTATTTAACTTGTGCATTAACTCCAATGCATTCATAGCCGCATCATGTCACTATTACTTCAATTGTTTGTACAGTTCAAATGCGCATCTCAATACCGCTGCACGTCTGCGGACATAACGTTCGGTTCTTCGCTGGTTTGCGGTGTTTTGATAACGATGCTTTAATTACAGCGCTATCAGCGCCAGCTGGAGAGACACCCACCGCCTCCACCGACAGCCAGCTGCGGCGCCATGTGCGGACCAAACGCTGCTCCTGCGCCACTTTCATGGACAACGAGTGCGTCTACTTCTGCCACCTGGACATCATTTGGGTCAACACCCCCGAGTAAGTCAACACGAACCGATACATCTCTCCTGTCGTCCCAGTGGGAAATGAGACAACAATTATTATTAATTATTTACGTATTTTGGATACAAGTTTAATTAGCAAATATTAAACTAGATATGTTGAGGAGTTGGACGCAATGTGTTAACTGGGAAAAAAGCTCCGTATTTGTTTATTTGACCATCATTTGATACATTTCACTTCATAAATAACGTTTTTAACCAGAGTTCTGTCCCCCTTTGCATTGCAGGCGCGTGGTCGCGTACGGACTGGGCAACGCTCCCAGAACGAGGCGCGCGGTCTCGGACTCCATGGCAACCCGCACGGAGCCTCGCTGCCAGTGTCTGCGACCAAACGACGCCGCGTGTCGACACTTCTGCCGGCTGGAGAACCGCCCCAGGTACCCGACACGTAGTCCGCATCCACGAGTCTGTGCGCTTTGGACCCGCGTCTCTTTTCTTCTTTTTGTACATGAAACGGGATCCCGTTTCTCACCGCGCGCGCGTGTGTTTCTCTCGCAGGTTTGAGGCGTCCCCAGACGCGCGGGTCCGCTCCGCCGGGGGCGACGGGTGTGCGCAGGCGCAGTGCAAGCCACAGCCGGCCGCCGACACGGGCGGCATTAAGAGGTAAGACCACGTGCTGGGACAGAATATCTCCAAGTGTGTATTTGAAAACATTATTAAAAGGAAATTATAAAGTCAAGCAACACCGAGGCGATAGCTCAGGGTACATAGATGTTTATCTTGTTTGCATGCTGAGCCTGCAGAGATTTGAAAAAAGGGATTTCAAGACTAAGCCTCAAGCAAGGAATTCCCTTCATATAGATGGAAGAATGTAAATGCAGTGATGTGGGCAATACAGAGCTCCCCTCTGCAAACATGACGGTACATGAGTGCAGCATGTGGCAAAATCAACCTCTCAAACTCTGCGGCGCCGTTTGTCTGCACTTTGACACATTAATAACAATGTGAGAGAAGAAGTAAACGACAATCCGCTGAAAGCACTTTAAAAGTGTGTTCAGCGTGTGGCTCGGCACGCTCTGCGGTCTAAAAGTGACTGACAGCCGGAGCCCACCCGGCATTTGGGATGACCCGGGGAAATCGATGGTGCGGGTGACTGACTGTTTTCTCGTCTTTGTGTCCGTAACAGGACGAGGAACGGCAACGAGAAGCGGGTGTCCCCTCTGGCAATCAGGGCCGCCTTGAGAACCCGTCTGCTGCTCAAGAAGTGGCGGGCGAGGCAGCGGCACCGGGCGAGAGCGTGGGAGGCCGAGAGCGCGGCCTCCTAAAGACGACGGAACGACCTCCGCACCTCGTCGCCTTCGTGGAAGCAGAGGGCTTCTCCAGCTGGACTCGGTTGCACTTCATGAGACAAGACCAACGAGGCTCAGAGACACTTTTAGGGGGAGCTCAGGTGAAGGGAGACAAGCCGCACAGAGGACTTGGCCTCGGTCTGCAAAAACCAAGGACGTTCATCCCGGAGGGGTCACGGTCGGACCCTTTGGACTCAAAGAAACAACCAAATAGCATTTAAAAACTTGACATTACTGGAAGGATTTAAGATAACAGAAAGTACAAATCTATGCTGTATATGGATGAAGGCGGTCCTGCATTTTTATGTTTCAATATGCCATTATACAGCTGCAAAAGCAGGCCGTTATAAAAGTGTGTAATAGAGTGGACCTCTGTCCACTGACTGAAACCACCCAGCAGCTCGTCTCCCGTGTGGCTGGTCACTGTAGCGATGCTGTACAGTAGCTGCTAGGAGCTTCGTCATGCTGATGTCATCACAGATTTCCTCTGCATTGGTCGTAATTTAATTATTTTTCACTAGATATGCGATGATGTACGTGTGCTATTTATTTATTCTTTTTACACATTGTAATTCGATGGCCATATTGGTCCGTCACATGTTTTGGGTTTGTCATTTCTATGAAATGTTTTGTTGCCAAATTTTGGCCAAACTGAAATAAAAATTTGTACACCATTATTTAAAAACAACAACCGATCAACTCCATCATTATTGTTTCATGCAATTAATTGGATCTCTGACGCTAAAATAGATCTGAGACAAGATGTGTTGAGCCATCCTTAACTGAAGATAATCTGGAATGGAAAGAACTGATGCGCCGACATTTTCTGTGAACAATTAATTTGATAAAAACAAACGGTGGAACAAAAGCAGTCGGGGGATCAAGGATTTTAAATTGGTAAATGAAACGAAGTACGTTGAGACTTCTAAATCAGCTGCAGGTGGCTTTAAGTTCCTCTCAGCAGCTGAGATGTCCAAACACGCATCCGGCAGTTTGTTTTAAAATACATTCAGATATCTGCCACCCTTCAACCCGAGCTGTTCAAGAGAAGTGACTGGGCAGAATTCAAGCCTGAGTCACTCTTGCGTCGTATTCTTAGCTACCTGTCCTGGCTCACCTCTTTCGATTAGTGCAGATAAAAAGGCTGCCATTTACAGCTGCTGTCCCTTAATCACGCTTTACCTCCTCCGGGGGCCATCTGTTTTTCTCCTTTAACAGAACCTCCCGGAGCTTCCGCAGGTATCTTTATTTTAATCTCGGCTCTTAAATCAACTTTCATTGCATCTCAGTAAATCACCAGTCCGGCTAATTTAGCTGCCGTCAAGAAGCAGAAGCACAATTCTCTGCTATGAATATGCCAACTTTGCAGAGAAGTGCCTTCTTGAAATAAAAATCATGTTTTTAAAAAGCCCAGGATGGAGAATTGTGTCAGGCATGCAAAGGGCACTTCATACCACCACACATGGACCTCAATGGACAGCAACGCCATCTCTCTCAAAAATCTCTGAAGGCTCCCCCAGTAAGCACGGATTAGAAAATAACACTTAAACTCTTTGAGGACCAACGATTGAAGTCAGTATTCCTAAAAAGTTTTTACCGCCACAAGCACCTTTTACCCCCCCCCCCCCCCCCCCCCCCCCCCCCTCCCCGCTGTGTTATACAAGTTGTTCTTGGATTCAATTCAAGCATTGGGAGCGCCTGAAACCCGCTCCCATCACTCATCACAGAGCAGCCTGATCTGGCAGCGGAGAACAATCCAATGCAAATTGGTTGAGGACGCTTATCTATATACAGCCCCTTTAGCAAACAAATCCATGCTGGATTCTGTGCCTCGGGCTTATTGAAAGAAATCAGTTGTGTCCTCCTGCGTGCGGAGTCCAATCATAACAACACTGAGGTCATATCTTTCCAGACAAGACCTGCTTTCTCTGCTTGCAAAACTAATTTCAGGACAGTCGGGACAACAGAGTGTTCTGGATTTAATCCCACGATGCAGGTACGGGTCTTTCCAGCTAAACAGACACAAATCGGCGCTCTCTTGGGATTTTAAAAGGACATCGAGTTGTCAAGAAGTCAGCGTAATTAATGCTTGAAGTTACTGGTCCACAGCATCTATAACAAGTTAAACTGAGCCACAAAAGGGATGCTTTCCTGTTTAAAAAGAGGCCGCATTAGAACATTTCAACATATATTTCTCTCTCAGGTTAATGAACAAGATGCAAAGGTGACGCACAGCATGTTTGAGCCCCAAAGTATTCAGATTCTTAAGTAACAGGAGATGAAACATAGGATCAAATGTAAAAATACTCATTAGAATAATCAATCTCCTCATATTATTAAGTTGAATGTTTTGGTTGATCCAAATGGTGCTAACTGGAAGTAGTTTGCATACTGTGAAGTAGTTTTAAGGATAAAATGCATGTTCTATAAGCTCAACATGTATATGTTTTTGTTCAATGTAAAGTCAGAATCTGAAAAGTAATGAAATCCGTTAAACAACTGAGAACAACAATGAAATAATTGAGAACTATATCTGTCTGAAATGTAGTGGAGTCGAAGTATAAAGTGGCATTCAATGGAAATATTAAAGTACACGGTAGGATCAAGATTCATTTATTGTCATTGTACAACACGGGGTTGCACAACCAAATGCAGTAATCCCATTTTGCTACGTAAGAAAAAAGAAAGAATATTGATGGATAATATGATGGAGGGTACCACATCTTACTCGAGGTACTGGAGTTCCACTGACATCCTTATTCTAGCCCACTTCTATTGAAACTCCGTATCACTTGAGCCCTCGTAACACAGCGACACCCTTTGTCAAAGCGTGTTTGCCTCGGTGACACAGCTCTTTCTCTCTTCATGCCCTTTCATTAGGCTCTCAGTTAGAAAGGAGAGGCCTTCATGCACCCGCACACTGGAAAGGTTAACAGCGTGCGGACGGGCCCGGGACACAATGGCACTTACCTTCTAAACTATGCGGGGAAGTCCCCTGAGACATTAAGGTTGTGGCATAACTCATTAGGCTATTGAATAGTGCGAACACATAATACCCCATACGCAGCGAGGAATCTCCTCGACTCGACAGGAATTCTCGAGCTCGTGAGCCGGACAATAGGGACTCTGAGGAACATCTGGGGCGGGGTGGAGCGGCCTCGGCTTCTGACGTCGGATCGACGCCCGGTCGACGCCCGACTCTACATCCACACGCCCTGTTTTCCAGCCAACACTCCCAGCTGTGCTGGAGCGTGTCACGAAACCCTTTGCAACTCGGAGAGTGTGGGATTAATTCAGGTGGCAGGCTCAGATGAACTCAGGATGTTGACACACTTCTCAGAGAGCTGATTATGGGAATCTGCAGGTATCTCTCTCAGCACTCTGTCTCAGTGAAACCCAGTTACTACCCGTCTGCCTGCCAGGAGCACAACAAATACCGAAAAAGCATTACAGGAATTATGCCCGAAATATTATAAAAATGCTTTGCTTGCAGCACGAATGCCTCTGGGGGGGGGGGGGGCATATTCACATTTTGGAGGGAATGTTCAGAATGTGAAGAATTAAACACCATGTTTCAGGAACAGGTCACAGTTTGAACTCTGTAGTCCAAAAATAACTTGGACTTGTTATGTATACACGTTACATAAAAAACTATATACACTAGATGCACACAGATAATAAATGCATTGGGAAATGTGCATTTATTTGGCACTTGATGTAATTATTTGCATTTTTGTTGAAGTGCCAAACAGGTGTTAGTCTTAGAGCATTCCAGATGTCGAACATTCATCAGCGTCTGACGAACGAAAGCCTGCGGGTGTGCTTTGCAGGAGTACAGTTTAACCTCAGTGAAAGCTTTAAAACTGCATAATTAACTTCAAAGAGTGATATTTTGAGTTATTTTTAGTCCTGACAGCAGCGTTTCTCGAGGGAGGGCACTGGGTCTCGGTCATTCAGTCCACCGTGTTGGTCATGAAACAACGAGGACTGCCTCTAAAAGGTGTGTGCAGACCTTCGTGGTCCTCAGGAGATGATTTGGGTGATCCTGACTTCTCTTTTAGCACCAACGTGTGGCTCACTTCAGGATGGATTGAAAAAAAAGTACCTTCTAAACAAATTCCCCATCAGCTGTTATATTGCATGCTAACCCGTCAAACTAAGATATTGAACACGGTAAACATTGCAGCTGCCAAAAATAAACATGTTGGCTATTTATTGTGATCATGCAGCTTTTAGCTCAAAGCCTCACAGACCTGCCAGCATGGCTGTAGACTTTGTCTCTTTTCCCTGACACTTCATTTTATATAGAAGGAAACCGTTTCAAGGCTATCGTAGTGCAATGATAATGTAACACTGATGATTTTCTTGATCTTGAACCATATTTTCCCCACTGCTATAATTGATAAAAGTAAGTGCTGATACATTGGACCAAAAGAATAAACATTACAGTATCTGAGAAAACATCCCACCGAGCCAACAGACCGATATCAATCTGCTTAAAGATACATTCACAGTAAAAATACATCAGAAATGGGGACACTCAATTACAGCAGCATGCGAGGTAACGCATGTTAATAAGAATGTTCCTGTCTGTTATGCTCTCCTTGTTTACATTGCTAGATTAAGCTCTTATTGTCACTATTTTCTTCTTGCTCAGCCTCTCTCAACACGTTATAAAAATCCTTTTCGAAAGGATGCATCAACAACGTTGATAGACATTGATGGTGTGTCTGAAGCTGTGAAGCCTTTCCCTTTGTGTGCAAATCCCTTCAAAAAAGGACATTTCATCAGATATCATGGCCATTATCTCAGTTCTTATCTGTAAATGCATGTGAAATACCAAAGCAATGCATCTGTCTTTAGAATAGGTTTGAAACAACAGTGTTACATGTTGGAGTTATCTGGAGCAGCTCATCCATCAGCACACACTCCGTTTCATGACACATCCCGACTGTCAAAGCCAACGTTCTTTAAACAGTCTGTGGAGTTAATAGCTTCGGTTTCCAACATGTCGGTAAGAAAGATGCTCAACTCATATTTAAATGATCCAATAGGTTCAACCCAGGATATAACATTTAACTGTTAAACCAAAATCAAAACTGAATCCAAGTTACAACTGGGGTAGTAACCTTTATACTAATGCAGCTTACAGTACAGTAGCTTTCTGGTTAAGGGAGCACACATTCTGGGGATATGAGTAGTAATTGTCATTGCTGGGAAATACACTTATTCCCTTTGTTGTCGAGTGTTAGATGAGAAGCTAAATACCTGTATGTTACGCATGAAGCGGGGAGTGATTGGCTAGCTTAGCTTAGTCACTGCTTGCTCCCGGCCAAGAAAGAGTCCACAATTGTCATTTTTACATTTAAATACAGTCAGGGCCATAAGTATTTGGACTGTGCCACATTTCTTTCTAATTGTGCCTCTTTATATGACTCCAATGGATTTGAAATGAAGTTAATATGTGGTGGAAGTGTAATTTCAGCTTCATTTCAATGGATATAACAAAACTATCACATTAACCGTTTAGGAATTACAGCCATTTTTACACAGTCTCCCAAAAGCAATTGGATGATTGTCTTGCAAACGATTTCATGGCCAGGTGTGGCCTGATCCCTCGTTATTTCATGAAAAATTAAGTCTGACGATGATTCAAAATGTTGAATTTGCATTTGGTCCAACATGAGGACCAGAGAGGTGTCAATGCCAGCGAAGGAGGCCACTAAAAGGCTGACAAACTACACAAGTAGTCATCAGGCAGATAGCAGAAACATTAGGATTGGTCAAGTAAACAAGTTGGTACATTCTTAACAAAGAGGAAATGTACTAGAAAGCTCATCAACACAAAAAAGCCCTGAAGACCACGGAAGACATCTAAAGTGGATGATTGCAGAATTATTTCCTTGGGGAAGAGAAACCCTTCATAACTTCTACAAAAGTCCAGAGTACTCTGGAGGAGGAAGGTGTGTCATGAAGAGACGCCTTCATGAATCTGTTTTACGACAAGGTGCAAACCACTGGTAACACTGAAGAACAGGAAGGCCACATTAGACCCTGCCAGAAAACATCTGAAAGGCCTGACCAGTTGTGGAACAAGGTTCTTTGGACAGATGAAACCAAGGTTTACTTGATGATGATGATGATGATGATGATGATGATGATGATGATGATGATGATGATGATGATGATGGGAAGAGAAAAGTGTGGAGAAGGAAAGGAACGGCTCCTGATCCAAAGCAAACCACACCACCTGGTTAACACGGTGGAGGCGGAGCTATGGCACGGGCTGGTATATCGGCCAATGGAACTGGGCCACTGGTGTTCATTGAGGATGCCACAGCTGATAGACGTAGCAGGATCAATTCTGAGGTGTTTAGAGCTATACGAGCTGCTCAGTTTCAGCCAAATGCTGCGAAACTGGTTGAAGGAGCTTCAATGGCCAAGTCAATTACCTGATCTCAACCCAATTGAGCATGCTTTTCATTTACTTAAGATAAAACTGACATCATGTCGAACTACTGCTTTAAGTGCGGAGTTGGAGTCAGGACATGGTTAGCTTAGCTTAGCATAAAGACTGGAAGCGGGGGGAAACAGCTAGCGTGACTCTGTAAAATGAAATAATACACCTACCAATACCCATTAAAGCTCATTAATAAACACATTGCTTATGTGCTTGTTTAATCTGTGTCAATAACAGTAATGTGAAAACAGATATATTATAGCTTTTGGTGTATTTTCTTAACTAACCAGGCTAACTGTTTCCCCCTGCTTCCAGTCTTAACGCTAGGCTTGGCTAAACACAACCTGACTTAAGCTTCACCTACAGCAAACTGTCATAATAATCATACAATCTCATCTTATTCTCAGAAAGGAAAAAAAAGTAGTTTGAAGTGTTGTGGGTGTTTGGCATTTTGTTTTGTTTGCTTTCGACAAAGTGAGGCTGACTGTTTCCACCTGTTTCCAGCCTTAATGCTAAGCTAGGCTAAACATGTCCTGACTTCTGCTCTGCCCACAGACATAAGTGGATCTTATAACCTGTTGGAACCATCCCTTCAACAACAACAACTTCACACTGCCAACGCACAATCACCCGAAACACACCTAACCCAGATTATCAAGCGCCTCTAGCTAGCAGTGAGCAGCCAGTCTAGGCCGGGACACCAGCTCCAAGAGTCCGGGTTGCTGTTTTGACAGGACGACTGCCAAGTAATAAACTTCTGGGTTTGACTCATTGTGTCAAGTCTTTTTATATACTCCATCATCGTCCTCTTTAGCTCAGCCTTCCATTGTATACGGCCGCGCCAAGACAATTCATGTCGAGGACTGGAATTTCACATTCCCCTCTATTGTCAACGCAAGACAATAAATTGTGTCTTGATCTGTCAGCAGTCACAGCCGAAACAATAACACATGCTGCTGCCCACTATGATTCACTCATATCACTAATATGTCTGGAGGTATTTTTATATCCTCATAAATACAGTAGCGTTTTCTTTCAATGTGTTGTTGATTTAGCCTCATGAAAATCAGTTAAAATGGAAACAATCATCATTTAATCATTTTTAAAGAGGAGTGACTGGGACGATCAGATTACGTAACATACGGACACATGAATGTTGTTTGAAAGAGCCTGAAGTCACTTTGTTATACATCACAGGTTTGGCTGCAGTGTTTGAAGCAGAATTAACAGAACAAGTCATCTGGTCGCTGCAGCCTTCAACATGTATCGTATATCGTGTTCAATTGGATTGATGTAGTTCAGTGGAAGTTCAGAGATTTAATCCCATCCCGAGGCGAGAAATAAGGGAGTACCAACAATACGGGATGAGCTGAAGAATGTGGTCTATAAATACGGGAGCTCAGAGGAATGAGAAGACTGTTGACATGTGTGCACTGATACTACATGGATGCAACCCGGGATGTAAACATTCTGAAGCTTTGAAGTGCAGAGCAGTGCAGGCCGACAGGTCTGTGCAAAGAGCCACGGCTGACTCGGTTTGGGTCGTTTCCACGGCGATCTGCTGTGCATGATGGATTTATGTCCCTATTTGGAGAGTGTTCCTAGTCATGTAATCCTAAAGTCTCCTACACCAGTCATTCCCAACCTTTTTAGTTTGTGACCCCCTAAATGCAAATAACCCATAGAGAGGCTGTACAATAGTGTATTTACTTTTTTAGGTCTTACTTGTTCTTGTTGTTACGTTTGTGTTGTCAGCTGGTTACAGGTCCTTCTTAAAGGGTTTTGTCGTTGCTGTAATTGCCCCACAGCGTACCAAACACACTCTGTGATCCACATCTCTCACGTGATGTCAGAGCACCGGTGCAGCTGCAGTGGAGGCCCCGGTGTGGTGCTCAGTGTTGAGTGGGGACATGTGGGGCCTCGGTGCAGACTGACAGATGCTTTGGGAAATTGGACAAAGTCGTGCAGAAGATATGCCTGGAATGTGTTACAGCAACAACAACAACACAAAAGAGCCATAACTTTAATAACCAAACCAAATTAAGTTCACGGTAATCTCCCAGTTAATCAGTGATGCAAGTGTTTAACCCCTCAGCCTTTGAGATACATTTCAAGGATATTGGCCAAGCTATGGATATCATTTACATCAGTATGTGCAGTGATTTAGTTTAGTCATAAGGCAACTGGGATCACGGTCATGGGTCATGACTCCTTCATTGTGCTACTTCAAATCCTTATATGTGGTAGATAATTATGTAAGCTCAATTACAAATATGATGTATTTGAAATAGATTAACATAAAGTAACAGTTTTCTTTGATAAAAGATATCAGGAGGAACTCTGGGGTGTGAAATCCACTGCAGAAGATTTTCACAATCAAAAGTTTCAAAGCTACAACAGCAATCCTTTCCTGAACTAGAGCAAAGATTCCTCAGATTTCAATGAAGTCCAACCACATTCATGTTTGGAATGTGTTCCATCTGCATTGGCCTTTTAATGCATTTACATGTATTGTATTTACCCCTCTGAGCAGGAGCTTTAACTGGCAGCGCAGTGGGCCGCCATTCCACTTTTATTGTGAAGGAGTCACATTTGATCCATTGATCAATGACTCATTTACTAATCCAGAGCTGCTATTAAAGGCATCTTTTGACAGCGGATCAGCTTTAGATATGTAACTCACTTCTTTATCAAAACAGTTTGAGCTTGCACTGTAAACACAGCTGTAATATTTAACCACATGACCAAAAGTGTTGCGGAATCAACTGGGACTAAAGAAAAAAGAGCTTTTGCACAACTGTTATTGCACTGCTACCTCATGCTGTTGGCGCTCAGTCTTCATGCTGACTGCATTTGCACTCTCTTGACTGTATAATTAAATCAATTTTGTATAATCTCACCCCGTTTACTTTTCACTTTGATGCATTTAACAGGACATAACAGCTTTCCTTTCACTGAAGCTTAATGTGCATTACGCAACATGATTACATTCATTTGACAGTACACACTTCTTACTAGTTTTATACAGTTGCATTAATCGTCATAATGCGTCTATATGCCCTGGTTTGACTGTGTTTTGTTGATGTGGGCTGAACCACTGGACAAAACAAAAGGACGAGCAGACGTATTCGTTGGCTGCTGTTGTTGAAAACCCTGAACCCTCCGGCAGTTTTGTGGTCCGAGCTGTTCTTCTCGCCTAAATGTGTGTAAACATCCCAGTTGCAGCCAGCTAATTTGTTTGTGTGACTGTCTGGGCGCGTTGGCTGCGACCCGTCATCACAGACTACCACTCCATCCTCCTCCTCCTCCTCTGTAGCCGTCCGTGTGCGGCTCTGAGCGAGTCGCTTCGCCCCGCCGCTGTGTGTACCCTCTCCCTCCCTGCTTTGGCGCTATCTCCCCGTGTTGAGGCAGCCGTTCCAAAACAAGACACCCAACGCACAGGCCTCCCTAACCCAAATAACATGGTAGATTATCACAACCCAGAGTGAACCTCCACCTAAACCGATGCATCAGACAGAAAATGATTTACAGTATCAGTATATTACATAACGTGCCGAACAATGAAACTGGGATGATAATAAATACATCTTTTGTCTTTCAAAGAACAGTTTGCCTTGTGGGGAGATGCGCTTATTTATTACTGTAAGACTTGATGTTGCAGCAAGGTTGCCGGGCAACAATGGACACTCCAGGAGGTCACTGCTCCCGGACAACCAATGGTGTAAAATAAGAAGCTGGTTGTGTCTATACATCCCTTTTTGAATGGATTAAACACATTGGATATGTGTTGTTAATGAGGCGCTTTAGAAGTGTTGGTAGGTAGCCAGGCTAACTGAGTCCAACCTTTTCTCGTCTTCATGCTAAGCTAAGCTAACCAGCTGCTGGCTGAAGCTTCATAGTTGCCTTACAGACAGGACAGTGGTTCAAATATTCTCCTCTTCTTGGCAAGAAAGCCTAAGTAAGTATGTTAGCAGGTTCATGAGTTTGTAGGTAACACAGAGACCACATGTGGACAAAAGGAGACGAATGTCACACTTCCAGATAACAGGAAATCAAACAGACTCGTTTTAAGTCTGAAGCTGAAAGTTAGCCAGACCTGAAAAGCAAATAAAAAAATATTGAAAAAAAGATAATGAGTTCTATATACATTTGGTCTGAAAAATAACCAAGCCTGCTGCTCACAACATTTTAAGTTTAAGTTCTCGTGTCGCGAGTGTTTTTTTTTAACTGCATGTAAGAATAGCCAAAGAGATCATAATATATTTCAAACCTATTTATTTTTCAATTTTAAACATGTCTAAGTATTAGCATCATACTGTGTTGGTTAGAAATCCCTACGACCCCCACATTTGGACACTATTTATTTATTGTGTTTAGGTTGGAGATTGTAAAGCCTTTTTATTTACCACATCACTGTTTGGGGACAATTTGAGCAGAGTTTTTTTATTTAAAATAAAACACTACACCTTTTGATAAAGGCCTTTTTACATCATCAATTTTGAAAAGTGATTAATCTTTGGCCATCCGTCGATTGAAAATCCGAAATTCTGACACGAACAATTCGAATACGTCACATTGAGCACCGAGCTAATCTCTTTGGGCTTGGGAATCAACAGAGAATCACATTTGCCTCGGCTTAACCTCCCGTTTCCTACCGTGTGTGACCATTGGAGGGTCAGATCTCACCCTCCTCTCCTAGCCAACCTTTCATGTGTTGAGCGTCTTCTGTGGGACCCCCGATGCCCTACCTCATCCCCACAGAGGTCTTACACCCACTAAGCCTTTATGAGGGCTATTTGGGACGCCATTCAGGCTGTGATGACCCTCTCTGCAGGGATGCGGCCTCGGGGGCAGAGAGGGAGTGGCAGGGGAACACTGAATGGCCTCCATTTGAGGAGGCTGCAGGAAAAAAAACATAGCGGACACCCACTGGGAACGGCTTCTTGGTTATATATAAAAGACAAAGATAACTTCTAATGGTTTCGAACAGGGTGAACTGGTCTCAAGTCTCACTGTATGTTGGATACAAACAGCTTAGCATCTTGCAGGTGGGACAGCATCTGACAGCTGCTACATACATAAACTATGACTGTACCACCTGCACGCTCACAGATGGCATAATAATGGTTAGCAGGTGTGACCCCAAACGCCATATCTGTGACATGAAACTGACTATGGATAAGGAAAATACGGGATTGTTTGGGTCTGGAATAAAACAGAAGATGCAACCTTGTTTGGGTGCTGTAATAAAAATCAAATATTGAAAATGCACGCTGCTTTGTAGTAATCGTCTGACATCACACGTCGTACCAAAACACGGCTCTTTTGGATGAAATAAAACTCACCCCTTGTCAGCTTGTCAACACTGGGCAGTGTGTTCCATAATATTTAACTCAGTATACAGTTGTAAAAGTCTAAATAAGAAAAGTCAAAAGACCAAGTCACAAAAAGTCCAATACAATATGATAATTCTAATCCACAGTACATACAAACCTTTGTCCTCATTTCAAACTACACAGTACGCAGTCAATAATACTCACTTTAAGAGGTTAAGTTCCAATATACTATTTACTTTTCAATCTTGTAAAATCAGGAAAATATTACATGAACGTCAAACAGCTGCTTATTAAACTCCACAAAGAGAAAGACTTTTGTTCTTCTTCTAAGGATGCATTTTATTTGTTCTTTCTTGAGCCGTCTCAACATCATCATGTTTGTTGGTTTTTGCAGCGATATGCAAGCTTGTCACTTTCTTACGTACGTGCAGGACCTCATAAACTGCAGTGGCGAGATTCTGAGATGGCTCATTTGGAAGTGAAGATAAATGACACAGGAAAGCTGGAGAGGAGGCCATCCTCAGGGAAGCTTGAATGAAAACTGTTCATTTGATTTGGAGAGAAAACTTAAAAAAAAAAAAATAGAAAGAAGAAAAACACTATTCCTGTCAGTTTGGATGAATGCATATTCACAGCAGATTTAACAGGAATTTAGCGATCAGATTCGAGATGCGTAACATAGCAAACATTGTACAAACTTAATTTGGTCCGGTGTGTGTGTGTGTGTGTGTGTGTGGCTGAACACTGTTTTTGTTGGCTCCGTGTCAGACGGTGTATTTACTGATAAGTGGCACTGCTCTTTCAGCCTCTGACACCGAGAGATAAGTTGGAGCTCAGCCGGCGATCAACACGGATATTCACCTCGAAGTGGCCGCGTCAAAGAGTTCTCACCCTTCTTTTCCTTCCAGATACCGATTACGACACCTGTACTTGCACGTCAGTTGATGCTGCGTACAGCTCCGATACCAGTGCGTTAAAAACAAAAACAGCTCAATTTATCCCTTTCTAATATGTATTTTACATGGCTGTGAAAACATTGCCTTCAAACAACTGTATCTATTCAAGTTTCTCGCCAAAAACGGAATTTTACAAGATTACATAATATTGACATAATTGACCTAATACTCATTTTGACTAGATTTTACTAGAGCTTGAACTCAACCTCTGCACGTTAGCCAAACCTTAACTAGCTCTTGTTGTTCACAATGGAGCATTAGCACACACACGTGTTTCACAGCAGCTTTGTATGAGATTGCACATGAGCAGTATCCATCTGGCAGGGTGTACGGATCACATAGCAGGAGACAAGTGTCGTTGTTGTTGTTGTTGTTGTTGCCGTGCTCCATAAAGGAGCTGATAAATAGCATGCTTAAGTTGTAATAGATCAGTGCATACATTAATGTGCTCTCCGATACCCAATCCAGCATTTTAGGTTGTATCGGAGGCATTTTAGAAACTGTTAACATAACGTTAACATATAAGACAAATTAGTCCTTCAGATCCTTCAGCCTCACCCAACATAAAAGGTTATTGAAGTACAATGCCCTAAAAAGATGTTCCCAAACTTGTTCAGCTGGTTATGAATGATCATTTAATTAGGACCATCGTGTCATATCACTGACATTGTCTGCTAATTGCACATTTAACTGTGTTGCTTTGCTCTCAGACAAGTGACTCACCAGTTTTCTCTGTATTTTTATTCTCTGAGTTTCTCCCCTTGGATCCTGGCTGGCCGTATAAATCCTAAAGACTTCATGGTGTTCCCTGACTCCAGCATTTCAGAGCGCACAGGTCATCCCCAGCATCACCAGACCACCAACGACGAGGGAGGAGAAACCAAAGGAAGCGGAGTAGAAGCACTTTTACCTGTGTCAAGATGTTGTTTTCCAAACGAGGTGGATGATATAGAAGGATAATGAACTAAGTTGCCACATCTAACGTTTGAATCAGAATTGAATATGACGAACCGACACATGACAGGTACGTGCGGCACTAGAGACGTGAATGGAAATGCTTAATCAATTTTAGGATTATTATTCAGATGAAAAGAAGCAACCGCACACTTATCTCCATCGCTCACGCCCAGTTTTTGTCACGCAAACCTTTGTACACAAAGAGCATCTCTTCACATGGAGACACTCAAATATGGCTCTGATCTTCAACAAGTGATATTTGAACCATGCATCTGAACATGTGCCCTCCTCTGAAGCATGTGACCACTAATGACTACCGGTTTAAACTATGTTTCCCTTTGTTTGCACCAATTAAAGGCTGAATTGTAACCCAGCTCACCAACTTCCAGTCTTCCTTATGTATTACTAAATAGCCAAAAGGTGTGCTCGAAATCCACGTGAAAGCATATTTTTGAGGTGTGGTGACTGCTTACAGAGTCAAGGATAAGACCGTAGTGGACAAGAGAGGACATGTTCACCTCCACAATATTTATGTTACAACAACGGTGGCGAAAAAGGACTCAAAATGTGCCCAGAGTTTCACGTCTCATCACAGACCTGCATTATCATGTGCCGTGACAGGGATGGACTGGCCACCTGGCAGACTGGGCAGTTCCCATTAAGCATTCGGCACACGTTTTCTTTTCCTCCAAATTGGTGAAGATGTTTGAGGTGATCTTTAAGTGCGTGTGTCAACAATGCCACAGATAAATACATAAACAGCGGCACGGCCCTGCAAAGCCTTTGTTTGGCTTTCCGAGACTGTAAAAAGGGAAAGCGTCGTGTCGTTTATCAAAGCGGGCGCCAGCGATAATAGCTTTGTGACACATTGATCAATGCGCAGGTCGTATTTGTTCAGCAGAGTGTGTCCTGCCCGATGCCGCCCTTTGGCTCGGCCGTGTGGCCGCTGGTCCCGGCTCTTTCATGTCCTCAGTAAAAAGCCCCTCATGTCAACGTTCTGGCCTGGTGCAACGCAGACATCCGGACAAATCAATATAAATTTCCCTTTCGTGCTCACTTGCCAAAAGACCAGAGGCAGGAGGACGCAAACTGGGCGTGTTTGTCCTTCTGCATTCATTCACAACACACAGGTTGCTCTCTACACCCTCTTAGTCTCTTGACCCTTTATCTGCTCTCCAGAAAGGCTCCGCGAGGATGACAGCAGGGTGATGAAATGGCAGCGTTTAGAATGGCGAGTGAAAAACAGGGCATGATTTATCTTGGCAGATTGTTTGTTATTCTTAGCAAAGGCATTTAGGGACCGCGGAGTAAAAAATAAAGAAATCTAATGTCCCTTTGTAGATAGGAGCGGTTTCACCGGCTGAAATCCAAACAGCCACTTTTCAAAAAGGCACAGCTGGGGGGGGGATCTGCTGCTGCACGCCGGCGTCTCGCCTCACCTGAGTGACTCGAGTTGTTTTTGGTGAGGCGGGAAGTGAAAGACGACTGATGTTTGGGGCGCAAAGGAGGACTAGTGGTTAAGTGGAAGAGCTTGAGCCCCTTAATGTCACCAGAGCTGTCGTTATCCGTCTGCCTTGTGGCTGCTTCCCAAAAGAAAGTCTATATTAGCTTGCTTATAGAGCTGGAAGTGTTTTTTCCAACCTGCCATTAATGAGCACGATCTTGTTGACAAATGAAAGATGTGGCCGCTGATTTGGACGTTTGGAACCGGGCACGTCTATAGAGCGTCCTAAAACCGGGAAATAAGTCAAAGTTGTTGCACTTGCGGTGACCTCGTTTAGCAATACATTTTCATTTTAAATCCAGAACTGGATTAGAATAAATATTATATCCTTGACTCAGAGTAATGTTCAAAGAAAAGTCCCGGTATAAATTCTAGACCATCTCAAATCTAAAATGTCAATAAAATGATCAACTTTCCAGAGGGGAAGTTTATAAAGAACACAAACAATCAATCAGTATCTGTCATTGCTCCTGTCCTCTAGGAGGAGGGGCTAGTGTCTCAGCCAGGAGAGAAATATACAAGAATGTGCAAAATGTGAAGATAGCCGAGGGTTACACTGAACCCATAAGCTTCTTTATGAAGGTATTACAATATAGTTGGAAGGCATAAAAAGGTATAGAAAAGTATTTTGACTATCATAGGTTCGTTTTTAAAAAGTAAGACAACAAGCAGAAAATGATAATTTACCTATTATGATGGAAGACAATGATTGCAAGGGGAGGTCAGCACTATGCGATACAGTGTCTTTTGGGGGTTAGCGTTCTGCTTTCTATGCTGGGCAAAGAAACAAGGTTGACGAGAGCCGTGAGAGTGAATCAAAACATTAAAGTTGTGAGCCATAAAGCCAAAAACAATGAAGTGAAATACCTTTAACATCCACGTCTGCTCCAAATATCAGCACTTCATAATTTTATCCAAATAGACATTTGCGTGGAATTGTCAGAATTAGCATATTCATTCTTGAGTTATGGCCAATGAGGTCTGAGTGACCTTTGACCACAAAAATCGATATAGTTTATCCTTGAGTCTAAGGGGACGTTTGTGCCAATTCTGAGGAAATTTGGGTGAAAAATAAGGTTGATGTGAGGGTCCTCGATTGAATAAACGTGCATTCGGTCTAATGTCCATCAGAGGGCGAAAAATAGGTTTATTTTCTCAAAGAATCTATACAACCTGACTTCTCTCTTGATTAAATTTATGGCCTCAATCTCTAGTTTCAAGTCTTCTTCAATACAACACGATGTTCATTTAGTACATCATGATCCATTTAAGGAACAATAGACAATAAAGCAGAGAATGCTTTACATGGTGTTCACAATGATATCATTTATAATAATAATTATAAATACTTTTTTTTTAATGGTCTAAAACATCTTGGCACTAGTTTTTAGAACACGTTACTCAACAGAGCATTTGTTGGGGACTATCTTTGGATGCAGGTTAGTGAGTATTTCCAGCAGCAGGGTGGTGTATGTGGGATTAAAATAAACTACTTTGGTGATTGTTCATTGTATTGAAGGAACATGTCACCTAGTGCAACGGAGTGGCTCATTCATGTGTTTTTGGACAACAATGGAGCCCTCTGGCACAGATAAATAAACTTTGGCTGCGTGTAAGGTGGAACAAATCATTGTAGGCTCTGGACTCTTCGTGGGATTTATTGACAATAAGAACAACGCAGGATAACACCAGATTGATCCCTTAATAATTGCATTGCCACGACAATGGCATTCTAAAAACCGCTTGTGAAGAACAAAACGTCTCTATTTTCTTCCATTTATAAACTATAACGAACTGGGTTACCCAGCACAGGAGCCAAGTTGAGTCCAATTTCTCAGACTCCAAACTATTGTGTTTAAATGCTTGTTGGTCACTGAACCTGAAACGAGCACGCTCTCCTGACAGGCCGGAGGAAGACAAGAGTCAGAGACAAAAGGCTGAAAGGAAGAGATGAAGGGGGAGGAGAAGGGGGGAAACTGTGTCCAGGAAGGACAGAGCGCTAAGTGGCGACATGGGGTAAAGTAGACTCAAGTGGGCTCAAAGCAGAACTACAGCGGCGTGACACCACCTATTGCTAATTATGAGTGAATGTACAGTGAGCGTGCTAAGGCGGCAGTTTAACAGCTGACATGCTTTACTTTCTAATTACCTGGACTACTTTCTCCCCGGCTGTGGTGAGATCACACCAGGGTGCCGTCGTTTGATGTTATCACTATTGCGTATGCGATAAACCAGAGTGAGGTCCCACCCGATCTTGAGATACTCAAATGTAAACGTAGTAAAAGACAAATAGGGGCGATAGAGTCGAGAAGATACAGATAGTATCTGACGTGGCAGTTATCTAAAACTCATCTTTATACAAACACACCTAGAGAAAACACAAGACATTCCATTTCGAGGTGCACACAATATTAGGCATGTCCAATGATGTAACCAAAATACCAAAATGCCGTGAACTAATCCAACTTAATTGATAACTTCTTCCAGCTCATTTGATTTGGTGAATAGACGCTGATGCCGTGTTTGTTCAATACAGTTCACCTTCGGGAAGCGGAGAACCGGTCTGTTGCCAACGTCACTGCTGACAAGTTCTGTTTAGTAGATACCGGGGTAGTTTGTCACTCAACAGAAATGAGACAAATACGTTCTTCAAATGCTATTCCTTGATGGAGTACTTGAAAAGTATTTTCATTCACTTTCTTGCTGAGTTATAGACAATGAGAGCTAGCCTGGCTCTGTCCAAAGGTCACATTTGTCTATCAGCACCTCTAAAGCTCTCTAGTTAGCAACGTTATATCTAGTTTGTTAAATCTGTACCAAAATGGAAGTGTAAAATAACAAATGTCCATTTCCAGGAGGTTATGAGCCTGGAGAGTGGTGCTCTGAATAACAGAACTCAGAGTGACTATTTATGAACGAACCTTTTGTCATGTCCAGGAAACTGTGATGTTAAATTAATCAGTTTCGTGTCTTGTGTCCATGTTGTCTCGTGATTTCCTGTTTTATTGTGAAAGTCAACTCTCCTCTTGTTTCAGGCAACTTGTTCCTCCCCCTGTGTGTTTCTCCTCTGCCCTGATTGTTTCCACCTGTGCCCTCACCCTGTGTATATATTGTCTGCGTCTCCCTTTGTCCCGGGCCAGTTCGTCTTGTCTTTTGTGCCAGAGAACCAGCCATTTCTATGAAATTCACCAGGTCACAATTTCATGTTACTTTTGTTCATGTAGATTTTCTGTTTGTTTGTTTCCAGTTAATTCAAACTGAGATTTTGAGTCGTGCATTTGGGTGTTCGGTCATGACATATACACAGGGTGAGGGCACAGGTGGAAACAATCAGGAGCGAGGCAGACAATCAGACCAGAGGAGAAACACACAGGGGGAGGAACAAGTTGCCTGAAACAAGAGGAGAGTTGACTTTCACAATAAAACAGGAAATCACGAGACAACATGGACACAAGACACGAAACTGATTAATTTAACATCAGTTTCTTGGACATGACACTTTTAACCATATACACTTAACAGTAGATCAATTGTTCATAGCCTACTTAGAATGTAGCGGAACCCAGCCGGACAATAGTGAAACGTACTGATGTTTCCAGAATTGCTTTTATTCATGTTCAACCATGAGTCTTATTGACGAACATACATTTGAGAGTTTCTCTTTTTCCATTAATTTCCAGAAATCACCGTAAGAGCTTTGGAACAAATGAAACCGAAATGAGCTCTTACGTGTGTACACATTAATCAGATGACATTCACATCACAACATTAATCACAACATTTTCTCTTTCTTAAAGGCCACATATAGCTCAAATCTAGCATTAGCATCTTATTACAATACATTTGACAAATGAATTAAAAGTAAAGTCACTAAACATGTCGTCAAAACCCAAATAAAGCACAAAGTACCTTGTTCCCGTTCCAGCTACACCGTCAGCTAACGTCATGTTACGAGATGTACATCCACTTCCGGTCTCGCCGGAAGAGCTTCCAAATAAAAGGACCCAAAACATACAAAGGCACTTACAAAATAAAGGCTTGCGGGAAATAGTCACCATATTAACAGAATCTTTTCAGAGTCATTTACACATAGTTATATGCAACTTACCAAGAAGTAACTTGAGATATGATCAACTTAGGATCCTGAGCTTTATCCTTGTTAGTATTTTTGGAATTGTGCATATTTGGGTTTTGGAAATCTTTTTATTGTCATTATATATTTGCACTCTTTCCTACTTTGTACTTTGACTGCAGCACAGCAATTTCCCGTCCAGTCTTATCTTAAAAGTGAATTCACTATGCACTATCCTTTTTTATCAAGGTCAACACGAAGGAGAAGTGCTCAGAAAAACAGAGATTTGGGGCAAACGTCTGCTGATGAAATCTGTGTAATACGAAAGCATTGGAATGGCTACTAAAGGGAGTTCAGACAGTTGTCAAGTAAAGAAAATAGGATGTTTATAACAATCTGATTCTTGTCCATCCTCATAATTCTGTTATAACAACAATTATAAAACCAAATACATGCGGGTCTATGAAACATTGATCCCTGGAGATGCAATATGTTTTCACCCGGCAGCATCATAATGTCTCTGTGTGGTTATCGTTGGCGACGGGAGAAATCGTCAAATCCTTGTTAGCACCTGCCGAAAGACTTAATGACTCCTGACGACTCCATTTGGACATTCGTTATGTTACATGTCTGATGCAGGCAGATCCTCACAAACAGCGCTATCCACATTCTTCATCTTGGCCTGATGCTGGTGTCAAACCCCCTCCCACCTCCTCCCCGGTCCCCCTTCCTCGCCTTCGTTGCCTTACTTAGGTAATGAGCTTTGGGGAAAGCCTGGCAAAGCGTGAAATATTTTTGGCAAAGTGCTGGTGACACCGCCTGTTTGTAGAAGGAGCCTAACTCTCTCCTAATTCCTGACCCGTCGCTCAGAGAGCCGGGGGCAACAACACCGTGGATCAAAGCCGGCCCCCAGAGGTCACAGAGTTCAGGCTGCTGGTGGGCTGATTGGAGCCATCAAAAGACGCAGCGGAAACAATGGCTGCACAAACAAATGCAATCAACTTTACAGTTCCTTGCTCTCTGGCCATGCCGGAGAGATATTTCCACGTGTTGCATGCAGTGCGTCTTCTGCCGACAATGAGATCACCCAGTCAACTAAAACACGAGGAAACAGCCCCTTCTCTGCTCGGTCACGCTAATCCCAGAGCCATGGGCCTGCTGCATCCCGCGCCGCCTGACAGATACACGCCTCTTAACTGCTCCATTACCTCGACGCCACAGTCCGCAGGCGTCGACAGACAGCTTCTCACTGGGCTAATCCTGCTGTGGGTTCAGGGGGATGAGGGGGTAAATGAGACGAGGGGCGTGTGGGCCTGTAAAGGGGGGGGGGGGGGGGGGGGGGGCGAAACAAGTTAAAGGCACCAGCGATGCCCAGAGGGAGCACGGATGACTGACACTGAGCTTCTGACAAGTTTTACCCAGCATTGTACCGGACCTCTTTAATACTGATGACATATCAAGTCTTAATTTATTAAGCACGTCTGAGAACAGATTTATTTGTGTTCTGCAACAGAAATCAACGCTCAATATTAAGCAGAGCTGAAAGTAATGTGATCTATATGAAAAGCATCCGCGGAGAAGTAAAACTTTGATAAAAAACAAACTGAGGCTATGATCAATTCTAATATTTCTGTCCAGATAAAATCTTTGGTTGTAAAAAACCAAAAACGTAAAAATGTGGTCCGATATCATTTAATCAGACACAAAACGAGCAGGATTTTGTTCAACCCATCTCATGAGACTGCACTTGAAAGCAAAAGCATTAGAGCCTCACAGTTTTGGCCCATCCTATAATAATCAAGCAATACATATGACAGCTGCACGCACTCAGAAGACTCAGAAATGTAGAAAAAAAGCTTTAGAAATAAATCGGTTATTGTGAGCATTCAGCCTATTTCGATTGAAGCAGGACTACAGTCTTACTTTGACACAAATCTACCTCCCAGTACTGAGCCCAAAGAAAAGTTGGCTGAACAAGAGGAGGAGAAACGGGAGGAGAGAGGTGCCATTAAACAACAGGAACTGTGGCCTGGCCAACTGACTGGAACTCAGTCACACAAACGAGCTGAATGTGAGGACAGAAACAAGTTGGGGGAACTTGTGGCGTGTGTCCAATGCAGGTGGCACCTGGCGTCATTCATTCACCACCACCACACTGTGAGCAGCATCCCCTTCCTCAGCCCTGCCGCCTCTCTCAGCATCGTCCTAATGCATCCCAGACCCTGACAGCTGACGGACCTCCCTGCAGTTCGGCAAACTTTACATGGACCGGGCCGAGAGAAATCAGCTGAGAACAAAGTGGATGGCTTTGATCGCATGAGGGTCACGTCGAGCGTTTTCCACTCGGCGGGTGGAACGCAATGGCCGAGCCGGGAGAGTTGAACATAAGACAGAGTAGTACAAGTCCTCCTGAGGTTTAATGTGTTGCACGCAGGTAGAGCCGACCAGGAATGATGTGACCAAGAAGTCGCACGGAGACCTGCGTGATATCGGGGTCCGCCGGCCGCGGTTCCCTCAAGGGAAGATTACATGTACAGTAAGTGTGCTCGCAGGCACCTGCAAAAGGATTTTGGAAAAAAAATGAATTCCGTACATTCATGTTCCTCGTGCTCCGCAGTGACCCCCTCGGTTCACACAACCGGCATTCCTGAGGTGCTGGAGGAAGGAATGATCTTTTCTTTCCAGCGTCACTAATGCAACAAGCGCCTTTTGTGCTCGCACACATTCCTCTGACACATGGAGCCGATTTGGCCGCGCGACGGCCCGACAGTGCTTGTCAAGGGGGCAGGTTGATAAACTGTCAATATTCACGAGCGGTGCAGGTTTTGTGATGGAAAAAAAAAAAAAAAACAACGATTAAAAACAACTGAAATGTCCGTCAAAACGCACTTTGATCAGCTCCTTCGTCATGCACAGAACAAATGAGCTGCCGGGCGGTACGGTTTCCTCTCTGTCCAAAGACAGAGCTGACCAAGACAGTCTAGATCGGATGTCTGTCTCTGAATAGAATATATATATATATATATATATATATATATATATATATATATATATATATATATATATATATATATATTATATACAAAGCTCTTTTACACACACTCAGCAATGCACAAGTGGCATACCAAGTATCCTTCCTGGATGCATGGTGACAGATCCTGGACATTTAAAATATTCAGATATTCATACGATTCGTTACAGGAATGTGAATATATATATATTTTTTTGGTGACCTCTCAAAGCACCTCAGGCCATCGGGTTTTCACAGGATATTCGACTACGCTGTGCATCATGAGCTTTAATACTGCCCCCAAATTCTCAAAACTTGATATATTAAACATATGTATTGATAAATAATGAAAACCGGAGGCTGCATTACGCACGAGATGACAGATAGAACTGGATTAGGGACTACTGCTCATCCAATCGCTTCTTATTTCCTCTAATTTAGAAAAGTAATACGTCTTGAAAATCGTAACAGTAAAAACGTGTGTGATCATTCACAGAGGTGCTATATTTTTTATTTTTTTTCCAGGCATGTCAGTCTCTTTGTGGCCGAGTTGGCATGTTCCCGGAGATCACACGACATTTCTGAGCGGTCAGATCACTGTTTGTTTAGGGTTGAAATATCTGTGTAGCTGCAGGAGGTCTGCAGGAGGTGCCGGGGCGAGACCAGAGAGGGCCCACCTGGAAGTACTTCTGCGGGGTCAAAAGGTCAATGCTATTGAACCTGAGTGACAACATCTATATGTCAACAAAAAACACTGAGCGTAATGAGAGAAATGTTGGGTTCACGGGAACAAAAAAGGAAAAGGTGCTCTTTCGTTGCCACGTTACTCTTTCAGACTGCAGTTTTTTTTAAATATTTGATACAATAATTTAAACACAAGGATGCAACCTTTTTACAACTTTGATTCATTCTATGCATTCACAATTACAGATACCGATATTGATAAGAGGCTGTTTTTAATTTAGTTTTAATACCAAATTGTATAGTTCATGTATGGATATTTGCTATATATCAAAAACTGAAACTGTTTTGGAAACCCACTCTCCAGTTAAAAGACTCCAAACCAAACTGCATGCAGCATTAACAACTCAATACAATGTTTAAAGGGAATAAAAAAGAAGACAGAGAATCATAATTATAGCAGCACAACAGTTCAATCATTATAATATGCTTAGTCCAAAGCGAAACCAAGTTGCTGATTAAAAGTTAAGTTGATAAACCAAAAAAATCGACAACTATTTTGATTATTTATTAATTATTTGCTCTCCTCCGTCCTGTAGACTTGACAGTTAATGTGTCCCGGCATGATCGGATAACAAAAATTGCATTGCAAGGTGTAACCGCAGCCTTTTTATCAATCTTTAGACCGTGCGGGACAGCTCAGGACGGTGACCAGCTCACTGATAACGGCCACATGTTTTAAATTACGCAAACAAACCCAACAAATACAATTAGATCTGAGCAATAATTCAGAATTGAGTCCGAAGGCTTTGCAGTGAGAACTTAATTTCTTGGTTTTCTATTTCTATTTCCAGATTAATGTAGTAAAGATTCATTAATGCATTTCTTTTGATTCAGTTTTCTGATTATGATTAAGTCCAATGGTTCTCACAGTAGCCAGGGGTCATGCAATAAAAACAGCGTGTCTGTTGTCTTTATAAAAAAAAAGGAGAACAACAACAGACTGCGGACTTGCAGTTTGAATAGGGTGACAGAACATAAGAAGCTTCATGGATGGTTTACTTGAATTGAAACAATCGATGTATCAATCACAGACAAACCTTTTATCTTTTCGCCTTCGCGCTGACCTTGATGTCGCCGAATTCTTTCACACAATAATAGGAAGCATTAAAAAGCTCTAATATCAGGAGAGGCATCTCTTCAGAGGTTGTTTATCACGGGGGCAGGAGCGAAGAAGCCGGCGGCTACAGGAAGGCATCTGCAGGGGAGGTTCCCTCGCATGAGCAGAGAAGAATAGGTGTCACTTTGTTTGGTCGCCCTGTTGTCAGGGTGCGGAGGATGCCAGCTAGCCTCGGCGGCAGACAGTTCCCGATCAACACGCAAAACTTCACATCGATGCCAACTGAGCCCAAACAATGTGATGCCAGAGGGAGTGCAGGAAAACCTCCTCCGACTAGAAACAATACCAACAACAGCGCTGCTAATTCCCGCGGATCAAAACTGGCTTATTGTCTGTTGGAGCTGATAAGATAAGTTCCAAGAATCCATCCTCTGTGTAATTTCCCGAGCAGAAAAAAAAAGAAGAAAAAAAAGGCAGATAAAACTGCAGGACCTGTGTTAAGTTTATAGTACGTGAAAAAGGTCACGGTGTTTTTTGTGGTTTTTTCAAACCTGTTAGCCAAAATCATGACGTCGCAAGCAGCACTTTGACCCACAAAGAACATGAGTCCAGATTCGTACCAAGGTCACAGAACCATCTCACTGGGTATTTAGTCTATTCAGCGACTGCTCTTCATAACATCAACGGGAGTGTGTGTGTGTGTGTGTGTGTGTGTGTGTGTGTGTGGGGGTTCATAGTCTTTGTGCGTCTTGCTTATTGAGGCATGCCAGACATTCCCCTCCACCGTGTGCGATCGTGGATGCGTTTGTGTGTGTGCATGCTCTGACCTGAGCAGGAACACAACATGTGAATTCACCTCCGCGAAATTCCAAACACTTGTAGCGACCACGAGCCAAAACAACGGGATGGTTTCCTGTTTTGTTCTCGGGCCCTTTTGAAAGAGGAGACTCCCACCTTTCCACCGCCCACCTACAGCCCCCCCCTCGATCAGACACACAGAGTCTTTGGTTTCATAAGAAAAGGATGGAAAGTCTGGATTGAGAGCTGAAAAAGCTTTTTTTTTAAGTCTCAGTCAGTAAGTAGTTTTACATTTTAGACTGTTTCTCTGTGGAGCGATGGAGTTCACATCTTTTGTGTGACAAAAGGCTCCGTAACATCTGTAAGCTACCTGCTCCACAAGTGGCGCTAACCCCAATGCAAGAGCTCGTTGTTAAAAAGGTACAGTACATTGTGAGGCAATGGTATACATCTTTTCATACCGTGCAGCCAACAGTTATGCTAACTGCAGTTTTGTCTATTTTTTTGGAGCATCCACATATTATATCTAGAAATGAAAAAGATTAATTGGCTCCAGACTTACTCTTCTACGCCAAGAGGGTAAAGAAAACACCCCTGCTCAGCACGGAGAATGAGAGGAGACGTCATGTGACATCAAGAGCAGATCGGCTGTTTGGCTTATCGATCGCAGCAGAGAGGAAATCGACAGTAAAGTTGTGCCATCAGCCTTCTGAAATGAATCCAGCACCTCCGGTCAAGATTAGGCTTCTCACCGGAGACAGGTGGTGGAGTGGTCGGCTCTGCTGATGACGGCTCGGCTGGGCCTTTCGGGGACGTGTGTAACGGGCGCCGCAGAATCTTTCTTGACCAAAAACATGTCAACACTTTTCTCTATTGAATTACCGGAATGTTAGAAAAGGTTTCGATGTCCCTGGAGGACGAACGCAGGGTGCAGTACACCAATGACTTATAGGGTCCAACGCAAACAGTGCAGCCAAACGTCCGACCTTCAGAAAGGTTATAATCTACGGTTCAGGTGAGGATTCAACTGGATGATCATTTTGGAAACTGCCGTCTGAGACATCCCTGAAATAATTTTTTTTTTAAAAAAAGGTAATGTTAGTTAGACAGGTAAGCCAGCTCAATAATGTCCAGTGGCAACAAATTAGTAAGCAGCTTTTGATTACGTGTTTCTGTACTTGACGACTCAACGACAGTGGCTCAGTGGTGAGCAGGGTCGTCCTTCAATCAGAGGATCGGCGGTGCGATCCCCGGCTCCACTAGATCACGTCAATGTGTCCTTGGGCAAGACACTAGCTGTGCCTACAGTGTGTGAATTAGAACAAATGGGGCGGGCCTTAGACATCTGTCATTGAAGGGAGGTTTAAAATGGGAATGTATGACGTGTTGAGAGTCCCATCCGCGTGACAACCTTCCGTGACATTGCTATTCAACACACTTGTGGTTTTATGATGCCATTCTTGTGCTTTTTATAAGACGCCTTTAAATCATTATTTAATTAATTAAGACCTACTGCCAGTTGACAGCTGGCAACGCAAGAGGAAAGTCCTTTGATTTATTCGAGAGAGAAGTCAAATTCAAAAAACATTTTTAGAGCAACCCGTGCTGTAAATAAACAGGGAAGGGAAGGGGGGGGGGGGGGGGGGGGGGGGGCTATTTTATTGCAAACGTTGATTGTTCTCAAGAGTCAAAACAACGCACGCTCAAACCACTGTACACTGGCATTGTGATAACAAACAAACCTTATTTTCTGCTTTTATACAATCCGAAAATTGTCGGGTGGTGGAAAAAGGCGAGCGCTCCGGGCCGCGGCCAGCTTTGGGTGCAAGCATCTGCCTGTAGAGCGCACCGCAGGATCGCAATAACAGGAACCCCAGAGCGGCTCCTGCAGCGCTGCAGATAAGAGCCAGGCTGACGGAGGAACTGGGGCCGCTCGAGCGTTCCAGTCATGAATAACCTGGACGATATTCAGCCTTTTTTCGAGACAATATGCTGCTCGGAATCGGAGAGGACGACGGCAAAAATGTTGACACTGCCGCCGTCCTGCGTGCATCACGGAATCACTGCCTGTTCTTTGAGAAGACAATGCCAGGGCTGAAGATTACAGAGACGCGTTTGTCTCGCTAAGTGACAGCAATGTTCTCCCCTTTATGCCCTTCAGATGGCTCTGATGCAATGGAGAAACGTAAAGCCACTTCTGGAATGCTGCTCACTTTAAATCCCACGCCCTCGCGAGCTCAACAGGAAGTCGTTATGAATGCGAAAGGTGAAACCGATTTGATTTGGCTCGCTTTGGACGAGAGTCCGGGACGCCTTTTTGGAATGAATGTAAAATGTCTTGTCGGTTGGTTTCTCCGGGTAAAGATGTTATGAAAATACAAACCAGTATCTCATAAACAAACACTCTTATCGCCTTTTATCATCAGCGAGCAGAGGAGGCCTGAGGAAAGAGTCTCCCCGCTGCGTTTTGCAATTAAACCTTTTTTTTTTTTTGGGGTGAAACAAGGTCAGGTGTTGCATTTATTGAATATTTTGTTTACCAAATTGTATGCCCTGGGCGTGCTCCTGCTCACAAACGGCACAGCTGCATGTAGACACCACACACACACACACACACACACACACACACCGTGATTACGAGAAGCAAAATGAACCTGTTCCTTTGAAGGATATACTTGTCATCAACAAGCCTGCGGTTTGCACCGACTTGTGTTGCAAGGCCTCGCAATCATCTGGCGCTTAAGATTAATCATTTTAAATACAGATACCGGCTCCTTCTCACTGCATAAAAGTAACAGAACAGAAAGCAGGAAAAAGAAGAAGAGAGAGGATAACAGCAGGTATATCTGGAAATTGCTGGACCGTGAATGTAAACATCAATTAACACATCAACACAGCTGAATTTGAGATCTAAATGCTAAAATTGTGGAGATATGGACTAAAAGGCCTTCTCCTCTCTCCGACAAATTCTAATTACATGTTACTTAACGATTTTGCTATCAACATTTTGAAGGAAGTGTAATTGCTCCCCAGATTATGCTCACTGACAACATTCTTACCGGTCTTTTGCCATGACAGGTTGTCCCATTTGTGGTCGAATAAACTTTGGAGCTAATAAATTACAAGCTTTCGATACACTCAACTGAGTGCCGGTCTACACTGTTTAATGCAATCTAAGTTATTAGCCCTTTTTCCAGTAGTTTTGTGCATTAAACCAAACCATAATCTGAAATGACCCGTTAACCCAAACTGGACGGGGAAATAGGAAGCTACCGTGTTTTTGGAAACAGTCAAGTAAATATATGCCGTTGCCTCTCGTCGCAAAAAAAAGTAACAGTTTGACATTTTTGGAAATATCCTTTTACTTTTTTGTTTTTATTTGCCAAGAGTGAGATGAGAGGTTCAGCGTCACCCATGTGTGTGTGTGTGTGTGTGTGTGTGTGTGTACATTAAAGCAGATGTATTTTAACTTGAATGTCCCCAGAGGGGACGGCACGGTAAACAATAAGCATAATGTTGACGCAAGCACAGAACAGAACAACAGAGGCAACAACTTGGTCATGATCTGTTAGGTCAACAGCCAGCCGGTCTGTGAGTTCATCATCCTACTGAGGTCTCAGCGTGGTCAGGTACAGGTGGTGCAGATCAGAAGATGAGATCTAATAATATACATTCGCTGGTGGCCCTTTTACACCATGGGCACATTGGTCCCAGGAAAGCTTGGTATCCAATCAGTCCAAGATTCTTATCTCAATCTCCTCTGAGCTTGGACAGAGTGAGAGGTGGGGCATCATGTCTAAAATCAAAGACCAGCTCTTTGGTCTTGAATATGTATAACTACCACTCGCCATTACACCGGCTCCTTCTGATCCCAGACCTGTTATCCACACCGCTCTCCTTGACACAATCCCCCCCCACTTCATTGTAAATGGTAATGCCCCTAGCGAAACATGTTTCCTGGCTGCCCAGGAAACATGTTTCGGTCCTCCTCTTCTTTCTTTTTTTTAGGAACATTATGAGCTTTTTGTCTACTGGAATGCTCACAGTTGTATCCATTATTAGAACGGGACAGAAACGTCTCTTGAGTTTGTCATCTAGCTCCTCAGGTGCCATCTCCTCCAGGGCGATTTACACGCTGCTCAAGGAATCCGTCATGTCCTCAAACCACTTTCATGCTGTTATTGCATGCTGAAGGACTTATTTTCCAAGATACTTGTGGTTGGTAAACACAAGACTTAAAGTGGTAAAGTTTTGTTTTAATCTTTGTCGAGAAACGCAGTTTTACAGATCTGTAGATTCAATCAAATAGTCGATTAGACGACAACATTGTAAAAGTTCTAATAGACTAAGCATTTCTTTTCTTTGGTTACATTTCATTACATTACATTACATTACATGTCATTTAGCTGACGCTTTTATCCAAAGCGACTTACAATAAGTGCATTAAACCATGAGTCCAAACTCAGAACAACAAGAATCAAGCAAGTACAATTTCTTCAATAACGTTAAACTACAGAGTACTATCCGTACGTGCCATTTAAGTGCTACTAAAGTGCTAAACAACAAAGTACTATCGGTAAGGGACATTTAAGTGCTACTAGAGTGCTACTACGGCTCTACCTTCCCTATTCAAGGTATAGTCGAAAAAGATGTGTTTTCAGTTTGCGACGGAAGATGTAGAGACTTTCTGCTGTCCTGATGTCAATGGGGAGCTCGTTCCACCAATGAGGAGCCAGCACAGCAAACAGTCGTGATTTTATTGAGTGATTGAAGACAATCTTAAAAAAAACAATATAAGTGCTGGTAATAAACATCTGTCAACGTACTCGGAACTACTTCTGTGGCAGCTCCTGCTACAGCAGTTGTCTCCAGGACCACATTCTCCCATGATGACTTGCACACAGACATTTACGATGTGAAAACAATACCAGCGTTGCTGTTGCAGCAGTTAATTATTCCAAACAATAAAACTAACCCACATGCACTCACGGGTTTCCTTGCAGTCCGACTCGTAAACGAGCACGTCAGCGGTGAACAACGACAGACGGCAAAACAAACACGCGCAAGCAAACTGAGCTGCTGGGTGTCACAGGGCAGCGCCGGTTAGCTTAGCATAAAGACAGGAAGTAGGCAGAAACGGCAAGCCTAGCCCCAAAACTCGCCTCTCGGGTCCTCTAAACTTATCAAAATGTTGTATTTATCTAATCCACAGTCACTGCACTCGGCCGCTGGTCATCAAGAAAACTACAGCCTATGACTCAACACAAAAACCCAAATTGTCAATTTAATATTAATGAGATTTGGAGGCGTCAGTAGCTATATTTTTCAACATTTTGCATCCAGTCTTTATGCTAAGCTATGCTAACAGCCCACTGGATTTGGATAGACACTGTACTTGCTCACAAATCTGAGAGCGGTATACATTTTGTATCCAATTCTTGGCTATTGATTTCCAAAATCTCGTATAATTCCTTCAACATAACCATAAACAATGAGCAAACGAGCAGAAAAAGTCGCTGCGATTACTCTGAGCAGCATGCAACTAAGTCAGTTGTCCCAAATGTTTTTACGGTTGTTCCTCCACGGCTAACTTTGGACATGCTGGTAGCTAATTTAATGTCTTCTTCACTGAATGCTGAAGAACGTCGAATACCGACGTGAAACTATCACGCGGCACACGGGTGTAAATGTGAACCGGGAAAAAGCAGAAATACGAGACTGACCCTCTGCAAGTGATCGCTGCATCTCTACCGTCTCCTCCATTGGCCAGGCAGCGTTACGGCTCCCTCGAAACATATTAGCTGGAAACCATCCGTATACATAACAAATGTTTCTAGGAAACTTTAATGTCATTTCTTGCCAGTCAGCCTGTTGCAACATGTTACTTAATGGCATCTTAATTTGAGTGTGGCCGATATATTAAAAAAGGTTATGGAGATGTGGATTAAAGAGACAACGTGACTGACAGCTGTAATAGTTTTCTTCCAGAGACGGATCTATTTTGTTCCTGAACAAAAGCCCAGTCGATCATTAAGTTGGTGAGAATCTCTCTGAACTATCGATGCCCTGAGGAGTTTGGCATTCGAGCCAGAGTCACATTCTCACCACTCCCCACGAAGGAGTTCTCAACCACACAAAAAACAAGCTCATGTGCTCAGAGGGAAGAGGGCTTCAAATGGAGGGCCTTACAAGAATTTAGAACTGAAGTAGGAACGAGAGACCCGATAAATGGTTCACTGACTCAGAGAAGCACAAATCTCCTTCTAACACTCAGAAACAATGAGCACTTCCACCACTTCCCTGCTGCTCTCCAATCGCTCTCCGGCTCTGCTGCTGGTTTGCCGTTTGCTGGTTATGCTGGTCGGACTGGAACACTCGCACGGGCTCTTAAAGCGTGGACTCTGCAATAAGGAGGCTATGACAGGTTCTGTTATGTTTGAAGTTATGCAGCCTTTGATCTCACTGCTACTGTATTTCTCATTTGGATTGTGAGAAACTGTGTTGCTATGGGGAAAAAAAAGGTTTTCACAACAAAACACTCCCTCTTAACGCTGGAGCCGAGTAACTATGGTCTCGGGCCCAGTCTCAGCTCAGGTGAGATTCAGCGGTTAGATCGGCGCTGAAGAGCGACGACGTACGCTTGGTGGTGCATCGGTTGTCTAAACGCTTTGAACCCAAGGAATCTTCCCACAAAAGGTTAGAGTTTTGACACAAAATCAATAATTGCTTAATTTCCCCGCAATACATGCATGTACGTCATCTTGCAAGTTTGCTTTACAAATACATCGCAAATAAGTATTCTATCTTCTCCCAAATACTAGTTATTGTTCTTTTTCATTTTACCTTTTTATTTTTGCATCTTCAAATTATTGAAAGCTAAACCTAAATGGCTTGAGAGAGGTGTTTGGATTTGTTAAGCTTATAAAGTTGTAGAGTATATGTGCACATTTAAAACGGCGATAGTCGGCACTAATTTAAAGTATGCAGTGTGTGAGAATCTAAATACTGTATATAATAGCATATCATTATTAACCATAAAAGTGCCTCCGTCCATGTCAGCTACAACAATTTTATAAAGGTGATAATGTTATTTTGTTTACAGCTTGTCGTGTTTGAGATTTGAAGACTAAAAAGATGACCAACAATGTATTAAGGTCATTCTGCATGAAAGCATCGCCCACGTATTGTGCTGTTTTTACTCAAAAAGAAAAATATATCTGTATCTAGATGTTAATGAAACTTGCCTTGTGATTTTGTATTTAATTGTTCCTGTATAGTTTCAGTTTTGACTTCTATTCATGTTTTAGTTGAATATAACTCTTTATCTTTGTAATTCTTATGGTGCAGCAACAAACAGAATTAAGGCTCATCTTATTTGACTTTCTTGAATTGTAGCTCTTGTAGTCATGGTGACGGGGAATCACGCTGGGTGATGCTGCAGTAATCGTGGACAATTCAACTTCATGTTAGTTGACAAAAATGAATCTCTCCACAAGGTCCGTTGTGATATGATCTTTCAATCATATCACATGATTCAGGTGCAACAGATCACAAAACTCACGGATCGGATCAGCTCAAAAGGAAAAAACGGAGCAAATATAACTTTTAGAGATCCCGTGTCACGTTTTTCTGCCGCTGATCATTGATGATCCATATTGGCAGATGCACATCCCTTTGTTTGATTAAAAAAAACTGGTTTGCCACCGTCCCAAAAATCATTTTTAAGTCAAACTAAATGTTACTTTGTTAAAGTAACTTAAAGTGGCGTTTTTTCTTCATAAAAACACACGATTCAAAGTATAGGTAAATAAAAGATTGTATTTTGATTGATTAAAACCAATCTTGTCATTAGTAGTTGTATTGATGCATCTTAACTAGTTTGGAAGTTAAACAGGTCAGGATTCATCTCTGATATATATTTATGTTTCTGTGAAAACATCTGTGTTTATTCAAGTCTCTCAGCATCATGATAACGTTCTAGTTTACCTTCGCCCAATGCTCATTGTCACCGAGCCTGAACATGAACAGGTTAACGTTAATCCGTGGGTCGCACGCCACAGTGGATCCGGCACACCGCTATGAGCAGGTGGACTTTGCTTTTTCGAATTGCAGATGTTTTTCGATTTGCACTTGAAGGACATTTCATCCACATTGGCTTAAAAATTGAGATTCAAATTTCATTCCTGATTTTGGAAACGGCAGCTGGGAAAATAAGTCGAAATAATAAGAACATTTGCCTGATGAAGATGGTGTGATATGATTGAGAGCTCCAGACCGAGGTACCGAAGGGACCCTGTGAGGAGATCATGTAGTTAACTGCTGGATCCAAAGTCAAGAATTAACTCTGAATCGCAGATTCATTTTAGGTTTCCCATCATTTGAACGCAAACTGCCCACAAACCAAAGGACGGGGATTACGTTTAAAAAAAACTCACAGCAACAAGAGAACATTCCTTCACGAGTCTCACACACGCGTCTTAATCTCCATTGATCTGCACACACACTCATCTGCACCTCTAATAAAATACCTGTGGGAGCGCTCAGACAAATCTGTTCCGTGTCTGCTCCTCACGTCCTCTCCGTGCACACACACACACAAGCGCACACACACACCGAGGACATGTGCACACTCACGTCGCCCCATTAAAAACATTGCGTGCCGGCAGCTCTCCTTCCCCCCCCGACTCTCATGCCATGACATCACAGGGTTTAACATATTCTCAATGTTACCGAGCGGCTGGCGTTAAGTCGGGCTGACAGCCGGTGACATGAAGCAGCATTCCTTACATGCTGCCCCGTTGGTGGAGAGCAGTTAGAAGATCACAACATATTTTGGTGAAGTCTGATGAGCGTGCCGGGCTGACGGGGAAGAGGCTTAAAGGGGATTTCGGTGATCATATTCGGCTCGCTCGCACATTAAATAATATTCATACATTTGATCTGTTTCAACATGTCAACCCGGCTCTTTGCCCTCCTCTGGCATAATTCCATCTAATTTAACAGCAGCTTGACTCATGTCTAATTGCTGAAACTAAAAAGGTATGTAAGGTAATAATACTTGTGACTACAATGGCTGCGTGCCAGAGATGCTTTTCATTGTGATAATGGTCCCACACTCCAAAGATTCCTCCGTAAAAGTACTTGTAGCTAGTACTGCTCGGGCACTTTAATTACTTTAAACTCTGTGTTTATTTTGTATTATGATCTGTAAGTGATGCTTATGCGTTTGAATTTTTACCTATTAGGATTCAAATTGGGTCATCTTTTTCCGAAATAGAGAGCTTGCAACCTAAAAATTAAACATTTATAGCAAACGTTTACCTGGAATACATGATTACAGTTATTGTAAATCACAATTCCTACATTTTTGTTTTTCGGTACTCGAGACCCTAAAGACGGCGCCCGGAGGCAAAAAGCGGAACATCGATACATTCCTGTTGCTGCATTAAACCGTTGTTTGTGAGTGTTTGGGACCGGTTGTGTAGGGGCATTTCAGATCACGACCTGATCTCCAGAATATCCGAGCGCAGCGACGGCCTCGTCGGGACGCGTGCATCCGGTATGCCATCAGATACGGCTCATCCAGATACGGCTCATCCAGAGAGGCGTGAAACGTCCTTCGGCGTGACGAGATATGGCGATGACTCGTGAGGAAAAGTGTACAGTCACGAACACCCTCATCGCCACCTGAAACGTTACGGCTTTATCCACCAAATGTCAAAATATGCTCCATGTTCGCAGTGTGGTGACGTAACTGAAGGACAGCCCGTGCGAAAGATTCACCGCGAGAGGTAACGGTTAATTCCTCAATCCCAGCCGTCTGCTCGATAAGACGGATTCTGCACATTCCTGTCCTGACGCACTGAGAGCCGGTGTCAGCCACCATGTTTACAGGCAGCAGGCGGAGGCATTTGGACTGCTGGCATACGGGCGGGCAGAGGCTGCCTGGCGCATGATGTCATGGACCGCCACCGTAGTCCGCTATCTGTCGCCTCCTCCCATCAGGGTATGGGGGCTCGAAACGTCCCTCCTCTGCTTTCAAAGCTGACGGTAGGCGTCAAGATATTTGCAGGTGGAGATTTATGTGGAGAGACGATAAAAAATAAAATTAAAATAAAAACAAGGGGAAAGCAATCATCTTAATCTGATGAAAAAACACAAATTATTGCCTAAAGAATCCTCTGACTCGTCCTTTGACCTTCTAAACTTCCCTTCAAAAGATGATTTGGAGGCAGTGCAGGAAGCAGAATTGAATGCATCCCTCCAGGGTCGGTCTATACCCAGGAGAGCCAGCTTTCTCTGGCTTTCTAACAAAGCAGGATGAAGGTCTGGCCCGGGCTGTCGAGCTGGAAGCTGACAAATGAACGCTGTTCTGGCAGCAGGAATGTGCTCATGAAACAAACCACGCTCTCATCCCGAAAGAAAATACACAGTACGCTGCTTTTTCAGGCTTCATAATAGTAAGCATCAGCCCTGATTAAGGCTGTGAAGGTGAAAGTCCCTATGTATTATTGCAGGCATGCAGTATTTCAGACATATTTGCCAGGTGTAGGTCCGCTATTGTATTTTTCCTCTTCCGAGCGCACTGTTTTTCAAGCGAAGCAACACAACAAAGATCTATTCTTGGTAGTTCATATCACAACCAGACACAACGCTAGATGTGCTATTCAGAGAGTCCACTGATACACAATCGTGTTGTGTACAGTGTTCACAGGCACAACACACATATGGGCTGATACTGAATTTTGAAATCAGACTGCACAACAACTTTCACAAATACTGAGCAGGAGATCTAGAGCTCTGGGGTTATGCCACTACTCTATTTCTATTTATTTATTTATTTATATTTAAGACAACGAATGTTCGGGAGGTAAAAGCAACATCTAGCAACACTATTATTGCTCTGACTTCATTCACAGAGAATGAATAATCATGCAAATATGTACCCTACTTTAAATTAGCCTCATTACAACCAAATTGCAAACCGATGCAAACATGATCCAACTGATGCCACATCTCTTTACTCCACAATTATCCAAGCAAGTCCTGCTAGCGTGACGGCTAAGCATGAGCACAGTGTTTTCCTGTGGCTATGGCAACGCGGAATAACTGATTAAGCCGCATGAACAGGAAGTGCCGCGGGGACAACAGGATGTGCCCTGGCTCCGCCGTCGAGGGTCGAAGAATTCAAGGAAGTTATTGTACTTTGTGGAATGGGTTGAGGAATGCAAGATGTCTGCTGTTTTATTTGTCTGGTTTTTTTTCTTCATTTTTAAAGGTCTGAGCCGAATCACATGTTGTAGGCGACGGGCTTTGAAGATAACGTGACCCTGTGCGATGTATGCGTGGCACTGTGCTGGCACACGGATGTTTGTGGTCACCCACCTCGACTTTCTCCTCCGGCGGCCTGAAGGTCTATCAGACCGGAGTAAAAGAAGACGCCCTGAGCAGTTATTCAGCGAGGTAGATTGGAAGCTTGTCACCTGGAAAATAAATAAAACAATTAGATAACAAATGTGGACCTTATAACCTCACTGGAAGGTGGTTATCAGCAAAAACAGTGAAATTCAGTGAGCCATCAAAAGCTGGTGGACGCAGAGTTCCAGTTCAAATAAACAGTGGTGTAAAAGCAGGAACCTGGACCACTTGAACCCCAATGTTCCCCTGAAGCAGCTTGAGCTTTGGCCTGGATGTTCTTTCCATGCATGTTCTTGTATACTCAAGAGAAACATTTACCGTGCAATGTTTCCCCAAAACAAATCCAGGATAAAGTGGCACTCCAGTGGCATGAAAGGCAAAATAATCACCTCACCTCAAACTTCCTCAATCCAACCACCCAAAAGTATTCTATCCAAAACAACATTTTGATGTCTGAGCACAGGGATGTTAAGTGTTAAGAATTAAAAAGGTACGTAATACTCTCTCTCTCTTTACCGGACAATCGCTAAAGTTAAACAAGGCTTGCAATCAGGCACCTCGGGGACTGAAAAGTGAAGCAAAAGCTGAAGCGCCTTAAGCCTGCAGTCTCTCTAATGTCCAGCAGGGGGCGACTCCTCTGGTTGCAAAAGTCGGTTTGTATAGAAGTCTATGAGAAAATGACTCTACTTCTCTCTTTTACGCGCTACTTTACTCTCAGCAATTCAATCAATCACAAAACAAGCAATTTGAAGTCTTTACTTTTCGGATACGGGACATTGTGATTGGACAAAGTTATTTACATTTTACCCAATGTGCCATGTCTGCAACTCATTTTTACTTTCTTGATTCATCACTTGAGTGAAAAATGTGTGACAGTTTTTCCAGTCTCCCAGGTGAGTGTACAAAAATATGAAAAAGAGGCAATTAAGCTGCTCCCAATATTTAACACCTATTTTATTCTCTTAAATCATGTATTATTGTCTTTTATGCGCCGATTCTTCCTTTTATTACCTGTATTGAGGCAGATTCTAACCCATGAGCCTCTACTGGAGAGCACTTTGGGTCAACTTCTGTGAGTTTTAAATGTGCTGTGTAATTAAACTTGACAATTAATGCCAACTTTCCCTTTAAACATATTGCAGGCATATTACAAAATGCATTTATATTCTGTCCAGCACTTGACCCAGTGAGCTTGTGTGGATGTGCACATAACTAGCTTTGCTCTGCACTGCAAACTTCATCGGTCATTCAATCTGCTCACATCACTTGCTGGCAGAAACAAAGCTGAGCTCTTAATCCCGACTCCTCTCCAGCCTGTGGCATCTTTTTACACTTTTCCTGGAGACAGACCATGTATCCGGTAGCCTGACACTCGCCCCGCGGTTTTGATCCCGCGTTAGCCACACCAACCCCTAATTGTCCCTCCCTCCCCATCGGCCCTGCCCACGCTCTGGATGTTTCCGTTGTGACAGTCCCTCTCCCGGACGCGTGGATGGAGCTGTCGTCCCATGGGTCAGAGGTCAGCGAGGTCATGGGTTAACACCACAGGCTGCGCTCCAACAACAAACAAGTTGTCCCAAAATCCCAAAACAGGGGCTGAAAGGCTTCACTTTCTGGTCCTTTAAATCCTGTCGCACCCTAAACACACAGCTCATATCTCAACTGCAACACCAAAGTCCCCATGAATGTCTCCTCTGAAGCTGTGTTGTTGTTGTGGCTGTGTCTATCTTTCATGTTGCCATCTACTCTATTGCATCCGCCCACTCTGCACACCGTAAAAAGCAAGCAATGGAGTGAAACACGCCGAGCGAAAGGGGGAGGGGTGGGGGGGGAATCAAATGTTTGCTTGGTGCTGAAAGCTACGTTCTGCCTGTGGGATCAGGGTGTCTGTTTGTGTGCCTAAAGGTGTAGTTGCTGCACATCGTCCCCCGCTGATGATGTGTTCCTCAATGGAGAGGTTAACAGGTTTGACCCCGCTCCCCGCACCCCCCCCCCCCCCCCCCCCACCCCACCCCACCCCCCTCCGAGGCAGGATGGTCAAAGACAGACAGCTTGGCCAAAACACAAACATACAAGACGCCAGAAGGGAAGACATGCAGCGACTTTAGCTGCGATACAAACAGATTGTGGGACTGTGAACATCGTGAAGCGACAGCCAGCAGCCAGTTAGCTTATCATAAAAACTGGAACTGGCTCTTTCGTAGGTAAAAGGAAATTACAAATATCTCTCTACCAGCACCTCTAAAGTGGAATACTTAATATGCTATATCTTGTTTGTTTAATCCGGAGTAAAATCGGGTAGACCAGACTCTAATGAAACTTGAAATTTATAGTGAAATTATATCAAAGCTATAAGATGGAAAGATAACAATGCAGTCAAACATATTCCACTGCATTAGCATGCAAGTCATACCGGTGTTATTCCAACGGTTATTTTCTACATCATTTGATTAGATAATTGTTTTTAAAATGTCAGAATGATTGACAATGTTCATTCCAATGTTTTGTCCCACGAACAGTCCAAAACCCAAATGTATTGACATTAATAATGTAGAAAACCAGTTCATTGGATTGCAGTGGAACCATAAGTAGAATTTTGGGGCATTAATGCAAAAAATGACTTTATTAGTAATCGTTTATCAAAGAATTTGAAGATTTATTTTCCGTCAACCGAATAATCAACTAATTGTTTGAGCTCCGGGAAGGACCACCCTCTGATAAAACTGTTTATCTGACTTATTGTGAACTCATAAAACATTTAACAGTATAGATGCAGTGCAGACAAACATGACTCAAATAGGGAAACCATTATGAGAATTAACTACCTGTCATGTCGCTGGGGGACAAACCAGTCGCACTGGTCAATCCCTTCCCAGTATTTGTGGCAATGCATTTGGCCTCTACTCTTTTTCATTTCCATTTCCCAACTAATATTTATGAACAACCAGCTCATCTAGTGTGGAGCTTTTGGTAATGATAGGCTTTTGCTTAATTTAGGTCAGTCGAATTGAGTTTGAAGACTGCTGCCAAGTGCTGCTATAAAAAGCATTCAGCAGCCTGCCAATACAGGACAGGTCTGAACTTAACTGTCACTCAAGGATTTCACATCAGTCAAGGTACAGAGAGGCAAAGGATTGCAGCATGGTGGATAACAACAGAACCATGTGGGTTGACTGCCCTCTACTGGAGAGTACTGGCAAAGACACCAGGTGATCAGAGTGAGCGAAGCAGCCTTTAAAGACAACTCTACTACTACTAACAACAACAACAACAACAACAACAACAGAACCATGTGGGTCGACTGCCCTCTACTGGAGAGTACTGGCAAACACACCAGGTGTTCAGAGTGAGCGAAGCAGCCTTTAAAGACAACTCTACTACTACTAACAACAACAACAACAACAACAGAACCATGTGGGTCGACTGCCCTCTACTGGAGAGTACTGTCAAAGACACCAGGTGTTCAGAGTGAGCGGAGCAGCGTTTAAAGACAGCTCTACTACTACTAACAACAACAACAACAACAACAGAACCATGTGGGTCGACTGCCCTCTACTGGAGAGTACTGTCAAAGACACCAGGTGTTCAGAGTGAGCGGAGCAGCCTTTAAAGACAACTCTACTACTACTAACAACAACAACAACAACAACAACAACAACAGAACCATGTGGGTCGACTGCCCTCTACTGGAGAGTACTGGCAAACACACCAGGTGTTTAGAGTGAGCGAAGCAGCCTTTAAAGACAACTCTACTACTACTAACAACAACAACAACAACAACAACAACAACAGAACCATGTGGGTCGACTGCCCTCTACTGGAGAGTACTGTCAAAGACACCAGGTGTTCAGAGTGAGCGGAGCAGCCTTTAAAGACAGCTCTACTACTACTAACAACAACAACAACAACAACAACAGAACCATGTGGGTCGACTGCCCTCTACTGGAGAGTACTGTCAAAGACACCAGGTGTTCAGAGTGAGCGGAGCAGCCTTTAAAGACAACTCTACTACTACTAACAACAACAACAACAACAACAACAAAAACAACAACAACAACAGAACCATGTGGGTCGACTGCCCTCTACTGGAGAGTACTGTCAAAGACACCAGGTGTTCAGAGTGAGCGAAGCAGCCTTTAAAGACAACTCTACAACTACTACTACTACTACTAATAATAATAATGATAACAACAACATGTTGCATTAAAGCCCTTTCCACACTGCAATGCTGGTTAGAGAAAAAACGCCTCTTTTGTTTAAAAGAAATCAACTTTAAATAAAATGAGTATCAAATTGAATAGACATTCAAGACACTCTCCACCTCCTGAGCCACAGCCACCTGGAATACAGCAGTCAACTGAGATGTTATCCATCAAGTGTAGTTTATGATTGCAGGATGTTGCAGAAACCACCAAAGTACAGGAAAAACACAAAATTACTTTAATAATTTGTTTATCTGTCAACTATTACCTGGATTATTAAGTAATTGGTTAGTCTATAAATTAAGTTTAAGAAAGTGGAAAATGCACATCGCAATTGAAATGTCTTGTTTTGACCGACCAACAGTCCAACCAAAGACATCCAGTTTAATTTAATGTTGAGGCACAAGAAAGCCTAAAGTGTCAAAGAAGTAACCATCAAATGTTAAAAAGAAAATGAAGCCATGATAATACTAACAAAAAAGTGTCCCTTTGAGTTTCAGTCGTTCGATTAATTAACTAATAGCTGGAGCTCAACCTCAATGGTTTCTGCTCTCTTTTATTACGCAACGCCATTAAAACCGCACCTTCCTGCTATGATCTTGAACAATACTACAACACATAATTGTAGTTTCTGGTCGTAGTTATACAAACATGAAGTCTGAGAGGCTACAATACTCTCAAGTGCCAATAGATGTAAGTGCGATGGCTGCAGTTCCCAGTTGCACCGAAATCACATTGAACAGCGCAATGACTTCAATTTAGTAGTTTAAAAAGTCCAGAGTGATGGCTTTTAACCGGAATAGACTAATATTAAGAAACATTAAAGACTTCAGCACATTCAACACAAGGTTACACCGAGTGACTACACTTTGGTTTGAGAAACAAAAGGCCACAAAAGTGCAGCCGTCAACTCTCCTCAGCAGTCACTTTGTAATTGCGTCAATCATATATATATATATGTGTGTGTGTATATATATATATATATATATATATATATGTGTGTATATGTGTGTATATATGTTTATATATATATATATATGTGTATATGTATGTATATATGTATATATGTGTATATATATGTGTATGTATGTATATGTATGTATATGTATGTATATATATATATGTGTGTATATGTATATATAAAATATATGAACATTTGTGTAACTTGGAACTGATTTAAACATAATAACAGTAATAAAACCTTAGTTTAAATACAAAACAGTATTCTGCACCAAACAAATAATAATAATAATAATAATAATAATAAATAATTAAATAAATGAATAAGAAAGTTCTGCTAAAATGCCAATACACGGTAACAGTATATTCTATATCCAAAATATATATAAACAACTTTTACCAGTTGTGTAGTTGTGTTTTAGACATTCCACGTCGTAGTTGGGTGTGAACTGTTTTCTCCAATGCATGTGTTGCTACAGCGTGATGGTGATTAAAGCTTTCAATGACGTTTGTCCAGTTACTAAAACCGTTTAAGCAGAAGGCTGGGACTTTTTTTTTATGGTGTATGCTTCACTCAAAAAAACATTTTTCAATGTAAGACCTCACCTGGAGCGCTGGTGGTCCAGCTGCTGCTTCCTGCTGCACTGCACCTGCACCGAGTTTCTGAGTTCCCTGAATGCATCATCTCCAAAGGATGCAGGTTTGCACTGTGTGGTAGTTAGCCTGCTAACGTTACTAGCTAACCCTAACTAACAAAAACTCGGGCTTCTTGGTAGCTACTTACCCTCTGGCTGGAGAACACACTTCGGATATCTCTTTTCTTTTTTGGTGTCATTTTCCTTTCTACAAAGCACAACAGGGTCAACATATCAATGCTGAGACCAAACGAAATACTAATATGAGGCTTTATTAACTCCTGTCGTATTTAGTATCTTACCGTGACTCCTGCCGGTCACGATTCACGGAGTGTTTCTGACTCTTCAGCCAATTAAATGACAGCGTCTTGTCTCGCGGTGGAAAACATAGTATATAACATATAATAATATATAATATAAATAATAATCGTATAAATAATTGTGCACAATATATTTGCAAACTCATTCGTATTATTGTCTATACTATAGATAATAATACGAATGAGTTTGCAAATATATTACGTGCAAATGACGTGTAAGAAGTGACTTCTTCCCGTTATGCCGAGGACATGCGCGACCCTGGGAAATAAACCTTCAGCGGGGAGATGTTCCAGTTGTAAAATGAGACAACAATATCCTATTTCTGATGTTCATTTGTGTCTTATTTTCCCCAAGTCTCCTGGTAGAATAGGTTGGCCCTAGTGTAAAAGAAAGAAGAACAATAGACTTTAGACTTTACTCTTTGTTTCTGGTCAAATGCAGAAATAATAATAACAGTAATAATTGTACCTCTACATTCTACCTAACAGTTTCAAGAAGTTGAGAGGGGAAATGTCTCTTAATCTGCAAAGTGGTTATCTGTCAAATAAATGAAGTAGTTTAGTCGGAAGACCATAAACTTGAGCCCGTCATTTATTTATCATACATCTGCCAATCATAAACTAGTAGTAGATGTGCAACAACGTAAAGCACATAATAACGCTCAATATGCTGCGTGATTAATTAATAATAATAATAATAATAATACATTGAATTTATATAGCGCTTTTCAAAACACACAAAGACGCCTAAATTACAACGAGAGCATCATTTTAATCTACAATATTGCACGATAATAAAGTATATTTCATGTACCATCCCGTTTGGCTTTACAGCTCATAGCTTTACTGAATAGCAACAGATCACCGACAAATACAATAATAATAACTCTAGTATGAATCAGATACAAATATATATTTGACAAATGTGGGGAAATAACGAATACTTCTTATACTCTCGTTCTATATATTGCTCAATCGCACGCAAGCCCGTGCGTCAATGCCATGGTAACCGGACCGAGGTATTTAAGGGCCGCGGACGTTCTGATTCGGCCCTTTGCACTTTGGACTTTAACCTGAGCGGAACCCTGAGAACCCTCCTGTGAACCCAAAACTGTGAAGGAAAACTATTTGATTTTTGAACTGAGACTTTTTGTTGGAAACTAAACTTGTTGGCGAACAGAACTACTAGATCACGACTATCGAGAGCATCAGAGACCCTGAGAAAGGCCTTCCGACGACTCCAGACCGACAACGAGCCCCTGCTGAAGGGACCGGGCTGTGACTTGGACCATAACTGTGCAGGTAAGACCATTTTTATGTTTAATTTATCATTTTTATTAATAATGTATCCCGTTAAATCATTAAAACTGTTCTCAGTTTAGAAATCAGTCAAACTTTTTGAGTTTTAAGGTTAAGAATTCACAGAATGACGTCAGGCAATTTGGGGAAAAAAGATATTTGTGAAAAGTGACACTCGGTCGATGATTTTCTCCTGTAAAATGATTTCTGAGGGGCAGAATGTCTTTAAAATTTCGGGAGATGTGCGGAATGTGCTAAGAATTAGTGTAGAGGTTCCAAAACCCTGTTATTTTGGTTTGAAGGAATCAAAACGTCGAATATTAATATTGAAATTACAGAAAAAAGATGGCGCCTGAGCCATATTTATAGAATTCTAAAATCCAATATGTAAAATGCATAAATTATGCTCCATGGAAACCATATGGAACGTTCGGGTGTTCGGATAGAATCCAGCGGTCACGTGACCTGCACGCGACCCTGAGTTGCTTTGTTTTGATTGTTGAAACGTAACTTATTGTACACACATGTGCTCCTTTTACTTTATCATATTAAAGGAGTGATTTATTTAACATTTAACATTGAAATGCACGTTGCTCGTTGTTGCGGTGCTTTGTTTCCACGGGGACGAGAGAGCGATCTGTTAAGTAACTGTATGGGAGTGCACGTGCGCGCGCTGCCTCCAGCGTCTCCTCCGCGCGCTCTGAGATGCACCTCGTGAACTGGAGAATGATGAGTTATAAACGAAAGAGGTTACTGTGGTCATGTTGGATTAATATCGCCATGTTTCACTGTGCGTCATGACGCACGTGGTTTATGTACATTAAACACGTTCATGCCGTTTATTGCTAACCATTAATCGTTTTTTTTCACAAATACCGAAGTCCTGACACTTGTTTGGTCCAGAATAAATGTCTTTGAGAGCTCACGAGAGCTCAACTGTCCGTTAATTGACCACAAAAAGCCGTGCGTGAAAGGTACACCAAACTTTATGAAGCCCTCTTCATGTGAAACTAATTAATTATGAACCCTACCTTGTTGTTTGGGACATATACAAATAGTAATGCTCACAATATCAATAACGATAATAATTATTATGATTATTGCCATTGGAATAAATCTATATTATGTAGTCAAAATGTCCATCTTTGTGAAAACGATTTTTTAAATATTAACAAAATGTATTAACAACAATGTTTATCATTATGTGTCACATGGAAGCATCATGACTTTATTCTGATGACCTCATCATGTTTAAACTAACAGAGGAAGAACTGCACATATGTTTGATATCACTGTTAAATGTTTAAAGGCACGGGCCTCTTGTATGTGGTCTGTTGTTGTTAGTTTAAGGATATGCTGTCGTTTTTTATTATTTATAATAATAATATATTATTGCTAAAAACAAAAATCAGAAATATTTATTATGATAAATCCTTACGGTTTTAACCTTTCCCTCTTAGCTGGTGTGAACTACATCATGGGGCGCCCTGCAAGAGACCCCATCGGGATCGCCTTATTAGACGACGAAGGTAATCAAGTTGAGGCTGAGATTGTATTTGTGGGACCGGCTGTGGGTGCGGGTCGCGCTGGGTTCCCTCCCCAGGTCCTATTTGATGACGACGAGGGAGAGCACGACGACTGGGACAGCGAGGACGAGTGGGACACCGAGGACGAGGAAGAAGAGATGGACATCTTCTTCTTCCTCATGCTCGGTGCGGGACTGGACGAAGAGGACCCTCCCCACCGTCCTCCCAACCCCCCCTTCCAGAGGCCAGAAGAGTCTGCACCCTCCGCCAAGAGGCCCAGAGAAGAGGACGACGGGGACTCTGCACCCTCCACGTCAGGCCTCGGATCCTCCGCCAAGAGGGCCAGAGAAGAGGACGGGGACCGCGCAACCTTCAGAAGATACTGGCAGAGGGATGAGGACAGCGACTCGGATTGAGACCGACAACCTGTTTGCTGCAGGATTTTAAACCTTTATGTCTGGCAGGACTGATGAAGCGCCAGACAGCCTTCCCTCGCGTCTGGCGGGGTTGGCAATAGGTTTCATCCTGTAGCAGAGGTTTTAGTCGGGAACATCCTGAAGAAGCTCCGCCCCCAGTTGTGTACTTTGGAGTCCCAGAGACGGGAGGACGCAGTACAGTCATTCATTACTCCGGTTCTTCACTGTGAAGTATTTTTACCATCAAACCACCAAATCGTCGGAGCACATTTTTAAGGAGGCTTAATCTTGTCAAACCGACCACAGATTTGATGTCTAAACAACCAACTTCTCACCTAAAAAGGTAGACAAGTACAGACAAGAATACATTTTCAGAAACAACCATGGTCTGCAGCCTCCACGTCAGGCCTCAGATCCTCCACAAACAGAACACACTGGCAGTGGGATGAGGACAGCGACTCGGATTGAGACCGACAGCCTGTTTGCTGCAGGATTTTAAACCTTTATGTCTGGCAGGACTGATGAAGCGCCAGACAGCCTTCCCTCGCGTCTGGCGGGGTTGGCAATAGGTTTCATCCTGTAGCAGAGGTTTTAGTGCGGAACATCCTGAAGAAGCTCCGCCCCCAGTTGTGTACTTTGGAGATCCAGAGACAGGAGGACGCAGTATGGTCATTCTGCAATTAGAAACTTTGGAACAGTACTTTTACTGCGACTTATGATGTTTCACAAGTCCACCAGAGTAAAGTACAGACAAGAACACATTTTGAGAAACGACCATGATCTCCTCCCTCCACTTCAGGCCTCGGGTCCTACACCAAGAGGAACAGAGAAGAGGCCTACAAGGAGTCTCCACCCTCCACTTCAGGCCTCAGCTTCTCCACAAAGAAGAGGAGGGAGGTCCAGAGGTTTCTCAATACCAAGTACACCAAGTATGGACTTGTGTACTTCGGAGTTTGGACTTGGGAGTCCAGACTCCCATCGACGGGAGGCACAGTACGGTCATTCTGCAATTAGAACAGCAGCTCACTTGATGACATCATCACCTCAGCTGTTCTTGCTAATGAGTTTACTCCGGTTCTTCACTGTGACGTATTTTTACCATCAAACCACCAAATCGTCGGAGCACATTTTTAAGGAGGCTTAATCTTGTCAAACCGACCACAGATTTGATGTCTAAACAACCAACTTCTCACCTAAAAAGGTAGACAAGTACAGACAAGAATACATTTTCAGAAACAACCATGGTCTGCAGCCTCCACGTCAGGCCTCAGATCCTCCACAAACAGAACACACTGGCAGTGGGATGAGGACAGCGACTCGGATTGAGACCGACAGCCTGTTTGCTGCAGGATTTTAAACCTTTATGTCTGGCAGGACTGATGAAGCGCCAGACAGCCTTCCCTCGCGTCTGGCGGGGTTGGCAATAGGTTTCATCCTGTAGCAGAGGTTTTAGTCGGGAACATCCTGAAGAAGCTCCGCCCCCAGTTGTGTACTTTGGCGATCCAGAGACGGGAGGACGCAGTACAGTCATTCAATACTCGGGTTCTTCACTGTGAAGTATTTTTACCATCAAACCACCAAATCGTCGGAGCACAGTTTTAAGGAGGCTTAATCTTGACAAACCGACCACAGATTTGATGTCTAAACAACTAACTTCTCGTCTAAAAAAAATCATAAAGTATTTCAAAATGTAACTTTCAGTTGTCTGTTGTCTTCTCCACATTTGTTCACTGTTGCTGGTGCGAAATGCATTCTGGGATATTTGGCTGTCCCAGCTACGGACATTTCATTTACGATGTATCGCCGGTAAAGTGGGCGGAGCAAGTCACATCCGGGTATTTGGACCATGGTTGGCTAGACGGGGACTTTGAATTGGAACAACTTGACAGACTCATGATGTTTCACAAGTTCACAAGAACAGACGAGAACGCATTTTGAGAAACGACCATGATCTCCACCCTCCACTTCAGGCCTCGGGTCCTACACCAAGAGGAACAGAGAAGAGGCCTACAAGGAGTCTCCACCCTCCACTTCAGGCCTCAGCTTCTCCACAAAGAAGAGGAGGGAGGTCCAGAGGTTTCTCAATACCAAGTACACCAAGTATGGACTTGTGTACTTCGGAGTTTGGACTTGGGAGTCCAGACTCCCATCGACGGGAGGACGCAGTACGGTCATTCTGCAATTAGAACAGCAGCTCACTTGATGACATCATCACCTCAGCTGTTCTTGCTAATGAGTTTACTCCGGTTCTTCACTGTGACGTATTTTTACCATCAAACCACCAAATCGTCGGAGCACATTTTTAAGGAGGCTTAATCTTGTCAAACCGACCACAGATTTGATGTCTAAACAACCAACTTCTCACCTAAAAAAATCCGTAAGTAGTATTTCGAAATGTTCATCTTTCAGAATTTAGCTACGTCGCCTGGACTCACGAGCCCCCGTCTCAGCGGCGCCATGTTGGAGTTTTCCCCAGAGAAGAAGGGGGTCGTCTCCCTGTGGGTTGCGGGGGAGTAAAGATCTGACTGTTGTTTGTGCTTATGCACCGAACAGCAGTTCAGAGTATCCGGCCTTCTTGGAGTCGGTGGGAGGGGTCCGGGAAAGGGCGCCGCCCGCCGACTCCATATTTCTCGACTGTGCTCGAACTATCGGGGTATCACACTACTCAGGTCTCCGTGGAAAGCTGATGCCGAGGTGCTGGAGAGAAGGCTCCGACCGTTAGTCGAACCTCAGATTTAAGAGGAGCAGTGCGTATTCCATCCCGGTCGTGAAACAGTGGACCAGCTCTTTACCCCCGCAAGACTACTGGAGGGGTCCTGGGAGTTTGCCCAACCAGTCTACATGTGTTTTGTGGATTTGGAGAAGGCTTTCATCTGGGTTCCTCTGGGGTTTTTGTGGGAGGTGCTGCGGGAGTATGGGCCGGACTATCCGGTCTCTGTACGACTGCAGTAGGAGCTGTGCTTGTATTCTCTGCATTAAATCAGATTTGTTCTCGGTGTTCATTTGAGTCTCTCTGTTTATTTTTATAGTCAGGTGAAGGTGGCTGAACCAGACAGATGTGTGATAAAAACTACTAACGAGTCTCCAAGTCTCTTTTACTCAGGTATCGATGGCTGTGACGCAAGAAGCAACATCCAGGGTCTCCTTGACGACGGAGCAGATGAGAAGGACTGAGGACCACAGGAGCAGATGAGAAGGACTGAGGACCACAGGACCAGATGAGAAGGACGGAGGACCACAGGACCAGATGAGAAGGACTGAGGACCACAGGACCAGATGAGAAGGACGGAGGACCACAGGACCAGATGAGAAGGACGGAGGACCACAGGACCAGATGGAGAGCGGCAGTCGCCTTTCTTTCAGTGGGCTGAGTAAGTAATTCCTCTCCAAGACTACAGAAGTATCAGTCATACGATTCCATCATTTGAGGCCAGATTCAACACAACAATGTAAATGCTGTGTAGTTGAGTACAAACATATTAATCTCTTGTGTTTGTGTCTCACAGGGCAGGACTCCTCTGGGCTTTTGTCTCTCTCTTGAGGAAGCTGAAGGTGGACATCAACCAACTCGTTAACCCAGGACGTCCCAGACCCACAGCCGACCTCTGAACCCCTCACAGCACCCCAGAGAGTCCGAGACCTAGTGAGTAAGGTCCTCCCTGCCCCTCCACCCCGACACCACCCGCCCCACCCGCCAGCCGAGAGGACGAGGAGGGTCCCGTCCCCACCAGCACAGAGGACGTAGTTTGTTTCCATCTGCTGAAGAAGCAGAACCATCTAAACCATCTACTGAACAAGAAATAATCCTTCCAAAAGCTTTAAAGTATTTTATTTGTCAATACAATGAACAAAATACAGAATGTTCATGTACACTGCCTGTACAATATTTCTACAAAATAAAGAAATGTATTGAAAATAACTACAAGGTACATTTGTGTTTTTACTATACAACAAACAGAGGTCCGGCTCAAAGAGTATTGCCAGGTACATACTGGCCTAAATAGATCCATGAAACATTTGAGATGTCACGATATCAAAAGGAAATTATTATTTATGAGATGACAAGGGCATCTCATAATTGCCAAGGTCACGGCTGAGACGTGCATTGTGCCAGATGGAGTTCACACAAAATGATACGACCACAAATCTGAGACAAAAGTGACTTTCTGCAACGTAACGTGAACACAGACAGCTGATATGATGATGTCATGCCTCTAAATGAGAAGAAGCAGCAGGTAACCTCTGTGTTAAGGACCTGCCACAGAAATGAACTCTATAACTAACTAACTAACTAACTGTCTGACTGTCTCTCACTCTCTCTCTCTCTCTCTCTCTCTGTCAGTGATGCAATATGCATGGCATTAGCTTTGCTCAATCTTCCTTATACATTTAGATTCAGATTGATAATATGAAAATCAAGCGAGTGTCCAGTTAAATTGTGAAACCCTGAATTATAATCTGTATGTCAGAGGGGTGCTGTTTCAACTCTTTTTGGGAGGCTGTTGTTATTGATAGCATTGTGTCAAAATGTGGTGCAATAACAATAATAATGTTTTCTCCTGCATTCAGGTGGACAAAATATCAGATGCAGCTTTATTTCAGTCCAATGCAACACCACCCATTCAAAGCACTGCCTCGGCCACATTGGTGGATACATTCAGACTCCTCTTTTAACCAATCTTAATGATTATTTTATATACTGTTGTGTAGCAAACATGTGTGACAGGTTAGGCATGTAGGGTGTGACCAGGTTAATTTGATAGATTTTCAGATGCCCAAATAAGTATGTCAGAGCAAATTAGGTAACATGTCGGTTATATCGGTTTAATTATGTTAGGAGAAACTCCTCGTGTTTAGTACGTTAACAAAAATTGAAAATATGTTAAATATAATGTGGTGGGGTTAAAAGTACAACATATTTATAAAATCTTGTAGAAGGACTATACAATATGTTCGTAGCCTCTTTGTACCAGTCACTCAAAGTTGAGTAAATGGACTTTCATTTTCCACCACTATTTTACTTTACGGCTCTAAATATCAGGATGTTTTTCAATACATTTTAATTATTATTATACAATTAATTTTGCCAGAAGCTTAGTCAGAATTGGGAGGCCATAGAAACTGTGTACAGTAGCCTTTATGTATAAAAAACGAATTCTAATGAGATCAACTCTCGAGCATTTTGCTTCAAATTCTTTACATCTTACATTAGTACATTTCTGCATTTCTTTGTTGTAAATTCATTTTTTTCTTTTGTTGTTTTAGGTATTTTATTAGAAATAAAGTGCCACACATTCAAAACGTTATGTTACAGATCTTAGCAATCGAATAAAAAGACACGAGTTCAAAACAGTTTTTAGTAATTCTCTCATCATTTTATTTCCATGCGCCTTCATTTAAAAAAAGAGAATATCACATCTCAACGGCCGGTTCACTCTCTCGTCCTACTTTTCTCTGTCTCTTGGGTTGATGGCCACTAGAGATCCCCTGTCCCAAATTGCCCCGAGGGTTCTTTGTAAACAGAAGGGGGGTCATAATGGTCATTTCTTCACCTGGGTTCTCCCTGCTATGACGTGTCAAAGTGGCTGCTGTGAAAAGGGGGTGCATTTACAGCCGTGTGGGCAGCTTCAGAGCCAGACACAAACACACTCTGTGGAGAGAATGGGGGACTAGAAATGAACACCAGATACATGTCATACAATTGATGAGCATTAACAGAAACAGCGGAAGTTTCTATTCTATATTTGTACATTAGAAGTCTAAGAAGTATATTATTTCCTAATATGATAATGTAGGACATTCTATATCTGAAATCATTCACACGCGTTGTTCTTACTGTATACTACCATGGTTTATTGTGTCTGTTTTATACTGTTGTTCAGTTGGTGCACAGAGTCCAATGGAATCAGAGCAATGTCAAATGTAGGAAATAAGTAATAATCATCAACCGAGTGATTTAAAACAGCTTAGAATAAAGACACATTCCTACACAGTGGTGAAAAAATAAATCTTAAGTAAGTGGTTTATACTTCTACTCGTCTGACAAGCAGTGGAGTAAAGAAGAATACAAATGAAATACTCAAGTTTAAGACTTTGTCCATTTGTATTTTTAGATCTTCCCTAAATTCCCCAAACATTTGTATTAGATAATGCCTCATTTGCATATACAAACATCTAATTTTAGAAAACTATTAATACTAGATAATTGTCCTAAAGTATGTAATCAACTGGGGAAGTTTTGTGGTGATATTATCTTTTCTATATTCACATGTTGTTATGGTTTGTCTCTGACCCCAAGCGCACGACAACAGGAAGGTTTAGTTCTAGCCGAACACACGGCGTAGTTTATTGAGCACAACAAGTCGCTGGGAAAAGAAACACAAAAAACTCAAAGTGTCCCCTTAGTCAACGGGTGATCGAACATCAAACCCAAAAAAATCCAAGAAAATACTCCACACAAAAAAGTCAGCAAAGACACGAGGAAAAGTTCAGTGAAGACACAGGGAGGAAACTCCACGGACATTATGGCACGAACTCGCAACGTCAGCACAGACAGTCCTGATCTTTATCATTATTTTACAAATCTCCACTTACATCAAACTTTCCAGTTTCATTCCTTTCTATATTCTAAAGGTTTTTCCAGATGGATTTGTCCATGTATATCATTCAAAGCCTGATTTATACAATGTTATTCCCAAAAACATGGTGGAAATGGATGTGTCTATGGTTATGGTCATTAATGCTCATATTTTCTCATATTCCCAAAGTCAAAGAGCACATCCAGATAAGTGAAATCTCTTTTGACAAGTGGTAAGCAAAAGGTTTTCTCCGTTTCATTAATAAAGGAAACCGTCTCTGACCTGATTGAAGTGTCGGTGCAGGAGGCAGCTGGCGAGGGAGGAGGCTCCTTTGACCAGCTTGAAGAAGCTTGTGCTTCCATGGACTGACCGGAGGACGTCACCGTCGTTGAGTTTCAGCAGCACGTTGTACTGGCGAAGCTCCGCCTCCAGGGGGCAGCAGACTGGACGCACGGCCACGTCCTGGTACATTTCTTTAAGACTCTGGAGGCACAATGTTCTCGTTGTTGATCTTGGCTTCAAAAGCTGACATGCGCTCCTCGCAGAGGTGTTGGGCTCAGTGCACGTGGAAGCGCGTGCACTTCTCAATCAGCGACATTGTGTGAGTGCAGCACAGGTGGTGCTGGGTGATGTCCTGGGACACCTCGGACAATGTCAAAAGAAAAAACATTTATAATATATATTTTAATGCTTAATAAAAGAAAACAACATAAACTCCATGTCACAGCACAATTTATCCATCTAGGATATGCCGTGACTTCAAGATATTGGAAGTACATATGTGCATTGGCATACATATTATAAATTGCTGATCCCCAAAAATAACATTGGAAACCCGTAACAGAGGCAGACAGCCTCCAATCTGCAGGGCCTTTGATGTCGAGTGGAGTCTTTCTCCACAGATGATGTATGCAAATGATCAGTGCTGAAAAGATTGAATTCATCAATAAGACAATCAACAGAAATACTGTTTTTGATAATCTATTCACAAGACTGGACACTTGCTGGTTCCCTCTTCTTTGTGTCAGTGTGCTGCTTCTCTGCATTATATAATTAAGTGTTATTTAGGTTCTGGACTATCGATCAGACAAAGTAAACTTCCTAAAGAAGTCAGCTCGAGGAAATTGGGATGATTTATAGACCTGTGGATAAAAAAAATGTATACAAGTTGAACCAAAACAAAGTGTTTGTGTGAAAGAGCATCACGGAACTGGTGAGGAACCCGATTGGTAAGTTGTGTAAGATCCAGAAGACTGACCCTGGCCCTAAAACGGGGAACATATGAAGATACATGGATTTTGCATTAATTAAGGTACTCAGACCTTAATGTTATTTACTTTGGTGGTTTTACTCGAGTAGCTTTCAACACAAGTGATAAGAAACCCAAACGAGCGTATACCTGCAGGTGGTTGGAGGGTCTGAGCAGCTCACGGGTCACCAGGTCGCTGCAGGTCGTGCACCCTGCAGTCAAGCCAGGGCGTAGGTTTGGCTCAGCAATGGTAGGGACACTGTCAGCCCCCCACCATATAAAAACAACATAGTAAATATTATGTTGAACAGGCAAACTTTATTAAAATATATTAACATTTGTGTAACTTGGAACTGATTTAAACATAATAACAGTAATAAAACCTTAGTTTAAATACAAAACAGTATTCTGCACCAAACAAATAATAATAATAATAATAATAATAAATAAATGAATAAGAAAGTTCTGCTAAAATGCCAATACACAGTAACAGTATATTCTATATCCAAAATATATATAAACAACTTTTACCAGTTGTGTAGTGAAAAAAATACAAAAGAAATTAGAACATTTTAAATAAATCTATCATAATTTTAATTACACAGGGCCTTGCCTCCTGTTGTGTTTTAGACATTCCACGTCGTAGTTGGGTGTGAACTGTTTTCTCCAATGCATGTGTTGCTACAGCGTGATGGTGATTAAAGCTTTCAATGACGTTTGTCCAGTTACTAAAACCGTTTAAGCAGAAGGCTGGGACTTTTTTTTTATGGTGTATGCTTCACTCAAAAAAAAGTACATTTTTCAATGTAAGACCTCACCTGGAGCGCTGGTGGTCCAGCTGCTGCTTCCTGCTGCACTGCACCTGCACCGAGTTTCTGAGTTCCCTGAATGCATCTCCAAAGGATGCAGGTTTGCACTGTGTGGTAGTTAGCCTGCTAACGTTACTAGCTAACCCTAACTAACAACAACACGGGCTTCTTGGTAGCTACTTACCCTCTGGCTGGTGAACACACTTCGGATATCTCTTTTCTTTTTTGGTGTCATTTTCCTTTCTACAAAGCACAACAGGGTCAACATATCAATGCTGAGACCAAACGAAATACTAATATGAGGCTTTATTAACTCCTGTCGTATTTAGTATCTCACCGTGACTCCTGCCGGTCACGATTCACGGAGTGTTTCTGACTCTTCAGCCAATTAAATGACAGCGTCTTGTCTCGCGGTGGAAAACATAGTATATAACATATAATAATATATAATATAAATAATAATCGTATAAATAATTGTGCACAATATATTTGCAAACTCATTCGTATTATTGTCTATACTATAGATAATAATACGAATGAGTTTGCAAATATATTACGTGTAAGAAGTGACTTCTTCCCGTTATGCCGAGGACATGCGCGACCCTGGGAAATAAACCTTCAGCGGGGAGATGTTCCAGTTGTAAAATGAGACAACAATATCCTATTTCTGATGTTCATTTGTGTCTTATTTTCCCCAAGTCTCCTGGTAGAATAGGTTGGCCCTAGTGTAAAAGAAAGAAGAACAATAGACTTTAGACTTTACTCTTTGTTTCTGGTCAAATGCAGAACTAATAATAACAGTAATAATTGTACCTCTACATTCTACCTAACAGTTTCAAGAAGTTGAGAGGGGAAATGTCTCTTAATCTGCAAAGTGGTTATCTGTCAAATAAATGAAGTAGTTTAGTCGGAAGACCATAAACTTGAGCCCGTCATTTATTTATCATACATCTGCCAATCATAAACTAGTAGTAGATGTGCAACAACGTAAAGCACATAATAACGCTCAATATGCTGCGTGATTAATTAATAATAATAATAATAATAATACATTGAATTTATATAGCGCTTTTCAAAACACACAAAGACGCCTAAATTACAACGAGAGCATCATTTTAATCTACAATATTGCACGATAATAAAGTATATTTCATGTACCATCCCGTTTGGCTTTACAGCTCATAGCTTTACTGAATAGCAACAGATCACCGACAAATACAATAATAATAACTCTAGTATGAATCAGATACAAATATATATTTGACAAATGTGGGGAAATAACGAATACTTCTTATACTCTCGTTCTATATATTGCTCAATCGCACGCAAGCCCGTGCGTCAATGCCATGGTAACCGGACCGAGGTATTTAAGGGCCGCGGACGTTCTGATTCGTCCCTTTGCACTTTGGACTTTAACCTGAGCGGAACCCTGAGAACCCTCCTGTGAACCCAAAACTGTGAAGGAAAACTATTTGATTTTTGAACTGAGACTTTTTGTTGGAAACTAAACTTGTTGGCGAACAGAACTACTAGATCACGACTATCGAGAGCATCAGAGACCCTGAGAAAGGCCTTCCGACGACTCCAGACCGACAACGAGCCCCTGCTGAAGGGACCGGGCTGTGACTTGGACCATAACTGTGCAGGTAAGACCATTTTTATGTTTAATTTATCATTTTTATTAATAATGTATCCCGTTAAATCATTAAAACTGTTCTCAGTTTAGAAATCAGTCAAACTTTTTGAGTTTTAAGGTTAAGAATTCACAGAATGACGTCAGGCAATTTGGGGAAAAAAGATATTTGTGAAAAGTGACACTCGGTCGATGATTTTCTCCTGTAAAATTATTTCTGAGGGGCAGAATGTCTTTAAAATTTCGGGAGATGTGCGGAATGTGCTAAGAATTAGTGTAGAGGTTCCAAAACCCTGTTATTTTGGTTTGAAGGAATCAAAACGTCGAATATTAATATTGAAATTACAGAAAAAAGATGGCGCCTGAGCCATATTTATAGAATTCTAAAATCCAATATGAAAAATGCATAAATTATGCTCCATGGAAACCATATGGAACGTTCGGGTGTTCGGATAGAATCCAGCGGTCACGTGACCTGCACGCGACCCTGAGTTGCTTTGTTTTGATTGTTGAAACCTAACTTATTGTACACACATGTGCTCCTTTTACTTTATCATATTAAAGGAGTGATTTATTTAACATTTAACATTGAAATGCACGTTGCTCGTTGTTGCGGTGCTTTGTTTCCACGGGGACGAGAGAGCGATCTGTTAAGTAACTGTATGGGAGTGCACGTGCGCGCGCTGCCTCCAGCGTCTCCTCCACGCGCTCTGAGATGCACCTCGTGAACTGGAGAATGATGAGTTATAAACGAAAGAGGTTACTGTGGTCATGTTGGATTAATATCGCCATGTTTCACTGTGCGTCATGACGCACGTGGTTTATGTACATTAAACACGTTCATGCCGTTTATTGCTAACCATTAATCGTTTTTTTCACAAACACCGAAGTCCTGACACTTGTTTGGTCCAGAATAAATGTCTTTGAGAGTTCACGAGAGCTCAACTGTCCGTTAATTGACCACAAAAAGCCGTGCGTGAAAGGCACACCAAACTTTATGAAGCCCTCTTCATGTGAAACTAATTAATTATGAACCCTACCTTGTTGTTTGGGACATATACAAATAGTAATGCTCACAATATCAATAACGATAATAATTATTATGATTATTGCCATTGGAATAAATCTATATTATGTAGTCAAAATGTCCATCTTTGTGAAAACGATTTTTTAAATATTAACAAAATGTATTAACAACAATGTTTATCATTATGTGTCACATGGAAGCATCATGACTTTATTCTGATGACCTCATCATGTTTAAACTAACAGAGGAAGAACTGCACATATGTTTGATATCACTGTTAAATGTTTAAAGGCACGGGCCTCTTGTATGTGGTCTGTTGTTGTTAGTTTAAGGATATGCTGTCGTTTTTTATTATTTATAATAATAATATATTATTGCTAAAAACAAAAATCAGAAATATTTATTATGATAAATCCTTACGGTTTTAACCTTTCCCTCTTAGCTGGTGTGAACTACATCATGGGGCGCCCTGCAAGAGACCCCATCGGGATCGCCTTATTAGACGACGAAGGTAATCAAGTTGAGGCTGAGATTGTATTTGTGGGACCGGCTGTGGGTGCGGGTCGCGCTGGGTTCCCTCCCCAGGTCCTATTTGATGACGACGAGGGAGAGCACGACGACTGGGACAGCGAGGACGAGTGGGACACCGAGGACGAGGAAGAAGAGATGGACATCTTCTTCTTCCTCATGCTCGGTGCGGGACTGGACGAAGAGGACCCTCCCCACCGTCCTCCCAACCCCCCCTTCCAGAGGCCAGAAGAGTCTGCACCCTCCGCCAAGAGGCCCAGAGAAGAGGACGACGGGGACTCTGCACCCTCCACGTCAGGCCTCGGATCCTCCGCCAAGAGGGCCAGAGAAGAGGACGGGGACCGCGCAACCTTCAGAAGATACTGGCAGAGGGATGAGGACAGCGACTCGGATTGAGACCGACAACCTGTTTGCTGCAGGATTTTAAACCTTTATGTCTGGCAGGACTGATGAAGCGCCAGACAGCCTTCCCTCGCGTCTGGCGGGGTTGGCAAAAGGTTTCATCCTGTAGCAGAGGTTTTAGTCGGGAACATCCTGAAGAAGCTCCGCCCCCAGTTGTGTACTTTGGAGTCCCAGAGACGGGAGGACGCAGTACAGTCATTCATTACTCCGGTTCTTCACTGTGAAGTATTTTTACCATCAAACCACCAAATCGTCGGAGCACATTTTTAAGGAGGCTTAATCTTGTCAAACCGACCACAGATTTGATGTCTAAACAACCAACTTCTCACCTAAAAAGGTAGACAAGTACAGACAAGAATGCATTTTCAGAAACAACCATGGTCTGCAGCCTCCACGTCAGGCCTCAGATCCTCCACAAACAGAACACACTGGCAGTGGGATGAGGACAGCGACTCGGATTGAGACCGACAGCCTGTTTGCTGCAGGATTTTAAACCTTTATGTCTGGCAGGACTGATGAAGCGCCAGACAGCCTTCCCTCGCGTCTGGCGGGGTTGGCAATAGGTTTCATCCTGTAGCAGAGGTTTTAGTCGGGAACATCCTGAAGAAGCTCCGCCCCCAGTTGTGTACTTTGGAGATCCAGAGACAGGAGGACGCAGTATGGTCATTCTGCAATTAGAAACTTTGGAACAGTACTTTTACTGCGACTTATGATGTTTCACAAGTCCACCAGAGTAAAGTACAGACAAGAACACATTTTGAGAAACGACCATGATCTCCACCCTCCACTTCAGGCCTCGGGTCCTACACCAAGAGGAACAGAGAAGAGGCCTACAAGGAGTCTCCACCCTCCACTTCAGGCCTCAGCTTCTCCACAAAGAAGAGGAGGGAGGTCCAGAGGTTTCTCAATACCAAGTACACCAAGTATGGACTTGTGTACTTCGGAGTTTGGACTTGGGAGTCCAGACTCCCATCGACGGGAGGACGCAGTACGGTCATTCTGCAATTAGAACAGCAGCTCACTTGATGACATCATCACCTCAGCTATTCTTGCTAATGAGTTTACTCCGGTTCTTCACTGTGACGTATTTTTACCATCAAACCACCAAATCGTCGGAGCACATTTTTAAGGAGGCTTAATCTTGTCAAACCGACCACAGATTTGATGTCTAAACAACTAACTTCTCACCTAAAAAGGTACACAAGTACAGACAAGAATACATTTTCAGAAACAACCATGGTCTGCAGCCTCCACGTCAGGCCTCAGATCCTCCACAAACAGAACACACTGGCAGTGGGATGAGGACAGCGACTCGGATTGAGACCGACAGCCTGTTTGCTGCAGGATTTTAAACCTTTATGTCTGGCAGGACTGATGAAGCGCCAGACAGCCTTCCCTCGCGTCTGGCGGGGTTGGCAATAGGTTTCATCCTGTAGCAGAGGTTTTAGTCGGGAACATCCTGAAGAAGCTCCGCCCCCAGTTGTGTACTTTGGAGATCCAGAGACGGGAGGACGCAGTACAGTCATTCAATACTCGGGTTCTTCACTGTGAAGTATTTTTACCATCAAACCACCAAATCGTCGGAGCACAGTTTTAAGGAGGCTTAATCTTGACAAACCGACCACAGATTTGATGTCTAAACAACTAACTTCTCGCCTAAAAAAAATCATAAAGTATTTCAAAATGTAACTTTCAGTTGTCTGTTGTCTTCTCCACATTTGTTCACTGTTGCTGGTGCGAAATGCATTCTGGGATATTTGGCTGTCCCAGCTACGGACATTTCATTTACGATGCATCGCCGGTAAAGTGGGCGGAGCAAGTCACATCCGGGTATTTGGACCATGGTTGGCTAGACGGGGACTTTGAATTGGAACAACTTGACAGACTCATGATGTTTCACAAGTTCACAAGAACAGACGAGAACACATTTTGAGAAACGACCATGATCTCCTCCCTCCACTTCAGGCCTCGGGTCCTACACCAAGAGGAACAGAGAAGAGGCCTACAAGGAGTTTCCACCCTCCACTTCAGGCCTCAGCTTCTCCACAAAGAAGAGGAGGGAGGTCCAGAGGTTTCTCAATACCAAGTACACCAAGTATGGACTTGTGTACTTCGGAGTTTGGACTTGGGAGTCCAGACTCCCATCGACGGGAGGACGCAGTACGGTCATTCTGCAATTAGAACAGCAGCTCACTTGATGACATCATCACCTCAGCTGTTCTTGCTAATGAGTTTACTCCGGTTCTTCACTGTGACGTATTTTTACCATCAAACCACCAAATCGTCGGAGCACATTTTTAAGGAGGCTTAATCTTGTCAAACCGACCACAGATTTGATGTCTAAACAACCAACTTCTCACCTAAAAAAATCCGTAAGTAGTATTTCGAAATGTTCATCTTTCAGAATTTAGCTACGTCGCCTGGACTCACGAGCCCCCGTCTCAGCGGCGCCATGTTGGAGTTTTCCCCAGAGAAGAAGGGGGTCGTCTCCCTGTGGGTTGCGGGGGAGTAAAGATCTGACTGTTGTTTGTGCTTAGGCACCGAACAGCAGTTCAGAGTATCCGGCCTTCTTGGAGTCGGTGGGAGGGGTCCGGGAAAGGGCGCCGCCCGCCGACTCCATATTTCTCGACTGTGCTCGAACTATCGGGGTATCACACTACTCAGGTCTCCGTGGAAAGCTGATGCCGAGGTGCTGGAGAGAAGGCTCCGACCGTTAGTCGAACCTCAGATTTAAGAGGAGCAGTGCGTATTCCATCCCGGTCGTGAAACAGTGGACCAGCTCTTTACCCCCGCAAGACTACTGGAGGGGTCCTGGGAGTTTGCCCAACTAGTCTACATGTGTTTTGTGGATTTGGAGAAGGCTTTCATCTGGGTTCCTCTGGGGTTTTTGTGGGAGGTGCTGCGGGAGTATGGGCCGGACTATCCGGTCTCTGTACGACTGCAGTAGGAGCTGTGCTTGTATTCTCTGCATTAAATCAGATTTGTTCTCGGTGTTCATTTGAGTCTCTCTGTTTATTTTTATAGTCAGGTGAAGGTGGCTGAACCAGGCAGATGTGTGATAAAAACTACTAACGAGTCTCCAAGTCTCTTTTACTCAGGTATCGATGGCTGTGACGCAAGAAGCAACATCCAGGGTCTCCTTGACGACGGAGCAGATGAGAAGGACTGAGGACCACAGGACCAGATGAGAAGGACGGAGGACCACAGGACCAGATGAGAAGGACGGAGGACCACAGGACCAGATGAGAAGGACGGAGGACCACAGGACCAGATGGAGAGCGGCAGTCGCCTTTCTTTCAGTGGGCTGAGTAAGTAATTCCTCTCCAAGACTACAGAAGTATCAGTCATACGATTCCATCATTTGAGGCCAGATTCAACACAACAATGTAAATGCTGTGTAGTTGAGTACAAACATATTAATCTCTTGTGTTTGTGTCTCACAGGGCAGGACTCCTCTGGGCTTTTGTCTCTCTCTTGAGGAAGCTGAAGGTGGACATCAACCAACTCGTTAACCCAGGACGTCCCAGACCCACAGCCGACCTCTGAACCCCTCACAGCACCCCAGAGAGTCCGAGACCTAGTGAGTAAGGTCCTCCCTGCCCCTCCACCCCGACACCACCCCCCCCACCCCCCCGCCCAGAGGACCAGGAGGGTCCCGTCCCCACCAGCACAGAGGACGTAGTTTGTTTCCATCTGCTGAAGAAGCAGAACCATCTAAACCATCTACTGAACAAGAAATAATCCTTCCAAAAGCTTTAAAGTATTTTATTGTCAATACCATGAACAAAATACAGAATGTTCATGTACACTGCCTGTACAATATTTCTACAAAATAAAGAAATGTATTGAAAATAACTACAAGGTACATTTGTGTTTTTACTATACAACAAACAGAGGTCCGGCTCAAAGAGTATTGCCAGGTACATACTGGCCTAAATAGATCCATGAAACATTTGAGATGTCACGATATCAAAAGGAAATTATTATTTATGAGATGACAAGGGCATCTCATAATTGCCAAGGTCAAGGCTGAGACGTGCATTGTGCCAGATGGAGTTCACACAAAATGATACGACCACAAATCTGAGACAAAAGTGACTTTCTGCAACGTAACGTGAACACAGACAGCTGATATGATGATGTCATGCCTCTAAATGAGAAGAAGCAGCAGGTAACCTCTGTGTTAAGGACCTGCCACAGAAATGAACTCTATAACTAACTAACTAACTAACTGTCTGACTGTCTCTCACTCTCTCTCTCTCTCTCACTCTGTCAGTGATGCAATATGCATGGCATTAGCTTTGCTCAATCTTCCTTATACATTTAGATTCAGATTGATAATATGAAAATCAAGCGAGTGTCCAGTTAAATTGTGAAACCCTGAATTATAATCTGTATGTCAGAGGGGTGCTGTTTCAACTCTTTTTGGGAGGCTGTTGTTATTGATAGCATTGTGTCAAAATGTGGTGCAATAACAATAATAATGTTTTCTCCTGCATTCAGGTGGACAAAATATCAGATGCAGCTTTATTTCAGTCCAATGCAACACCACCCATTCAAAGCACTGCCTCGGCCACATTGGTGGATACATTCAGACTCCTCTTTTAACCAATCTTAATGATTATTTTATATACTGTTGTGTAGCAAACATGTGTGACAGGTTAGGCATGTAGGGTGTGACCAGGTTAATTTGATAGATTTTCAGATGCCTAAATAAGTATGTCAGAGCAAATTAGGTAACATGTCGGTTATATCGGTTTAATTATGTTAGGAGAAACTCCTCGTGTTTAGTACGTTAACAAAAATTGCAAATATGTTAAATATAATGTGGTGGGGTTAAAAGTACAACATATTTATAAAATCTTGTAGAAGGACTATACAATATGTTCGTAGCCTCTTTGTACCAGTCACTCAAAGTTGAGTAAATGGACTTTCATTTTCCACCACTATTTTACTTTACGGCTCTAAATATCAGGATGTTTTTCAATACATTTTAATTATTATTATACAATTAATTTTGCCAGAAGCTTAGTCAGAATTGGGAGGCCATAGAAACTGTGTACAGTAGCCTTTATGTATAAAAAACGAATTCTAATGAGATCAACTCTCGAGCATTTTGCTTCAAATTCTTTACATCTTACATTAGTACATTTCTGCATTTCTTTGTTGTAAATTCATTTTTTTCTTTTGTTGTTTTAGGTATTTTATTAGAAATAAAGTGCAACACATTCAAAACGTTATGTTACAGATCTTAGCAATCGAATAAAAAGACACGAGTTCAAAACAGTTTTTAGTAATTCTCTCATCATTTTATTTCCATGCGCCTTCATTTAAAAAAAGAGAATATCACATCTCAACGGCCGGTTCACTCTCTCGTCCTACTTTTCTCTGTCTCTTGGGTTGATGGCCACTAGAGATCCCCTGTCCCAAATTGCCCCGAGGGTTCTTTGTAAACAGAAGGGGGGTCATAATGGTCATTTCTTCACCTGGGTTCTCCCTGCTATGACGTGTCAAAGTGGCTGCTGTGAAAAGGGGGTGCATTTACAGCCGTGTGGGCAGCTTCAGAGCCAGACACAAACACACTCTGTGGAGAGAATGGGGGACTAGAAATGAACACCAGATACATGTCATACAATTGATGAGCATTAACAGAAACAGCGGAAGTTTCTATTCTATATTTGAACATTAGAAGTCTAAGAAGTATATTATTTCCTAATATGATAATGTAGGACATTCTATATCTGAAATCATTCACACGCGTTGTTCTTACTGTATACTACCATGGTTTATTGTGTCTGTTTTATACTGTTGTTCAGTTGGTGCACAGAGTCCAATGGAATCAGAGCAATGTCAAATGTAGGAAATAAGTAATAATCATCAACCGAGTGATTTAAAACAGCTTAGAATAAAGACACATTCCTACACAGTGGTGAAAAAATAAATCTTAAGTAAGTGGTTTATACTTCTACTCGTCTGACAAGCAGTGGAGTAAAGAAGAATACAAATGAAATACTCAAGTTTAAGACTTTGTCCATTTGTATTTTTAGATCTTCCCTAAATTCCCCAAACATTTGTATTAGATAATGCCTCATTTGCATATACAAACATCTAATTTTAGAAAACTATTAATACTAGATAATTGTCCTAAAGTATGTAATCAACTGGGGAAGTTTTGTGGTGATATTATCTTTTCTATATTCACATGTTGTTATGGTTTGTCTCTGACCCCAAGCGCACGACAACAGGAAGGTTTAGTTCTAGCCGAACACACGGCGTAGTTTATTGAGCACAACAAGTCGCTGGGAAAAGAAACACAAAAAACTCAAAGTGTCCCCTTAGTCCACGGGTGATCGAACATCAAACCCAAAAAAATCCAAGAAAATACTCCACACAAAAAAGTCAGCAAAGACACGAGGAAAAGTTCAGTGAAGACACAGGGAGGAAACTCCACGGACATTATGGCACGAACTCGCAACGTCAGCACAGACAGTCCTGATCTTTATCATTATTTTACAAATCTCCACTTACATCAAACTTTCCAGTTTCATTCCTTTCTATATTCTAAAGGTTTTTCCAGATGGATTTGTCCATGTATATCATTCAAAGCCTGATGTATACAATGTTATTCCCAAAAACATGGTGGAAATGGATGTGTCTATGGTTATGGTCATTAATGCTCATATTTTCTCATATTCCCAAAGTCAAAGAGCACATCCAGATAAGTGAAATCTCTTTTGACAAGTGGTAAGCAAAAGGTTTTCTCCGTTTCATTAATAAAGGAAACCGTCTCTGACCTGATTGAAGTGTCGGTGCAGGAGGCAGCTGGCGAGGGAGGAGGCTCCTTTGACCAGCTTGAAGAAGCTTGTGCTTCCATGGACTGACCGGAGGACGTCACCGTCGTTGAGTTTCAGCAGCACGTTGTACTGGCGAAGCTCTGCCTCCAGGGGGCAGCAGACTGGACGCACGGCCACGTCCTGGTACATTTCTTTAAGACTCTGGAGGCACAATGTTCTCGTTGTTGATCTTAGCTTCAAAAGCTGACATGCGCTCCTCGCAGAGGTGTTGGGCTCAGTGCACGTGGAAGCGCGTGCACTTCTCAATCAGCGACATTGTGTGAGTGCAGCACAGGTGGTGCTGGGTGATGTCCTGGGACACCTCGGACAATGTCAAAAGAAAAAACATTTATAATATATATTTTAATGCTTAATAAAAGAAAACAACATAAACTCCACGTCACAGCACAATTTATCCATCTAGGATATGCCGTGACTTCAAGATATTGGAAGTACATATGTGCATTGGCATACATATTATAAATTGCTGATCCCCAAAAATAACATTGGAAACCCGTAACAGAGGCAGACAGCCTCCAATCTGCAGGGCCTTTGATGTCGAGCGGAGTCTTTCTCCACAGATGATGTATGCAAATGATCAGTGCTGAAAAGATTGAATTCATCAATAAGACAATCAACAGAAATACTGTTTTTGATAATCTATTCACAAGACTGGACACTTGCTGGTTCCCTCTTCTTTGTGTCAGTGTGCTGCTTCTCTGCATTATATAATTAAGTGTTATTTAGGTTCTGGACTATCGATCAGACAAAGTAAACTTCCTAAAGAAGTCAGCTCGAGGAAATTGGGATGATTTATAGACCTGTGGATAAAAAAAATTTATACAAGTTTAACCAAAACAAAGTGTTTGTGTGAAAGAGCATCACGGAACTGGTGAGGAACCCGATTGGTAAGTTGTGTAAGATCCAGAAGACTGACCCTGGCCCTAAAACGGGGAACATATGAAGATACATGGATTTTGCATTAATTAAGGTACTCAGACCTTAATGTTATTTACTTTGGTGGTTTTACTCGAGTAGCTTTCAACACAAGTGATAAGAAACCCAAACGAGCGTACCTGCAGGTGGTTGGAGGGTCTGAGCAGCTCACGGGTCACCAGGTCGCTGCAGGTCGTGCACCCTGCAGTCAAGCCAGGGCGTAGGTTTGGCTCAGCAATGGTAGGGACACTGTCAGCCCCCCACCATATAAAAACAACATAGTAAATATTATGTTGAACAGGCAAACTTTATTAAAATATATTAACATTTGTGTAACTTGGAACTGATTTAAACATAATAACAGTAATAAAACCTTAGTTTAAATACAAAACAGTATTCTGCACCAAACAAATAATAATAATAATAATAATAATAATAAATAAATGAATAAGAAAGTTCTGCTAAAATGCCAATACACAGTAACAGTATATTCTATATCCAAAATATATATAAACAACTTTTACCAGTTGTGTAGTGAAAAAAATACAAAAGAAATTAGAACATTTTAAATAAATCTATCATAATTTTAATTACACAGGGCCTTGCCTCCTGTTGTGTTTTAGACATTCCACGTCGTAGTTGGGTGTGAACTGTTTTCTCCAATGCATGTGTTGCTACAGCGTGATGGTGATTAAAGCTTTCAATGACGTTTGTCCAGTTACTAAAACCGTTTAAGCAGAAGGCTGGGACTTTTTTTTATGGTGTATGCTTTACTCAAAAAAACATTTTTCAATGTAAGACCTCACCTGGAGCGCTGGTGGTCCAGCTGCTGCTTCCTGCTGCACTGCACCTGCACCGAGTTTCTGAGTTCCCTGAATGCATCTCCAAAGGATGCAGGTTTGCACTGTGTGGTAGTTAGCCTGCTAACGTTACTAGCTAACCCTAACTAACAACAACTCGGGCTTCTTGGTAGCTACTTACCCTCTGGCTGGAGAACACACTTCGGATATCTCTTTTCTTTTTTGGTGTCATTTTCCTTTCTACAAAGCACAACAGGGTCAACATATCAATGCTGACACCAAACGAAATACTAATATGAGGCTTTATTAACTCCTGTCGTATTTAGTATCTCACCGTGACTCCTGCCGGTCACGATTCACGGAGTGTTTCTGACTCTTCAGCCAATTAAATGACAGCGTCTTGTCTCGCGGTGGAAAACATAGTATATAACATATAATAATATATAATATAAATAATAATCGTATAAATAATTGTGCACAATATATTTCTTCCATTTATCTATACTATAGATAATAATACGAATGAGTTTGCAAATATATTACGTGCAAATGACGTGTAAGAAGTGACTTGTTCCCGTTATGCCGAGGACATGCGCGACCCTGGGAAATAAACCTTCAGCGGGGAGATGTTCCAGTTGTAAAATGAGACAACAATATCCTATTTCTGATGTTCATTTGTGTCTTATTTTCCCCAAGTCTCCCGGTAGAATAGGTTGGCCCTACTGTAAAAGAAAGAAGAACAATAGACTTTAGACTTTACTCTTTGTTTCTGGTCAAATGCAGAAATAATAATAACAGTAATAATTGTACCTCTACATTCTACCTAACAGTTTCAAGAAGTTGAGAGGGGAAATGTCTCTTAATCTGCAAAGTGGTTATCTGTCAAATAAATGAAGTAGTTTAGTCGGAAGACCATAAACTTGAGCCCGTCATTTATTTATCATACATCTGCCAATCATAAACTAGTAGTAGATGTGCAACAACGTAAAGCACATAATAACGCTCAATATTCTGCGTGATTAATTAATAATAATAATACATTGAATTTATATAGCGCTTTTCAAAACACACAAATACGCCTAAATTACAACGAGAGCATCATTTTAATCTACAATATTGCACGATAATAAAGTATATTTCATGTACCATCCCGTTTGGCTTTACAGCTCATAGCTTTACTGAATAGCAACAGATCACCGACAAATACAATAATAATAACTCTAGTATGAATCAGATACAAATATATATTTGACAAATGTGGGGAAATAACGAATACTTCTTATACTCTCGTTCTATATATTGCTCAATCGCACGCAAGCCCGTGCGTCAATGCCATGGTAACCGGACCGAGGTATTTAAGGGCCGCGGACGTTCTGATTCGTCCCTTTGCACTTTGGACTTTAACCTGAGCGGAACCCTGAGAACCCTCCTGAGAACCCAAAACTGTGAAGGAAAACTATTTGATTTTTGAACTGAGACTTTTTGTTGGAAACTAAACTTGTTGGCGAACAGAACTACTAGATCACGACTATCGAGAGCATCAGAGACCCTGAGAAAGGCCTTCCGACGACTCCAGACCGACAACGAGCCCCTGCTGAAGGGACCGGGCTGTGACTTGGACCATAACTGTGCAGGTAAGACCATTTTTATGTTTAATTTATCATTTTTATTAATAATGTATCCCGTTAAATCATTAAAACTGTTCTCAGTTTAGAAATCAGTCAAACTTTTTGAGTTTTAAGGTTAAGAATTCACAGAATGACGTCAGGCAATTTGGGGAAAAAAGATATTTGTGAAAAGTGACACTCGGTCGATGATTTTCTCCTGTAAAATGATTTCTGAGGGGCAGAATGTCTTTAAAATTTCGGGAGATGTGCGGAATGTGCTAAGAATTAGTGTAGAGGTTCCAAAACCCTGTTATTTTGGTTTGAAGGAATCAAAACGTCGAATATTACTATTAAAATTACAGAAAAAAGATGGCGCCTGAGCCATATTTATAGAATTCTAAAATCCAATATGTAAAATGCATAAATTATGCTCCATGGAAACCATATGGAACGTTCGGGTGTTCGGATAGAATCCAGCGGTCACGTGACCTGCACGCGACCCTGAGTTGCTTTGTTTTGATTGTTGAAACGTAACTTATTGTACACACATGTGCTCCTTTTACTTTATCATATTAAAGGAGTGATTTATTTAACATTTAACATTGAAATGCACGTTGCTCGTTGTTGCGGTGCTTTGTTTCCACGGGGACGAGAGAGCGATCTGTTAAGTAACTGTATGGGAGTGCATGTGCGCGCGCTGCCTCCAGCGTCTCCTCCACGCGCTCTGAGATGCACCTCGTGAACTGGAGAATGATGAGTTATAAACGAAAGAGGTTACTGTGGTCATGTTGGATTAATATCGCCATGTTTCACTGTGCGTCATGACGCACGTGGTTTATGTACATTAAACACGTTCATGCCGTTTATTGCTAACCATTAATCGTTTTTTTTCACAAACACCGAAGTCCTGACACTTGTTTGGTCCAGAATAAATGTCTTTGAGAGCTCACGAGAGCTCAACTGTCCGTTAATTGACCACAAAAAGCCGTGCGTGAAAGGCACACCAAACTTTATGAAGCCCTCTTCATGTGAAACTAATTAATTATGAACCCTACCTTGTTGTTTGGGACATATACAAATAGTAATGCTCACAATATCAATAACGATAATAATTATTATGATTATTGCCATTGGAATAAATCTATATTATGTAGTCAAAATGTCCATCTTTGTGAAAACGATTTTTTAAATATTAACAAAATGTATTAACAACAATGTTTATCATTATGTGTCACATGGAAGCATCATGACTTTATTCTGATGACCTCATCATGTTTAAACTAACAGAGGAAGAACTGCACATATGTTTGATATCACTGTTAAATGTTTAAAGGCACGGGCCTCTTGTATGTGGTCTGTTGTTGTTAGTTTAAAGATATGCTGTCGTTTTTTATTATTTATAATAATAATATATTATTGCTAAAAACAAAAATCAGAAATATTTATTATGATAAATCCTTACGGTTTTAACCTTTCCCTCTTAGCTGGTGTGAACTACATCATGGGGCGCCCTGCAAGAGACCCCATCGGGATCGCCTTATTAGACGACGAAGGTAATCAAGTTGAGGCTGAGATTGTATTTGTGGGACCGGCTGTGGGTGCGGGTCGCGCTGGGTTCCCTCCCCAGGTCCTATTTGATGACGACGAGGGAGAGCACGACGACTGGGACAGCGAGGACGAGTGGGACACCGAGGACGAGGAAGAAGAGATGGACATCTTCTTCTTCCTCATGCTCGGTGCGGGACTGGACGAAGAGGACCCTCCCCACCGTCCTCCCAACCCCCCCTTCCAGAGGCCAGAAGAGTCTGCACCCTCCGCCAAGAGGCCCAGAGAAGAGGACGACGGGGACTCTGCACCCTCCACGTCAGGCCTCGGATCCTCCGCCAAGAGGGCCAGAGAAGAGGACGGGGACCGCGCAACCTTCAGAAGATACTGGCAGAGGGATGAGGACAGCGACTCGGATTGAGACCGACAACCTGTTTGCTGCAGGATTTTAAACCTTTATGTCTGGCAGGACTGATGAAGCGCCAGACAGCCTTCCCTCGCGTCTGGCGGGGTTGGCAATAGGTTTCATCCTGTAGCAGAGGTTTTAGTCGGGAACATCCTGAAGAAGCTCCGCCCCCAGTTGTGTACTTTGGAGTCCCAGAGACGGGAGGACGCAGTACAGTCATTCATTACTCCGGTTCTTCACTGTGAAGTATTTTTACCATCAAACCACCAAATCGTCGGAGCACATTTTTAAGGAGGCTTAATCTTGTCAAACCGACCACAGATTTGATGTCTAAACAACCAACTTCTCACCTAAAAAGGTAGACAAGTACAGACAAGAATACATTTTCAGAAACAACCATGGTCTGCAGCCTCCACGTCAGGCCTCAGATCCTCCACAAACAGAACACACTGGCAGTGGGATGAGGACAGCGACTCGGATTGAGACCGACAGCCTGTTTGCTGCAGGATTTTAAACCTTTATGTCTGGCAGGACTGATGAAGCGCCAGACAGCCTTCCCTCGCGTCTGGCGGGGTTGGCAATAGGTTTCATCCTGTAGCAGAGGTTTTAGTGCGGAACATCCTGAAGAAGCTCCGCCCCCAGTTGTGTACTTTGGAGATCCAGAGACAGGAGGACGCAGTATGGTCATTCTGCAATTAGAAACTTTGGAACAGTACTTTTACTGCGACTTATGATGTTTCACAAGTCCACCAGAGTAAAGTACAGACAAGAACACATTTTGAGAAACGACCATGATCTCCACCCTCCACTTCAGGCCTCGGGTCCTACACCAAGAGGAACAGAGAAGAGGCCTACAAGGAGTCTCCACCCTCCACTTCAGGCCTCAGCTTCTCCACAAAGAAGAGGAGGAAGGTCCAGAGGTTTCTCAATACCAAGTACACCAAGTATGGACTTGTGTACTTCGGAGTTTGGACTTGGGAGTCCAGACTCCCATCGACGGGAGGACGCAGTACGGTCATTCTGCAATTAGAACAGCAGCTCACTTGATGACATCATCACCTCAGCTGTTCTTGCTAATGAGTTTACTCCGGTTCTTCACTGTGACGTATTTTTACCATCAAACCACCAAATCGTCGGAGCACATTTTTAAGGAGGCTTAATCTTGTCAAACCGACCACAGATTTGATGTCTAAACAACTAACTTCTCACCTAAAAAGGTACACAAGTACAGACAAGAATACATTTTCAGAAACAACCATGGTCTGCAGCCTCCACGTCAGGCCTCAGATCCTCCACAAACAGAACACACTGGCAGTGGGATGAGGACAGCGACTCGGATTGAGACCGACAGCCTGTTTGCTGCAGGATTTTAAACCTTTATGTCTGGCAGGACTAATGAAGCGCCAGACAGCCTTCCCTCGCGTCTGGCGGGGTTGGCAATAGGTTTCATCCTGTAGCAGAGGTTTTAGTCGGGAACATCCTGAAGAAGCTCCGCCCCCAGTTGTGTACTTTGGAGATCCAGAGACAGGAGGACGCAGTACAGTCATTCATTACTCCGGTTCTTCACTGTGAAGTATTTTTACCATCAAACGACCAAATCGTCGGAGCACATTTTTAAGGAGGCTTAATCTTGTCAAACCGACCACAGATTTGATGTCTAAACAACCAACTTCTCACCTAAAAAGGTAGACAAGTACAGACAAGAATACATTTTCAGAAATAACCATGGTCTGCAGCCTCCACGTCAGGCCTCAGACCCTCCACAAACAGAACACACTGGCAGTGGGATGAGGACAGCGACTCGGATTGAGACCGACAGCCTGTTTGCTGCAGGATTTTAAACCTTTATGTCTAGCAGGACTGATGAAGCGCCAGACAGCCTTCCCTCGCGTCTGGCGGGGTTGGCAATAGGTTTCATCCTGTAGCAGAGGTTTTAGTGCGGAACATCCTGAAGAAACTCCGCCCCCAGTTGTGTACTTTGGAGATCCAGAGACAGGAGGACGCAGTATGGTCATTCTGCAATTAGAAACTTTGGAACAGTACTTTTACTGCGACTTATGATGTTTCACAAGTCCACCAGAGTAAAGTACAGACAAGAACACATTTTGAGAAACGACCATGATCTCCACCCTCCACTTCAGGCCTCGGGTCCTACACCAAGAGGAACAGAGAAGAGGCCTACAAGGAGTCTCCACCCTCCACTTCAGGCCTCAGCTTCTCCACAAAGAAGAGGAGGGAGGTCCAGAGGTTTCTCAATACCAAGTACACCAAGTATGGACTTGTGTACTTCGGAGTTTGGACTTGGGAGTCCAGACTCCCATCGACGGGAGGACGCAGTACGGTCATTCTGCAATTAGAACAGCAGCTCACTTGATGACATCATCACCTCAGCTATTCTTGCTAATGAGTTTACTCCGGTTCTTCACTGTGACGTATTTTTACCATCAAACCACCAAATCGTCGGAGCACATTTTTAAGGAGGCTTAATCTTGTCAAACCGACCACAGATTTGATGTCTAAACAACTAACTTCTCACCTAAAAAGGTACACAAGTACAGACAAGAATACATTTTCAGAAACAACCATGGTCTGCAGCCTCCACGTCAGGCCTCAGATCCTCCACAAACAGAACACACTGGCAGTGGGATGAGGACAGCGACTCGGATTGAGACCGACAGCCTGTTTGCTGCAGGATTTTAAACCTTTATGTCTGGCAGGACTGATGAAGCGCCAGACAGCCTTCCCTCGCGTCTGGCGGGGTTGGCAATAGGTTTCATCCTGTAGCAGAGGTTTTAGTCGGGAACATCCTGAAGAAGCTCCGCCCCCAGTTGTGTACTTTGGAGATCCAGAGACGGGAGGACGCAGTACAGTCATTCAATACTCGGGTTCTTCACTGTGAAGTATTTTTACCATCAAACCACCAAATCGTCGGAGCACAGTTTTAAGGAGGCTTAATCTTGACAAACCGACCACAGATTTGATGTCTAAACAACTAACTTCTCGCCTAAAAAAAATCATAAAGTATTTCAAAATGTAACTTTCAGTTGTCTGTTGTCTTCTCCACATTTGTTCACTGTTGCTGGTGCGAAATGCATTCTGGGATATTTGGCTGTCCCAGCTACGGACATTTCATTTACGATGCATCGCCGGTAAAGTGGGCGGAGCAAGTCACATCCGGGTATTTGGACCATGGTTGGCTAGACGGGGACTTTGAATTGGAACAACTTGACAGACTCATGATGTTTCACAAGTTCACAAGAACAGACGAGAACGCATTTTGAGAAACGACCATGATCTCCACCCTCCACTTCAGGCCTCGGGTCCTACACCAAGAGGAACAGAGAAGAGGCCTACAAGGAGTTTCCACCCTCCACTTCAGGCCTCAGCTTCTCCACAAAGAAGAGGAGGGAGGTCCAGAGGTTTCTCAATACCAAGTACACCAAGTATGGACTTGTGTACTTCGGAGTTTGGACTTGGGAGTCCAGACTCCCATCGACGGGAGGACGCAGTACGGTCATTCTGCAATTAGAACAGCAGCTCACTTGATGACATCATCACCTCAGCTGTTCTTGCTAATGAGTTTACTCCGGTTCTTCACTGTGACGTATTTTTACCATCAAACCACCAAATCGTCGGAGCACATTTTTAAGGAGGCTTAATCTTGTCAAACCGACCACAGATTTGATGTCTAAACAACCAACTTCTCACCTAAAAAAATCCGTAAGTAGTATTTCGAAATGTTCATCTTTCAGAATTTAGCTACGTCGCCTGGACTCACGAGCCCCCGTCTCAGCGGCGCCATGTTGGAGTTTTCCCCAGAGAAGAAGGGGGTCGTCTCCCTGTGGGTTGCGGGGGAGTAAAGATCTGACTGTTGTTTGTGCTTATGCACCGAACAGCAGTTCAGAGTATCCGGCCTTCTTGGAGTCGGTGGGAGGGGTCCGGGAAAGGGCGCCGCCCGCCGACTCCATATTTCTCGACTGTGCTCGAACTATCGGGGTATCACACTACTCAGGTCTCCGTGGAAAGCTGATGCCGAGGTGCTGGAGAGAAGGCTCCGACCGTTAGTCGAACCTCAGATTTAAGAGGAGCAGTGCGTATTCCATCCCGGTCGTGAAACAGTGGACCAGCTCTTTACCCCCGCAAGACTACTGGAGGGGTCCTGGGAGTTTGCCCAACTAGTCTACATGTGTTTTGTGGATTTGGAGAAGGCTTTCATCTGGGTTCCTCTGGGGTTTTTGTGGGAGGTGCTGCGGGAGTATGGGCCGGACTATCCGGTCTCTGTACGACTGCAGTAGGAGCTGTGCTTGTATTCTCTGCATTAAATCAGATTTGTTCTCGGTGTTCATTTGAGTCTCTCTGTTTATTTTTATAGTCAGGTGAAGGTGGCTGAACCAGGCAGATGTGTGATAAAAACTACTAACGAGTCTCCAAGTCTCTTTTACTCAGGTATCGATGGCTGTGACGCAAGAAGCAACATCCAGGGTCTCCTTGACGACGGAGCAGATGAGAAGGACTGAGGACCACAGGACCAGATGAGAAGGACGGAGGACCACAGGACCAGATGAGAAGGACGGAGGACCACAGGACCAGATGAGAAGGACGGAGGACCACAGGACCAGATGGAGAGCGGCAGTCGCCTTTCTTTCAGTGGGCTGAGTAAGTAATTCCTCTCCAAGACTACAGAAGTATCAGTCATACGATTCCATCATTTGAGGCCAGATTCAACACAACAATGTAAATGCTGTGTAGTTGAGTACAAACATATTAATCTCTTGTGTTTGTGTCTCACAGGGCAGGACTCCTCTGGGCTTTTGTCTCTCTCTTGAGGAAGCTGAAGGTGGACATCAACCAACTCGTTAACCCAGGACGTCCCAGACCCACAGCCGACCTCTGAACCCCTCACAGCACCCCAGAGAGTCCGAGACCTAGTGAGTAAGGTCCTCCCTGCCCCTCCACCCCGACACCACCCGCCCCACCCGCCAGCCGAGAGGACGAGGAGGGTCCCGTCCCCACCAGCACAGAGGACGTAGTTTGTTTCCATCTGCTGAAGAAGCAGAACCATCTAAACCATCTACTGAACAAGAAATAATCCTTCCAAAAGCTTTAAAGTATTTTATTGTCAATACCATGAACAAAATACAGAATGTTCATGTACACTGCCTGTACAATATTTCTACAAAATAAAGAAATGTATTGAAAATAACTACAAGGTACATTTGTGTTTTTACTATACAACAAACAGAGGTCCGGCTCAAAGAGTATTGCCAGGTACATACTGGCCTAAATAGATCCATGAAACATTTGAGATGTCACGATATCAAAAGGAAATTATTATTTATGAGATGACAAGGGCATCTCATAATTGCCAAGGTCACGGCTGAGACGTGCATTGTGCCAGATGGAGTTCACACAAAATGATACGACCACAAATCTGAGACAAAAGTGACTTTCTGCAACGTAACGTGAACACAGACAGCTGATATGATGATGTCATGCCTCTAAATGAGAAGAAGAAGCAGCTGGTAATCTCTGTGTTAAGGACCTGCCACAGAAATGAACTCTATAACTAACTAACTAACTAACTGTCTGACTGTCTCTCACTCTCTCTCTCTCTCTCTCTCTGTCAGTGATGCAATATGCATGGCATTAGCTTTGCTCAATCTTCCTTATACATTTAGATTCAGATTGATAATATGAAAATCAAGCGAGTGTCCAGTTAAATTGTGAAACCCTGAATTATAATCTGTATGTCAGAGGGGTGCTGTTTCAACTCTTTTTGGGAGGCTGTTGTTATTGATAGCATTGTGTCAAAATGTGGTGCAATAACAATAATAATGTTTTCTCCTGCATTCAGGTGGACAAAATATCAGATACAGCTTTATTTCAGTCAAATGCAACACGACCCATTCAAAGCACTGCCTCGGCCACATTGGTGGATACATTCAGACTCCTCTTTTAACCAATCTTAATGATTATTGTATATACTTTATATACTGTTGTGTAGCAAACATGTGTGACAGGTTAGGCATGTAGGGTGTGACCAGGTTAATTTGATAGATTTTCAGATGCCTAAATAAGTATGTCAGAGCAAATTAGGTAACATGTCGGTTATATCGGTTTAATTATGTTAGGAGAAACTCCTCGTGTTTAGTACGTTAACAAAAATTGCAAATATGTTAAATATAATGTGGTGGGGTTAAAAGTACAACATATTTATAAAATCTTGTAGAAGGACTATACAATATGTTCGTAGCCTCTTTGTACCAGTCACTCAAAGTTGAGTAAATGGACTTTCATTTTCCACCACTATTTTACTTTACGGCTCTAAATATCAGGATGTTTTTCAATACATTTTAATTATTATTATACAATTAATTTTGCCAGAAGCTTAGTCAGAATTGGGAGGCCATAGAAACTGTGTACAGTAGCCTTTATGTATAAAAAACGAATTCTAATGAGATCAACTCTCGAGCATTTTGCTTCAAATTCTTTACATCTTACATTAGTACATTTCTGCATTTCTTTGTTGTAAATTCATTTTTTTCTTTTGTTGTTTTAGGTATTTTATTAGAAATAAAGTGCAACACATTCAAAACGTTATGTTACAGATCTTAGCAATCGAATAAAAAGACACGAGTTCAAAACAGTTTTTAGTAATTCTCTCATCATTTTATTTCCATGCGCCTTCATTTAAAAAAAGAGAATATCACATCTCAACGGCCGGTTCACTCTCTCGTCCTACTTTTCTCTGTCTCTTGGGTTGATGGCCACTAGAGATCCCCTGTCCCAAATTGCCCCGAGGGTTCTTTGTAAACAGAAGGGGGGTCATAATGGTCATTTCTTCACCTGGGTTCTCCCTGCTATGACGTGTCAAAGTGGCTGCTGTGAAAAGGGGGTGCATTTACAGCCGTGTGGGCAGCTTCAGAGCCAGACACAAACACACTCTGTGGAGAGAATGGGGGACTAGAAATGAACACCAGATACATGTCATACAATTGATGAGCATTAACAGAAACAGCGGAAGTTTCTATTCTATATTTGAACATTAGAAGTCTAAGAAGTATATTATTTCCTAATATGATAATGTAGGACATTCTATATCTGAAATCATTCACACGCGTTGTTCTTACTGTATACTACCATGGTTTATTGTGTCTGTTTTATACTGTTGTTCAGTTGGTGCACAGAGTCCAATGGAATCAGAGCAATGTCAAATGTAGGAAATAAGTAATAATCATCAACCGAGTGATTTAAAACAGCTTAGAATAAAGACACAGTCCTACACAGTGGTGAAAAAATAAATCTTAAGTAAGTGGTTTATACTTCTACTCGTCTGACAAGCAGTGGAGTAAAGAAGAATACAAATGAAATACTCAAGTTTAAGACTTTGTCCATTTGTATTTTTAGATCTTCCCTAAATTCCCCAAACATTTGTATTAGATAATGCCTCATTTGCATATACAAACATCTAATTTTAGAAAACTATTAATACTAGATAATTGTCCTAAAGTATGTAATCAACTGGGGAAGTTTTGTGGTGATATTATCTTTTCTATATTCACATGTTGTTATGGTTTGTCTCTGACCCCAAGCGCACGACAACAGGAAGGTTTAGTTCTAGCCGAACACACGGCGTAGTTTATTGAGCACAACAAGTCGCTGGGAAAAGAAACACAAAAAACTCAAAGTGTCCCCTTAGTCCACGGGTGATCGAACATCAAACCCAAAAAAATCCAAGAAAATACTCCACACAAAAAAGTCAGCAAAGACACGAGGAAAAGTTCAGTGAAGACACAGGGAGGAAACTCCACGGACATTATGGCACGAACTCGCAACGTCAGCACAGACAGTCCTGATCTTTATCATTATTTTACAAATCTCCACTTACATCAAACTTTCCAGTTTCATTCCTTTCTATATTCTAAAGGTTTTTCCAGATGGATTTGTCCATGTATATCATTCAAAGCCTGATGTATACAATGTTATTCCCAAAAACATGGTGGAAATGGATGTGTCTATGGTTATGGTCATTAATGCTCATATTTTCTCATATTCCCAAAGTCAAAGAGCACATCCAGATAAGTGAAATCTCTTTTGACAAGTGGTAAGCAAAAGGTTTTCTCCGTTTCATTAATAAAGGAAACCGTCTCTGACCTGATTGAAGTGTCGGTGCAGGAGGCAGCTGGCGAGGGAGGAGGCTCCTTTGACCAGCTTGAAGAAGCTTGTGCTTCCATGGACTGACCGGAGGACGTCACCGTCGTTGAGTTTCAGCAGCACGTTGTACTGGCGAAGCTCTGCCTCCAGGGGGCAGCAGACTGGACGCACGGCCACGTCCTGGTACATTTCTTTAAGACTCTGGAGGCACAATGTTCTCGTTGTTGATCTTAGCTTCAAAAGCTGACATGCGCTCCTCGCAGAGGTGTTGGGCTCAGTGCACGTGGAAGCGCGTGCACTTCTCAATCAGCGACATTGTGTGAGTGCAGCACAGGTGGTGCTGGGTGATGTCCTGGGACACCTCGGACAATGTCAAAAGAAAAAACATTTATAATATATATTTTAATGCTTAATAAAAGAAAACAACATAAACTCCACGTCACAGCACAATTTATCCATCTAGGATATGCCGTGACTTCAAGATATTGGAAGTACATATGTGCATTGGCATACATATTATAAATTGCTGATCCCCAAAAATAACATTGGAAACCCGTAACAGAGGCAGACAGCCTCCAATCTGCAGGGCCTTTGATGTCGAGCGGAGTCTTTCTCCACAGATGATGTATGCAAATGATCAGTGCTGAAAAGATTGAATTCATCAATAAGACAATCAACAGAAATACTGTTTTTGATAATCTATTCACAAGACTGGACACTTGCTGGTTCCCTCTTCTTTGTGTCAGTGTGCTGCTTCTCTGCATTATATAATTAAGTGTTATTTAGGTTCTGGACTATCGATCAGACAAAGTAAACTTCCTAAAGAAGTCAGCTCGAGGAAATTGGGATGATTTATAGACCTGTGGATAAAAAAAATTTATACAAGTTTAACCAAAACAAAGTGTTTGTGTGAAAGAGCATCACGGAACTGGTGAGGAACCCGATTGGTAAGTTGTGTAAGATCCAGAAGACTGACCCTGGCCCTAAAACGGGGAACATATGAAGATACATGGATTTTGCATTAATTAAGGTACTCAGACCTTAATGTTATTTACTTTGGTGGTTTTACTCGAGTAGCTTTCAACACAAGTGATAAGAAACCCAAACGAGCGTACCTGCAGGTGGTTGGAGGGTCTGAGCAGCTCACGGGTCACCAGGTCGCTGCAGGTCGTGCACCCTGCAGTCAAGCCAGGGCGTAGGTTTGGCTCAGCAATGGTAGGGACACTGTCAGCCCCCCACCATATAAAAACAACATAGTAAATATTATGTTGAACAGGCAAACTTTATTAAAATATATTAACATTTGTGTAACTTGGAACTGATTTAAACATAATAACAGTAATAAAACCTTAGTTTAAATACAAAACAGTATTCTGCACCAAACAAATAATAATAATAATAATAATAATAATAAATAAATGAATAAGAAAGTTCTGCTAAAATGCCAATACACAGTAACAGTATATTCTATATCCAAAATATATATAAACAACTTTTACCAGTTGTGTAGTGAAAAAAATACAAAAGAAATTAGAACATTTTAAATAAATCTATCATAATTTTAATTACACAGGGCCTTGCCTCCTGTTGTGTTTTAGACATTCCACGTCGTAGTTGGGTGTGAACTGTTTTCTCCAATGCATGTGTTGCTACAGCGTGATGGTGATTAAAGCTTTCAATGACGTTTGTCCAGTTACTAAAACCGTTTAAGCAGAAGGCTGGGACTTTTTTTTATGGTGTATGCTTTACTCAAAAAAACATTTTTCAATGTAAGACCTCACCTGGAGCGCTGGTGGTCCAGCTGCTGCTTCCTGCTGCACTGCACCTGCACCGAGTTTCTGAGTTCCCTGAATGCATCTCCAAAGGATGCAGGTTTGCACTGTGTGGTAGTTAGCCTGCTAACGTTACTAGCTAACCCTAACTAACAACAACTCGGGCTTCTTGGTAGCTACTTACCCTCTGGCTGGAGAACACACTTCGGATATCTCTTTTCTTTTTTGGTGTCATTTTCCTTTCTACAAAGCACAACAGGGTCAACATATCAATGCTGACACCAAACGAAATACTAATATGAGGCTTTATTAACTCCTGTCGTATTTAGTATCTCACCGTGACTCCTGCCGGTCACGATTCACGGAGTGTTTCTGACTCTTCAGCCAATTAAATGACAGCGTCTTGTCTCGCGGTGGAAAACATAGTATATAACATATAATAATATATAATATAAATAATAATCGTATAAATAATTGTGCACAATATATTTCTTCCATTTATCTATACTATAGATAATAATACGAATGAGTTTGCAAATATATTACGTGCAAATGACGTGTAAGAAGTGACTTGTTCCCGTTATGCCGAGGACATGCGCGACCCTGGGAAATAAACCTTCAGCGGGGAGATGTTCCAGTTGTAAAATGAGACAACAATATCCTATTTCTGATGTTCATTTGTGTCTTATTTTCCCCAAGTCTCCTGGTAGAATAGGTTGGCCCTACTGTAAAAGAAAGAAGAACAATAGACTTTAGACTTTACTCTTTGTTTCTGGTCAAATGCAGAAATAATAATAACAGTAATAATTGTACCTCTACATTCTACCTAACAGTTTCAAGAAGTTGAGAGGGGAAATGTCTCTTAATCTGCAAAGTGGTTATCTGTCAAATAAATGAAGTAGTTTAGTCGGAAGACCATAAACTTGAGCCCGTCATTTATTTATCATACATCTGCCAATCATAAACTAGTAGTAGATGTGCAACAACGTAAAGCACATAATAACGCTCAATATGCTGCGTGATAAATAAATAATAATAATAATAATAATACATTGAATTTATATAGCGCTTTTCAAAACACACAAATACGCCTAAATTACAACGAGAGCATCATTTTAATCTACAATATTGCACGATAATAAAGTATATTTCATGTACCATCCCGTTTGGCTTTACAGCTCATAGCTTTACTGAATAGCAACAGATCACCGACAAATACAATAATAATAACTCTAGTATGAATCAGATACAAATATATATTTGACAAATGTGGGGAAATAACGAATACTTCTTATACTCTCGTTCTATATATTGCTCAATCGCACGCAAGCCCGTGCGTCAATGCCATGGTAACCGGACCGAGGTATTTAAGGGCCGCGGACGTTCTGATTCGTCCCTTTGCACTTTGGACTTTAACCTGAGCGGAACCCTGAGAACCCTCCTGAGAACCCAAAACTGTGAAGGAAAACTATTTGATTTTTGAACTGAGACTTTTTGTTGGAAACTAAACTTGTTGGCGAACAGAACTACTAGATCACGACTATCGAGAGCATCAGAGACCCTGAGAAAGGCCTTCCGACGACTCCAGACCGACAACGAGCCCCTGCTGAAGGGACCGGGCTGTGACTTTGACCATAACTGTGCAGGTAAGACCATTTTTATGTTTAATTTATCATTTTTATTAATAATGTATCCCGTTAAATCATTAAAACTGTTCTCAGTTTAGAAATCAGTCAAACTTTTTGAGTTTTAAGGTTAAGAATTCACAGAATGACGTCAGGCAATTTGGGGAAAAAAGATATTTGTGAAAAGTGACACTCGGTCGATGATTTTCTCCTGTAAAATGATTTCTGAGGGGCAGAATGTCTTTAAAATTTCGGGAGATGTGCGGAATGTGCTAAGAATTAGTGTAGAGGTTCCAAAACCCTGTTATTTTGGTTTGAAGGAATCAAAACGTCGAATATTAATATTGAAATTACAGAAAAAAGATGGCGCCTGAGCCATATTTATAGAATTCTAAAATCCAATATGAAAAATGCATAAATTATGCTCCATGGAAACCATATGGAACGTTCGGGTGTTCGGATAGAATCCAGCGGTCACGTGACCTGCACGCGACCCTGAGTTGCTTTGTTTTGATTGTTGAAACGTAACTTATTGTACACACATGTGCTCCTTTTACTTTATCATATTAAACGAGTGATTTATTTAACATTTAACATTGAAATGCACGTTGCTCGTTGTTGCGGTGCTTTGTTTCCACGGGGACAAGAGAGCGATCTGTTAAGTAACTGTATGGGAGTGCACGTGCGCGCGCTGCCTCCAGCGTCTCCTCCACGCGCTCTGAGATGCACCTCGTGAACTGGAGAATGATGAGTTATAAACGAAAGAGGTTACTGTGGTCATGTTGGATTAATATCGCCATGTTTCACTGTGCGTCATGACGCACGTGGTTTATGTACATTAAACACGTTCATGCCGTTTATTGCTAACCATTAATCGTTTTTTTCACAAACACCGAAGTCCTGACACTTGTTTGGTCCAGAATAAATGTCTTTGAGAGCTCACGAGAGCTCAACTGTCCGTTAATTGACCACAAAAAGCCGTGCGTGAAAGGTACACCAAACTTTATGAAGCCCTCTTCATGTGAAACTAATTAATTATGAACCCTACCTTGTTGTTTGGGACATATACAAATAGTAATGCTCACAATATCAATAACGATAATAATTATTATGATTATTGCCATTGGAATAAATCTATATTATGTAGTCAAAATGTCCATCTTTGTGAAAACGATTTTTTAAATATTAACAAAATGTATTAACAACAATGTTTATCATTATGTGTCACATGGAAGCATCATGACTTTATTCTGATGACCTCATCATGTTTAAACTAACAGAGGAAGAACTGCACATATGTTTGATATCACTGTTAAATGTTTAAAGGCACGGGCCTCTTGTATGTGGTCTGTTGTTGTTAGTTTAAGGATATGCTGTCGTTTTTTATTATTTATAATAATAATATATTATTGCTAAAAACAAAAATCAGAAATATTTATTGTGATAAATCCTTACGGTTTTAACCTTTCCCTCTTAGCTGGTGTGAACTACATCATGGGGCGCCCTGCAAGAGACCCCATCGGGATCGCCTTATTAGACGACGAAGGTAATCAAGTTGAGGCTGAGATTGTATTTGTGGGACCGGCTGTGGGTGCGGGTCGCGCTGGGTTCCCTCCCCAGGTCCTATTTGATGACGACGAGGGAGAGCACGACGACTGGGACAGCGAGGACGAGTGGGACACCGAGGACGAGGAAGAAGAGATGGACATCTTCTTCTTCCTCATGCTCGGTGCGGGACTGGACGAAGAGGACCCTCCCCACCGTCCTCCCAACCCCCCCTTCCAGAGGCCAGAAGAGTCTGCACCCTCCGCCAAGAGGCCCAGAGAAGAGGACGACGGGGACTCTGCACCCTCCACGTCAGGCCTCGGATCCTCCGCCAAGAGGGCCAGAGAAGAGGACGGGGACCGCGCAACCTTCAGAAGATACTGGCAGAGGGATGAGGACAGCGACTCGGATTGAGACCGACAACCTGTTTGCTGCAGGATTTTAAACCTTTATGTCTGGCAGGACTGATGAAGCGCCAGACAGCCTTCCCTCGCGTCTGGCGGGGTTGGCAATAGGTTTCATCCTGTAGCAGAGGTTTTAGTCGGGAACATCCTGAAGAAGCTCCGCCCCCAGTTGTGTACTTTGAAGTCCCAGAGACGGGAGGACGCAGTACAGTCATTCATTACTCCGGTTCTTCACTGTGAAGTATTTTTACCATCAAACCACCAAATCGTCGGAGCACATTTTTAAGGAGGCTTAATCTTGTCAAACCGACCACAGATTTGATGTCTAAACAACCAACTTCTCACCTAAAAAGGTAGACAAGTACAGACAAGAATACATTTTCAGAAACAACCATGGTCTGCAGCCTCCACGTCAGGCCTCAGATCCTCCACAAACAGAACACACTGGCAGTGGGATGAGGACAGCGACTCGGATTGAGACCGACAGCCTGTTTGCTGCAGGATTTTAAACCTTTATGTCTGGCAGGACTGATGAAGCGCCAGACAGCCTTCCCTCGCGTCTGGCGGGGTTGGCAATAGGTTTCATCCTGTAGCAGAGGTTTTAGTGCGGAACATCCTGAAGAAGCTCCGCCCCCAGTTGTGTACTTTGGAGTCCCAGAGACGGGAGGACGCAGTGCAGTCATTCATTACTCCGGTTCTTCACTGTGAAGTATTTTTACCATCAAACCACCAAATCGTCGGAGCACATTTTTAAGGAGGCTTAATCTTGTCAAACCGACCACAGATTTGATGTCTAAACAACCAACTTCTCACCTAAAAAGGTAGACAAGTACAGACAAGAATACATTTTCAGAAACAACCATGGTCTGCAGCCTCCACGTCAGGCCTCAGATCCTCCACAAAGAGAACACACTGGCAGTGGGATGAGGACAGCGACTCGGATTGAGACCGACAGCCTGTTTGCTGCAGGATTTTAAACCTTTATGTCTGGCAGGACTGATGAAGCGCCAGACAGCCTTCCCTCGCGTCTGGCGGGGTTGGCAATAGGTTTCATCCTGTAGCAGAGGTTTTAGTCGGGAACATCCTGAAGAAGCTCCGCCCCCAGTTGTGTACTTTGGAGTCCCAGAGACGGGAGGACGCAGTACAGTCATTCTGCAATTAGAAACTTTGGAACAGTACTTTTACTGCGACTTATGATGTTTCACAAGTCCACCAGAGTAAAGTACAGACAAGAACACATTTTGAGAAACGACCATGATCTCCTCCCTCCACTTCAGGCCTCGGGTCCTACACCAAGAGGAACAGAGAAGAGGCCTACAAGGAGTCTCCACCCTCCACTTCAGGCCTCAGCTTCTCCACAAAGAAGAGGAGGGAGGTCCAGAGGTTTCTCAATACCAAGTACACCAAGTATGGACTTGTGTACTTCGGAGTTTGGACTTGGGAGTCCAGACTCCCATCGACGGGAGGACGCAGTACGGTCATTCTGCAATTAGAACAGCAGCTCACTTGATGACATCATCACCTCAGCTGTTCTTGCTAATGAGTTTACTCCGGTTCTTCACTGTGACGTATTTTTACCATCAAACCACCAAATCGTCGGAGCACATTTTTAAGGAGGCTTAATCTTGTCAAACCGACCACAGATTTGATGTCTAAACAACTAACTTCTCACCTAAAAAGGTACACAAGTACAGACAAGAATGCATTTTCAGAAACAACCATGGTCTGCAGCCTCCACGTCAGGCCTCAGATCCTCCACAAACAGAACACACTGGCAGAGGGATGAGGACAGCGACTCGGATTGAGACCGACAGCCTGTTTGCTGCAGGATTTTAAACCTTTATGTCTGGCAGGACTGATGAAGCGCCAGACAGCCTTCCCTCGCGTCTGGCGGGGTTGGCAATAGGTTTCATCCTGTAGCAGAGGTTTTAGTGCGGAACATCCTGAAGAAGCTCCGCCCCCAGTTGTGTACTTTGGAGATCCAGAGACGGGAGGACGCAGTACAGTCATTCAATACTCCGGTTCTTCACTGTGAAGTATTTTTACCATCAAACCACCAAATCGTCGGAGCACATTTTTAAGGAGGCTTAATCTTGACAAACCGACCACAGATTTGATGTCTAAACAACTAACTTCTCGCCTAAAAAAAATGATAAAGTATTTCAAAATGTAACTTTCAGTTGTCTGTTGTCTTCTCCACATTTGTTCACTGTTGCTGGTGCGAAATGCATTCTGGGATATTTGGCTGTCCCAGCTACGGACATTTCATTTACGATGCATCGCCGGTAAAGTGGGTGGAGCAAGTCACATCCGGGTATTTGGACCGTGGTTGGCTAGACGGGGACTTTGAATTGGAACAACTTGACAGACTCATGATGTTTCACAAGTTCACAAGAACAGACGAGAACGCATTTTGAGAAACGACCATGATCTCCACCCTCCACTTCAGGCCTCGGGTCCTACACCAACAGGACCAGAGAAGAGGCCTACAAGGAGTCTCCACCCTCCACGTCAGGCCTCAGCTTCTCCACAAAGAAGACCTCCGGTCCAGAGGTTTCTCAATACCAAGTACACCAAGTATGGACTTGTGTACTTCGGAGTTTGGACTTGGGAGTCCAGACTCCCATCGACGGGAGGACGCAGTACGGTCATTCTGCAATTAGAACAGCAGCTCACTTGATGACATCATCACCTCAGCTGTTCTTGCTAATGAGTTTACTCCGGTTCTTCACTGTGACGTATTTTTACCATCAAACCACCAAATCGTCGGAGCACATTTTTAAGGAGGCTTAATCTTGTCAAACCGACCACAGATTTGATGTCTAAACAACCAACTTCTCACCTAAAAAAATCCGTAAGTAGTATTTCGAATTGTTCATCTTTCAGACTTTAGCTACGTCGCCTGGACTCACGAGCCCCCGTCTCAGCGGCGCCATGTTGGAGTTTTCCCCAGAGAAGAAGGGGGTCGTCTCCCTGTGGGTTGCGGGGGAGTAAAGATCTGACTGTTGTTTGTGCTTATGCACCGAACAGCAGTTCAGAGTATCCGGCCTTCTTGGAGTCGGTGGGAGGGGTCCGGGAAAGGGCGCCGTCTGCCGACTCCATATTTCTCGACTGTGCTCGAACTATCGGGGTATCACACTACTCAGGTCTCCGTGGAAAGCTGATGCCGAGGTGCTGGAGAGAAGGCTCCGACCGTTAGTCGAACCTCAGATTTAAGAGGAGCAGTGCGTATTCCATCCCGGTCGTGAAACAGTGGACCAGCTCTTTACCCCCGCAAAACTACTGGAGGGGTCCTGGGAGTTTGCCCAACCAGTCTACATGTGTTTTGTGGACTTGGAGATGGCTTTCATCTGGGTTCCTCTGGGGTTTTTGTGGGAGGTGCTGCGGGAGTATGGGCCGGACTATCCGGTCTCTGTACGACTGCAGTAGGAGCTGTGCTTGTATTCTCTGCATTAAATCAGATTTGTTCTCGGTGTTCATTTGAGTCTCTCTGTTTATTTTTATAGTCAGGTGAAGGTGGCTGAACCAGACAGATGTGTGATAAAAACTACTAACGTTAAGAAAAGTCTCCAAGTCTCTTTTACTCAGGTATCGATGGGCGTGACGCAAGAAGCAACATCCAGGGTCTCCTTGACGACGGAGCAAATGAGAAGGACGGAGGACCACAGGACCAGATGAGAAGGACTGAGGACCACAGGAACAGATGAGAAGGACGGAGGACCACAGGACCAGATGAGAAGGACGGAGGACCACAGGACCAGATGGAGAGCGGCAGTCGCCTTTCTTTCAGTGGGCTGAGTAAGTAATTCCTCTCCAAGACTACAGAAGTATCAGTCATACGATTCCATCATTTGAGGCCAGATTCAACACAACAATGTAAATGCTGTGTAGTTGAGTACAAAAGTATTCATCTCTTGTGTTTGTGTCTCACAGGGCAGGACTCCTCTGGGCTTTTGTCTCTCTCTTGAGGAAGCTGAAGGTGGACATCAACCAACTCGTTAACCCAGGACGTCCCAGACCCACAGCCGACCTCTGAACCCTTCACAGCACCCCAGAGAGTCCGAGACCCAGTGAGTAAGGTCCTCCCTGCCCCTCCACCCCGACACCACCCGCCCCACCCGCCAGCCGAGAGGACGAGGAGGGTCCCGTCCCCACCAGCACAGAGGACGTAGTTTGTTTCCATCTGCTGAAGAAGCAGAACCATCTAAACCATCTACTGAACAAGAAATAATCCTTCCAAAAGCTTTAAAATATTTTATTTGTCAATACAATGAACAAAATACAGAATGTTCATGTACACTGCCTGTACAATATTTCTACAAAATAAAGAAATGTATTGAAAATAACTACAAGGTACATTTGTGTTTTTACTATACAACAAACAGAGGTCCGGCTCAAAGAGTATTGCCAGGTACATACTGGCCTAAATAGATCCATGAAACATTTGAGATGTCACGATATCAAAAGGAAATTATTATTTATGAGATGACAAGGGCATCTCATAATTGCCAAGGTCACGGCTGAGACGTGCATTGTGCCAGATGGAGTTCACACAAAATGATACGACCACAAATCTGAGACAAAAGTGACTTTCTGCAACGTAACGTGAACACAGACAGCTGATATGATGATGTCATGCCTCTAAATGAGAAGAAGCAGCAGGTAACCTCTGTGTTAAGGACCTGCCACAGAAATGAACTCTATAACTAACTAACTAACTGTCTGACTGTCTCTCACTCTCTCTCTCTCTCTCTCTCACTCTGTCAGTGATGCAATATGCATGGCATTAGCTTTGCTCAATCTTCCTTATACATTTAGATTCAGATTGATAATATGAAAATCAAGCGAGTGTCCAGTTAAATTGTGAAACCCTGAATTATAATCTGTATGTCAGAGGGGTGCTGTTTCAACTCTTTTTGGGAGGCTGTTGTTATTGATAGCATTGTGTCAAAATGTGGTGCAATAACAATAATAATGTTTTCTCCTGCATTCAGGTGGACAAAATATCAGATGCAGCTTTATTTCAGTCCAATGCAACACCACCCATTCAAAGCACTGCCTCGGCCACATTGGTGGATACATTCAGACTCCTCTTTTAACCAATCTTAATGATTATTTTATATACTGTTGTGTAGCAAACATGTGTGACAGGTTAGGCATGTAGGGTGTGACCAGGTTAATTTGATAGATTTTCAGATGCCTAAATAAGTATGTCAGAGCAAATTAGGTAACATGTCGGTTATATCGGTTTAATTATGTTAGGAGAAACTCCTCGTGTTTAGTACGTTAACAAAAATTGCAAATATGTTAAATACATGTGGTGGGGTTAAAAGTACAACATATTTATAAAATCTTGTAGAAGGACTATACAATATGTTCGTAGCCTCTTTGTACCAGTCACTCAAAGTTGAGTAAATGGACTTTCATTTTCCACCACTTATTTACTTTACGGCTCTAAATATCAGGATGTTTTTCAATACATTTTTATTATTATTTTACAATTAATTTTGCCAGAAGCTTAGTCAGAATTGGGAGGCCATAGAAACTGTGTACAGTAGCCTTTATGTATAAAAAAACGAATTCTAATGAGATCAACTCTCGAGCATTTTGCTTCAAATTCTTTACATCTTACATTAGTACATTTCTGCATTTCTTTGTTGTAAATTCATTTTTTTCTTTTGTTGTTTTAGGTATTTTATTAGAAATAAAGTGCCACACATTCAAAACGTTATGTTACAGATCTTAGCAATCGAATAAAAAGACACGAGTTCAAAACAGTTTTTAGTAATTCTCTCATCATTTTATTTCCATGCGCCTTCATTTAAAAAAAGAGAATATCACATCTCAACGGCCGGTTCACTCTCTCGTCCTACTTTTCTCTGTCTCTTGGGTTGATGGCCACTAGAGATCCCCTGTCCCAAATTGCCCCGAGGGTTCTTTGTAAACAGAAGGGGGGTCATAATGGTCATTTCTTCACCTGGGTTCTCCCTGCTATGACGTGTCAAAGTGGCTGCTGTGAAAAGGGGGTGCATTTACAGCCGTGTGGGCAGCTTCAGAGCCAGACACAAACACACTCTGTGGAGAGAATGGGGGACTAGAAATGAACACCAGATACATGTCATACAATTGATGAGCATTAACAGAAACAGCGGAAGTTTCTATTCTATATTTGTACATTAGAAGTCTAAGAAGTATATTATTTCCTAATATGATAATGTAGGACATTCTATATCTGAAATCATTCACACGCGTTGTTCTTACTGTATACTACCATGGTTTATTGTGTCTGTTTTATACTGTTGTTCAGTTGGTGCACAGAGTCCAATGGAATCAGAGCAATGTCAAATGTAGGAAATAAGTAATAATCATCAACCGAGTGATTTAAAACAGCTTAGAATAAAGACACATTCCTACACAGTGGTGAAAAAATAAATCTTAAGTAAGTGGTTTATACTTCCACTCGTCTGACAAGCAGTGGAGTAAAGAAGAATACAAATGAAATACTCAAGTTTAAGACTTTGTCCATTTGTATTTTTAGATCTTCCCTAAATTCCCCAAACATTTGTATTAGATAATGCCTCATTTGCATATACAAACATCTAATTTTAGAAAACTATTAATACTAGATAATTGTCCTAAAGTATGTAATCAACTGGGGAAGTTTTGTGGTGATATTATCTTTTCTATATTCACATGTCGTTATGGTTTGTCTCTGACCCCAAGCGCACGACAACAGGAAGGTTTAGTTCTAGCCGAACACACGGCGTAGTTTATTGAGCACAAGTCGCTGGGAAAAGAAACACAAAAAACTCAAAGTGTCCCCTTAGTCCACGGGTGATCGAACATCAAACCCAAAAAAATCCAAGAAAATACTCCACACAAAAAAGTCAGCAAAGACACGAGGAAAAGTTCAGTGAAGACACAGGGAGGAAACTCCACGGACATTATGGCACGAACTCGCAACGTCAGCACAGACAGTCCTGATCTTTATCATTATTTTACAAATCTCCACTTACATCAAACTTTCCAGTTTCATTCCTTTCTATATTCTAAAGGTTTTTCCAGATGGATTTGTCCATGTATATCATTCAAAGCCTGATTTATACAATGTTATTCCCAAAAACATGGTGGAAATGGATGTGTCTATGGTTATGGTCATTAATGCTCATATTTTCTCATATTCCCAAAGTCAAAGAGCACATCCAGATAAGTGAAATCTCTTTTGACAAGTGGTAAGCAAAAGGTTTTCTCCGTTTCATTAATAAAGGAAACCGTCTCTGACCTGATTGAAGTGTCGGTGCAGGAGGCAGCTGGCGAGGGAGGAGGCTCCTTTGACCAGCTTGAAGAAGCTTGTGCTTCCATTGACTGACCGGAGGACGTCACCGTCGTTGAGTTTCAGCAGCACGTTGTACTGGCGAAGCTCTGCCTCCAGGGGGCAGCAGACTGGACGCACGGCCACGTCCTGGTACATTTCTTTAAGACTCTGGAGGCACAATGTTCTCGTTGTTGATCTTGGCTTCAAAAGCTGACATGCGCTCCTCGCAGAGGTGTTGGGCTCAGTGCACGTGGAAGCGCGTGCACTTCTCAATCAGCGACATTGTGTGAGTGCAGCACAGGTGGTGCTGGGTGATGTCCTGGGACACCTCGGACAATGTCAAAAGAAAAAACATTTATAATATATATTTTAATGCTTAATAAAAGAAAACAACATAAACTCCACGTCACAGCACAATTTATCCATCTAGGATATGCCGTGACTTCAAGATATTGGAAGTACATATGTGCATTGGCATACATATTATAAATTGCTGATCCCCAAAAATAACATTGGAAACCCGTAACAGAGGCAGACAGCCTCCAATCTGCAGGGCCTTTGATGTCGAGTGGAGTCTTTCTCCACAGATGATGTATGCAAATGATCAGTGCTGAAAAGATTGAATTCATCAATAAGACAATCAACAGAAATACTGTTTTTGATAATCTATTCACAAGACTGGACACTTGCTGGTTCCCTCTTCTTTGTGTCAGTGTGCTGCTTCTCTGCATTATATAATTAAGTGTTATTTAGGTTCTGGACTATCGATCAGACAAAGTAAACTTCCTAAAGAAGTCAGCTCGAGGAAATTGGGATGATTTATAGACCTGTGGATAAAAAAAATGTATACAAGTTGAACCAAAACAAAGTGTTTGTGTGAAAGAGCATCACGGAACTGGTGAGGAACCCGATTGGTAAGTTGTGTAAGATCCAGAAGACTGACCCTGGCCCTAAAACGGGGAACATATGAAGATACATGGATTTTGCATTAATTAAGGTACTCAGACCTTAATGTTATTTACTTTGGTGGTTTTACTCGAGTAGCTTTCAACACAAGTGATAAGAAACCCAAACGAGCGTATACCTGCAGGTGGTTGGAGGGTCTGAGCAGCTCACGGGTCACCAGGTCGCTGCAGGTCGTGCACCCTGCAGTCAAGCCAGGGCGTAGGTTTGGCTCAGCAATGGTAGGGACACTGTCAGCCCCCCACCATATAAAAACAACATAGTAAATATTATGTTGAACAGGCAAACTTTATTAAAATATATTAACATTTGTGTAACTTGGAACTGGTTTAAACATAATAACAGTAATAAAACCTTAGTTTAAATACAAAACAGTATTCTGCACCAAACAAATAATAATAATAATAATAAATAAATGAATAAGAAAGTTCTGCTAAAATGCCAATACACAGTAACAGTATATTCTATATCCAAAATATATATAAACAACTTTTACCAGTTGTGTAGTGAAAAAAATACAAAAGAAATTAGAACATTTTAAATAAATCTATCATAATTTTAATTACACAGGGCCTTGCCTCCTGTTGTGTTTTAGCCATTGCACGTCGTAGTTGGGTGTGAACTGTTTTCTCCAATGCATGTGTTGCTACAGCGTGATGGTGATTAAAGCTTTCAATGACGTTTGTCCAGTTACTAAAACCGTTTAAGCAGAAGGCTGGGACTTTTTTTTTATGGTGTATGCTTCACTCAAAAAAAAGTACATTTTTCAATGTAAGACCTCACCTGGAGCGCTGGTGGTCCAGCTGCTGCTTCCTGCTGCACTGCACCTGCACCGAGTTTCTGAGTTCCCTGAATGCATCATCTCCAAAGGATGCAGGTTTGAACTGTGTGGTAGTTAGCCTGCTAACGTTACTAGCTAACCCTAACTAACAACAACACGGGCTTCTTGGTAGCTACTTACCCTCTGGCTGGTGAACACACTTCGGATATCTCTTTTCTTTTTTGGTGTCATTTTCCTTTCTACAAAGCACAACAGGGTCAACATATCAATGCTGAGACCAAACGAAATACTAATATGAGGCTTTATTAACTCCTGTCGTATTTAGTATCTCACCGTGACTCCTGCCGGTCACGATTCACGGAGTGTTTCTGACTCTTCAGCCAATTAAATGACAGCGTCTTGTCTCGCGGTGGAAAACATAGTATATAACATATAATAATATATAATATAAATAATAATCGTATAAATAATTGTGCACAATATATTTCTTCCATTTATCTATACTATAGATAATAATACGAATGAGTTTGCAAATATATTACGTGCAAATGACGTGTAAGAAGTGACTTCTTCCCGTTATGCCGAGGACATGCGCGACCCTGGGAAATAAACCTTCAGCGGGGAGATGTTCCAGTTGTAAAATGAGACAACAATATCCTATTTCTGATGTTCATTTGTGTCTTATTTTCCCCAAGTCTCCTGGTAGAATAGGTTGGCCCTACTGTAAAAGAAAGAAGAACAATAGACTTTAGACTTTACTCTTTGTTTCTGGTCAAATGCAGAAATAATAATAACAGTAATAATTGTACCTCTACATTCTACCTAACAGTTTCAAGAAGTTGAGAGGGGAAATGTCTCTTAATCTGCAAAGTGGTTATCTGTCAAATAAATGAAGTAGTTTAGTCGGAAGACCATAAACTTGAGCCCGTCATTTATTTATCATACATCTGCCAATCATAAACTAGTAGTAGATGTGCAACAACGTAAAGCACATAATAACGCTCAATATGCTGCGTGATTAATTAATAATAATAATACATTGAATTTATATAGCGCTTTTCAAAACACACAAATACGCCTAAATTACAACGAGAGCATCATTTTAATCTACAATATTGCACGATAATAAAGTATATTTCATGTACCATCCCGTTTGGCTTTACAGCTCATAGCTTTACTGAATAGCAACAGATCACCGACAAATACAATAATAATAACTCTAGTATGAATCAGATACAAATATATATTTGACAAATGTGGGGAAATAACGAATACTTCTTATACTCTCGTTCTATATATTGCTCAATCGCACGCAAGCCCGTGCGTCAATGCCATGGTAACCGGACCGAGGTATTTAAGGGCCGCGGACGTTCTGATTCGTCCCTTTGCACTTTGGACTTTAACCTGAGCGGAACCCTGAGAACCCTCCTGTGAACCCAAAACTGTGAAGGAAAACTATTTGATTTTTGAACTGAGACTTTTTGTTGGAAACTAAACTTGTTGGCGAACAGAACTACTAGATCACGACTATCGAGAGCATCAGAGACCCTGAGAAAGGCCTTCCGACGACTCCAGACCGACAACGAGCCCCTGCTGAAGGGACCGGGCTGTGACTTGGACCATAACTGTGCAGGTAAGACCATTTTTATGTTTAATTTATCATTTTTATTAATAATGTATCCCGTTAAATCATTAAAACTGTTCTCAGTTTAGAAATCAGTCAAACTTTTTGAGTTTTAAGGTTAAGAATTCACAGAATGACGTCAGGCAATTTGGGGAAAAAAGATATTTGTGAAAAGTGACACTCGGTCGATGATTTTCTCCTGTAAAATGATTTCTGAGGGGCAGAATGTCTTTAAAATTTCGGGAGATGTGCGGAATGTGCTAAGAATTAGTGTAGAGGTTCCAAAACCCTGTTATTTTGGTTTGAAGGAATCAAAACGTCGAATATTAATATTGAAATTACAGAAAAAAGATGGCGCCTGAGCCATATTTATAGAATTCTAAAATCCAATATGAAAAATGCATAAATTATGCTCCATGGAAACCATATGGAACGTTCGGGTGTTCGGATAGAATCCAGCGGTCACGTGACCTGCACGCGACCCTGAGTTGCTTTGTTTTGATTGTTGAAACGTAACTTATTGTACACACATGTGCTCCTTTTACTTTATCATATTAAAGGAGTGATTTATTTAACATTTAACATTGAAATGCACGTTGCTCGTTGTTGCGGTGCTTTGTTTCCACGGGGACGAGAGAGCGATCTGTTAAGTAACTGTATGGGAGTGCACGTGCGCGCGCTGCCTCCAGCGTCTCCTCCACGCGCTCTGAGATGCACCTCGTGAACTGGAGAATGATGAGTTATAAACGAAAGAGGTTACTGTGGTCATGTTGGATTAATATCGCCATGTTTCACTGTGCGTCATGACGCACGTGGTTTATGTACATTAAACACGTTCATGCCGTTTATTGCTAACCATTAATCGTTTTTTTCACAAACACCGAAGTCCTGACACTTGTTTGGTCCAGAATAAATGTCTTTGAGAGTTCACGAGAGCTCAACTGTCCGTTAATTGACCACAAAAAGCCGTGCGTGAAAGGCACACCAAACTTTATGAAGCCCTCTTCATGTGAAACTAATTAATTATGAACCCTACCTTGTTGTTTGGGACATATACAAATAGTAATGCTCACAATATCAATAACGATAATAATTATTATGATTATTGCCATTGGAATAAATCTATATTATGTAGTCAAAATGTCCATCTTTGTGAAAACGATTTTTTAAATATTAACAAAATGTATTAACAACAATGTTTATCATTATGTGTCACATGGAAGCATCATGACTTTATTCTGATGACCTCATCATGTTTAAACTAACAGAGGAAGAACTGCACATATGTTTGATATCACTGTTAAATGTTTAAAGGCACGGGCCTCTTGTATGTGGTCTGTTGTTGTTAGTTTAAGGATATGCTGTCGTTTTTTATTATTTATAATAATAATATATTATTGCTAAAAACAAAAATCAGAAATATTTATTATGATAAATCCTTACGGTTTTAACCTTTCCCTCTTAGCTGGTGTGAACTACATCATGGGGCGCCCTGCAAGAGACCCCATCGGGATCGCCTTATTAGACGACGAAGGTAATCAAGTTGAGGCTGAGATTGTATTTGTGGGACCGGCTGTGGGTGCGGGTCGCGCTGGGTTCCCTCCCCAGGTCCTATTTGATGACGACGAGGGAGAGCACGACGACTGGGACAGCGAGGACGAGTGGGACACCGAGGACGAGGAAGAAGAGATGGACATCTTCTTCTTCCTCATGCTCGGTGCGGGACTGGACGAAGAGGACCCTCCCCACCGTCCTCCCAACCCCCCCTTCCAGAGGCCAGAAGAGTCTGCACCCTCCGCCAAGAGGCCCAGAGAAGAGGACGACGGGGACTCTGCACCCTCCACGTCAGGCCTCGGATCCTCCGCCAAGAGGGCCAGAGAAGAGGACGGGGACCGCGCAACCTTCAGAAGATACTGGCAGAGGGATGAGGACAGCGACTCGGATTGAGACCGACAACCTGTTTGCTGCAGGATTTTAAACCTTTATGTCTGGCAGGACTGATGAAGCGCCAGACAGCCTTCCCTCGCGTCTGGCGGGGTTGGCAATAGGTTTCATCCTGTAGCAGAGGTTTTAGTCGGGAACATCCTGAAGAAGCTCCGCCCCCAGTTGTGTACTTTGGAGTCCCAGAGACGGGAGGACGCAGTACAGTCATTCATTACTCCGGTTCTTCACTGTGAAGTATTTTTACCATCAAACCACCAAATCGTCGGAGCACATTTTTAAGGAGGCTTAATCTTGTCAAACCGACCACAGATTTGATGTCTAAACAACCAACTTCTCACCTAAAAAGGTAGACAAGTACAGACAAGAATACATTTTCAGAAACAACCATGGTCTGCAGCCTCCACGTCAGGCCTCAGATCCTCCACAAACAGAACACACTGGCAGTGGGATGAGGACAGCGACTCGGATTGAGACCGACAGCCTGTTTGCTGCAGGATTTTAAACCTTTATGTCTGGCAGGACTGATGAAGCGCCAGACAGCCTTCCCTCGCGTCTGGCGGGGTTGGCAATAGGTTTCATCCTGTAGCAGAGGTTTTAGTCGCGAACATCCTGAAGAAGCTCCGCCCCCAGTTGTGTACTTTGGAGATCCAGAGACAGGAGGACGCAGTATGGTCATTCTGCAATTAGAAACTTTGGAACAGTACTTTTACTGCGACTTATGATGTTTCACAAGTCCACCAGAGTAAAGTACAGACAAGAACACATTTTGAGAAACGACCATGATCTCCTCCCTCCACTTCAGGCCTCGGGTCCTACACCAAGAGGAACAGAGAAGAGGCCTACAAGGAGTCTCCACCCTCCACTTCAGGCCTCAGCTTCTCCACAAAGAAGAGGAGGGAGGTCCAGAGGTTTCTCAATACCAAGTACACCAAGTATGGACTTGTGTACTTCGGAGTTTGGACTTGGGAGTCCAGACTCCCATCGACGGGAGGACGCAGTACGGTCATTCTGCAATTAGAACAGCAGCTCACTTGATGACATCATCACCTCAGCTGTTCTTGCTAATGAGTTTACTCCGGTTCTTCACTGTGACGTATTTTTACCATCAAACCACCAAATCGTCGGAGCACATTTTTAAGGAGGCTTAATCTTGTCAAACCGACCACAGATTTGATGTCTAAACAACTAACTTCTCACCTAAAAAGGTACACAAGTACAGACAAGAATACATTTTCAGAAACAACCATGGTCTGCAGCCTCCACGTCAGGCCTCAGATCCTCCACAAACAGAACACACTGGCAGTGGGATGAGGACAGCGACTCGGATTGAGACCGACAGCCTGTTTGCTGCAGGATTTTAAACCTTTATGTCTGGCAGGACTGATGAAGCGCCAGACAGCCTTCCCTCGCGTCTGGCGGGGTTGGCAATAGGTTTCATCCTGTAGCAGAGGTTTTAGTCGGGAACATCCTGAAGAAGCTCCGCCCCCAGTTGTGTACTTTGGAGATCTAGAGACAGGAGGACGCAGTACAGTCATTCATTACTCCGGTTCTTCACTGTGAAGTATTTTTACCATCAAACGACCAAATCGTCGGAGCACATTTTTAAGGAGGCTTAATCTTGTCAAACCGACCACAGATTTGATGTCTAAACAACCAACTTCTCACCTAAAAAGTTAGACAAGTACAGACAAGAATACATTTTCAGAAACAACCATGGTCTGCAGCCTCCACGTCAGGCCTCAGATCCTCCACAAACAGAACACACTGGCAGTGGGATGAGGACAGCGACTCGGATTGAGACCGACAGCCTGTTTGCTGCAGGATTTTAAACCTTTATGTCTAGCAGGACTGATGAAGCGCCAGACAGCCTTCCCTCGCGTCTGGCGGGGTTGGCAATAGGTTTCATCCTGTAGCAGAGGTTTTAGTGCGGAACATCCTGAAGAAACTCCGCCCCCAGTTGTGTACTTTGGAGATCCAGAGACAGGAGGACGCAGTACAGTCATTCTGCAATTAGAAACTTTGGAACAGTACTTTTACTGCGACTTATGATGTTTCACAAGTCCACCAGAGTAAAGTACAGACAAGAACACATTTTGAGAAACGACCATGATCTCCTCCCTCCACTTCAGGCCTCGGGTCCTACACCAAGAGGAACAGAGAAGAGGCCTACAAGGAGTCTCCACCCTCCACTTCAGGCCTCAGCTTCTCCACAAAGAAGAGGAGGGAGGTCCAGAGGTTTCTCAATACCAAGTACACCAAGTATGGACTTGTGTACTTCGGAGTTTGGACTTGGGAGTCCAGACTCCCATCGACGGGAGGACGCAGTACGGTCATTCTGCAATTAGAACAGCAGCTCACTTGATGACATCATCACCTCAGCTGTTCTTGCTAATGAGTTTACTCCGGTTCTTCACTGTGACGTATTTTTACCATCAAACCACCAAATCGTCGGAGCACATTTTTAAGGAGGCTTAATCTTGTCAAACCGACCACAGATTTGATGTCTAAACAACTAACTTCTCACCTAAAAAGGTAGACAAGTACAGACAAGAATGCATTTTCAGAAACAACCATGGTCTGCAGCCTCCACGTCAGGCCTCAGATCCTCCACAAACAGAACACACTGGCAGTGGGATGAGGACAGCGACTCGGATTGAGACCGACAGCCTGTTTGCTGCAGGATTTTAAACCTTTATGTCTAGCAGGACTGATGAAGCGCCAGACAGCCTTCCCTCGCGTCTGGCGGGGTTGGCAATAGGTTTCATCCTGTAGCAGAGGTTTTAGTCGGGAACATCCTGAAGAAGCTCCGCCCCCAGTTGTGTACTTTGGAGATCCAGAGACGGGAGGACGCAGTACAGTCATTCAATACTCGGGTTCTTCACTGTGAAGTATTTTTACCATCAAACCACCAAATCGTCGGAGCACAGTTTTAAGGAGGCTTAATCTTGACAAACCGACCACAGATTTGATGTCTAAACAACTAACTTCTCGCCTAAAAAAAATCATAAAGTATTTCAAAATGTAACTTTCAGTTGTCTGTTGTCTTCTCCACATTTGTTCACTGTTGCTGGTGCGAAATGCATTCTGGGATATTTGGCTGTCCCAGCTACGGACATTTCATTTACGATGTATCGCCGGTAAAGTGGGCGGAGCAAGTCACATCCGGGTATTTGGACCATGGTTGGCTAGACGGGGACTTTGAATTGGAACAACTTGACAGACTCATGATGTTTCACAAGTTCACAAGAACAGACGAGAACGCATTTTGAGAAACGACCATGATCTCCACCCTCCACTTCAGGCCTCGGGTCCTACACCAAGAGGAACAGAGAAGAGGCCTACAAGGAGTCTCCACCCTCCACATCAGGCCTCAGCTTCTCCACAAAGAAGAGGAGGGAGGTCCAGAGGTTTCTCAATACCAAGTACACCAAGTATGGACTTGTGTACTTCGGAGTTTGGACTTGGGAGTCCAGACTCCCATCGACGGGAGGACGCAGTACGGTCATTCTGCAATTAGAACAGCAGCTCACTTGATGACATCATCACCTCAGCTGTTCTTGCTAATGAGTTTACTCCGGTTCTTCACTGTGACGTATTTTTACCATCAAACCACCAAATCGTCGGAGCACATTTTTAAGGAGGCTTAATCTTGTCAAACCGACCACAGATTTGATGTCTAAACAACCAACTTCTCACCTAAAAAAATCCGTAAGTAGTATTTCGAAATGTTCATCTTTCAGAATTTAGCTACGTCGCCTGGACTCACGAGCCCCCGTCTCAGCGGCGCCATGTTGGAGTTTTCCCCAGAGAAGAAGGGGGTCGTCTCCCTGTGGGTTGCGGGGGAGTAAAGATCTGACTGTTGTTTGTGCTTATGCACCGAACAGCAGTTCAGAGTATCCGGCCTTCTTGGAGTCGGTGGGAGGGGTCCGGGAAAGGGCGACGCCCGCCGACTCCATATTTCTCGACTGTGCTCGAACTATCGGGGTATCACACTACTCAGGTCTCCGTGGAAAGCTGATGCCGAGGTGCTGGAGAGAAGGCTCCGACCGTTAGTCGAACCTCAGATTTAAGAGGAGCAGTGCGTATTCCATCCCGGTCGTGAAACAGTGGACCAGCTCTTTACCCCCGCAAGACTACTGGAGGGGTCCTGGGAGTTTGCCCAACCAGTCTACATGTGTTTTGTGGATTTGGAGAAGGCTTTCATCTGGGTTCCTCTGGGGTTTTTGTGGGAGGTGCTGCGGGAGTATGGGCCGGACTATCCGGTCTCTGTACGACTGCAGTAGGAGCTGTGCTTGTATTCTCTGCATTAAATCAGATTTGTTCTCGGTGTTCATTTGAGTCTCTCTGTTTATTTTTATAGTCAGGTGAAGGTGGCTGAACCAGGCAGATGTGTGATAAAAACTACTAACGAGTCTCCAAGTCTCTTTTACTCAGGTATCGATGGCTGTGACGCAAGAAGCAACATCCAGGGTCTCCTTGACGACGGAGCAGATGAGAAGGACTGAGGACCACAGGACCAGATGAGAAGGACGGAGGACCACAGGACCAGATGAGAAGGACGGAGGACCACAGGACCAGATGAGAAGGACGGAGGACCACAGGACCAGATGGAGAGCGGCAGTCGCCTTTCTTTCAGTGGGCTGAGTAAGTAATTCCTCTCCAAGACTACAGAAGTATCAGTCATACGATTCCATCATTTGAGGCCAGATTCAACACAACAATGTAAATGCTGTGTAGTTGAGTACAAAAATATTAATCTCTTGTGTTTGTGTCTCACAGGGCAGGACTCCTCTGGGCTTTTGTCTCTCTCTTGAGGAAGCTGAAGGTGGACATCAACCAACTCGTTAACCCAGGACGTCCCAGACCCACAGCCGACCTCTGAACCCCTCACAGCACCCCAGAGAGTCCGAGACCCAGTGATTAAGGTCCTCCCTGCCCCTCCACCCCGACACCACCCGCCCCACCCGCCAGCCGAGAGGACGAGGAGGGTCCCGTCCCCACCAGCACAGAGGACGTAGTTTGTTTCCATCTGCTGAAGAAGCAGAACCATCTAAACCATCTACTGAACAAGAAATAATCCTTCCAAAAGCTTTAAAGTATTTTATTTGTCAATACAATGAACAAAATACAGAATGTTCATGTACACTGCCTGTACAATATTTCTACAAAATAAAGAAATGTATTGAAAATAACTACAAGGTACATTTGTGTTTTTACTATACAACAAACAGAGGTCCGGCTCAAAGAGTATTGCCAGGTACATACTGGCCTAAATAGATCCATGAAACATTTGAGATGTCACGATATCAAAAGGAAATTATTATTTATGAGATGACAAGGGCATCTCATAATTGCCAAGGTCACGGCTGAGACGTGCATTGTGCCAGATGGAGTTCACACAAAATGATACGACCACAAATCTGAGACAAAAGTGACTTTCTGCAACTTAACGTGAACACAGACAGCTGATATGATGATGGCATGCCTCTAAATGAGAAGAAGCAGCAGGTAACCTCTGTGTTAAGGACCTGCCACAGAAATGAACTCTATAACTAACTAACTAACTAACTGTCTGACTGTCTCTCACTCTCTCTCTCTCTCTCTCTCTGTCAGTGATGCAATATGCATGGCATTAGCTTTGCTCAATCTTCCTTATACATTTAGATTCAGATTGATAATATGAAAATCAAGCGAGTGTCCAGTTAAATTGTGAAACCCTGAATTATAATCTGTATGTCAGAGGGGTGCTGTTTCAACTCTTTTTGGGAGGCTGTTGTTATTGATAGCATTGTGTCAAAATGTGGTGCAATAACAATAATAATGTTTTCTCCTGCATTCAGGTGGACAAAATATCAGATGCAGCTTTATTTCAGTCCAATGCAACACCACCCATTCAAAGCACTGCCTCGGCCACATTGGTGGATACATTCAGACTCCTCTTTTAACCAATCTTAATGATTATTTTATATACTGTTGTGTAGCAAACATGTGTGACAGGTTAGGCATGTAGGGTGTGACCAGGTTAATTTGATAGATTTTCAGATGCCCAAATAAGTATGTCAGAGCAAATTAGGTAACATGTCGGTTATATCGGTTTAATTATGTTAGGAGAAACTCCTCGTGTTTAGTACGTTAACAAAAATTGAAAATATGTTAAATATAATGTGGTGGGGTTAAAAGTACAACATATTTATAAAATCTTGTAGAAGGACTATACAATATGTTCGTAGCCTCTTTGTACCAGTCACTCAAAGTTGAGTAAATGGACTTTCATTTTCCACCACTATTTTACTTTACGGCTCTAAATATCAGGATGTTTTTCAATACATTTTAATTATTATTATACAATTAATTTTGCCAGAAGCTTAGTCAGAATTGGGAGGCCATAGAAACTGTGTACAGTAGCCTTTATGTATAAAAAACGAATTCTAATGAGATCAACTCTCGAGCATTTTGCTTCAAATTCTTTACATCTTACATTAGTACATTTCTGCATTTCTTTGTTGTAAATTCATTTTTTTCTTTTGTTGTTTTAGGTATTTTATTAGAAATAAAGTGCCACACATTCAAAACGTTATGTTACAGATCTTAGCAATCGAATAAAAAGACACGAGTTCAAAACAGTTTTTAGTAATTCTCTCATCATTTTATTTCCATGCGCCTTCATTTAAAAAAAGAGAATATCACATCTCAACGGCCGGTTCACTCTCTCGTCCTACTTTTCTCTGTCTCTTGGGTTGATGGCCACTAGAGATCCCCTGTCCCAAATTGCCCCGAGGGTTCTTTGTAAACAGAAGGGGGGTCATAATGGTCATTTCTTCACCTGGGTTCTCCCTGCTATGACGTGTCAAAGTGGCTGCTGTGAAAAGGGGGTGCATTTACAGCCGTGTGGGCAGCTTCAGAGCCAGACACAAACACACTCTGTGGAGAGAATGGGGGACTAGAAATGAACACCAGATACATGTCATACAATTGATGAGCATTAACAGAAACAGCGGAAGTTTCTATTCTATATTTGTACATTAGAAGTCTAAGAAGTATATTATTTCCTAGGACATTCTATATCTGAAATCATTCACACGCGTTGTTCTTACTGTATACTACCATGGTTTATTGTGTCTGTTTTATACTGTTGTTCAGTTGGTGCACAGAGTCCAATGGAATCAGAGCAATGTCAAATGTAGGAAATAAGTAATAATCATCAACCGAGTGATTTAAAACAGCTTAGAATAAAGACACATTCCTACACAGTGGTGAAAAAATAAATCTTAAGTAAGTGGTTTATACTTCTACTCGTCTGACAAGCAGTGGAGTAAAGAAGAATACAAATGAAATACTCAAGTTTAAGACTTTGTCCATTTGTATTTTTAGATCTTCCCTAAATTCCCCAAACATTTGTATTAGATAATGCCTCATTTGCATATACAAACATCTAATTTTAGAAAACTATTAATACTAGATAATTGTCCTAAAGTATGTAATCAACTGGGGAAGTTTTGTGGTGATATTATCTTTTCTATATTCACATGTTGTTATGGTTTGTCTCTGACCCCAAGCGCACGACAACAGGAAGGTTTAGTTCTAGCCGAACACACGGCGTAGTTTATTGAGCACAACAAGTCGCTGGGAAAAGAAACACAAAAAACTCAAAGTGTCCCCTTAGTCAACGGGTGATCGAACATCAAACCCAAAAAAATCCAAGAAAATACTCCACACAAAAAAGTCAGCAAAGACACGAGGAAAAGTTCAGTGAAGACACAGGGAGGAAACTCCACGGACATTATGGCACGAACTCGCAACGTCAGCACAGACAGTCCTGATCTTTATCATTATTTTACAAATCTCCACTTACATCAAACTTTCCAGTTTCATTCCTTTCTATATTCTAAAGGTTTTTCCAGATGGATTTGTCCATGTATATCATTCAAAGCCTGATTTATACAATGTTATTCCCAAAAACATGGTGGAAATGGATGTGTCTATGGTTATGGTCATTAATGCTCATATTTTCTCATATTCCCAAAGTCAAAGAGCACATCCAGATAAGTGAAATCTCTTTTGACAAGTGGTAAGCAAAAGGTTTTCTCCGTTTCATTAATAAAGGAAACCGTCTCTGACCTGATTGAAGTGTCGGTGCAGGAGGCAGCTGGCGAGGGAGGAGGCTCCTTTGACCAGCTTGAAGAAGCTTGTGCTTCCATGGACTGACCGGAGGACGTCACCGTCGTTGAGTTTCAGCAGCACGTTGTACTGGCGAAGCTCCGCCTCCAGGGGGCAGCAGACTGGACGCACGGCCACGTCCTGGTACATTTCTTTAAGACTCTGGAGGCACAATGTTCTCGTTGTTGATCTTGGCTTCAAAAGCTGACATGCGCTCCTCGCAGAGGTGTTGGGCTTAGTGCACGTGGAAGCGCGTGCACTTCTCAATCAGCGACATTGTGTGAGTGCAGCACAGGTGGTGCTGGGTGATGTCCTGGGACACCTCGGACAATGTCAAAAGAAAAAACATTTATAATATATATTTTAATGCTTAATAAAAGAAAACAACATAAACTCCATGTCACAGCACAATTTATCCATCTAGGATATGCCGTGACTTCAAGATATTGGAAGTACATATGTGCATTGGCATACATATTATAAATTGCTGATCCCCAAAAATAACATTGGAAACCCGTAACAGAGGCAGACAGCCTCCAATCTGCAGGGCCTTTGATGTCGAGCGGAGTCTTTCTCCACAGATGATGTATGCAAATGATCAGTGCTGAAAAGATTGAATTCATCAATAAGACAATCAACAGAAATACTGTTTTTGATAATCTATTCACAAGACTGGACACTTGCTGGTTCCCTCTTCTTTGTGTCAGTGTGCTGCTTCTCTGCATTATATAATTAAGTGTTATTTAGGTTCTGGACTATCGATCAGACAAAGTAAACTTCCTAAAGAAGTCAGCTCGAGGAAATTGGGATGATTTATAGACCTGTGGATAAAAAAAATTTATACAAGTTTAACCAAAACAAAGTGTTTGTGTGAAAGAGCATCACGGAACTGGTGAGGAACCCGATTGGTAAGTTGTGTAAGATCCAGAAGACTGACCCTGGCCCTAAAACGGGGAACATATGAAGATACATGGATTTTGCATTAATTAAGGTACTCAGACCTTAATGTTATTTACTTTGGTGGTTTTACTCGAGTAGCTTTCAACACAAGTGATAAGAAACCCAAACGAGCGTACCTGCAGGTGGTTGGAGGGTCTGAGCAGCTCACGGGTCACCAGGTCGCTGCAGGTCGTGCACCCTGCAGTCAAGCCAGGGCGTAGGTTTGGCTCAGCAATGGTAGGGACACTGTCAGCCCCCCACCATATAAAAACAACATAGTAAATATTATGTTGAACAGGCAAACTTTATTAAAATATATTAACATTTGTGTAACTTGGAACTGATTTAAACATAATAACAGTAATAAAACCTTAGTTTAAATACAAAACAGTATTCTGCACCAAACAAATAATAATAATAATAATAATAATAAATAAATGAATAAGAAAGTTCTGCTAAAATGCCAATACACAGTAACAGTATATTCTATATCCAAAATATATATAAACAACTTTTACCAGTTGTGTAGTGAAAAAAATACAAAAGAAATTAGAACATTTTAAATAAATCTATCATAATTTTAATTACACAGGGCCTTGACTCCTGTTGTGTTTTAGACATTCCACGTCGTAGTTGGGTGTGAACTGTTTTCTCCAATGCATGTGTTGCTACAGCGTGATGGTGATTAAAGCTTTCAATGACGTTTGTCCAGTTACTAAAACCGTTTAAGCAGAAGGCTGGGACTTTTTTTTATGGTGTATGCTTTACTCAAAAAAACATTTTTCAATGTAAGACCTCACCTGGAGCGCTGGTGGTCCAGCTGCTGCTTCCTGCTGCACTGCACCTGCACCGAGTTTCTGAGTTCCCTGAATGCATCATCTCCAAAGGATGCAGGTTTGCACTGTGTGGTAGTTAGCCTGCTAACGTTACTAGCTAACCCTAACTAACAACAACTCGGGCTTCTTGGTAGCTACTTACCCTCTGGCTGGAGAACACACTTCGGATATCTCTTTTCTTTTTTGGTGTCATTTTCCTTTCTACAAAGCACAACAGGGTCAACATATCAATGCTGAGACCAAACGAAATACTAATATGAGGCTTTATTAACTCCTGTCGTATTTAGTATCTCACCGTGACTCCTGCCGGTCACGATTCACGGAGTGTTTCTGACTCTTCAGCCAATTAAATGACAGCGTCTTGTCTCGCGGTGGAAAACATAGTATATAACATATAATAATATATAATATAAATAATAATCGTATAAATAATTGTGCACAATATATTTCTTCCATTTATCTATACTATAGATAATAATACGAATGAGTTTGCAAATATATTACGTGCAAATGACGTGTAAGAAGTGACTTGTTCCCGTTATGCCGAGGACATGCGCGACCCTGGGAAATAAACCTTCAGCGGGGAGATGTTCCAGTTGTAAAATGAGACAACAATATCCTATTTCTGATGTTCATTTGTGTCTTATTTTCCCCAAGTCTCCCGGTAGAATAGGTTGGCCCTACTGTAAAAGAAGAAGAACAATAGACTTTAGACTTTACTCTTTGTTTCTGGTCAAATGCAGAAATAATAATAACAGTAATAATTGTACCTCTACATTCTACCTAACAGTTTCAAGAAGTTGAGAGGGGAAATGTCTCTTAATCTGCAAAGTGGTTATCTGTCAAATAAATGAAGTAGTTTAGTCGGAAGACCATAAACTTGAGCCCGTCATTTATTTATCATACATCTGCCAATCATAAACTAGTAGTAGATGTGCAACAACGTAAAGCACATAATAACGCTCAATATGCTGCGTGATAAATAAATAATAATAATAATAATAATACATTGAATTTATATAGCGCTTTTCAAAACACACAAATACGCCTAAATTACAACGAGAGCATCATTTTAATCTACAATATTGCACGATAATAAAGTATATTTCATGTACCATCCCGTTTGGCTTTACAGCTCATAGCTTTACTGAATAGCAACAGATCACCGACAAATACAATAATAATAACTCTAGTATGAATCAGATACAAATATATATTTGACAAATGTGGGGAAATAACGAATACTTCTTATACTCTCGTTCTATATATTGCTCAATCGCACGCAAGCCCGTGCGTCAATGCCATGGTAACCGGACCGAGGTATTTAAGGGCCGCGGACGTTCTGATTCGTCCCTTTGCACTTTGGACTTTAACCTGAGCGGAACCCTGAGAACCCTCCTGTGAACCCAAAACTGTGAAGGAAAACTATTTGATTTTTGAACTGAGACTTTTTGTTGGAAACTAAACTTGTTGGCGAACAGAACTACTAGATCACGACTATCGAGAGCATCAGAGACCCTGAGAAAGGCCTTCCGACGACTCCAGACCGACAACGAGCCCCTGCTGAAGGGACCGGGCTGTGACTTGGACCATAACTGTGCAGGTAAGACCATTTTTATGTTTAATTTATCATTTTTATTAATAATGTATCCCGTTAAATCATTAAAACTGTTCTCAGTTTAGAAATCAGTCAAACTTTTTGAGTTTTAAGGTTAAGAATTCACAGAATGACGTCAGGCAATTTGGGGAAAAAAGATATTTGTGAAAAGTGACACTCGGTCGATGATTTTCTCCTGTAAAATGATTTCTGAGGGGCAGAATGTCTTTAAAATTTCGGGAGATGTGCGGAATGTGCTAAGAATTAGTGTAGAGGTTCCAAAACCCTGTTATTTTGGTTTGAAGGAATCAAAACGTCGAATATTAATATTGAAATTACAGAAAAAAGATGGCGCCTGAGCCATATTTATAGAATTCTAAAATCCAATATGAAAAATGCATAAATTATGCTCCATGGAAACCATATGGAACGTTCGGGTGTTCGGATAGAATCCAGCGGTCACGTGACCTGCACGCGACCCTGAGTTGCTTTGTTTTGATTGTTGAAACGTAACTTATTGTACACACATGTGCTCCTTTTACTTTATCATATTAAACGAGTGATTTATTTAACATTTAACATTGAAATGCACGTTGCTCGTTGTTGCGGTGCTTTGTTTCCACGGGGACAAGAGAGCGATCTGTTAAGTAACTGTATGGGAGTGCACGTGCGCGCGCTGCCTCCAGCGTCTCCTCCACGCGCTCTGAGATGCACCTCGTGAACTGGAGAATGATGAGTTATAAACGAAAGAGGTTACTGTGGTCATGTTGGATTAATATCGCCATGTTTCACTGTGCGTCATGACGCACGTGGTTTATGTACATTAAACACGTTCATGCCGTTTATTGCTAACCATTAATCGGTTTTTTCACAAACACCGAAGTCCTGACACTTGTTTGGTCCAGAATAAATGTCTTTGAGAGCTCACGAGAGCTCAACTGTCCGTTAATTGACCACAAAAAGCCGTGCGTGAAAGGTACACCAAACTTTATGAAGCCCTCTTCATGTGAAACTAATTAATTATGAACCCTACCTTGTTGTTTGGGACATATACAAATAGTAATGCTCACAATATCAATAACGATAATAATTATTATGATTATTGCCATTGGAATAAATCTATATTATGTAGTCAAAATGTCCATCTTTGTGAAAACGATTTTTTAAATATTAACAAAATGTATTAACAACAATGTTTATCATTATGTGTCACATGGAAGCATCATGACTTTATTCTGATGACCTCATCATGTTTAAACTAACAGAGGAAGAACTGCACATATGTTTGATATCACTGTTAAATGTTTAAAGGCACGGGCCTCTTGTATGTGGTCTGTTGTTGTTAGTTTAAGGATATGCTGTCGTTTTTTATTATTTATAATAATAATATATTATTGCTAAAAACAAAAATCAGAAATATTTATTGTGATAAATCCTTACGGTTTTAACCTTTCCCTCTTAGCTGGTGTGAACTACATCATGGGGCGCCCTGCAAGAGACCCCATCGGGATCGCCTTATTAGACGACGAAGGTAATCAAGTTGAGGCTGAGATTGTATTTGTGGGACCGGCTGTGGGTGCGGGTCGCGCTGGGTTCCCTCCCCAGGTCCTATTTGATGACGACGAGGGAGAGCACGACGACTGGGACAGCGAGGACGAGTGGGACACCGAGGACGAGGAAGAAGAGATGGACATCTTCTTCTTCCTCATGCTCGGTGCGGGACTGGACGAAGAGGACCCTCCCCACCGTCCTCCCAACCCCCCCTTCCAGAGGCCAGAAGAGTCTGCACCCTCCGCCAAGAGGCCCAGAGAAGAGGACGACGGGGACTCTGCACCCTCCACGTCAGGCCTCGGATCCTCCGCCAAGAGGGCCAGAGAAGAGGACGGGGACCGCGCAACCTTCAGAAGATACTGGCAGAGGGATGAGGACAGCGACTCGGATTGAGACCGACAACCTGTTTGCTGCAGGATTTTAAACCTTTATGTCTGGCAGGACTGATGAAGCGCCAGACAGCCTTCCCTCGCGTCTGGCGGGGTTGGCAATAGGTTTCATCCTGTAGCAGAGGTTTTAGTCGGGAACATCCTGAAGAAGCTCCGCCCCCAGTTGTGTACTTTGAAGTCCCAGAGACGGGAGGACGCAGTACAGTCATTCATTACTCCGGTTCTTCACTGTGAAGTATTTTTACCATCAAACCACCAAATCGTCGGAGCACATTTTTAAGGAGGCTTAATCTTGTCAAACCGACCACAGATTTGATGTCTAAACAACCAACTTCTCACCTAAAAAGGTAGACAAGTACAGACAAGAATACATTTTCAGAAACAACCATGGTCTGCAGCCTCCACGTCAGGCCTCAGATCCTCCACAAACAGAACACACTGGCAGTGGGATGAGGACAGCGACTCGGATTGAGACCGACAGCCTGTTTGCTGCAGGATTTTAAACCTTTATGTCTGGCAGGACTGATGAAGCGCCAGACAGCCTTCCCTCGCGTCTGGCGGGGTTGGCAATAGGTTTCATCCTGTAGCAGAGGTTTTAGTCGGGAACATCCTGAAGAAGCTCCGCCCCCAGTTGTGTACTTTGAAGTCCCAGAGACGGGAGGACGCAGTACAGTCATTCATTACTCCGGTTCTTCACTGTGAAGTATTTTTACCATCAAACCACCAAATCGTCGGAGCACATTTTTAAGGAGGCTTAATCTTGTCAAACCGACCACAGATTTGATGTCTAAACAACCAACTTCTCACCTAAAAAGGTAGACAAGTACAGACAAGAATACATTTTCAGAAACAACCATGGTCTGCAGCCTCCACGTCAGGCCTCAGATCCTCCACAAACAGAACACACTGGCAGTGGGATGAGGACAGCGACTCGGATTGAGACCGACAGCCTGTTTGCTGCAGGATTTTAAACCTTTATGTCTGGCAGGACTGATGAAGCGCCAGACAGCCTTCCCTCGCGTCTGGCGGGGTTGGCAATAGGTTTCATCCTGTAGCAGAGGTTTTAGTGCGGAACATCCTGAAGAAGCTCCGCCCCCAGTTGTGTACTTTGGAGTCCCAGAGACGGGAGGACGCAGTGCAGTCATTCATTACTCCGGTTCTTCACTGTGAAGTATTTTTACCATCAAACCACCAAATCGTCGGAGCACATTTTTAAGGAGGCTTAATCTTGTCAAACCGACCACAGATTTGATGTCTAAACAACCAACTTCTCACCTAAAAAGGTAGTTAAGTACAGACAAGAATACATTTTCAGAAACAACCATGGTCTGCAGCCTCCACGTCAGGCCTCAGATCCTCCACAAACAGAACACACTGGCAGTGGGATGAGGACAGCGACTCGGATTGAGACCGACAGCCTGTTTGCTGCAGGATTTTAAACCTTTATGTCTGGCAGGACTGATGAAGCGCCAGACAGCCTTCCCTCGCGTCTGGCGGGGTTGGCAATAGGTTTCATCCTGTAGCAGAGGTTTTAGTCGGGAACATCCTGAAGAAGCTCCGCCCCCAGTTGTGTACTTTGGAGTCCCAGAGACGGGAGGACGCAGTACAGTCATTCTGCAATTAGAAACTTTGGAACAGTACTTTTACTGCGACTTATGATGTTTCACAAGTCCACCAGAGTAAAGTACAGACAAGAACACATTTTGAGAAACGACCATGATCTCCACCCTCCACTTCAGGCCTCGGGTCCTACACCAAGAGGACCAGAGAAGAGGCCTACAAGGAGTCTCCACCCTCCACTTCAGGCCTCAGCTTCTCCACAAAGAAGAGGAGGGAGGTCCAGAGGTTTCTCAATACCAAGTACACCAAGTATGGACTTGTGTACTTCGGAGTTTGGACTTGGGAGTCCAGACTCCCATCGACGGGAGGACGCAGTACGGTCATTCTGCAATTAGAACAGCAGCTCACTTGATGACATCATCACCTCAGCTGTTCTTGCTAATGAGTTTACTCCGGTTCTTCACTGTGACGTATTTTTACCATCAAACCACCAAATCGTCGGAGCACATTTTTAAGGAGGCTTAATCTTGTCAAACCGACCACAGATTTGATGTCTAAACAACTAACTTCTCACCTAAAAAGGTACACAAGTACAGACAAGAATGCATTTTCAGAAACAACCATGGTCTGCAGCCTCCACGTCAGGCCTCAGATCCTCCACAAACAGAACACACTGGCAGTGGGATGAGGACAGCGACTCGGATTGAGACCGACAGCCTGTTTGCTGCAGGATTTTAAACCTTTATGTCTGGCAGGACTGATGAAGCGCCAGACAGCCTTCCCTCGCGTCTGGCGGGGTTGGCAATAGGTTTCATCCTGTAGCAGAGGTTTTAGTCGGGAACATCCTGAAGAAGCTCCGCCCCCAGTTGTGTACTTTGGAGATCCAGAGACGGGAGGACGCAGTACAGTCATTCAATACTCCGGTTCTTCACTGTGAAGTATTTTTACCATCAAACCACCAAATCGTCGGAGCACATTTTTAAGGAGGCTTAATCTTGACAAACCGACCACAGATTTGATGTCTAAACAACTAACTTCTCGCCTAAAAAAAATGATAAAGTATTTCAAAATGTAACTTTCAGTTGTCTGTTGTCTTCTCCACATTTGTTCACTGTTGCTGGTGCGAAATGCATTCTGGGATATTTGGCTGTCCCAGCTACGGACATTTCATTTACGATGCATCGCCGGTAAAGTGGGCGGAGCAAGTCACATCCGGGTATTTGGACCGTGGTTGGCTAGACGGGGACTTTGAATTGGAACAACTTGACAGACTCATGATGTTTCACAAGTTCACAAGAACAGACGAGAACGCATTTTGAGAAACGACCATGATCTCCACCCTCCACTTCAGGCCTCGGGTCCTACACCAAGAGGAACAGAGAAGAGGCCTACAAGGAGTTTCCACCCTCCACTTCAGGCCTCGGGTCCTACACCAAGAGGAACAGAGAAGAGGCCTACAAGGAGTCTCCACCCTCCACGTCAGGCCTCAGCTTCTCCACAAAGAAGACCTCCGGTCCAGAGGTTTCTCAATACCAAGTACACCAAGTATGGACTTGTGTACTTCGGAGTTTGGACTTGGGAGTCCAGACTCCCATCGACGGGAGGACGCAGTACGGTCATTCTGCAATTAGAACAGCAGCTCACTTGATGACATCATCACCTCAGCTGTTCTTGCTAATGAGTTTACTCCGGTTCTTCACTGTGACGTATTTTTACCATCAAACCACCAAATCGTCGGAGCACATTTTTAAGGAGGCTTAATCTTGTCAAACCGACCACAGATTTGATGTCTAAACAACCAACTTCTCACCTAAAAAAATCCGTAAGTAGTATTTCGAATTGTTCATCTTTCAGACTTTAGCTACGTCGCCTGGACTCACGAGCCCCCGTCTCAGCGGCGCCATGTTGGAGTTTTCCCCAGAGAAGAAGGGGGTCGTCTCCCTGTGGGTTGCGGGGGAGTAAAGATCTGACTGTTGTTTGTGCTTATGCACCGAACAGCAGTTCAGAGTATCCGGCCTTCTTGGAGTCGGTGGGAGGGGTCCGGGAAAGGGCGCCGTCTGCCGACTCCATATTTCTCGACTGTGCTCGAACTATCGGGGTATCACACTACTCAGGTCTCCGTGGAAAGCTGATGCCGAGGTGCTGGAGAGAAGGCTCCGACCGTTAGTCGAACCTCAGATTTAAGAGGAGCAGTGCGTATTCCATCCCGGTCGTGAAACAGTGGACCAGCTCTTTACCCCCGCAAAACTACTGGAGGGGTCCTGGGAGTTTGCCCAACCAGTCTACATGTGTTTTGTGGACTTGGAGATGGCTTTCATCTGGGTTCCTCTGGGGTTTTTGTGGGAGGTGCTGCGGGAGTATGGGCCGGACTATCCGGTCTCTGTACGACTGCAGTAGGAGCTGTGCTTGTATTCTCTGCATTAAATCAGATTTGTTCCCGGTGTTCATTTGAGTCTCTCTGTTTATTTTTATAGTCAGGTGAAGGTGGCTGAACCAGACAGATGTGTGATAAAAACTACTAACGTTAAGAAAAGTCTCCAAGTCTCTTTTACTCAGGTATCGATGGGCGTGACGCAAGAAGCAACATCCAGGGTCTCCTTGACGACGGAGCAAATGAGAAGGACGGAGGACCACAGGACCAGATGAGAAGGACTGAGGACCACAGGACCAGATGAGAAGGACGGAGGACCACAGGACCAGATGGAGAGCGGCAGTCGCCTTTCTTTCAGTGGGCTGAGTAAGTAATTCCTCTCCAAGACTACAGAAGTATCAGTCATACGATTCCATCATTTGAGGCCAGATTCAACACAACAATGTAAATGCTGTGTAGTTGAGTACAAAAGTATTCATCTCTTGTGTTTGTGTCTCACAGGGCAGGACTCCTCTGGGCTTTTGTCTCTCTCTTGAGGAAGCTGAAGGTGGACATCAACCAACTCGTTAACCCAGGACGTCCCAGACCCACAGCCGACCTCTGAACCCTTCACAGCACCCCAGAGAGTCCGAGACCCAGTGAGTAAGGTCCTCCCTGCCCCTCCACCCCGACACCACCCGCCCCACCCGCCAGCCGAGAGGACGAGGAGGGTCCCGTCCCCACCAGCACAGAGGACGTAGTTTGTTTCCATCTGCTGAAGAAGCAGAACCATCTAAACCATCTACTGAACAAGAAATAATCCTTCCAAAAGCTTTAAAGTATTTTATTTGTCAATACAATGAACAAAATACAGAATGTTCATGTACACTGCCTGTACAATATTTCTACAAAATAAAGAAATGTATTGAAAATAACTACAAGGTACATTTGTGTTTTTACTATACAACAAACAGAGGTCCGGCTCAAAGAGTATTGCCAGGTACATACTGGCCTAAATAGATCCATGAAACATTTGAGATGTCACGATATCAAAAGGAAATTATTATTTATGAGATGACAAGGGCATCTCATAATTGCCAAGGTCACGGCTGAGACGTGCATTGTGCCAGATGGAGTTCACACAAAATGATACGACCACAAATCTGAGACAAAAGTGACTTTCTGCAACGTAACGTGAACACAGACAGCTGATATGATGATGTCATGCCTCTAAATGAGAAGAAGAAGCAGCAGGTAACCTCTGTGTTAAGGACCTGCCACAGAAATGAACTCTATAACTAACTAACTAACTGTCTGACTGTCTCTCACTCTCTCTCTCTCTCTCACTCTGTCAGTGATGCAATATGCATGGCATTAGCTTTGCTCAATCTTCCTTATGCATTTAGATTCAAATTGATAATATGAAAATCAAGCGAGTGTCCAGTTAAATTGTGAAACCCTGAATTATAATCTGTATGTCAGAGGGGTGCTGTTTCAACTCTTTTTGGGAGGCTGTTGTTATTGATAGCATTGTGTCAAAATGTGGTGCAATAACAATAATAATGTTTTCTCCTGCATTCAGGTGGACAAAATATCATATACAGCTTTATTTCAGTCCAATGCAACACCACCCATTCAAAGCACTGCCTCGGCCACATTGGTGGATACATTCAGACTCCTCTTTTAACCAATCTTAATGATTATTTTATATACTTTATATACTGTTGTGTAGCAGACATGTGTGACAGGTTAGGCATGTAGGGTGTGACCAGGTTAATTTGATAGATTTTCAGATGCCCAAATAAGTATGTCAGAGCAAATTAGGTAACATGTCGGTTATATCGCTTTAATTATGTTAGGAGAAACTCCTTATGTTTAGTACTTTAACAAAAATGTCAAATATGTGAAATAAATGTGGTTGGGTTAAACGTACAACATATTTCTAAAATCTAGTAGAGAAGGACTATACAATATGTTTGTGGCCTCTTTGTACCAGTCCCTCAAAGTTTTGAGTAAATGCACTTTAATTTTTTTAATTGTTATATAATTAATTTTACCAGGGGCGTTTTGTAGGATTCAAGGGGCGGGGGGGGGGGGGGGGGGGGGGGGGTAAGCCTCAAGGGGAGTGTCACTTTTTTGAATGTGTGCAAATGTTCTGCCCCAGTGAACGTGGACCTACTTTACTACGCTTAGTTTTAGTATTGTTTCACCGATTTGGTTTTGCAATGTGAAGAAAGTATTTTTCTGTTTGCCTCCGTGTTGTCAAACGTCGTATTGTACGGTGTCCACCCCCCCCCCCCCCCCCCCCCCCCCCACCTCTCCTTAAAGGGTAAATCATAATCATATAATAATAATGCGTTTTAAACCTGCCACAAAAAAAAACTCTCCCAGCATAGACTTAAATTGTCCGCTAGAGGGCGGTATCGCCGCGTGTATGCAGAAGAGTATGAGGCCACACAGTAGATCGCGAGCGGTTCCAATTTATTCAAACAGCCGCAACCAGACTTAAATCATTCATAAATGTGTGCACTTGTGATCTCCGTTTTGTAAATATATACTCCTGTGATTGTACATTGTGAACTCTGTATTGTCCATCAAATGTAGCTGTCAACCGATGGTCAGTGCACCAGGGACGTCCATCAAGTCAAATGACCTGACAATAAATCGGGTCATTATCTGATATCTAATAAAAGACGGAATCATCATCATCATCATCATGTAATCCCACGGTGGCGTGCGTTGTCTCTCCTCTCTGTGTCGTCTGTCAGGTCTTTAAGAGTGAGATTAGAGAGTCGGGATGAGTCAGACAGACAGATGAGTCAGACAGACAGATGAGTCAGACAGACAGATGTGTCATCAGGTGAACCTGTCTGAGCTCATTGTCCCGTCCCGTGGCCTCGATATTGTCTCGTCCCTCTCGTTCCCCTTCCCCCCCGCCCTGTATGTCGGAGGCCTCCTTTCACCGAGGCCTCCATGTTGTTGTTGTTTTCCCCCCTGTGAAGTCACTGCCCTGCTTTTCGCTCCTTTCTGATGTCTGACATCCCGTTTCTCTTGCTCTTGTTTTTCTTTGTCTTCTTCTTGATGCTGTTCATCATTTTTGTTTTGATGCTTCACTTTACCTGGAAATTCTGTTTTTAATTGCTCTCGTCGGATCATATTTGATCTTTTCTTATACTGGTTGTATTTTCTTCTTATTTTGTTCATTTGTATTTTGTTTCTCCTTTGTCTGCCTTTGGGCTGCTGCAGCACCTGAATCTCCCCATAGAGGATCAATAAAGGCTCATCTTATATTTAAAATGTTTTTGTATCAATAGCAACAATGTCCAAAATGTAGTCAAGGGTTTCTGTAAATGATAAACAAATATATAAGTGATATATATGAAGTAGGCCATGTACAGTGTATGCATGTCTGAACTGATGATATGCAAACATGTCCAAATCAGTATGAGTTGTTCTAAACTGTAAATACAGTCTATAATGTGTCTAATGTTTCTGTGTTGCAGGGATACCGACACTATATGGCTTCATAAACATGTCCAATTTCAGGCAAACAAGACAAGTTAGGCTCCATTAGAGCAGACTGCATATTCAGAAAGGCAGTAAAAACAGAAGCTATAATTACACCCTCGAAAAAATGAACATGAATTAACAGAGGAATCAGGAGCTCCTTCTTTCATTTCAGTTTCAAAAACATCTATAAAAATAAGAAATTAAATAAGATCCGTGGGCGTGTGACAGAAGAGCAAGACGGATGCACCGCGCGTTTTCCGATGTGGATGAAAGGAAAATACAGCTGCCGGGCCTCATTTGTAAGCCCTGGTTCAGAAAAAAAACAAAGCAGGAAACAATTTGTTTTATCGACCAGTCATCTTCTCCTGCTGCTGTGGGACATGACAGGCCAAATCACAATTACATAATGCAACTAGGTCAAAAAACAGCAAACAATACCAGACAACGATTTATGACCCACAATTCAGAGCTAACCAGAAGTATTCACTTCCTTTACGAAGATAGGGACTGTAATATATGATACAGTATCATTAGATTCTTAGCAATGAGATTGGTCACGTGTGTGCGTGAGAGAGAAAGAGTGTGTGGCTCTCTGTGTCCGTCCATCTGTCCAGACATTTTTGACAGCTTTCAATATCAGTTTGACTCAGTTGAACAAACGCTTAGGAAAATAGTTTCATGTCATTCATCCACATTTAATCTCAGGATTTAAAAAATAAAAAGTCAAAAGGGGGGATTATGGAGACACAAACAGCCACCAGTGCTCCTGTTCCCTGCTTCAGGTCTGTTACCGTTAAGTGCTGATGTGTGTGTGTGTGTGCGTGTGTGTGTGTGTGTGTGTGTGTGTGTGTGTGTGTGTGGAGGGCGGGGTCATCAGTGGACGACAACAGCTCTTTTCATCCGGGTCAGCTGTGCAGGAGATGCTGTGAGTCCTGCAGCTGTTGGTGGGAAGAGCAGCAGAGAAAATGAGGACGGAGTCGGAATAGTATAATTTGTGCATGTGTGTGCGTGTGTTCGCGTGTGTGTGTGTGTGTGTGCGTGCGTGTGTGTTGAATGAGGAGATCTCCCCTATACAGCTCGCCAGCTCACACTGACGTATTAAAAAAACAACCTAAACAGAAGAGAGAAACAAAGATGGCTTTATGCCAGAAGAAGACTGCCTCGGCTTGTCACGTCTGCATCTTCTCCATCAGGCTGAAACTCGTCCTTCGCTGGTTTAATTTGGGTTAAAACGAGAGAGTAATCCACAAACTGTATAATGTTAATCACTTGCATTTCACACGATTCATCACAACACAAACTTTAAATGTCTCAGTTGTAATTTAGTATACTCTGCTATGCTTGTTAATAACAATGGGCATATATGCTCGTATGGTGTGTGAATTTGATCATATCACATATTTGGTCACGTTGGTCTTTTCTTTATTTTCTTCTGTTTTTCTTCGTCACCGATGAATTTAGATTTTAGATTGTTTTATTTTTTTTGGTGGGGGGTGAGATAACTTTATATGTCCGTTGAACACTTTACATCTTTTTTACTCACCTGATGCTTTATTTGACTAAACACTAACCGTAAAGAGATTCTCTCAACTCCCCGAATTAGTTTTTCTTTGCTCATACGTTTCATCAGTCGAACAATAACAAACGTGGCATCGGGGTCACTCAAGGTCAAACGACATTGAGACATGGGTTGTCTCTTCTGGTGGAGGACACAGTGAGAATAAATGTGGACGGCTGTGAGTCTGACAGCGGTTTAGTGGTTTGTGATCAACCAGGTGACTGGTTTTAATCCAAAGGGCTCCCGATAAAGACACTCTGGAGAAGTATTTTATTCAGTAATCTTTCAGAGATCCAGAGAGGCGTGATGAGTTCTGTTGTGTTTGCACAGGTTTACAGTTTCTGGACCTGGAGTGCAAAGAAAAGACGACTCCGATCATCTTGCTCCGTGAAACAAAGAACCAGATCAAGAGTGAGATCAGTATTGATCGGGGGGCCGATTGGAATTGTATTATTTTGAACAATTGGCGCTGCTGAACGAGTAATGTGCTCTGTTCGTGTTTCATTTTGTATACCATAACACACTTATTTACACATTTCTTTTCCTGTGTTTATGTCTTCTATTTGGCATTTTTATGCACACCACCACCCTTCTTATCTCATCCGTCTGTTCCTGCGTGTTTATTCTCTGGTTTCCCACAATTTCCCATCTTAGGGGAATTGTGGAGACGCAATCCAACAGATCTTCCTCTATCCAAGCGCCAGTACAGACGATGGAGTCTTTGTAAAGATCGGTTATAAGGTGGGTTCTTTTTATTTGACAATAATAACAGTAATAAGTGTTAGTCAAGTAAACTTGACGCTAAGTTGGAAATGAACACATTTTGGTCCAGGTAGCCGTTCAACCACTCAAATTATTTTCTTCTTCGACCCAAAATTTGGTAAACAATAAATGATCTATTAAGCATTAGTAAATCATCTATTAACTGTTAATTAAGCCAGTAGTTACACTTATGAACTTATAAACCACAGCACTGTGCTTCATGACAAATACAGCACAAGAAACACGTGTATTTGTGATAATGCACTGTCTCCATCAGTAAACTGAATACCAGAATAAGTCTCGCAGACGGAGCCAAAGCTGAAATGGAAGCCGAGATGGTTTCCTTCCTCTTTTATCGCCTTCCCTCATCCAAACGTTGCATCTGGTCCTCTTACACTGCAGCCGCTCCACGCCCAGAACACAGGATGGACTTATGGAGCCTGGTGTATAATAAGAGCCACGTGACGGAGGCTCACTCCCTCCAACCTGCAGTGAAACCCTCCCAGGTGTGGGTCACTCACCATCACTTCCTCATAATCCGATATTTCCCTTTTCAATTGTATTTGATTCATCAAGTTTAATCGTTCCCTAAGCGGTGTCCCAGACACAAGAGCTCGCCGCTTACTCCACCACACGGTCGGCACAGCAACGCTGGCGTGTGAACAGCCCATGAGTCTTACGGGACATTTGCGTGCTAATGTTCCTATAAATCAACCTGAAGCTTGCTTCTACCTCTCTGTGTGATTCTGAAGGCAATATTGCACAGCTTCTTTCTGTCCGTCATGCATTGTGCACCATGTGCAGTTGATGTCGCTGAGAGACGAGCGCTACTTTGTGCAGAGCATGGCGTAAAGATTCATGCAACAGTGTACTTACCGAGCAGCCAACTGAGATACAATAAGGGGGACGTTGTTGTCGCAGTGGGACTGAAAGGAACAAACTAGTCTGAGTGCATCGTACTACTGATTGCTGTAGTGTCTGGACCACATTGCTATGAGTTTATTTGTGGGCCTTCCTCAGCCTGCTCGCCATACTTCTTTCCAGGCAGTTCATTACCGCAAGGGTCAAAGCAACTGCTCTGAAATCCTTATATTCTTTAGGGCAGGGTTTTTTGGGGGATGAACAATGTCTGTATTTTTCCATGTTGCTGGTACAATGTGAGAGTGTGCAGACGTCTGGATTATTCTTCATACCTTTGATACAAATGTTGTGAACGGGGGCATTAAAGAAAAAAAACAGTCTTTTTGGAGTCGATAAAAAGCCTTTTGGCCCTTTATATAATCCTTACGTTGTGTTTGCTATGGATAGTTCATCTCCAGCTACGTGTTATAGTTCAATGTGGCTACCAGTAAAGCTCTGGAAGAGCTGGTCAAATATACTTTTTTGTGTTGTGTTTAAAGTCTAATCTATGTTGTATTTATCTATTAACAATTTGATTATAATTCAGTAATCAGTTATTAATTGTATTTTTATTTCTTACTATTATTACTGTTATTTAATTGTTGAATTTAATTCAATTTATTTCATATTTTATTTGACTTTAATCAAATAAATAAATAAAAATGTATACACGTGTGTGTGTGTGTGTGCGTGCGTGTGTGTGCGTGCGTGTGCGTGCGTGCGCGTGCGTGTGTGTGTGTGTGTCGGGAGGCAGCTGAGCCCCCGTTAGGAGGAGTCAGTGTCGCGGGGAGGTGGTGTGTGAGGAGCCGCTCTGTGCGCTCACTGGCTGCTCAGCCTCTAACGTGAGGAGAGCCGGTTCAGAGGTCGGACCGCCGGGACCGATCCCCGGTCAGTGGGCGACTGAAGAGCTCAGCGCGTGGACACAAAGCTGAGCCCCCCAAAAAACCTCGACCTGGAACAGAAGCGCGAGGAGACCTCTAGCGCTCGGATCTTGAGATGATGGAATGCATTGAAAGGACTCCGACGCAGTGAAAGTTCTCCCCTCGGACATGGAGACTCACGCGCAACTGGAGGCACAATAATCGTCATCATTCTCGCCTGAGGGTTCGAGGTGCAGCGGAGGATGACACCTGCACCCCGCCGGGCGAGGACCGACGCGTTGTTCCGCACTTTGCACATCTCTTTGAAGAAGAGTAGGTCAAACCTTCTGATAGAGTGACTTTTTCTTTTTTTTTCTTCTTCTTCTTCTTTGCTTCTGAATTCTGCACAAAAAACCCAGATCGCTGCCACCTCTGGGCTCAGCGCGTTTCTTTTGCGCTCCTTTCTTTCTTTGCGCCACTGTGGACTGCGCCAACACCAACACAATCTCCCGGTACCTCGGACAATCTCGTACGCATAGGTGAGCATCAAAGCGAGATTTATCGTTAAGATTAATGTTGTACAATAAAATAAAGATTTTTTTTGTTATTTAATTGATTTTTTTTTTCTTCTTTTTACATATAGTAGGGATTCATGTGCGTAAAACGCCTCCAATGTGTTGTTTACGCACTATTCACCAACCTGGCTCCTGCATGTAGTCACTCGGCCAAAGATAAGAGTCCTTTTAATATGTTTTAATCCATCTTTACAGGTTCCAGAGAATATGGAGCCCGTAGATTAAATCGTTGATCAACCTTTTAAACCCCAGCTTCCCCTCAGAGGTTGAAACAAACAGTTTTACAGCATCGCACATATATTCTGTCCAAAACACCCGACTGCATTCAAATAGAAATGCTTTTACATAATTTTATCCATGCACATTTGTCCAAATATTCAGTCTGACGTGTTTGGTGTCTTTGGAAAATCGGGGATGTCCTCTAGAATTTAAAATAAAGTCAAGTGGGGTTTTTAATCACGTTTGGCTGCCCAGCATAAGCCTGACATGTACTGGGGTCCGCACAGGGGGGGGTTAATACGTGACCGTATGGATGTTAAATGAGATTACATGTTATTATTTGCACTGTGCATTCAAATGATCTCCTCATTTTAACGTTGCAGGTCTTCGTTGACATGCCTGCACTCATCTCTCCGTGCTGTTTCCCTGTCGAGAGTTCACATCTGCTGGATATTAAGAAGTAAAAAAGAGAGCTTTGCTTCGAAGGCGTCGTCCCCTCTCCACACAGCAGCAGCGAGGCGGTTGTAACCTGCGGAGCTCCGTCTCACCATGGGCACTGTGCTGTCGCTGTCCCCCGGGTCCCGGAAGTCAGGCTACTATGACAACCGTCCGGGCTCGCTCAGCCAATACCCGAGCATCAGCAGCCGCTCCCTCAACAGCCAGAAGGACCGCGGGCTGAAGAGGGGCCAGTCCCTCTTCCTCCCGGCGTTCACGTGGAAGCGGCTGGTGGCCTCCACGAAGAAGAAGGGCAACTCCAAGAAAGGCGATCCCGGGGGCCTCGGGGACCCCCTCAACAACAACAACATCAACATCTACCAGAAGGACCCCCTGTTGCACCTCAACCACGAGAATGTAAAGAAGTCGCTGTCGTGCGCCAACCTGTCCAGCTACGAGGGCCCGGCGGTACTGGGGCTCGGCTACGGCCTGGGCATGGGCAGGGGCCAGGGATGCGGCTACGGCAAGCCCCAGCAGCTCTCCTCTGTGAAAAAGGTCCCCCAGGGGACGATGGCCTCGTCGTCCCCGAAGCGCGTCATCGTCCAGGCCTCCACCAGCGAGCTCCTGCGCTGCCTAGGGGAGTTCCTGTGTTGCCGCTGCTACCGCCTGAAGCACCTGTCCCCCGCCGACCCGGTGCTGTGGCTGCGGGCCGTGGACCGCTCGCTGCTGCTGCAGGGCTGGCAGGACCAGGCCTTCGTCACGCCGGCCAACGTGGTCTTCGTCTACATGCTGTGCCGCGACGTGGTGGACGGCGACGTGGTGGCGTCGGAGCACGAGCTGCAGGCCATCCTGCTCACCTGCCTCTACCTGTCCTACTCCTACATGGGCAACGAGATCTCGTACCCGCTCAAGCCCTTCCTGGTCGAGGCGGGCAAGGAGGCCTTCTGGGACCGCTGCCTCGCCATCATCGACGCCACCAGCGCCAAGATGCTGCGCATCAACGCGGATCCGCACTTTTTCACACAGATATTTGCCGAACTGAAGAGCGAGGGCGGCTGCGGCCCCCAGGACTACAGTCGGGTGCTGGATCGGTGAGAGGGAGTTGGGCCGCATGCCTTTTTTGTACACTCGAATACATTTGTCTCCAACAGATTGCTGTCCCTGTTGTTGTTCTGCGGCCCTGCAGGAGCAGTGAAGGCCTACCCTGACAGAGCTACGTAGACATATTGAATCATTCCATCCGTGTTCATTGCCATTGTCCCGTCCATCCACAGATAGAAATAAGGAGTTGTTGTTGTTCCCCCCCTCCCCCCCCCCCAGGTGATTGACTAACAGAAGCTCACAGCTGTGTTTTTGTTGTTGTTTTTGCCCTGGATTATCCACCTGAGTCGACTTGAATTGAGGGACCATTTGGTCCACCTGTCCCTTCTGTGTCTGGTCCCAGTCGTCCCAGCTGCCCCGCCGGGCCTCCCGGCATTTGCCGTTGCAGGAAGACGCCTTCAATTCTAAAACGTCCGAGCGGACTCTACAGGAGGGTGAAGCAGACAAAATAATCCACCGAGGCCGAGTTACATTTTCCATATTGACATCCGCTGCTCGCCCCCCACACTAGCCCCCCATGTGCCAGCAGTGAAAAGTGACTCGGACTGACGGGGACAGCTGAGAGGTCCATGTTAGGTCCTGCTGGTCCTGCTGTGCGCTGTGTAATCACTAAAGCACAACGAACAGGCAGTGAGTGCTCTGTGGAGTCTTTTTTTAAAGGGGTCGTCTAGCCTGAGGGGACAGTTGCTGTTTTTTGGGTTTAAAAAAAAAAATATTTACTCAAATCTGCCTCTGTGTCTGTCCACTTGAATTTGATCTCAGGAGTGTTTCCTGGTGGAAGTAGAATTGACGTGGTGTGTGTGTGTGTGTGTGTGTGTGTGTGTGTGTGTGTGTGTGTCGGCATTGCGCAGTGGACGGCAGCCGGGGTCATCAGCTGTTTATTCCATCCTTTGTTGCCTGCGTCTTGTTGACAGGGCACCCACAGGCTGTGGTGTTAATGAGATTAGCAGATTACCGCAGCCCCGCCCCTCTCTCAACCTCTGCCCCCCACTTCTTGTCCACTCGGCAGCCCTGCCGAGCTAATCCAGGTTTACTAGACCGCGCTGGACCGTAAACACACACACACACACACACACACACACACACACACACACACACACACAGACACATTTAAATACTTTGTCGCGTTTATTCTCCTCGGTGCATGAATGAAACGCAGACCTCAGGGTCCAAGTTGTTGGTTTTTGTTGTCGTGGTCTCTTTTGAGTTCGTCCCACTTTCTTAGTCAGGCAGCTGCACTTCCTCATCTGCCACCAAGAGGCCCGCTTCCTCTCATCCCTCCCTCAGCTCCCGCCTCTTGCGGAATTACTCCCTTGAATGAACCATTGGCATTTGTGCTCGAATGCCTTTGCTGATCCACTTCCAGTGCTTTCAATGTGCAGAGGTGGTCACAGATGAGCCCCGTGGTTCACCTCTGTGGACTTTCCTTCTGGAGCAAATCCGATTCAATATAGTTTCAGCTGGATTTTATTTATTTTTTCAGCTGGAGAGTCTTAAAAAGACTATGCTGCATTTTTTTGTACATGGTTCTTTTAATTAAATATGAATAAATATATAGATTGTATCCAAATAAAAAGAGCCCTACCTGTGTAGGGCAGTTTGTTCCAACCATTTTGGCTTGTGACCCCTTAAAATTAAACTTTTACTGGTTTATTAGAAGTTACTGAAGAGGGAATGCTAAAAGTTCAAATTAACCAGTAGTAAAAAAACTAATATTAGAGGAATTGTTTTATTTGAAGCTTTTCTCCTCATCTAATCCTCGTGAAACCCCTCAGATTAATTCCTGTGGCCTCTGTCCTACGCCCAGTTTGGGAACCCCTAATTTACAGAAGGAAGCTGTCGGTGGAGGAAGCTGCTTCGTGCCCACCATAGCATGTGGCAAAGCCTTAATCTCATTGTGAAGCCCCCCACTTTGTCACAGTATACCCACAAGGTCATATGATAGACAAGAGTCCCCATAAATTTCGAACTGTACGCAAACAAACGCACTCTGCTCCACATCCCCTTCCTCGGGTAATCCAGTCCTAATCCTCCCGACCAATCAAATAGAGAGAGGAAGCGAGGGATGAAAACATGAGGAAATAAGTAAATGATTCAGGATCCGATGAGATTGAAGTGTCACACTTCCATGGCAGCCCTTCAAAATCCTGCTCCAACATACCGGAGGCCCTCAGAGACCCCAAAGCTCAACCCGGCTGCCCCTGCGGCTTATGGGAGTCGGGCCTGCCTCACTGCCCGCCTGAGGGATCTGGCAATGAGCTACAGTCAGTCAGCCAGAGGAGATGGTGGTGATTCATGCTCAGTCTCCTTTTCTGGAGCTTTGACTGGCAGCCATTTTGGGTTCTCTCTCTTTCTCTTTCTCTCTCTCCCTGGCCCCAGCTTTGACAAGGACACTTGTGTCTTAACTCAGCCCCCCTCCCACCCGCCCTCCGTCCTCGTTCCACCCCTCCAACCCCGTCCCCACACACACACACACACACACACACACACACACAGCTGTTGTTCCCGGCCCGTTTCATTAGATTTGACACCCCACACCCGCCAGCCATTGTCAGGACGAGGAAGGGCAGAATGGAGCCGTTTGTTGGCACTGGGTTGGTTGTGTGCGCGTGAGAATGCGGGTCAAAGTGAAGGGTAACATCTGCCTCCACCATGCGCTTCCTGTAGACCTGGACGTTAATTTAATCAAAATATACGGTACGGCGCGTTAGACAATATTAACTTCCTCCCTCACATCGGTGACCAATAAATCTGCGGCGGGGTTTTCTTTCAGCAGCACGGTGTGCTCCCTCTCATGAGAAAAAAACTCTTGTGGCTCGTTCTTCATGCCCGTTAAGGGCACAGACACCGAGGAACCGTGTCCGTTGGGGCCTAATTGAACTTTAATTTGCCAAATGAGACGTAATGTGGTCTTGACCAAGAAGGCGACTGTCCCCTCAGTTTGGTACCGCTGTCCAATCACGAAGCTGTTCCTCCAATCGTTTCACACCGTTAGCGGAGCGCCCCCCGAGCCAATTAACACGCATCCCAACTGGACCTTTAATTCTGTTCATCCAATCAAACCCCCGGGCTTGAATCCCGGAGCTCTACATACCCGACTGACAGACACATGATGCCTGTGACTTCTCTGCGGATGATTTATGCTTCTTGTTGCCGACTGACTCCAGTTATTAGAACAAGATTAAACAGAAGTTTTAGTGCAATTTGGACCTTTTCTCTGCAGATAGGACCTTCAATTGGGACTTCAACTTTGCTTTGCTCTGTATTAAGACTTTTGGGTTTTAATGTGATAAAAGATGTAATGGATAAGTCTGGTGTTATTCTATTTTTCTTAATGTCAACAAGCATTAGATAGTATTTTAGTACTTTCAGACAATTCTGTGTTTTTGTTCGGACTAAAGAAAAAAAGAGAAAAAACGTTTAAAAAACATATTATAAACGTATAATTGTATTTTTTAAAAAAAGTCCAAGTGCACTCCTAAAAAGGCTGGGCACTGTAGATTTGAGCAAACGTTACTCAAACAGCAGTAAGAAAATGCATTCGTTGGGGACTATTTTTAGCTGCGGATGAACACACATTTGGTTCCCTGAGTATTTACAGCAGCAGGACGCTCTATGTGGGATGGATTTAAAAAAACTAAAGTGCCCACATTCATCGTTGTGAAGGCACAAGTTCAACATTGTGGCTCATTGATGTGTTTTGAATAGATTTTGGACACAAATCGAGCTGTATGGCACAGAGAATTAGGATCTATCTGGCTTTGAACACACAGTGTTGGTTGTGTTGCTGACAATAAGAAATACAAACATACCACAAGACTTTTCCTTTAAGTCGCCACAGCTCTATGAGTTGTGTTAAGTTATTTCAGTATGCTGCTGCTGGAGGTTGGTGTGAGATGGAAGTCAATGGCACACCGTCAACTGATGATGTAAATATGTGGGCTTGTAACAAAAAGAGCTGTTAAGAAGGAAAAAAGAACAAAAATAAATAATCTTTCCGTGTAGTAGCGCGCATGCGAGCCAGGTAGTTTAGAAACGTTTTCTTTTCTTCTTCTTCTTTTTCTTTTTTTTACGTCTGCCTCTGTTTGATTTTTATAATGTTTTAAATGAGCGATTATTTCTTCGGTAACTTCCAACCGGATCTCACTTGAGTGTTCCCGCGTAGAAAACGTGTCAACAGTATTAAAGTCTCTCTTATGACAGCAGGTGTAACTATATCAGCATTGTGGTGGTCCGTTCATGTTTAGACACAATAGAGACAGAATAATAAATGGTCGACTCTCGTTTTCTCAGGCACAGTCCTGAAATAGCAAAGCATGCAAATTCATACGAGCTGTGACATGAAGTTATAAGTTAACATCTTTTTTTTATTATTTTGGATAAAACTGTCTCACACCAGACTTCATTTGCTAATTTAGACATGGCCACGGTGTGTCATCCACCTCAAACTAGAATATCACCGCCCAGAGTACAGTGTAGATATAGAACCGATCGAGCTCGTGGCTATCAATAGCCTTTCTCATCAATGCACCAGCTGGTGACACAGAGGCAGCCATTGTTTCTGTTGCGGTCCGCCGCAGGAAGCTCCAGCTCAGCCTGCGGCCCTCACTGATCGGAGCTTCTTCCTCGATGCAAAAAGCCTTTCAAGTTTCACAACTTTGCATTCATCGCAACACCGGACAGATGTTAATACGGAGATAAATATATAACTGTCTTGTGTCCATCACCTCCTCCTCCTCCTCCTCGGTCCACGTTTCCATAGTGACCTTCCTCAGCCGTCATTGTTACTGTCACACCAAAATGAAGCGGCACATCACCTCGAGTGACTTTTGTAGAGCCACTAAAATGTGCGAGTGCGTGCGCGTGTAGCTACAAGTGAAATAGTGTTGATGGGGTGGGGAAACTTGAAGAAAAACAAATGTGACTGTTTCATTTTTTTTGTTTTGCTTTTGTTTGTTTTTTTCATCACAATGACATTTACTGTGTTGATTATTTAATAAAGTATTGAGTTGAAATTGAGCCTGTGTCTCTCTCTTTTCTGACATGCGCAGCTCTTCCATCTGCAAGCACTCGCACGCTTCACTAAAAAAACTGCCTTTTGTTCTCCGCGCAGTGCACATGAAATACTCTCCGCCTGCCATCCCGCTAACTTAAGACTGGCAGTAAATCCATGTGGGACATAAAATAGCTTAATGCACAGCCACACAATGGCCCGGGCGCTGCAGATGGCCTTTTGGCTTCCTGTCAGAGGGGTGGGGGCAGGGGGGTTGCGCTCCATCCGAGCAGTCAATCACCACCCTCTCTACCCCGACCACAGGTGGAAACACTGTGATGCTGCCTGCTGATCAGCAACAGTCCCCTCTCTGTCACTGGATGTTATCTTATTTATATACATAAACTCTCTTGGTTAGTTCTCTGCCAAGTGGTGGAAAGTACATTTGCTCAAGTACTGTACTTAGTACAAATGTGAGGTACTTTACTTGAGTATTTCCGTTTTGCTACTTTATATGCTACAATTTGACAACATTAGTTACTTTGCATATTCAGAATATTAATACCAAATATGAATCAACTAATACATCCCGATGTATTATTATGTATTATGCTACCCAGTCGTGTATGAACAAACCGTTACCAGCTGTGATTGATGCATCACTAACTCTAATACAGTAGTGTTAAATGTACTATTCTGAAAGAGGCTATTCCCCATGAGTACTTGAGTATATTTTACCTAAAGTACCAATACGTTCAGTAAGAACTATGTCTTTTTAAACACAGATTGAAGCATTTAATTCCTTTTAATACAAGCTAAATATGCTTGCAGAACAAGTGCTCTGAAAGAAATGGTGGTGACATATATGTTTTCAGAAGTGTTTTGGAAATGTGGAAAATAGGAAAATGTGCAAAAGCAAATGAAAAAAGCTGTGGGCTACTCTCTGGGTTCTCACACACACACACACGCACGCACGCACGCATGCACAGCTGCACATAGTTTAATATACAGGTCACAACCCTGTAAAATACCACAAATGCCCTCGAATAAAAACACGAGGGTTTTCAGTTTCAACCGACACATTTAGCTTTTATCATATAACAGATGCCTGCCATAAAACTAAGACTCAAAAAGGACTTTTCAGTCAAAGCAGCTTATTTGGCGATGCGCGATGCATCTGTCTGGTCTCTCTGTCTGATGGCATTGCAAAATGATTATTTAAATGCCATTTGTAATCTGTTCACAATGCCGGAGTGAGGGGACAGCCGGGTAAAAACCATATGCCGCTGGTCGGAGCCGGGGTCAGCGGCAGAGGCTGGGGACTCCTCAGAGGGCCGAGAGGTGAGGGAGGTGAGGCCTCGGGACGCTTTGATTAAATGAGATGAAGAGGCATCGCTGCAGATGGCTGCCACAGCCTGACTGAGTCCTCTCCAGCTTTCTCCTGTCTTCTGAGGACACAAATCACCCGGCTCCCTGCCTCCCAGTGTCACACTTTTATACTGGTTCAGTGTGTTCCCAGTGGCTTCCTGAAAGCCTCAGCTGCTGTTCGCTGCCTTTTATCAGCCCTCTGGGAGCATAAAACAAAAAAACCTTCTCTCAATGCTTCTTGGCATCCATTATCAATTCAAGTTTTAAATCTAATACTTTTCTAGTTCAATCTCACTACTAGTTACTGCGTATGTCAGCTTTAAATTTAAAAACGTTTCCAAACAGCAACATCTGGCAGCACAATCTTCAAATGTAGGGGAGAGCGGGGTAATGTGAGACATTTTTTACATTTGCTCCCCTCTAGGCGAGCTAAAATGATATGCTTTTGAGATGCTTTTCTACAATGTTTATGACATTAAAAATAAAACATATGTAATGTAATATTACACTAAAATATGTTTAAGACTAAACTTAACTTGTGCTTCATGGTGGGGTACCCCACAGCATTTATCTCACTTTACCCCACAGCCACTATTTTAGAAAAAAACACATCTCTTAGCAATTCAGGCTAATCTTCAGCTAGCATCAATCACATGGTTTTATGTTGGAAGTTCATCAACATGTATGATATAAGTTGTTCTACCTGAATCAATTTGCTTTGACACAACAAAATGTACTTTTACATGCAAAAAACACATTTTTGTGAAAAAACATACTTACCACAGCACCAGCACCAACTTCTCCTTCATGGCAAGGGTGGAATGGAAGGGGCTTGAAAACATAATGGTCACATGACCACAAATGTGTTCTGTTGCCTAGATACAGGGGGTGTCTCACATTACCCGGTGAAAGGGAAATTCAGAGCAGATCTATTGCCTCCACACGGCTCTCAACATGGCGATGGCTGAGCCGGCAGCTCGCAGGTAACAGTGCTAACGGTGGAAACAGTGCTAACAGTCCAAACAATGCTAACGGTGCAAACAATGCTAACAGTGCTTACAATGGCAACAGTGCTGTTTGCACTATCATTGTCTACCTAAGGGTGTACCTGGTGGGTGCCACTAGCATGTGCACTCTCTCTGCCTCGACCACAGGTGGAAACACTGTGATGCCGCCTGCTGCTCAGAAACAGTCCCCTCTCTGTCACTGGATGTTATATACATAAGTGTGGACGGGCATAAACGGAGAAGTTTGGAAACGGTGACGTAGACACGTTCGCTTCTTGATTGGGTCTTAGCGGTCACAACGTGTCCTTCCCTGATTCTTCACGGCCCAATCACATGACTCAAAAACAGTTTGACCATGTCGGTCCAAGCTAATACATCGCTGGTCCCTCTTTTCACCGTTGACGTTCTTCTTCAGCAGTATTTTCTGCAACTAAACCAACTGCAGTGTGTAAAAAATCTGCTTCCTGTTCACACCGTCAAACGCATGCCCAGTCTACGTAAACGGTCATGTGATTGCGAAAACGATGCTGAAAACACCCGTGTAAACGAAGATCGTTTTTGTTTTCAGTGTTTTTATGTGGATGTAGTCTAAGAAAGTCTAAGTGTATGTTTATCTACTCCAACATACACTGAAATCGTTAGCATGTACAGCTAACTAGCTTACTTACCACATCCGTAACAGAGTGGCCAAGGAGCCTTCTCTTGAATAACCACATTATTTTGCAGGGTTATGTTTAGAAAGTTCAGTTTGAAAGGAATACAATCATGTGATATGGGGGTCAGTCTGCAGTGTGAGAGTCTTTACAGATCAATGGTACAGTTTTAGGACCTTAGAGAGTAGTAGCCTGCTGGCACCTCCTGACTGAGTGAACAGATGGTTCACTCAGTCATGCACCCATAAGTCCTGGGCAAAGGACGCCGTCGGAGGGGACTCCAGAAGACACTACATGGATGACAAATTCTGTGAAGAGCAATCAGAGGTCCCATTAAAGCCTCATAAAGTGCTAAAACCAATAGTCAATCTTATTACTGCAGTATTTTAGTAAGTACTGTAGGCTACTTCACCAAAATGTTGAGCCCCTTGTGCTTTGTAGTCCTTTACTCGTTTTCCACTCTAAAACTTTTCTATTACATTCCAGAGTAGATTTGACATACAATCATAAGACAAGTTTTGAAAAGTACCCAAAAGTATATAAAGCAGTTAAAATTAGTACCACCTTGACTAGCAACAACATCAACATACATACCATGAAAATAAGTACATTTGGTTGCCAGTGCTTTTACAGTAAATGTTATATCAGCTTTAATTTGTATTTATTTTTGGATTCCACATGTATTTGTACATTACCATTGCTGTAAGCCCTTTACTATAAATAGGGGTAGACCTACAACACGCATACAGATGATTAAAGACTTTTTTGTTTGTAAAATATAGAGAGAAATGTCAGTGAATTTAAAGAAAATGGTCTACATTTTGGGTTATGTTTCATTCCTTACTTACACAAAGTTAGATTAGAAGTTTGACACCTGTCTAATGTCACATGTATGCTGAAAATAAAGCTACAGCCAGGAGACGCTAGCTTAGCACTATCTGGAGACAGAAGGAAAACCTCTAGCCATAAAACCACAACATTTTACACTTCACTTTTTGCACAAATTAAAAAAGAATATATGTCAATCGGTAAGCTAAATATGCTAATTGATTTATCTTTCGACCGGGCCTGGCTAGCTCTTTCCAATTGTTATGCTAAGCTAACCAGCTGCTAGATGTGGCTTCCTGTGTAGCATCCAAACACATGAGTGGTATCAATCTTCTCATCTAACTCAAGCAAGAAAGAGAAATGTACTTTCCCAAAAAGTGTTGACGTCAAGTTACATTTTGATTGCAGGACTTTTACTTGTAATAGAGTACCTTTACAATCTGGTATTGCTACTTTTACTCAAGTAAATACCTTTTCCACCACTGCAGCATCATTTTGAACGCTCAAACATGGTTTTACACGCTCAGAAAGGATTCAAGTGTGAGTGCTCTGGATTCTCAGATATTTCCTGATTAGTAAGCATTCAGGGCTGATGGCATGTTGATTCAGAGCGAGCCAAAGTAAAAACCAATCTCCCCCCTCATGTTACTGTAATCTCCAGCATGTGACCTCCCCATGGCCTGATGACGGAGGGATGCTGGGAAAACCTGCGGCGCTCACCAAACCAGTGCCCGGCCTGCCCCTGAGAGGATTTAGAGGGGAAAAACAACACAGCAGCTCCGGGACACATATTATATTCCCACTGGTAAATCCTCTCCAACTCATTACCAAATCCTCGCTGCAGGGCTGCTAATCTCTAAAGAGAGGCCGACCAGGTGCCAGTCTTTTTTGTAATGGAATTGCACGCCGCTTTAAGTGATTGCATCAACAATTGCCAGCCCTGACGGATTAGATTAGAAGTAGAAGAACCCTGCTTGTACAGCGCTGCGAGAAGAAGCCGAGAAAACGTCATAGCAATCCAAAACAGACGTCGGATGAAAAGAATTGATTCACCCGCATTACTACATTGTGACTACTCAACTGATTGCAATATTTACTTCTGCAATGTCAGTCGGGCTTTTTCATTCGCAGGCCTCTCGCAGCGAGGAGGTTGGATGTGATCGGAGCTGTCAGAGAAGAAAATGATTGGGAAACATTATGTTCGGAGTAAATAGCCCGGCAGCGGGGAAAGCGGCTCTGGATGTGACGAGGAGACAATTGGGGGAATAATTGTTGCACAAGCTGCCATCAAACTAAATCTATCAAAGAATGACAAAACCCCCCCCCCGCCCCCAAAAAACTGAATGATGAATACATCTTGCGTGTCTATCCGGCTTTGGCGAATCCATATGTCCTTGTTTGAGCCGATGATTAGCGTGTGTGTGTGTGTGTGTGTGTGTGTGTGAAATAATCAGTGGTGGAGAGGATATGCTTGAATTTGCATCTATCCCGCACCAAATTTGCAAATCGTATCTCTTTACATCAGGATGACAGACAACACGTCACATCGGTGGAGCTGTTAATGGGAGAAGAGCTGTGGCTTCCAGTTTATCCTCGAGCAGCTGAAGGTCTCTGCAGAGTCTCCACAGAGGACCGAGGAGAGGCCATTTAAATAAACAAATCCCGATCATTTGCTTGAGCACGAGTTCCCACTGCAGCGTGGCAAGACTTCTGACCCGATCGGGCCACAAAACGAAGCCAGCCCCCCCTTCCCGACTTTTAATCAGAGTCGCAATTAACTTTGTTTTGCCACTGAACACGACTTGTTGTCAAAATGGGGCACGAGAGCAAAAGGGGGCTGAGGGCGGTTATTTCTGCCGGATGTTTACTCGCACTTCTCTCTAGACTAATGAGATCTCAGAATAAGTAGAGAAAAAAAGTGTGCTGGAGTGCGAATGTGTTGCTGCACAGCTGCTGACTTGGGTCACCTAGTTACTAGGACATGAAGGCAGAGGGCATTGTGGGACATTGTCATAGACATTAAAAAAAACATACTAGAGTCGTGGTTATGATCAGGTTTTTGAAGTCTCCAATGCTATCTGTTGTGCTGGTGTGCTGATACATAAAGAGATATTCTGGCATGGAAACAGTGTTTGTAGTTGGATTTCCCATGATTCCTTGCCACATGCACAGCACCAACAACACCACCATTGGGCTGTATCGGCATTCCCGTGAGACATGAAATACAAATCCAGGACATGTGATTTCAAAGGCTTCTCAGGCGCACTTTTCACACCAGAAACCCACACTTTCTTTTCTCGACGAGGTTATTTATAAGATCAATGTAATAAAGAATCTGGGGTCGTGGAGTTGAAAAGAATCAAGTTAGCGGCTTGAGGCTACGTTAGCTGCTACTAGCATAACACAATGACTTTCACACATTACTAAAAATGCAATCAAGGTTTAAGGGGTCGGGTTTCAATGTTCTTCTCTTTCTTTCTTTCAGCTGACATCCAACATCTAACTGGAGGAGAAGACAGGATCTGTTATGTGTTCACACAACCAGCCCCTTTAAATTCCTCCAGGTTGTTCACGCGTCGATGTCACCTGCTGGCGACCACCATCACACTGCAGCCATGTGAATTACAGGAGTTAAAAAGTGCGAATTGGTGTCAAACCTCGTCCGGGGGCCCCAATCTGGGTGACGCTTACACGCTACATGGAGTGCGTCGTTGGGCTTGCACTTCAAAAGGGAGAAGAGGAAGCTGAGTTTGAATTTGCATATGAATGCTTTGAGCTGGTTTTAAACGGTTCTTAATGTCGTATTCTTCAACCGGTAAATTATGAGCAAAATCAAACATTTGAGTTCCTACATTGAGCCCGGATTTAAAACAGATAAACCTGAGCCAGTGTGCATTGTCCCGAAACATGAGTTTAACACATTGAAGCACATGACGAAGAGAACCAGACCACAGCACTCAAATCCGGAAACGAATTTCGACATTTTCACAGCTCCACATTCGCCATCACTAAGAACATGATGTACTTTTTTTCTAAGTTATTTTAAGTAGAGTGTTGATTGAAGAGTTGCAGGGTTGTTTTCCGAAGTGTGAAATTGACACTCATGGGTGTGAATGCGCCGTACATAAACACAGCACAGTGTCTCAGAGTTACATTAGCAACATTATGGTCTGTTTCCTCATTATGCAAGTCACTCACATCTAAAATAAATACACACATCTGCACACACACACACTCTCACAGAGGTTTGATGAATCGCAGTGTGTCAGAGAGCCAAGTCACAGTGGGTGCTGGCCGTCACTAAGTCACACTAACAGGTCACTGTGGAGAGAGATGGGAGGAAAAATGGCAGCGGACGACAGAACGATGAACGATGAAGATACGAGGAGTTTCATTCCTTACTGGAATATCAAGAAATTGGGGAAAAAAAGTTCTTATGTCCAGTAACTATACTGAAAGTTGGACCGATACATAAACATCGTCTGTGTTTGAAACCAAGCTTTTGCCATGAAACAGGGGAACTCGCCTGATTTTGAAAATGTAATAAAAAATCTGGGTTTGTGGAGTTTGAAAGAATCAAGTTTACCAGGCCTCTGTAGCCTGCTAGTGGCTCGAGGCTAAGTTAGCTGCTACTAGCATAACACAACAGTGTTTGCAATATGGCTGAGGTTAGGAGGGATTGACTTCAATGGCAAAAGGTTACGATAGGTCGTCGGGCAGCAAGTTTCGCAAAACAAAGAAAGGGAAAGTCTTTGAAAATCCAGGGTTGCCATCTTGTTTTTTGTTATTTTTTCCCCCTTAAAATTCAAGTACTTTGTGCGAACCATTTGGACCATTATAGCATAGTGCTAATTGCTCGGTTGTTCGTAAATGAGTGGGAAAAAGCAATTAGGACGGGGACTGACAAATAACCGTTAAACACCAGTATTTCCCTTTTAGTTTGCTAACATTAGCCTCCACTCACAGCTGAAATGGCTCTCCAAGCTAGCAGTCAGTGAGCATGCTCGCTAACACTGGCTCAGTTTCTAACAAAACTAATTCACACGTATAAAATGATATGTGACTCGGGTCTTAATAAGATCTTTCAACGTTGTGAACATAACCAATATTGTTTCCACCTGCATCGCGTTGAGGCTGAAATCTCACAGATAAGATGTCTCAAAAACAAAACAAAAAAATCTAAACCCATCTTAACGCAAGACACCACAATAGATAAATAAGAGAATGTGAACACCAACATTTCTTTGACATTCCAGTCGACTGAAACCACGCTGAACGTCACCCACTCCTAATCACAGCGACTTAAGTCCCCGTAAATCCTGCAAAAATGATGTCTGTGTGTGTATTTATCAACCCAGCTGATCGGATCCAGAGGACACCAAAGGGACACGAGAGGAAGCAGCTTTTACGTCACTGAGTCAAGCCGCTGCTGCTCAGAGGGTGGTTTGGATTGGATGTCACCTCCTGCAGGTTGGAGAAGCGTAACACACAAAACACAGGAGCTTTAGCCAATGCTGTGAATTGCATTCGTACATGAAATCCTCTCGCTCACAGAACAGCACAAGGCTCCTTCTTCCATTCACATTTTTAAAATGTTTTTAGTCTTCCTTCAAATGCCCAAAGCACGTTTGAAAAATTAGCATTTTAATCACTGTATAATGTTGACTTGTCTACAGCACTTTGTCTGTTCGGGAAGCAAAGAGTTCTGGAGAAATCAACACACAGAGAGCTCGCTTGAAACCTTGAATAATTTATTTTCTTTCTTCTCGTTTCCCTTTTTATTACTTCTGCAATTGAATAATTGTCACAGTCAGCCTTTTTTTTGTTTTTGGTTCAGGCAACAGCATGAGGAGACAAGGCACACACAAAAAAAAGTTGTTCTCATTTCATTGTACAAAAATATATCTGGAAGGTTTTCTCTTGGTTGCTTTTATGCATTGAGATGTAAAATGTGTCATTCAAAAAGTGCATTTCACATCTGTTTTGGTTCCATCTTGTCTTGGAAAAAAAGACAATACCTTCAAATACCTTATACAACATTAAAAGCAAAGACAGTCTGGTCCCGAGTCTCTACAGAGACATCATTTCCCTGTTCACAGCCGATGAACATTGTATTCCTGCAGCTCAGGATTATGAAAACAGACTCTGCTCTCTGGGTTGACATTTTAAATATTCAAACAATCTTTGCAGGATAACAGTTGCTTTTCAAGGCAAGGTGTACAAGAGCAGAGCTGCTGCGGTCCAGCCGAGGTCCAGAGGTCAAGCTGTTAGTTAGCGGGGACGAGCAGGACGAAACCATCTCGGCTCTTCTTGAAGTCTGCGCCGGTCTGGCCCGGTTTGGTTTCTACGGTGACGCTCTTTGGTTTGCCCCGCATGTGAAGCTGCAGGGCCGAACGGCAAACCTTCACGGGAAAGTGGACTTTCCTTATACTGAAAGAGAGAAAGACAAAACACACGTTTTTGTATTACTATACTTGATCATCTTTTTTTGTTGAAAGGCTTATTTCCACAGCCTGTGAACTACATGCCTTTCCTTTCCTCTTACCCTAATCTTCACCTTGTTTCCTAATCCCCGAAACAAAAGTAAAGGCCCCATCCACGAGAGAATTTGTGTTATGTCTAAACATAATATTTAATGTTTGTCAATGAGATCGGATGACGAGTGAAAATAGTGGTCATTTTAGATAATTAAGTTAGCTTGGAATGTTTTTTTGGGGAGGGGGAATTTACCCACTTAGAAATAAGAGATAAATCCCTGTTTCCTACTTTAAAATGAAGGCAAGCTATGACACAAAGAAGAATGTTTTCTATTTTTTATTTCCCTAATGCCGAAGCTCAACACCGAACCAAAGTACTGCCAAACTGGAGCAGTTGTGTTTCTTAAGGAAACCAAATTCCCCAACGACAACCCGATATCAAGACAAGAAGCTGCGTGGTTCCCCCGTCAATCATCTGCAGTATCCAGGTTCAAACCATATCGTGGAGTTTGAATGCCTGATCAAACACGGAGCACGTTATTGATCACTTCCCACTTCGCCCGTGCTGTGTGATCATGTCGACTGACCTCGGACTCGTCCGGAGTGCAGGTGTCTGCGCCGTCACCTTACCCCCTTCCCCACCGCCCCGCCAAACTCCATCCCTCTGCTGACAGTTGGGACAGGGAAGCGTGGCGCTGCACAGTCAGCTGAAGATGATCTACTGTGAAGTCGCTGCTTCCTCTCGGCCCTCCCCCAGGGATCCTGCCTCCTCGGCCTCGTCGACCCCGCAAACACAAGTTGGCCCCGGCACATGGTTCGGCCCTCTGCAGCGTGCATACACAGAGCCTCACACCGGATCTGCCTACGTCACAGCCCCGAGGCCCAGGAGACTACGAGTGCATGAGTGGATATTCCCAATTCTCTTGCGGATGTACTCGGATTGTTGTTCGTCTCTCCGTGGACGCACTTCGTTTGAACTCAATTTGGCGGCGTTGCAAGAGCAGGCGCATGAGCAGTATTAGCCAAGCTATTTGCGGACGCCTCTGAATGTCGATGATGTGTCTGATAAGCAGAGCTGGCTCACGCATACAGGTTCACCTTTGGCAACTGTCCCCCTCCTTTGGCAAGAAAGCCCAAGGTCACCGCTTCAGACTGCTAGAGTCCTATTCTCCCCTTCAGACTGGTCCCCTTCAAAGAACAATGGCTGTAAATCAGACGATGTCCCGCGCTGAAAGGTAAACTTCATTCACGCAGATTACGCAATGTTTTCGCTGTTATGCAATCGTGCTGGCAATGTGATTATGAGCTGCACCAGGTGAGAGCATCATACGGACATAACCCTTTCACACAAAACTATTGCTTAGCAAAGCTGGGAAATACTATCAAATTGTTTATTTAAACCATAAATATTACTTTTGTAAAAAATTAGGGTATAGAGTTACATATCCATTAGAATCATTAATTTGCGCCGCTGATATTAAACTCAGGCAAAACTGAAGTTATTGTACTCGGCCCTGAATACCTCAGAGATCAATTATCTGGTGATGTGGTTTCTGTAGATGGCATTTTCCTGGCATCCAACACCACTGTAAAGAATCTAGGCGTTATCTTTGACCGAGACTTGTCCTTTAACTCCCACGTTAAGCAAATCTCAAGGATTGCATTTTTTCATCTACGTAACATTTCAAAAATCAGGCACATCTTGTCCCAAAAAGATGCAGAAAAGCTGGTTCACGTGTTTGTTACTTCCAGACTAGATTACTGCAACTCCTTATTATCAGGCTGCTCTAATAAGTCTCTTGAATCCCTCCAGTTGATCCAGAATGCTGCAGCTCGTGTACTCACAAAAACTAAGAACAGAGATCACATTACTCCTGTATTAGCTGCTCTGCACTGGCTCCCTGTAAAATCAAGAATCACATTTAAAATTCTGCTCACCTACAAAGCCTTGATTGGTGATGCACCATCATATCTTAAGGAGCTTGTAGTACCATATCGCCCCACTAGAGAGCTGCGCTCACTAAATGCGGGGCTACTTGTGGTTCCTAGAGTCCTTAAAAGTAGGATGGGAGCAAGAGCCTTCAGTTATCAAGCTCCTCTTTTACGGAACCAGCTTCCACTTTCAGTCTGGGAGAGAGACACAGTCACCTCATTCAAGAATAGACTTAAGACTTTCCTGTTTGATAGTGCTTATAGTTAGGGCTGAATCAGGTTTGCCCTGGTCGAGCCCCTTGATATGCTGCTATAGGCTTATAGGCTGCTGGGGGATGTTTTAGGATACACTGAGCACCTATCTCCTCTTCTCTCTCTCCTTTCTCTCTCTCTGCTTCCTCCCCGGAGTCGTTGTGACTTCACGTCTCATAGGGTCCATTGGACCTGGAGGTGTCTGATGCCTGGTGAGCCGGCCTCCCGCGTTGGCCCTGCTGATGCCCCGCCCCCTCCTCTCTACCTCCTTTTGTTTCATGGATTGCGGAGGTCCATTCATACATTCTGTCATATTCATGTAATGTGTTTATGTAACTTTGTAAATGCTGTTCATTCTGTATACATGACATCTATTGCATCTGTCCATCCGGGGAGAGGGATCCTCCTCTGTTGCTCTCCTGAAGGTTTCTTACCTTTTTTCCCTGTCAAAGGTTATTTTTGGGGAGTTTTTCCTGATTCTATGTGAGGTCCTGGGACAGGGATGTCGTATGTGTACAGATTGTAAAGCCCTCTGAGGCAAATTTGTAATTTGTGATATTGGGCTATATACAATAAACTGAATTCAAATTGAAGATGCAGTAAGAGATAAAACATTGGTGGGGGTTAATAACAATATCCTTGATGCATTTCAGCTTTCAAATACAAAACAACAGTCTCTTTACGGTGTCCCACTAGTTGCTATCCGGGTGCCAAAACTGCCCGCTTCCAAATCCGTGTCACTGTTCATCATCGTCACTTCGACAGGTGTGTCCTCGCTCTCTGTTTCCCACTTGGCCCCTCGCACCGCCTCGCTGAGCCCCCAAAACCAGCTGTCCCGCCCTCCCGCAGCATGGACAAGCCCCAACACAGAAGCCCACTGACATCCGCGGCGTTTTGATCTTGTGAGCAATCCTGATGTCACACACTGGCCACCACAAGAGGAACCTGACACCGGCAGAGTGTGTTGAGGAAGGCCTCCGGCTGCGCCCCGAGGACAGTGGACGATCAGCCGTGAAGACCTGGGGTGCTGCAACGCGAAGCGGGAGGCCGAGACCGTCCGAGGCTGCGATCAAATATACAGTCGACCGTCACTTTTTACGGGAGTGCTTCTGCTGGATTGAGGTAAACTAAATCCAGTGTATTGTCAGTTTTACACTTTTGTACGGATAAAACAAGAGACATATAACACGTTAATGGAGCTTTAAAAAGGTGGATTTTGTTACAGTTTGATAGAGCCAGGCTAGCTAATTATGCTAAGCTAATCGGCGGCTGACTGCAGCTTTATATGGAAAGACAGAAATGAAATTTGTTTCCATCTACTCGTCCTTTCCTAATGAATACATTCAGCCGTCTCACTCTCACCTGTAGCTTTCCATCCATTAAAGCCCCTCCCCTCCATCCCACAGCACTATATTCCCATCCGACTCGACACCCACTCCTTAACGCAGGCCTGCAATTTCCCCCCCTCGCAATCTTAATTAGCACTTCCCCTAGCTGCCTGGCAACCATCTCTGGGGCAACGGCAGCATCAGCAGCGCTGACGGCAGCGGGGCCAACGTGGGCCAAGACCAAGTTTTTGTAGCCACGGGGTGGCGGCGAGGGGGCCATCGCCGGGTCGACACTTGTGCGTCACAGCGTTCATCATCCATGAAAATTACCATCACCATCATCAGAGACTGTGCGCCCATCACAACCAGTTGCACCCTGCGACTTGAGTCTCTTCAGGGGGGCATTCTGGGAAAGATATGAGTCACACTGTAACAACGGCAGAGCTAACGCATGGAGAGTGACTTCTGTAAACGGTGCAAATATGCTTTAAGATGCAACACCGCGGCCCCATGCATGCACATGACTTGAATCACAGATGTGTGTCATCAAGTGTGATGTACTTTGAGGCCACTGGCTTCAATCATTTCCTCTGCGCTGATTAATTCTGAGGACCGCCGACACGTTTCTGAGATAATGGAAGAAATCAGTTTACCAGCGCGGGAGCTCACACGGGGAGTTGTTTATCAATGAGGGGGAGACGATTGATCGCTGTCGGGGCGGGGGGTGTTAGTGCACCGGGGGCATTGAACACGTTAGTGGCGGCTTTTGAACTCATCGCGTCGCTCCAAACGTCAATAGAACGGTAACTCGGGGAAAGAAGAGAAACAGTCCGTTACACCGATAAAATTGCAGTTTAGTGCTCGACACTATGATGGGACTGTTGTGACGAATGGAAATGTTGCCGAGGAATTCATTTGTTGCACTCCTGAGGTGGATACAAATAAATAAATGTGTGTGTGTTTGTGTGTGTGTTTGTGTGTGTGTGTGTGTGTGTGTGTGTCTGTGTGTTTTGAAACCACAAAGAGGCCTTTTGATTCCGGTGTAGTTTCGAGGTCAGTTGCCGACTCCCTGAGTGCGCCCGGGAGGCTTTGAGACGGTCGAACAAGAAAGTCCCAGAGATTTAACGATGCGAGGCACCAGTCGGGATGTCTTTGTGAAGTCTGCTTCGCCAGGGTGTCTTTAATGTAAACGTGTGGGGATGAGCTCATCGGGAAAATGGGAAGTGAAGCGTTCAGTGTAGCCGTGCGCTACACGCCGCCCATCCTCTCTTCTTTCTTTTTTTTTTTGCTCAACTACAAAAGGGTTTGTTAAACAGAAAATCCTGTTCACTGGCACTTTTGATATGTTTTTTTGAACGGATTAACATCATCCTTCCTGCTGGAATCGGTAATATGAGTCCAAACTGCAGCACAGCATTTCTCCCTTGCGGGAGCAGGTGGATTTGCCTCGACTCCTGTCCTCCTGTAACGGAAGTCCAGTCCGCCAGAGACGCTTTGTATTTACAAGTGTCACTGACTGAACAAAGAGCTGCATTTACTGTTTGAGTTTCATCAACTCAGCAAAAGAGTGTGACAACTGAAGACGAGCAGAACGATTTCGCTCTCCCGACAGATCTCTTGTGAAAGCTGGTGTCGGCACTTTATTGTTGGAGTCATTGGAAAGAAATTCCATGACAAGCTTTTCAGTAGGCGACAATTCAAGTGTCCGGAGGGAAAAACTAGACTTATTGGTTACGCCTATAAGTTACGCCTTCTGGTCACGGCTGAGGTTCAGTAGCAGTTTTTCTCCATCTGTCTGCTAGTTTGAATGTACGACTAGTACTAATGTACGACTGATACTATAGACTAGTACTAATGTACGACTGATACTATAGACTAGTACTAATGTATGACTAGTACTAATGTACAACTGATACTATAGACTAGTACTAATGTACGACTGATACTATAGACTAGTACTAATGTACGACTGGTACTATAAACTAGTACTAATGTACGACTAGTACTAATGTACAACTGATACTATAGACTAGTACTAATGTACGACTGATACTATAGACTAGTACTAATGTACAACTGGTACTATAAACTAGTACTAATGTACGACTAGTACTAATGTACAACTGATACTATAGACTAGTACTAATGGACAACTAGTACTAATGTACAACTGATACTATAGACTAGTACTAATGTACAACTGATACTATAGACTAGTACTAATGGACAACTAGTACTAATGTACAACTGATACTATAGACTAGTACTAATGGACAACTAGTACTAATGTACAACTGATACTATAGACTAGTACTAATGTACAACTGATACTATAGACTAGTACTAATGGACAACTAGTACTAATGTACAACTGATACTATAGACTAGTACTAATGTACAACTGATACTATAGACTAGTACTAATGTACAACTAGTACTAATGTACAACTGATACTATAGACTAGTACTAATGGACAACTGATACTATAGACTAGTACTAATGTACGACTGGTACTAATGTACAACTGGTACTATAGACTAGTACTAATGGACAACTAGTACTAATGTACGATTAGTACTAATGTACGACTGGTACTATAGACTAATACTAATGTACCTAGTACTAATGTATGACTAGTACTATAGACTAGTACTAATGTACCTAGTACTAATGTACGACTAGTACTATAGACTAATACTAATGTACCTAGTACTAATGTATGACTAGTACTATAGACTAGTACTAATGTACGACTAGTACTATAGACTAATACTAATGTACCTAGTACTAATGTATGACTAGTACTATAGACTAATACTAATGTACGACTAGTACTATAGACTAGTACTAATGTACCTAGTACTAATGTATAACTACTACTATAAACTAGTACTAATGTATGACTAGTACTATAGACTAGTACTAATGTACGACTAGTACTGGTTAATTGTACAGCCGTTTAATCCACATTTTAACCGATTGTGTTGAGGATGAAATTACAGCTAAATAAGTTACATGAATGTAATACTAATTATTAAATACAATGCTAGTTTTGTGCTTTTATGACGGTCACATGATTTTCCCTCACGGCTCTTGTAATTTGCCAGCGGATAAAATGACGTCTTTTGTAATGTTTTATTATTTACTTCCCTCTCTAATGTCAATCCTGTGTGAATGAGGCTTTTATGAGTCATGAGGAATCATAATTTGTTTTGTGCGTAGTAGCTGTGAAATTGTATTGGTCATATGACTGTAAAACGTCTTTTGTGTCCACTTCGAGTCGCGTTTGAGACTAAACAAACCGGCTGTGGAGGCTCATAAAATCTGTATTTCAGTAATGATCACAGCATGATGTTGATCTGACATATTTACTTAACTATTACTATTTACTTAACTATTACTAATTACTTAACTATTATATATAAAAGCTTGATGTGTCGCACCTCACTATGTGACCCAAACATTATTATTTATGCAGACATGAAAACTGTGAATGATCCTATATTAAGAAGAGCATTAAAGACGGACACATTACAACACTGAAACTAAATGTGGTGCCAGCTCCACTCATAGATACTGAACTCTAATGTGTTTGTATGACTGTAATCAACTGATTAGGCTCCACTGTGAGGCTCAAAGCACGGAGCCACATGACCTGCCAGCTGTATGAGGACGGGAGGAAATGGGTCAGTGTTAATATACACCATTTACGTCCCCCTGGCTTAAAAGCTGTTGCCATAGTTACTCTCGGTGGTGGAGGAAGCATTCAGTTGACGTCAGTTAATACCGCACGGTACAAACACTTTTGTACGCAACAGTCCTGCGTTTAAAATGTTGCTTCGGGAAAAGTATGCAAGCATAATCAGAAAAATATACTTGAAGTATCAATGTAAAAGTTCTCAAAGCTGAAAAATGTCCCGTGTGACTGTTATACATTTAAATGACATGATTATTATTACTCATGTGTTCATGTAGAACAGGATTTTACTGTTGGAGTTGGTGTAGAGGACGACTTCTGATTATTTTACTCCATTCGTTGATCGATTGTTTGGGCTCCGGGTAATAGTGACTATAAGAATATATATATATTGGTAAGTGACACCTTCACAATGTTTTGACCAACCAACACTACAAACCTCAAAACTATTAAAATGATCAAAAGAAAAAGCTGCAAACGTGGAGATGGAACCATGGAAATGTCAGCTGTCATTGTTTCAGATGTAGATTTTCATGTTTCTTACGTGGAAAATCCCGTAACTTTGGAAAAAGCAACTCGTAACTCAAGATAACCGCAGTGCAGCAAAAAGTACAACGTGTCCATCTGAATTGAAGTGGAGTTGAAAAATAAAGTGGCAAGCAGCCTATCGTACCTGAATGTTGGGGGGGACACGAAAAGAAGAAGACAAAACGGGGGACAGGAAGTGAGCGGACGAAAGGACGAGCTGACCGAGGCCGAGAGACGAGCACATTGAGGACAGCCACTGAGGGAGGGAAAGGAAGAGGGGGGGCAGAGGAGCAGAGGAGGCTATTTCAGGCTTCGGGATGACGTCGTTCACGACCTAAAAAGTGAATTTAGAAGGAACCTGTTGACGTCCAACGAGGTCAAACGAGAAAGTCAACAAGTCCTTTGGACCTCCGTAACAGGCCATTGAGGCCACATCACAAGAGGTTAATGGAACCATGTTGTTTTCTCGCTACTTCCCTGGGCAAAAGGGAGGGTGTGACCCAGAAGATTGCTATTAATGCAATACCGTCCCAGGTCTTCCCATATTCATAACGGGAAAGTGCTGATTAAGGCGACGCTGGAGACAGAGGGAGAAGCAGCGAGGGGACGAAACGAGAGAAAATTAGCAAAGAAAAGGCGGGGGAGGGGGGGGGGGGGGCTAATCAAGTGTCATTCCATAACATGTGAGGTGTTGGCTGGTCACCCCGAATCACATCTGTTGGGATGAGTTCATGTGCGCAGCCTCGAGGCAACGGATGATTCAACCACAAATATGTGCATGTTTCGAGAGGAGTTTTGATACGCACACAATTGGAGCGTCACTTTTAATTTATTATTGTGCCAAGGCACCATCTGACCCGAAGGCCTTGTTAGTAAACTAGGCTGCTGTTGTCGCCTTCGCCAATGTGAAGTGGAGCAAAAGCAGCGGCCGTGCCGAATGAAACACAACAACGTACATCCTACAATATAAGTCAGGATTTTACATATTATATTTAATATATATATATTCCCTTGAAGGCATCACAAATATTTGATGACAAATATGCCTTTTTCTTTCTTTTTAAATATATCTGACTTGGCAAAGAAAATGTCCAAACACTGAATGTCTTGATGTATTTGTATCGTTAATATAAACTTCTGCATGCATTATTCATTTCAGCGTGTTTTTAAAATGGCACAAACTAACTGCTGCAGTTTTTGGTTCCGCATCCCAGATACAGAGACGTCTCCGTCTTCTGGTCGCGGTCAATAAAGATAATACAATCCCCAAATTACCTTTTAAGTAAAGAATCCTCCTCAATCTTTTAAGGCCGGTGCGGATCATACCCTAAATCCTGCCTTTGGCCCACTCATACTCCGCCCCCCCTCCCCAGCTGTCCCAGCAGATGGTCTACGAGTCCAACCCCCTTCCAAAACACACACACACACACACACACACACACCACAGTAAACAGACACATACCGACACACGCGCCGAGTTCATGCAGACATCTCAGACCCAGGTGACAGGAAGGGAAAGCGGGAGAGAGACGAGGGGATGCGTTCAGGAAAGAGGAGCGATGGGGGGGCGAGAGATGGATGTGACATGGCAGAAAACCAGACCGCTCGCTTCGACGCGGTGCGGCTTTGAAGTCAGATCTTTACCTTGTGCCTCTACCGCTGCCGTCGCTGACCCACTTTTGTACGACTCACTGTGCCACCAGACACTCACCGACTCACAGACTCACTCTCCCGTGTTTGATTTCCAAAAGATGAGACAGAAAAAACAACAACAACAACAACATCGCTCCATTCACTGTTTCCTCCCCGGACCAATCTCCAAAACTCACAAACTGAAGAAAAACATTACGTGCATACGCGTGACTCCCAAAGTCTGGGATCTCATTTCCTGACAGAAGGAAGCACAAGAGGAGTGTGTTTGTGTATTGTCATCCCTTTCCTCCTCCTTCCTCCTCCTTCCTCCTCCTCCTCCTTCCTCGCACATGCTCACACACTTACACAGCTCGCCCCTGACTTTGTCTCATGAGTAGAGGTCGCGACCCCCTCCATTCACCACAGATGGTGGCACAAAGACAGGCGGAGAGCTGCAACTGAATCCCGATGGTGGACTTTCCTCCGGGCCGCCCGCCGAGCAGACACCCAGCTGCTCAAACTGAACATGATAACAATGATAAAAGGTTGGCTTCATCGCATTGTGACTGCAGTTATTCTACCTACTGTAGTTCTACCTAATCAAGTGTACGTCAACACCACTAAGGCTGCAGTTTTCATTTCATTATCTGACAATTATTTTCTCAATCGAATTGACTATTTTCTGTCATTTTATAGAAAATCAGGAAAATAATCCCCAGATCAATCGATAATGAAAGTAACTCACACACTGCAATGTTTACTCTGCAAAATGTATTTTATCATAAATGAACACTCACAGATCCAGTTTGGCCATACAACTCTCCCTTCACAATCAGTGGGTGTTTCCAGAGCTTTCAGCCACATCTCATGGTCTTCTTCAGCTCAGTCCATGTGTATGATTGTATTTGTATGTGTGCTTTATTGATCTTAATAAGGAATCCTAGACAGGAATTGAGCTAAGAAAAAAATATTATAATGAACAAATCAAATGATATTTGTTTGTGTACATGTATCATGTGACCACGAGGTAATAATAATACTCATAATTGTATGTAATGGGAGCAGAATTCATAGTAAACACCAAGTACTTTGGACCTTGTTTTCTCGGATGAACCTTCAAACTACTTTTTGAAGATTGAAACCTCAAAAAGAATCAATCAACTATAAAGAGGTCAAAGGCTTTGGAGGATTTTGGCATCATCTCCGTCCCCAGACGAGCTCCACTGTGTGTGTGTCTGTTAGTTGATGTACGTCACTCACTGGGGTCCTGGCAGGATTAATACTCTGGGAGACCAATCACCGTCTGGGTGCTGTCTCAGCAGGCCGTATGAATAACAACACACACACACACACACACACACACACACACACACACAGTGCAACACACACAGTCTGCTCCATGTGAAAATGTGTGCCGTTCAAATGAAGTCTGGCAGAGATGAATGTGGGTGGATGTGAATCGGGTTCATAAACAGCGATGACAAATCAGGGTGCGAGTGATAAATGTGACACACGTCAGCGTGACGGATTCAGAGCAGGGCGCCGACACCGACAACTATGACAGTGACAAATGCCAAGAGTATGATTTGCGTAATTGTTATGCAGCATTAATAGACTCCGTTTCAGCCGGGGGGTCTTTTGACCAGCAACTCCATCAGTCTGATGCCGTGCCGGTTATCCGTGCGACACCGAGACCCGAAAAGGGCCGTGTGTTTCCTCTAATTCATTCCTCCTCTCTGCTTAAAGCTGTCTAATGAGAGTAATCCGCCGCTGTAGCGTATGGTTATGATGAAAGCCTGTCTCGTCTCATGACTCGTCTCAAAACAAATTCAATTTAAAGGAATAGATGTTTTCTTTGTCCGCATGAAAAGATTGTGTCATGTGCCTTCACGAACAACCCAAAAGCCTGTAAATGTGCAAAATATTGACTTGGATTTCAAAGCAATATGTTTGTTTGAGAAACAAAAGTTCAGGGCTAAAATAATCTGTAGAGCTTCTGCGCTTTGTTAGTTTTAGAAAATGTTGTTTTGTAGAAACATTTTGAAGCTTCAACTGGAACTTCTGTACTATTTTGTTGGGAGTAATTGCCAATTGTTTTTTTTATTTTATTTGACCTGATGAGTGATGCAGACACGTGTTTGGTTCTTTATAAAATTAAACAAAATGATAGTATTAGAGTGATTCCCATAATAGTGGTCTAGAGTTGTTGTTTTTCTTAAAAAAGAAAAATATCTAACAAGTATTTTTCAACAACAAGCTGACAGTGTGCCCAGAGCCCATACAGTAGTCCATGTCCCACCCAAAAATATGACTCAGAAACACATCATTCTTTCCAATCGAATTGTTGTTTATGGTTGAGCTTGAGTGAGAAACGGAGGGGGGGCACTAAACGGGGCCAAGAGGGACGGTTTGACCCGGCTGTGCGAACTCACCGTGTGAAGTGGTCCACCAAGGCGCCCACTAGCTCGCCCACGCGATCCTGGTTGGTGCACAGTTCCCCGCGCTGCAGGCACAGCAGGATGTCGTCCTGGCAGGACGTGTGGAGCGCCACCATCTGGTCGACTCCGGCGGTCACGCTCAGCCCCGTAAACTGTGGAGAGACACAAACGCCACGAAGTCAGTGAGGCCACAGCGAGGGATGTGCTAAGGGAGTCGCCGTGTAACATCCTCCAGGCTTCACGCAGGTAAAACTACCTTAAGTTTAAGGGCTTCTCATATCTCATGCAGTGTTTAATGTTGCATTGCTAATTTAAGTTTAGTAAGAAAACTTATTGTTCAGCCACTGCTGAGGTGACAGTCAATGTCACACACTAGAGCACTGGGAAGTCATTTGTTTGAGAAGGATTATAACGTCATTGTACAATACCTGTACATTTAATACCGTGCGGCACACTATATCCAGGATCAAAAATCATGCCATGAATGAAGCCAGCGGATTATTTCTGCTCAGTACGTAGAAAATCTGCGCGCAGTGCACGTGTGGTGGAGGTGCAGTGAGGGGAAAGTCAGGAGGTATGTTGGAATATTGTACAGACTCACTGCGCAAGTATTCAGATGTTTATATTTATCTAGTTTATGAGTTCATTCATATTTTTGTTTTCATATTCTGAATCTGCAAAGTAACTCAAGCTGTCAAATAATTGTAGTGAAGTATTTATATAGTACAATATTTGCAGAATAAAAATATAAAGTAGCAAAAAATAGAGATAGGCAGGTAAAGTACCTAAAAATGTTACCTAAGTACAGTAAGAGAAACCCTATGTATGAGATATATAATGACAGAGTGGATTAATCCAGCGGGGACGACAGTGTGTGACGACACCGTCGAGGCCTGATCCTGATACAACCTGTCCCTTCAACAAAGGACAAAAAAGAATAAAACAAGTGCGATTTTTCTGAGCTTTTGTACCGTGAGAAAAGGCATCAACTAATCAAGTTGTGCAGAACGGATATATAAAAAATGTGCACTATAGTGTTCAACAACAGAAAGGCCACTGCAAACAAGGGACATGTGACAGTAACGAGGGACAGGTGACAGTAGGAGGGACAGGTGATAGTGATGAGGGACATGTGACAGTAACGAGGGACAGGTGATAGTAGGAAGGACAAGTGACAGTAATGAGGGACATGTGACAGTAACGAGGGACAGGTGATAGTAGGAAGGACAAGTGACAGTAATGAGGGACATGTGACAGTAACGAGGGACAGGTGATAGTAGGAAGGACAAGTGACAGTAACGAGGGACAGGTGATAGTAGGAGGGACAAGTGACAGTAACGAGGGACAGGTGATAGTAGCGAGGGACAGGTGATAGTAGGAAGGACAAGTGACAGTAACGAGGGACAAAGGACGGGTGACAGTAGCGAAGGACAGGTGATAGTAGGAGGGACGGGTGACAGTAACGAGGGACAGGTGACAGTAGCGAGGGACAGGTGACAGTAGCGAGGGACAAGTGACAGTAACGAGGGACAGGTGACAGTAGCGAGGGACAGGTGACAGTAACGAGGGACAGGTGACAGTAGCGAGGGACAGGTGACAGTAGCGAGGGACAGGTGACAGTAACGAGGGACAGGTGACAGTAGCGAGGGACAGGTGACAGTAACAAGGGACAGGTGACAGTAGTGAGGGACAGGTGACAGTAGCGAGGGACAGGTGACAGTAGTGAGGGACAGGTGACAGTAACGAGGGACAGGTGACAGTAACGAGGGACAGGTGACAGTAGCGAGGGACAGGTGACAGTAACGAGGGACAGGTGACAGTAGCGAGGGACAAAAGACGGGTGACAGCAAAGAGAGACAGGCGATAGTAACAAGGGACAGGTGACAGTAGCGAGGGACAGGTGACAGTAGCGAGGGACAGGTGATAGTAACGAGGGACAGGTGGCAGTAACGAGGGACAGGTGGCAGTAACGAGGGACAGGTGACAGTAACGAGGGACAGGTGACAGTAGCGAGGGACAGGTGACAGTAGCGAGGGACAGGTGATAGTAACGAGGGACAGGTGGCAGTAACGAGGGACAGGTGATAGTAACGAGGGACAGTGGCAGTAACGAGGGACAGGTGACAGTAGCGAGGGACATGTGATAGTAACGAGGGACAGGTGGCAGTAACGAGGGACAGGTGATAGTAACGAGGGACAGGTGGCAGTAACGAGGGACAGGTGATAGTAACGAGGGACAGGTGATAGTAACGAGGGACAGGTGATAGTAGCGAGGGACAGGTGACAGTAACGAGGGACAGGTGATAGTAACGAGGGACAGGTGGCAGTAACGAGGGACAGGTGATAGTAACGAGGGACAGGTGATAGTAACGAGGGACAGGTGATAGTAGCGAGGGACAGGTGACAGTAACGAGGGACAAGTGATAGTAACGAGGGACAGGTGGCAGTAACGAGGGACAGGTGATAGTAACGAGGGACAGGTGGCAGTAACGAGGGACAGGTGGCAGTAACGAGGGACAGGTGATAGTGACGAGGGACAGGTGGCAGTAACGAGGGACAGGTGGCAGTAACGAGGGACAGGTGATAGTGACGAGGGACAGGTGGCAGTAACGAGGGACAGGTGATAGTGACGAGGTACAGGTGGCAGTAACAAGAGACAAAGGACAGTAAGGAGGGACAGGTGGCAGTAACGAGGGACAGGTGATAGTGACGAGGGACAGGTGGCAGTAACGAGGGACAGGTGATAGTGACGAGGTACAGGTGGCAGTAACAAGAGACAAAGGACAGTAACGAGGGACAGGTGATAGTAACGAGGGTGCAGTTAGGAACAGAGCGATGCTAAATTCACCCAAAACTACATACTACATACTACTAATACATTTTCTATTGATCAATTAAACAACTAAATAATTCCCCAATAGCTTTTGGTAGTATTTGGTGCTTTTTACAAAGACGTCATGTGCATCTGACTGCTGCTATAATACAGACTTAAAGTTTTTTATAGTTCTTAATTTATATGTTGTTTAAATGTTCTTTGTTGTTGTTGTTGTTGTTGTTGTTAGCTGTTTTGCACTTTATTACTTTATTACTATTATTATTATGACTACAATACACTTTATGTTGGACGAGAGAGAAACGTACTTTCAGATCTTCTGTATGTTTGCACAAACGGAAGAAGTGACAATAAAGCTGACTTTGACTTTGACTCTGTAACAAGGACAGAGTCACAGAGTTCAGTTGTTCTGCATGACTTTGTTTGTTATAATCGATTCAGTAAAAACATTGAAAAACCGTCAGTTATGCATGATGTTGTTGCTTTGTCACGTTGGGTCACCAGTCTGTGACCGGAGTGACATTTCAGTCTTTCACGATGACGGTCAGACTCGAGGAATCTGTTCCAAAGGGTCTGGTGACACAATGCGCTGCACTGCTTCTTCTCTATTCTCTGTTCCTGACCTGGATGAGACTCATATCCTTCACTCTGAGCAGCAGAGCCTAATGGTATTGTCTATCTTTAGCCGCTCCGCTGCTGCATAATGATGGTTTTAACCCTGTGGCATGATTTGAGCTCTCTCTCTCTCTCTCTCTCTCCACTTCTGGACGTCCAGCTGTGCTGACTCACTGTGTGCTAAGTAGGTGTTGTTGGTCTTTACATAAACCTTCAGTGGCATACAGTAGATACAGTGGAGAATGAACAGTCAATGATGGATTTTTAAATCAAGGTATCATGATACAGAAATCTAAATATGACAAAGGAAATGAAAGGGTCAGTAGCACATGTATAGTTATGGTGTACAGCAGCAGTAAGTCCTAGCTGGGGAAATGTGTTCCCGACATCTTGTAATCTGAACCACCGTTCCTGTAAACGTCATGCATGCAGAGTGTGGAGCTTACCGATGTGCGGACACGACATACGGAGATACAAGTCTTTGTCTCGTTTCTGCCACTTTGGATTTAATCCAATAAACATTCATACATCTGGGTCGCGTACCTCCAACGTGACCGACAAAAAAAATCCTGCTCTCAAAGCTATTTCAAGGAACCCCAAGCATCAGATTAAATAAAGCTGTCATCTCCTCTCTCTTCCCTTTCAGAGCTAACGGCCCTCAGAGATGCCTGATCCACTTTCTCAGATGGGGCGTTGAAATGAGCCCGGTTCTCCTCAGACGTGAGGAATCTCTAACGCGAGGCATATATGTCACAGCACGGCCACGGCCCCCACTAACAGACACACACATTGACACACACAGGTCAAAAGCACATTTGAGTCAAAAGTAGACACACACACTTTCTTAAAATGAGATGAAGAAATGTACGACCCTCGTCTTCATATCAGTCCACGAGTCTTCTATGTTTTGGGAATGAAGCGCTTCACAAGTTGATGTTGCCGAAGGGCAGAATTTGACGAAACATGACAAACATGTTGTCGCTGGTTCCTCCAATCAAAAGGGTGACTGTGGATCAGTGGTTAGCAGGTCTGTCTTTCATTCAGAGGATCGGTGGTTCGATCCCGCCCTAGTCGATGTGTCCTTGAGCAAGACACTTAACCCTGAATTGCTCCCTGTAGGTGTGTCTACGGTGTGTGAATGTAAGTCGCTTTGGATAAAAGTGTCAGCTATATGAAATGTAAAGTTCCTGAGCTCCTCAAAAGGTTCTTGGTCCCCTGGGAAAGTTCATGAGGTGGAAAGTGATATGAGTTTTGTTCATCAGGCCTTTTCCACCAGGGCCATTTTGTCTGTGACAACCTTACATCAAAAGCTTTATATATCAATATATACAGTATATATATATACTGTATATATTGATATATAAAGTATAAATTATATATATATATATATATATATATATATATATATATATATATATAGAATTTATACTTTTTCTGAGCTTCAACCAGCGGCGGTTGGCCAATAGAGGGCCACGGAGCCTGGCCCCACACACCTTGAGCCACAACAAAATTATAATAATGATATTTATAATATTTATAAATTATACAAATTGTCAATATTTGTGATATGGAATATACCCAGTAATATTTGTAAAATAGGATATCTGCTGAGCTGGAGCCGAATCGTTCTGGCCCACAAGAGACGGGTCTAAGAAGCAGTTTAGCCAATTACTGATTAAAGATATAAATGAGTGATTTACAATGTAGCCAATCAGCGTCCTAAAATAGATTCAACTTTAGGCCAAAGTCATTTGGCCCAAAAGCTGCGCGTTATATTTAATATATATATGTGATTTATTTTATTAGAATATATTTATAATATTTATATTGTATATTTATATTATATGGTATTTATATATCATATTATACTGAATATTACTATATGATATATATATATATATATATATATATATATATATATACAGTATATATATATATATATATATATATATATATATATATATATATTAATATACTAAATTGTATGAATAAGATGTCCTTATTATGTCAGTGTTGGAATAAATAAATATGTTATGCGTGTTTGATACTTCTTTTGCATTGAATCACACTGGGATGTTTGCTGAAATTGATTGGATGGCCATACCAAAAATAAATTCCACCAGCCTCCACTGGTTTCAACCGATCCCGTTGTGCAGAACAGACATTCAGTGTACATTTAAGTGTTTACTAATTATCTTTATCACTACTTTTAACAAAGCTACGAGATCCACGCCTGAAGGAAAACGCCCCCCTCATTCAGCAGCATGGTTAGCCTGTGCTTTCACACCCAGTGCTTCGGCTTCAGAGGAGCGCTGAGCCTGTATCTCCCGTGTGAGTACTTACAGCATCCAAGGGAAGCCTCTTCAGAACCTTGTACTGCTTCTTTGGCTCCAGTTTGTAGACGCACTTGTCTGTGATGAGCAGGCCTCGGTCGGTGCTTTTGTTGAATCTATTTACCTGAGAGAGCAGAGGAGGGCAAAGAGGAGGAGGAGAAAGCTCCACGTTTGTATTTTCATTTGCAACTTGTAGGATCTTATTGTGGACACTCACAAAACAAAGCAAAACAAAACAAAAGGATCGATGGACGGATGAGACGCAAAGACAAAAGCTCTCGTGGGTTTGTCAGTGATGTTGGTTTTATTTCATTTCATCAAAGCCTGCATATCTTCAAATGTACTTTGGATAAAGCTGCAGAATTTAGTGGAAGCCCTCTCTCTGCAATCCCAGATAAGGAAATCATGGCCATTGTTATCCACGGGGAGATGATAAGAGTTAATCATAAGGGGAAATAACCAGCAGGGCCTCAGCTGACTCCATTCGGTGGAGTCACAGCGACTTTTAAAAAGGAAAAGGATGTCTGAAAGGTTAAAGAAATCTTCCACGATGAATCCTCTGATTACGTTTGATCTGACTTCTTTATGTTCCTTTCTGAAATCTTGAAAAGAGAGCCAACACAAAAGAGGCTGCGGGGGCGGGGGGGGTGCAACGGAGAACGCAACAGGTGAGAAAGAAAAATCAAACCAGAGTCTAAAAGGAAGCAACAAAAAGACAGAAACAGGCATTTAAATGTCAGCGTGTTGTTGTGTTTTCCTCCCCCGACGTACGGTACCTTCCTACAGAAGCCGGAGAAGAGGACCTGACTGTACTCGTCTTTGTTCCTCAGCTCCTTGGTAACACGGGCGAAGCCGGAGCTGGTCTGAGGGCAGTCTCTCACCTGCAGAAATGAAAGAGCCCGTGTTATTACACAGAAGCCGGCAGCCACTGCATGCCGGTGTGGGAGTGAATCTCGTCATTAGTCGTAGAACTCTGGCCGACCCCTCTCAGCCTCCTTCTTTTTTTTTTTTTAAATCACTTTAATTCCATAAGCAGCAGATCAAAGCTCGCGGCCTCGGGCTGCTGTTACCAGACACGGTGCTTGACGTTGGAGGGGGACACTGGAGCTAAACTGCCTGATGAGAAATGCAGTCGGGGGCCACTAATCTCACACCGTGTCACAGCCTCCCTCCTACAGAAAGGAGCCGTCGCTATAATGTCTTTACTTTCCGACACCCTTTCTAATATATTCCACTGCCTAAGTGGTTTTTTTTTCTCCCATTGAAAATGTTCCCTTGAAATACTTTCTAAAGATGTTCTCATACTGAACAAACCAAAGCATGTGACCCAATGTATGAGAACCTCCCCTTTGTTGTGCTGACGTGCTCCTCAGCGCCCAGTGAGAGGAAATCCAAATGCTCGGGCACTCGATGATATTTTGGTACGCTTCCAAGTTCAGGAAACAAAAGCCAGCTCCGTGAAGAAACGGATTTCCCAGTCTGAAGGTGGAAGAACTCGATTGACCTCACGGATCAAATCTCTGCAGACAAATCTCTGCAAATCTTGTGGGGAGTCTTCGGAGGAGAGCGGAAGTTGTTCAAGGCAAACGTGACTAAGACGTGTGTTTTTGCTGGCTCTACCGGGAGCCTTTTTGCTGCTTTGACGTGACCTCAAGGTCACCGTAGTTCTCCGACGCAATTGTAAAAAAAACGCTGCAACGGGAGACGCCGCCTGAGTTCCGTTGCCCCTAAAGTTATTTTGTAACGGACGGCTTCAGAGCGAGGCGGAAACAACCGTACCGCGGTTTTGCACTCACGGTTCACTTGACGGCATTCTTGGAAAGGGGAGGAGTTAGCGGAGGCGTGTCCAGTTTGTGGTCTCTTTTTAAAACTGTGTACCGCGTTCAAAGATGGCCCTGCTCTTTGGGAAAACACGGCGAAAAGGTTTGCTTTCCGTCGCACTTCGGGGGTTTTTGGGACCCATCGCTGAGTTTGTTCAGATCGTGATCCTTTGAGACTTCCTCTGGAGCCGTGTGTTTAAATGAAATAACGGTAGATGGGTGTAAATGGTTACGGGAAAAAAGATGTGTGTGACGGGAATTACTCTTGTCCAACGCAATTCAAAATCCCGAAGCCAACCTTGTTCTCTCGTTGAAGGTTTCTGAGAATACACAACATGAACTAATTGGTCTACCTTTCCCCTTTTTATGTTCTCAGACAAGTTGACTCCGGGCACACACACACGAGTCACGTTTCAGGGTGCCCGCATCGCGCATTACATGCACTTTTCTTTTGGTCTTTGTGGAACTAACAACAAGCTCGTGGATCCGGAGCCCCCGAAGGAGGGCGGCGGGTCTGACAAATAATGAGGGCAGTGACTCAGTCATGCTCTCGGCTCCCTGAAGGCGTCTCCCGAGCCTCCGGCCACCAAGCGAGCTCAGATTAGCCGTTAAATGAGCCGACTGAGGGATTCATTAAAGGAGGGCTGTGTTCACAAGCACCACCCTCCTTTGGTCATGCTGTGAGGAGCGTCGTCACATGCGCCATATACATCTGCAACCAGGGAGGACGTCTGTCATCCGGCACACTGGTGGTCATTCAAGTCTTGTTTTGCTGTGATGAATTCAAGTAAAGAAAATGCAATGGATTTTCCAACTTACACAGGGAATAAGCATTGTCACGCTGAACCGTTAAGGTCCTCTTGTGGCTTAGAAAATGTTTCCGGTACCAGAGGAAGATGGGAAATACTTAAAGATAGTTAAGATACTTCAAATGTAAAAAATGTCGCCCTGGCTCACAACTGCAAATGAAACCCTGGATCTGTGAAGCTGCTTTTCGTCATTATTGACCATAATGCATCATAATAAAAAAGTCCCGCCGGGCATTGTCTGCCACTTTCGTAGCCTCCTCTTGGATGCGCGCTCACGACTTGGCAACTGGTCGCCACGGTTATCGTGAAGGTTGACGCTATGTTCTGTTTATGTATTGTCGTTAGTCTTGCAATACAAAAATGGTGTATTCATATTGTGATGGCGATGTGTCAGCACCAATATGGCATATAGCATCAATAGTTGCTGTTATTATTTTGATGTAAATGGTCTTACATTGGCGAGGTAGTTCCTCTCCCAGGCTCTGCTGACTCCCCAGTCCTTCCTGTCTCCGCTCAGAGCAGTCAGAGCCGCCACTTTGGCCCGAACCTCCAGCATGTCAGACGGAGGGATGTTCTTCACGATCTGCCTCGCCCACCACCTGACAACAACGGATGGGAACAAGGCGGCATGTCACGTGGGCGGAATAATACATCAAAGGTGCAAAAAAACAACAACAATACAGTCGAGATTATGTCTGAGGGGATACAAATAAACTCTCTCTGCAGGGCCAAAACATATCTGTGGCGTTCCAAAACTCACACGCCCAGAGAATCCTCCAAGTTACTGAGAATTAATTGAAACTGGAGAATACAATTATTTGTTTTCAATGCTAAATTAGAGTATTGATGCCACTTTAACATCTGTGTGTTCAATAAGAAGCGACAGCTGGGAGAGGAGGTAAGACTGGTCACCAAAGGCCTGCTTGTATTATATTGTATTGTATTGCATTGTATTGTATTGTATTGTATTGTTTGGCTTGTGTGCATACAGCAATAAGGAAATTAAAATAAGGACGCAATAAAGCACAATAAAAGTACAGTGCAAACGTACTTCCAACACGTTTCAGTGTTTGCGCCGTGGATACTCTTGTTTTATCACCTGTCAAAGAAACTTTGAATTTAGCATGTTGTTTGTGATTGTTTTGTCACTGCTGTGTTCAACACTGAGTAAATAAACTACACTAGCCAAAGTCTGCCTAGCGGCACCTCTCAAGTTTACCAATGTATTTAATGTGTACTTAAACCAAAGGGTACAAACAGCTTGTTGTGTTTCTTGAGGGCCATTATGTGCTGAACTATTTACTGCCTGGAGTACAGCTAGCTGGTTCCGACTATTTGTAGTCTCACTGTAGTTTCATATTTAACGTACAAAATGTAAAACTATTCCTTTACAGAACTGAATGGAAATTACCATATTTGCTCTGGCAGCAACCTGTCAATCACCTTGTTGCTCCGCCCTAAAGCATACCATGCTTTATGGTCTATTTGACTTAAAAAGGACCATAATGTACTAAATGAACATCATGCTGTATTGAACAAGACTTGAAACTAGAAATTGAGACCATAAACTCATGTTTACTGAGGGAATAAATCAAGAGAAGTAGAGTCATTTACTCATACACTTTCTATACAGTCAGATTTCTATTTGTAACCAGAGGACTCGCCCCCTGGTGGCCATTAGAGAGAAGGCAAGTTTTAAGACACTTTCATATTAGCTTCACTTTTCAGAACCGGAGGTTGTCGCCTGGACGTATCGCACTTTGCTGTCAGTTTGTTTCAAGTGAAAAATGGTTAAAGACTCAACATTGAACCGAAATATTTGGCATTGTTGTTTTTTTATGAGGCATGTGTTTCATTCTGTGGGATCTGACCTGCGATGCAGCATGACTGTGTTGTTGTGAAACTGGGACAGAGCCACAGGCGGGGTCGGCCACTCCACGCTCTTTCCGTAGTCGGCCAGGTTTCGCACATTAGCGAACCGCCTCTCCACCTCCCTGAAGTGGGCCTTCACCTTGTAGCGCTTATAGCAGCCCATGATGGCGTAGATGGCCCTCATTCGACGGCACCTCCGACGGGCCAAAGCGCCGCGCCAGACCTTTTGGGAAAAAGAGGGGAATGTTTTGAAGGCAGAAAGCGAGAGAGGAGCGGTGAGAGAGTCCCACTGAGCTGCAGACGAACTCCTGCTCTAGTTAAAGAGCCAGACTTATCTGCAGAGTCATCAAAGTAGGTCAGGGGAGAGAGAAAAGGGAGAAGGGTGTTTCGTTGAGCGAGTGAAGTAATTGACTCTAAAGTAACTGTAGCTCTGGATCTCATTAATTATCCCCATCATTGCTACAGGAAATTAGGATTCAAGCTGGCAGATGAATTTTAGTCCAACATAACCAGGAGCCCCGTATTCATGAGGAGGAGGCAAACCGCGGTCTCCACTCTGAGACCCAGAGGCCCCCGTTGGGAACTGGGGAAGATAACGTTGCCGAGGATTAACTGAGATCACACGAACGGCGCTGCTCGCGACATTAAATGAGGTCTCTGTGCCGGATCGATAGAGCCTCATCAAAGGGCACCAACGGCCTTTAAAAACATCCGCGGGGGATTTGATATTTCACATTTCCAGTCGTGCCGTGGATGAAGACCAAAAGCGACAAGTAAAATGGCGACACTGATAGTAGCGTGGCCGACCTTCTGCAGGAAGAGCACCAGGATGGGGATGAGGGCGGCTCTCTCCTGCTCCAGGGTGAAGAGAGACCGCGGCGTTCGGACGAACAGCTTGGTGTGTCCGTACGCCACATCGTCCTGGAAACCGTGCTGGGTGACGATGGCCTCCACGGCCTCTCTGTCCGAGCCCATCAGGTGGTTGGGCCAGGTGTACTCGCACGTCATTTTATACCTGCGGCAACAAGAGTGCTGTTCAGTACATCTACAAAAGGTGCTTTTAAGTCAGTGGTTGTATTTAAAGGGGCACTAGTCAATGTACTAGCTATGGGAAGTACTACTATATTATTGTTTTATTACACTATTAAATAATGTCTTCTGTGGGTTTGGAGATTTGTCAATCAAATGATTGTTACGGATGTGGGTCGACGAACAAAGGGAGAAAGAAGCTATCAAGTTGCATTATGGGAGGTGTAGGCTCTCGTGGATCTTGGTCTATATAATGAACTAAAAGCAACGGTAACTTGGCCTCTGCTGCATCACATCATCTAAAATCCCTGGAGTATTATGAAAATTAAGTATTTCCCCTCAGCAATCTACAAACAGCTTCAGTCTCAAATGGAGACAATAAAATCAGTTTTTACTTGATTTTGTACATGTTCTTGAACTCTTTCTGTCCTCTCTGCATTTTAGAGTTAAATGGAAAGGATTGCGTGCATCATCGTTCTCCGCTGTTAAATGTAATTTGGAGACTAATTGTATCGTGTATTCTATTTAAATTGAGCTTCGTCACGGAGGACTTGACCATAGGAGGACGCTGCAGGACTCGAGCTTCACAGCATCACGTTCTCTCACCGCTGCAGGACGCGAGCGTAATGCTGCCTGTAGGCGAAGCCCGCTCTGCGCACCATCACGTTCTCCATCAGGCCCAGGTAGGCCACCTGATGCTGGCAGCGAGCGTCGTCGAACAGCACCGGAGACTTCATCTCGTTGGGCTTTATGCACCGCACGTAGTACGGCTCCTGAAAGACAAGACAGAAGAGATGCGGGCAATCCTCTAAGGAAACGAGTGGAGAGGTCTTCTTTTCTTTCAATAAGACGACACCAAATGCCTTTTTCTTTACTTTGTTGTCATTTCCCAGCTGGGATCCATGAAATATCACGTCGTCACATCGCTGCAACTAACTTGAGGTATCAATGTACATGAATATATACTACAAGACGTCCTTATAAAGCAAGGACCACAATAAAAGCACTGCCATAGCAGGACACAGTGCACACGTACTTCCAACACTTTTCAGTGTTTGCGCCATGGAGACGATATTTGCTCATAACACCTGCACAAACTTGTGCTCGTCTTTGAGATTATTTATTTTTGTGCACGTGTTTTTCGTCACTGCTGCGTTCACCACTGCTGCGTGTCAATAAACTACGCCAGCCGAGACGCGACACTGGCGGACCGAGTTCACTGACCTTAATCACACTTTCAACAGACGCTACAGTGAGCGGCCGAGCCTCATAACACATCGACTTATTAACAGCGCGTTTAACCGCACATCACATCTGCGAGGGCGATAAAGCCCCTAGTGTGCGCCGTGACAGGGATCTCTGAGGGAGACAACCGTGTTTTCACTGCCTCTCACTCTCTGTCCGTGGAAGATGGTGGAATAAAGACACTTTGGATGATGCATGTGCACTGTGTGGCCCCAGTTTCAACTCAAGTTCAGTTAATTGGGGGCGGGGGGGGCAGACTAGATGGGCAGAGGAAACCATCCGCTCTTTCAACGTGACCTGAAGGTTGCCAGGGGAGCTGCCTTTCCTTTTACCTCAGCCACGGCGAGACGAGCTGCCGCGACAGCCTGACAGCATGCCGTCCCAAAAATAACCGCACGAAATGTCAGACTTCAGATGAGATGAGGCCAGGAGAGGAGAGCAGCACAGCTTGTGGTCCACCTCCCCCGCTTCAACGCCACTAACAAGCCCACACGCGGGATGAAGCCGAGCGACCTAAAAAAAACAACTGTGACTCTCTGACACCTGAAAAACACCACATCGCCGTGTATGTGCGTTTCCATGCTGGACGGCTACATCTCGTTCCCCATTTCTGTCACACAGACGCACTGGCAGCCTTAGAATAGCCTGTGAGGCCTTACTGGGACCAGAACAGGCAAACTGGTGCAGAGCATCTTCCTGCTGGTGGCAACGACGTCAACTGGGGAGAAGATCTACTACGTCTGTGCTACACACTCCAACTCCAACATGAACATGTGATCACAAAGTCAAACCGCTGGTGGCTTGGATTTGACACAAAACTACATATTTGGTCGAAATATAATCTGTATTACCATATGAAAATGATCATTAAAAAAACTGATTTTCTGACAGTTTTGAGAATAACCAACATTTTGGCAATTCATTTACAGTAGTTATACCACAAATAGGCCAAGCTAGCTAAACTAATTTTAAATATATGTTAATATTTAATAATAGGCAGAAAGGCAATCGCCTATCAAAACAGAGACACAATTAATTAATCTGAACTATATTGCCTAAATACTTTCTGAAATAAAGTATGGACACAAAAGCAGAAAGAACACCATTTGTTGGTAGATTATATATCTATTATGTGCGTTCTGTAGCAGTGATTTTTGGAGGTAAAATAATCAGCCTGATTATTCCGACCAGAGGACCACAGCTTCCCCACAGGGTTAAAGGGAAGGGAACAGGAAGTAAATCCTAAACCCAAACCACTGACCTTGCAGCCCAGTTTATCCACCAAGGCCACAATGGAGTTCTTGAAGAGGGTGGCCGCGGTCAGAGGTCGCTTGGTGACTTCCGTGATGCTCAGCTGACCATCGGGCCACATCTCCTTCAGAACTTGGTTGGCACTACAAGAGGGGGAGGGGGGAGAGGGGGGGGGGGGCAATAAAGGGCGTCCTTAATTGGGTCAGCAGAGGAGTGATGTGCAAAGAACTCTTTATACACTTAACCCAGTTTGTGAACTGTCAAGAGCATCGTGATATTTGGCACCTGTTGTACATGAGACGCTTGAAATCTTGGAAAAGCAGGTCCTTGTTTTTGTCCAAAAAGCCCTCGATGGAATATCTGTGGCGGATGTAGAGGGAGAGAGGGAGAGTAATTGAAGTAGCTCCAAAGAAGGAGGGATGTCCCACTTAAGAGCACTTGTGGAGTAAAGAGGAGTGTCAAGAAAAAGAGGTTAGGATCACAAGGTGGTCACAGTTTAAACAGCATGTCTCTGAGGGTCCTCTCATGTCAACGGACTCCAATCTTCTTCCAATGATTCACAGTCTTCAGGTGGGGGGGATTAGACCATTTACAAATGAGGAACGTGCTCAAATTCCCCCAGCGGCTCACGTTTTGGAGGAGAAGATAAAGAGCTGTCTACAAACTAATCCGTCTGCCTTTTTCACTTCTTTTAATTTTAAACTGCTCAGTTGGTTTTGGGGATCAGCGGGAGGTCACGGTTGTACAGTTACATAAGCCGGCCAGCCCGGGGGGGGGGGCAGAGAGTAGTGTAAGCGTCGCCTCAAATAAACCCCTCTAAAATGCATCCTGCATTTAAAACCCTACTTTGTACTATCAGCTAAATGTGCTTTAAAAAAACGTACTAGCTCCACAGAAAAATAGCCAATGTGAGTGATGTATTATTTTATATTATTACTTTGATCTCCTGTATAGTTAGGTAGTTGAATCCAGTGGTTCCCAACATGGGATCCAGCCCCCGCTAGATGAATGGGAGACAAAAAAATAGTAATTTTTTAAACTAATCTTTAAATTGTATTTTGCTCAAACTTTATTATTATTAAAATGAAATCAGGTCACAAGCCAAGACACTGGCTCACAATACAACAGTGGTGGATGGAGTAGTCAGATCCTTCACTTCAGTAAAAGTACAGCATTGTACAAATACTGCATGACGAATTCTACTGAAGGAAACGTACAGATGTATTTTTTTTATACATAATATAATATAAAGGGTCACACGATACATTCGGTGGGTCATAAGATGATTATTTGGGAGAAGAAAGATGAAAAATCAAAGCCTGCTAAAGTAGGTGTGTTGGTTCAGATATATACTATAAACATAAAATGGAAATACTCGAGTAATGTCCAATTACCTCAACACAGGACACAGAGAGAGATTTCTTCTACAAATTCTCTGCCACACACACACACACACACACACACACACACACACAGAACCACGGACACACACCGCGTGTCACATGCCCCCTGCGTGGCCCTGTCTGCGACTGTGTCCTAGAATGTCACATCTGGAGGAGGCAAAGAAGCGGAGGCTGGCCATGACAGATGTGTCCCCTTGGCTCACGGTGCGCCGAAAAACCACCTGACCCGATCCCACAAAGAGCAGTCAGCACAACAAGATCACGAGCCACGACACTCATCTACAAGGACAGGACAGGACAGTGCTGGGAGAGGGCGGACAGGAGAGGACGCGTGGAGAGAAAAAGGCAGCGATCCCCCCCCCCCCCAGAGACGCGAGAATGATTTAGAGGGAAGTCTATCAAAGTATGAAGGTCAGGGCTGGTGGGAGGAGAGGGCCGCGTCGCAGGAGGTTTAAAGGGAGCTCACGGCGAGAGCGATGTGAGACTTCTCGCGTTGTGCGGTGGGGGAATAGGACGTATCTTACGGTGGGGGAATAGGACGTATCTTACGGTGGGGGAATAGGACGTATCTTACGGTGGGGGAATAGGACGTATCTTAGGGTGGGGGAATAGGACGTATCTTACGGTGGGGGAATAGGACGTATCTTACGGTGGGGGAATAGGACGTATCTTACGGTGGGGGAATAGGAAGTATCTTACGGTGGGGGAATAGGACGTATCTTACGGTGGGGGAATAGGACGTATCTTACGGTGGGGGAATAGGAAGTATCTTACGGTGGGGGAATAGGACGTATCTTACGGTGGGGGAATAGGACGTATCTTAGGGTGGGGGAATAGGACGTATCTTACGGTGGGGGAATAGGAAGTATCTTACGGTGGGGGAATAGGACGTATCTTACGGTGGGGGAATAGGACGTATCTTACGGTGGGGGAATAGGACGTATTTTACGGTGGGGGAATAGGACGTATCTTAGGGTGGGGGAATAGGACGTATCTTAGGGTGGGGGAATAGGACGTATCTTAGGGTGGGGGAATAGGACGTATCTTACGGTGGGGGAATAGGACGTATTTTACGGTGGGGGAATAGGACGTATCTTAGGGTGGGGGAATAGGACGTATCTTAGGTTGGGGGAATAGGACGTATCTTACGGCTGCTCAAAGTGCTGCATGTGCAGGCGGAAACACTGCAGGGAATTAGACATGTGGATGGCAAAGAGAGTCAGGTGAGTGTTGCAGTACAGAGGGAGGAGAGGGAGAAAAGAGGGAGGAGAAGGAGGAGGAGGAGGGAGCGAAGTAGGTCAAAGCTTGGGATAGTGGTAGTGCGTTGAGAGTGGTACTGGGGGTGGGGGGGGATGAGGGCATATTTAGCCAGTGGAGACTCAGATGTGGTTTGGTGGGACAGGGGATGGCGATGGGGGAGCGATGTACCAGGGGTGACAGCTCACAGAGAGCGACCCCACCGACAGGAGGCGGGGTGACGGGGACGCGCAGTGACAGGGTCGGCCACCCGTCATCCCCGCTGCAGGCCCGTCACACATGCTCTTTAACCGGTGGATGAAATTGCTCTGTGTTTCAGTGTGTGTCCGACATCGTGTTTCCTGTGTCGAGGACCCTCAATAAAACCCTCCTCCACGTCTTCTTGATTGCTGCTGCTGCCACATCCAAAAGTGTCTCATCAGCTTGCTGCATCCCTCCTCCTCCTCCTCCTCCTCCTCCTCCTCCTCCTCCTCCTCCCGTGCTCCCTTGACATATTAGTGTCCTTCCCCTCTCTAGATTGAGGGCAGTACACGTGAGCCGCGGGGATCTTTCTGAAACCAAAGCCACGTCTTGACCACTGTGGCGTTTAAATCCGGTGGGCAAACCCCTCTCAGTCTGTGACTGACGAACCAAATGACCTTAACTTAAACTTAAACTAAAGTTATTGCTTTCAGAATAAGATGAATGCTAAAAAAGCCTTAATATGTACAGTATATATTTATTATATGGGGTCACGTTTGAGATTTTGTCCTACAAATTCTGTTGGAGTAGCTCTGAACATCTTGTGTTAGAAAATCAAACGACAAAAAGCATAATGATTTACCAAAAGGATCATAATAATTTAAGACTAAAAGGGAAGGGATGGTTTAATATCCTAATTTAAAGCCCGAAGTGGCCAAAACACATGTGCCTGCTCTTTCGTGTAATAGCAACTAATTCTAATTCTATTCAATGTGGTCAAATACGTTCATGTGCATTCATAAAGTATATTCGACAGCTTTTGGAAAATACTTGACTCCCGATTCTGTGCAGTCAACAGTCTCCCCGCCTCCACAGGGCCACGTGTGTTGTGCATGCCCTTTACTGTGTGTGTGCGTGTGCGCGTGTGTGTGTGTGTGTGTGTGTGTGTGTGTGTGTGTGTGTGTGTTTGTGTGTGCGTGCGTGTGTGTCTTCACATGAACAGACGTGTACACGCTCGTTCAATATTGCAGTTTAAATTCAGTGTGGGGTCCATGTGGACCGATTGTCGCGTACATTTTGTAATAAATTTGATAGTTGCGAGCTCTCCGGATACATTTTGCGAAGGAAGATCAGAAGTGGAGCTGCAAAAATGAACCTACATTTTGTAGAAATGGCAATAATGCCGACCGCAATATTCAAATTGTGAATCATTTTGGGTGTCGAAATATAATTCTAAATTGAATATTGTCGCCGCTGCAAAGATATCCAGGCCTACACATCATAGTCTACGGACGTAAATGTACAAACGTCCTAGCTTGGAACAGATCCCTGCAAAGGTCACACCGTAATATATTGCTTTTGTGTGCAGTCCGAATCAGAAGGATCAGAGTTCTGGTTATAAGTCCAGACACAAATGAACTGTTTTCAGTCATTCATAATTTACAATAACTTCTCATCAATGAAGCGACACAGCTGACTGCAATGCCTCTATGAATTCCTCTCTTCATACTTCGCTGAACTCGTTATTGAACCGCGACAAGGACCGCGAACGTGCGAGCGACTCACGTGACGTCTCCGGCGTAGTGGCGGATACGGAAGTGTTTCTGGAAGTCCATGGTTTTGTCGGTGGGGCTGAGCTGGAGATGAAGAGGAGACACTGTGAGTGCAAAATATTACATACACCAAATATGACGTACACCATATGATAAACGATAAACAGATGAACAGATCCCTTTTTAAACACGGTTTTAGTTTCAGCCCCCCCCCCCACACACACACACACACACACAGTCCATGTTTCTGATCTGTTCTCACCTTGCGGGAGGTGTAGTGGGGGTGCTGGGCCAGCTTGGTGCCCATGCTCTCCAGGCAGACCGTGTCGGTGACTTTGCCAACAGAGAGGCAAGCCTCGTCCAGGATGGAGATGATGCCCTTGTGGGGCTGCTCCACCAGGTCCACAATGATCTGGTTGTTGAAGTAATCGATCTGCGCGGAAACGGGACGGTTGTTAAGTGAGCGTGTGTGCTGTGTGTGTGGGGGGGAAATGTATTTCCATATATTAACTTTTCATAGGAAACATTTTCACATTATAAAACAAATTTTAAGGGAAGATGAAAAGTATTTATACAGATAGGGAAATGTGTTATACAGCAGTTGTTGTTCAAAGTGGGACAAGTGTGCAAATATATAGAGTGCTAAAAAGAAATACCAGGAGAATAAACATTGGTATTTTTCAACCAGGACCCTGTGGTCCCGTGTTTTTGATTTTTGAGGATATGAAGCCGGTCCGCTATCGAGGGAGAACGCTGCAGACGGCAGCCGCTAAACGGGGCGGTAATGTCATCGCCTCTGGGGCGACTCCTCACCGACAAAGTAACTCCACTCAAAGTGTTGGTCCTGCTGCCGACCGGCTCAGATTGTTGTGGTAAGTGTCTGACATCATTATGGGAAGAACCCTCCAGAGAATCAGCGCATGTTATTATTATTATCGTTATTGTGTCGTGGGACTTTTTGCTGGAAGACGCGGGGAAGTACCCCGTAGGCTTAACAGGGCCACGGAGGGTGCACGGAGGCTGGTGTCTTTGGACTAACGTTTAGTTAAACAGCGGTTTGCATCGCTAAACTGCGCACTAGCGCCACCTAGTGGAGAGCACTGGTTCTTCCCTTCTACGTGTTAGTGGTCTGTGAGACGCGAAATGTCAACAATTTCGCAAATAGATATGAGGATTGCGATTTGACGTTTAGGTCGAAATGTGACACCGTATTTATACATACGACATACAACTGTTTGTGGTTATTCACAAACGATGACGTACGAGTTGTAAATCCGAGGCCCGGATACAGATTGACATCTACAGACTCCTCTGTATGAGTTTCACGAGTTATGTAACATGACACTTGATCGTGAATAATTATCACACTTTAATACGGGTTGTCCCCATTAGTCACTCAGACACAAACACGTGAGACAATACGGTCGAGGATGAAAAATACCACAAATAAGGATTTCTGGCAATTTTCTTGTGTTTTGTGTGTGTGTGTGTGTGTGTGTGTGTGTGTGTGTGTGTGTGCTTCTCACGTGCTGCCAGGTGATGCCCTCTCTCTGGTATTCGCCCTGCTCCTGCCTGAGGATCAGCTCGATGAAGAGCTGCTGCAGCTTCTCGTTGCAGTAGTTGATGCAGAACTGTTCAAAGCTGGCCGACAGCAGAGGAACAAACGCCTGAGCAACGGCCTCGGAGGCTTCTTTGCACTTAGTGACCGAAAGAGACGCGGTGGATACACACCTGTTGTTGTCAAAGATCTCGAAGCCGTAGATATCCAGCACGCCGATGACGGTGTTCTTCCCGTGGAGCGCGGGGTCGTAGTCTTTGACTTCGATGACGCTGTTGATGCGGCTCACAATCCAGCCGAAAAGTCTCTCGTACAGAGCCTAGGATGGGGGACGTTTGACAGAGTTACAAATAACTGGACAACTGTGAAAATGAGGTGTCACTGGCGATGACGTCGACACCCTCGTCGTGGTCGATCTCATCCTGGATGAGCCGCGTTGTCGAAGTACATTGAGCCGTGTGATTTGTGTCGCGGCACCTTGACGAAGGCGTCTCGGCCGAAGCAGGCGTCCTGCTCCGAGTGTCCCTTCTCGATGACATCGCCGCCCCCGGTGGCCACCGTGCGGAACAGCAGGCTCTTGCAGACGCTGTCCGCCTCGGTGGCCGTCAGCTCGGAGACGTGGCCGACGGCCTCGAGTCCCAGGATCTGAACGCTCTCGCCGTCGCTCTCGAAGCGCACGTCGCCCTGAGAAACAGACCATCACGGAGCCGTGACCCCCACACAGGTGAGCTCAAGAACCAGCAGTGCAAATATACACATATTTTCACAGCATTTTTAATCCTACATTATGCACATGAACTATTCCTATTCTGAGCTTCAACTCACCAACAGAAGAATGGAGGCCAGGATCTGATAAATGGAGTTAATCTCCTCTGGTGAGAAGCCGATCACTTCCAGGGCACTCATCACCGCTCTGTGGCTCGAGCGATCATTGCTGGAGGTCTTAAGGAGGAAAAGGGGATTTGGGATTATCATCATCAGTCAAAAGAATACGAGCTGCAGTTCAGAGGGGGGGGGCAATCTGGATGGATTTTTGCATTTTTTGCCAATGACTCATTGCAAATGTGTGTATTGAGAAGACGGTTTCATTTCACACCAACAGACGTTCATCAAAAACAAACTCACGGCAGTTGCAGCTCCCTCTTTGGTATAAATATAGGCCGCGGGGTCGTTCTGTAGATGCAACGACTCCAGCATCTCATCTGAGCCTCCGCGCAGCAACTGTGATAAATGTCCACCAAACATACACGTTCAGATCCAATTTGAGAAAGAAAATGCAGCAGCAATCCACAGTATCAGAATCTTTTGTTTTCATCGCTCCGTGTATGCTTAGAGTTTACCTGGTAGAACGAGTGGAAGTTCCTCTCCCCGTCGTGCTGCTGGACCACCCTGGACTTAAACAGGAGAACAGATTATTGCAATGCAACCAACATCCGTCCTCCTAACACTCTCTTACACCGTCTTGAGTCATGAGTCGACTGTTCTTACTTTAGTTCTTCTCTAAATTGCTTTCAACTACCCCAAGAGGGAACTCTCTGAGGTCAGCAATCAGATGTGTGAGTTTCCGAGGTAAAAAACCCACAAATAACGAGAGCTCTTAAAAGTCCAAACGAAAAAAAGAAAAAGTAACACTCTGAACCAACAAATGTTAAAAGTGTGCACACTTTGATTTTGATTTTTCAAGGATTTGAAAACCTAACCTCACTGATGTTTTAGACAGCTGGAAATGCATTCAAACTCCACAATAGCGGGACTCAAAATGTCTGAAATGAACATCACGCAGTCAAGTGTTTCAAGTGTAATAGTTTTGTTTGGAGACAAACTGATGGGCGGTTTGTGTGGCCACCACGTTGTCTCCCGATTGCAGCGACGGAGTGTAAAAAAAAAGCATTCCTGCCCTCTGATAATGAAGCACGGCACCACCATTCACACCACCATTCACACCAGCTCCGAGTGCCAGATGAATACCGCAGCATCGCGTACCCCCAGGCGAGTCGCTTATTAACGCGCAACAGCAGCAGCACATTGGCTTCACAGATACATCTATTCGTGGATGTTCCCTCTCACCTCTTTGTCATCACCTCATCAAACATTCATGTTCGAGGAAGAAGGCGTAACTTAGAAACTAAATGAGCAGAACTTTCCTGTACTTTCCTTCAGAGGTAATGTCCCCAACGGCATATACAACGAAGTGTTTGTGTGTTTCTTGGCCCCGTGACGGGTCCCCTGCTGCGGCCAAAGCCCCTCCGTCATCCTGCCCGCCCCCACCTTCTCCAGCAGGTAGTTGTTGATGTGTCCTCCGGTGGGTTCCCCGTTGAAGTTGAAGTTGATGTCCATGTACTTGCCGAAGCGGCTTGAATTGTCGTTGCGATTGGTCTTGGCGTTCCCGAAGGCCTCCAGCACGCAGTTGGATTTGAGCAGCACGTTCTTCACACTGATTTGGCACGGCGCGGTAACCATTGATGGAGAACGTGTGAGAATGGAGTCAGAGGATGAGACAAAGAGGGAGGTGAGTAATGGTGACTTCACAGTCTCATGATCCAATTATTTATTTGAGTTTGATTGAAGGATAAAACCCCTTCTGGATCTACGTTTGGGATTACAGCAGTTATGAGCTCATAGTTCTGTCGACCTGAAAGCCGCGCTCACCTCTCGACCTCCACCCGCTGGCTGGGGTTCGTGATGGCTGCAATGTACTGCATGATGTATTTGCTAGCTTCTGTTTTTCCTGCCCCACTTTCACCTGAAATACAAAACAGGTTTCACAACAACGCATTAAAATATATTAATACTTTGCACAATTCGGAAACGTCCTTTTGCACATTACCATAAACAACCCTCATTACCACTCAAATAACGAGTATACTGCTGATGTACAGAAGGATTTGTATGTAAATAACTGTATATATTGGATATAATTGATGATTTGAATGTAAAAATATTGTGTATTACATTCTATTTCTGGCTATCATGGGAACCAAAAACCCGAACTACAAATATATTTTAGGGTTAGCAGTCGTTTTATTGCGAGTGAGCCACACCTATTATTAATTAGGAAGATTTAGCTAGATTAATATTACCCCTAAAACATACATTACAGCACAACGTGATCACTATGAACGTAATGTTAGGTGAATATACAAAATATGCAAAGGAAACACATTTTCCACACGTTAGCAGTAACGTTCTTTTGTGACTCTTTCTGAATATTTAGCTTAACGTGCTAGGTTGATTAAGAAAAGCCCAATAATGTCACTAATTTTTGCGAGCATCGGTTCCTCAGACACGGGGACTGAGAAAACTTCCAGCATAACATAACTAGACATTTAAAGATGTCACCTTAGGCTCACAGTATCAGAACAAACAATCTATCAACTAATCCAGAACATAGATTAAATGATCATTTAAAAAAATGGAACTTTCAATGCAGTGTCTGTCGGTAACGACATATCTTTTCATCTGGCGCCACACACTGGTGACCCTGATGATCAACACAGTTGTCACTCTTTTATCCATCTGCGAGTTCTCAGCCTCGGTTTCACAGGACTCTGGGAGTCCAGCAGGGAGTGCCCACTGCACGGGAGTGTGAAACAGACCTGATATGACGATGCAGGTATCTTTGGCCCGTCTCTTCATGGCCTTGTAGGCAGCATCCGACACCGCGTACAGGTGAGGAGGGTTTTCATACAGCTCCCGGCCCCGGTACGCATCAATGGTGTCTTTGCCGTAAATGTCCATCTGCCTGTACGGGTTAACGGAGACGACTACTTCTCCGATGTAGGTGTAGATACGGCCCTTCTCGAACCTGTCCAAACAAAAGAAAACACATACTGGATGCATAAACAATAAAGATGCTGTGTGTACATACTTACATCTCTATACATGTGGAATGCATTGAACTATTTATTTATTTTATATTCAATCTTTAATTGAAGTAGTGACATTTTCCCACCGCTCCGTGACAAAAACCCTACAAGCTCCATAAAAGAGCGTGCACCTTAATGTAGCACGTAACTTCCTGACAGGAAGTGACACAAGTGTGTGTACACCGAGAGCAGGAAATGAAACTTGCGGTTCAAAAGGGCGTCACAGCCTCATGTGGATGTGTTGCGCTGGTGTGAAGAGGGCTAGAGAAGCCAAGTGGAATAGTGTTACTTTTACAAATTCATCATGACGGGGCACAACCGGTATAGTATACTGGTCAGCTGTTTACTGGATCATTTATGTGGCTCATGCGGCAGAGTCTGGAAATATCATGCGACCACAGAGTTGTAATCCAGAGAGGATTACAGTCGCAGTTTGAAACTAAAATAGAACATTTGTTGTGAATTAGAAACAAAACAAGACAACAACAAAAACATGACAAAGTAAAAACAACAACAACAACAACAAAAAACACATTATGGTTTAGTTTCAAATGACTTTGTGAAATTGAAATTGTAACAAAACCAAACTACGTGGCTATGTTTTCGACCACCAACGTGCCAGCTGTGCACAGGACATGGACAGCAGCCTCCTGGGTGAAAGTCGTTTTAGACCCATCCACCACCCAGACCTCCTTAATGGACTCTTTTGAAAACTTTCCGTCAAAAGAAAATGTAATCCACGACGAAATACTTCTCACTCGTAACGTCACCGAAACGTCATTTCTAGGAGACGGGGCTGAGAATGGGATGCGTGGTGTCGCTCAAACTACATGTACAGTATGTTTCATGTTAACTTAGAATCAACACTTGTTTTTCATCATGAGTACTTAAACGTCACTTCTTGTCTCACCGCTTTACTTTTTACTTTTGAATTTTTTAATGCAAGGACTTTTTACTTCAGTAATGGAATTTGTAATACTTCGGACACCAGTGGAGATGCCACAACTCTAAAAGTAGACTCGTCCCAGTTCCCCCCGGTGTTTACCATAGACTGTATATGTTATTTACACATAGTTGACAACTGTCCCTATTTAATTTAGTTTTTTTTTTAACCTTGGATTTGAGTTTTTTCATTGTTTGAGCTGACAAGAAGAGCCCGAAGGCACCGTTAGTTTTGGTCTGAGGGAAGCTAGGCGTTGTCATCAGGAAAGCAGAAGCTGCTTCAGGTTCACCGCCTGAGACGATTATAGCTGCACCTGAGTCACAGATTGTTCCTATTGTGTAGAGATCTTTATTTTTCTTACAAATGAAAGCAGAAATTGCAGAAATTGTTCGAGCACTGGCACAGCAAATATTGTTTTCCTCCTAGTAACAGTTGGGTTTGGTGCCAAACAGATATAGAGAAGTCCGTCTATTGACCAATCACGTAACAGGTGGCTTCATCAATGTGAGACTATCCGATATGAGCTAGAGGGAAAGCCAGGAGCACAAATCCTCTAGGTATCAGCTCTACCACTGACGTTGTGTTCATGAAAACATTTATCTCTGGTAGTTATGGCAACAAATCACCAGCGTGGGCTTCTCTTTCTACCAAGCTTCAAGTTTTGGAGATATCCTGCTGAGAGAGAGCCCCGAAATGGGACAAATGTACCGGTGGTGATTACAAGTAAAGGAAAACAGCGCTAAAATTTAAAATACAAAAATGCAAACCCCTGAACTCGCAAGTAGAAAAAGGAAACGCAGAGCAAATCATTGAAGTCGACGCACATCAGCACAAACTTAAGTGCCGGCTGACAATTCTGATCAAATATTGAAATAATGAAATAGACGGACAAGTGTAAAGTCCCCAAAGCATTACACAGAGAGAGAGAGAGAGAGAGAGAGAGGTCACAAAACAAGACAAAAAGAAAAGTAACATACACGGTGAGAGCAGCTGTGTGAGGTTTGCCCATGTGCTCCACTGGCTTCACATGGCAGCCAGTGTGTAGCGCATCCACATAAGATGGTCTCTGTTCCGCTCCGTGTCTCATCTTCACGTCCGCCAAGTCGTCAAGATAATGTCGACTTGGCAGTTAGGTGTAAGAATATATGCATTTATCTTCCTTGTGTTGAATCTCATATATGTGACTGTTATTCCTTCACATGCGATGATGCATGAAGCGTTGCCCTCTGACAGCCGGCGGCTTCCCCTCCCTTCCTCCTCTTGAACAGTATCTCAGGCCTCTTACCTCAGCTTCAGATTCTCCATGAACTGCTCCATCGTCACCTCATCCAGCAGCACGAAGTCGGACTTCCCAAACTCCAGGCCCTCCAGCTCCGCCATCCCTGCCCGTCTTCACCAAACACACACACACACACACACACACACACACACAACAAACAAACAAAAAAGAAGAAAATAGAAGCCAGACAAGAGAGACAGAGGAACAGAAAGCTGCTACAGGAGGAAGAAAGAGAAGTACGGTCGACTTCTGGGGCCCGGTAGTGTAGACAGAGTGTGTGTGTGTGTGTGTATGTGTGTACTGTGGGCGTGGCGAGCTCTCTGGTGGATTTGAGGGTGTGCTAGAGAGCTGTGGTCTACAAGCTAGAGCACGTCACCCTGTCAGTCAGCCGGTGTCCTCATGCAGATCTATATAAAGAGCAGGAGGCTATCTTTGAGAGCTCACACCACTTCCTCCTCTGTCTCTCTCTTCCTGCCGTGAGGCCTTTTACGGCCTAAACAGAGCGCCGACTCTCGCCGACAGGCTTTTCCTCGCTTGCCTTTTGTCATGAATTTTGTGCATCTTTTGTGCAACAGGAAACACGGGCGCTCTGCCAGATAAGAAGCGGTTAACCTTGCTCATTTTGGGGGTATAAAATGTCCTTTATCTCCCGGGAGGGATCGTGGCATTTCCTTTCTTGACTCGGCATTGGCAGCACAACGTGTCCCTGAGGGTTCCCGACTCCCAGAGTCGAGCTGCAGCGTGAGAAACCTTTTCTTTTCTTTTCTTTTCTTTTCTTTCTTTTTTGTAATGCTGGAGCCAAATGGTTGAGCTGTGTATGTACGTGTGTAGGTGGGTGGGATTACGTTCAGAGAGCGTACGGGAATTCTGACTAACACTTGACCTTTGTCTTGAACTTTTCAACCCCACTTTTCTGAAGAGCGAATGCAATCTTTAGAAGTAAAACGCTAACGTGAGGCTGTGACCGAACTACAACGCGGTCACAGAACAAAAGGTTGACACCTGATTTTCATCCAAACAAAAAAAACATTGAGTTTGGGGAACCAGCAGTCAGCAGTTGAACTGACGTTGTTACATCCAACATGTTGTCAATATTGACAATCATCTTTCTTCTACTCCCCGAAAGCCATTGTTCCTCTTTATCCCTTAAGCGTTTTGTGATTGTTGATTCGTTACCTGGTAACCAAGGCAACACAGACGGTTTCTCTCTTGTGGACCACGTGTACGGTGAACAGATCATTTTACTGGGAGAGTTGGAAGAAAAGAAGAAAAAAACAAGAAGTACAGACTGAGCTTGCGTGTGATCCGTCTCCATGACAACTGAGCAAACTCAACCCAGCGATGAAGACCATGGGATGGGGATAAAGGCTCCAGGAACTTGAGTTGGGATTGATGCGCAACGCTTTCAGTAATTTGTGTGAACAAACCTTTAATTGGTCGGCAAATCCTCCAAATAAACCGTTATCTTTATGTTTCCTGCTTTTGGCTTAAACATAATGTTGCAAAGATGAAAATCTCAGGCCCAAATAACGTATTGTTGGGCTGGTAACACTTTTGACATGCCACACCAACAGGGGAAACCCACAGCGCCGAGCTCTCTGGGGGTGGACAGATTTCAGATCAGACTCCGTGTTTTAGTTATTACGGTTAAAAGCAACGGCCTCTGAGTCATAGTAGACGAGCACTGGATGGAAACTCATGCGTAATGGGACTTTACCAACAAGCTGAAACATTTAGGTTTGTCAGAAATACAGAACACCTACCCACTGTAGCGCGTCTGTGTTTTTACAGTCTGACGTTTAACCTAAAGTTCAGTTGATATCGTATGAGGGCAACAGGCTCCAGTCCCACATGCAGTCACTCATTCTGTAAGTACACTGGCCTCCTCTGCCACGAGCACTTCCTCTCTGCATGAGTTCAGTCGACTGTGGGGGCCGTTTCACTTCCTGTTTCCATCTGGATGATGCGTTCAGGTGTGCCAGTTCTCTGCGACGACCCCGTCAGCCCGCGTGGCAGCCGCTGAGTCAGCAGTGTGTGTGCACGGGCAGCCGTTCGCCAAACACACGCCACAAGACGATTAAAGTGAGCCGCAGAGCAGCGGCCGGTGAGGTACAGTGTGCGTACTGGTATTTCTGTTAGCCAAACACACCTCAAACTTTTACACCCCTACGCGACGCAGAGGTAACTACGGTCAAACCCCAACACACGAATCTCATTATCGTGTGTAAATACCACTCAGAGGTCCTACAAATCATCTTCATTGTTCACGTTAGTGTTTCTTTTAATGCTCATTTGTTTAATTCATTGCCATATTTACCCATCAGCTTTTCCAATTTACATTTAGCCATTCAGTTGATCAGCAACATTTAGAGCCCACCAACTGGCAATAACACAACACAACAACAGGCTTAAAATAACCGTCTGTGATCACAAAGTTGTTGTTGCTTGATTAGAATAAAAAGTGTGACATCAGAAGAAACCAATTGGTCAGAGCCTATATTAGTATATTACACCACATAACAACATCAATCTGACTGAACAGTTTACATTTTACAATGCTAAACAACATAATTTGCTTATTTTGGTGTAAGCCCCACCCCCCCCTGATCCAGTCTTTGTGCTAAGCTAAGCTAACCAGCTGCAGACAAGAGCTTACATTACATTTAGCTGACGCTTTTATCCAAAGCGACTTCGGGGTTAAGTGTCTTGCTCAAGGACACATCGACTAGGGCGGGGATTGAACCACCAACCCCCTGATTGAAAGACAGACCTGCTAACCACTGACCTACTCAATTTTCACTCTTCTACCTCTTTGGCAAAGGAGCAATAAACCACAATTCCCCGCAAAAAGTCAAACCTTTCCTTCACTGCTCAAATATATTGTCCTCAAGAGTCTCGTACTGGGCTCTGCTGTCCAAAACCACGTGACTGCATACCCAAAGAACATTACTTAAAATGTTAACTGAGACCAAAACAATGTTCAGTGCTGTCTCTACCTTCAAGAACAGAACTGCACTGCTCAATCTTTCTTTTTCTGTATCTTTTTCTGTATATGCATTTGTTTCTCCTTTATAAAATTCAGGATGGTTTTCGACGGACGTTTGTCTTCCGTCTCTTGCACATAAACGCTTTCTGCCCGGGTGTTTTTCTGGGAATGGGACGGGCTTCTCCCCCTCACAGCTCCACCTTGACCAAAACCAGCAGCCCCGACAGGAGACGGCCTGGCGGTGGCGCCGCCATCTCTCTCCTTGCGCCTGATCGGCGGCAGAGAGCTGCTCCTCCTCTTGGAGTTCTTCTCCGACGTCCTCCCCGTACGTCCGACCGACCCGCCCAGCAGCCTCTGCTTCAGCTCGTAGCTCGCAGCGGACGGCCCTATCAGGTGAAGCTTGTCGGCCATCGGCCTCACGAGCACAGACTGGTAAATGCTTCTCTCGTACCGAATCCTCTTCCAGAGAGCATGGCCGTCCCGGTCCATGTCCTTCAGAGGAACCTCCTGTGTCCGCAGTGACTTGCTGAGATCATCCATGAGGCTCTGTAGTTTACCGGCAGCCACTCTGGCGCTCTTCCCCAGTAAAATGATGACGCAGCTTTCGCCGACTTCCCTCCGCTCCATTTTCACATCATGGCTGGTCATGATGCTGTTAATGTCCTTCATCCGGAGCTGCTCCGCGTACCTCAACACATCTGTTTCAACGACAAAGGACTCCCTTCCAGGCCCGAAGGAGCCGCACTGGCCTGGTGGTGGAGAAAACGAGGCCCTGCTCTCCTGAGAGGACGGATGTCTGTTGGGGGGAGGCGCCCAAGGCGGGGGGGAGGCGTGGTTGGGCGAGGACGGAGGCTTGTCTCGGCCTCTGCCGACGTCTGTCACGGCGCTGTTGCCGCCGGGGCGTTTGGAAACAGCTCCGGAGGAATTCTTCGGGCCCGCCGAGGAGGTTTGTGAGCCGAGAAGCGGCTCCAGAGAGGCCTTCGCAGCCTTCAGGTCCCGAAAGAATCCCTTCACGCGCACCTGGTCGCCGTCCACATCCGTCAACGCAAGGCCATGCGACCGGAGGACGCCCCGCACCGCTGCCTGGTTGGGGAAAACGCCCAAGAGCACCGTTGCCTCCACTGGGAAATCCATCTGAGAATGAGAGGGGGAGAACATGGCAACGTGAAGAGTCAAGCAGACAAACAGTTGTGACTAGGCGAAGGGTTAATGAGCTCAGGTACCTCAACCCACTCGGGTGCTTTCAATGTTCAATGCAGCTGTCGACGATTCACCTCCAACGCACGGCGCAGCTCTTTCGGGAGACTCTCGTCACAGCTGTGGAAGTGGAGACATGATTGGACTTTGTTACGCAGGAGCTGTATTAGTGCTACATTTTCCCTGTATAACCAAATATTAGCCGTCATTTGTCCCTTTTGTATTCTATCTATTTTGATTATATAACGATTAAAGGCACGGCAGCCAACTCAGCTGTGCTCAAGGTACCCATGGTTCATGTTGGAATTGATTTGAAAAGTTTTGCTATGAAGAAGAATGACGTTGAAAGTCAAGAAGCCCTATATATATATATATATATGGCCAGTCAAACACTAACACAAACACCAACTCTTCAGCTATGTGTGTGTGCATATATATATATATATTAAAAATATATATATATATATATATATATATATATATATATATATATGTATATATATATATATATATATATTTATTTATATAGCGCTTTTCAAAGCACACAAAGATGCTTTACATAAGGCATAGACATACAAAACTAAACTAAAATAGAAAGACAAAGAGCAAACAAGCAAAGAAATAGAACATTTCAGGTAAAAAAAAGAAGAAAACTTGAGAAGCTCTGAGGAATGAGTCGTATAGTGGAGGGTAGAGTGCCGGGGTCAGCAGGTGAAGGCCAGTTTGAAGAGGTGGGTTTTGAGGGGGAGCATGACGGATGTGGATGTGGAGGGCGTTCCAGAGGGGGGGGGGGTGCAGCAGCTGAGAAGGCCCTGCCACCCCAGGTCCGGAGCTTGGTCCTGATGGTCTTCAGAGTGTTTGCATGTTATATAAACATTTTTTTATTTTTTATTAGCCTTTATTTAACCAGGTCGGTCCCGTTGAGATACAATGACCTCTTTTTCAAGGGAAGCCTGGCCAAGACAGCAGCATATATATATACATAGTCTACGGTACCACTGTTAATATAATTTATCAATGGCGTTAAGTAACCATTTGAGGAAGGAATTACTTTAGTGTGTAGAATGAAACTTTGAGGATCAGTCTTGTTGTCTAAATGTCTGTTTGTTGCGCTTTTAGAGACAAGTGCTCCTCAAATGTGAAGCAGCAGCTCACCTCCTCCTCTTCCTCCTCCTCTTCCTCCTCCTCTTCCTCCTCCTCCTTCCTCTTCCTCCTCCTCTTCCTCCTCCTGCGTGTTTAGGCCGTGCGCAGACAGCGCGACAGCTAAAGGTCAAACACCTGTTGTCCGGTGTGCTGATGCTCGTAGAGGTTAAAGGTCACGGCGACATTAAACTTCGGTGTTGAGGCGTTTCTGAGAGAGCGAAGGAGATCCAGCTGCAACTTCTAATTAATAAACTTCTGAACATTAAAAGAAAAACAGAAAACAAGTCCATCGCCCGTAGATGGGGAGACTTCGCGGATAGAAGTAGTCAGAAAGAGAAGGTAGTGAAGTACTGTCTGACCGCGTGTACTTCAAGTCTACATTCATAACTTACTTTACACTTCATTCCCCTCACTTCCATAGGTTTCACTACATTGTGTAGCGTCGCGGACGAAACAGAAAGTGACGTCATTTCCGCTGCAGGTTTACGCTTCATACTTTTCAGAATAAAATCTGATTCGGTTTTTTTTATTTTTTATTAATAGATCTGCATTCCTTTCGTGAGGACTTATAACTTGGGAACACATTTGATAGCATCCAACAGCAATATGAAGGTGCACAAGTTTAGATTTAATTAAGTCAAATACAATAAAGGTTTCACCACCTATTGTAATGTGTGGTTATGATGCCTGCTTGTAACCCACACTGGGCTGGACATTTTTCATTTAGCATACCTGTACATTTCCCATCAATGAGTAACTTCACACATGTTGTAATACCAGCCCCTTGTGTATATTTAACTAAACTACAACTTGGGTTTCAGAATAACCTACAGTCAATATTAAATGTCCTTTTAAGCGATGAATTTAAGGCTCCTGCATTACCAGATTATATTTAGATTGAAAAACATGAATGCAACCGCTTCAGTCCAACATCTCCTCCCTTGATTTTTGGCTCGTTGCAGGTCTGAAGACAGTTCCAAATAACCAGCTGCACTTGTTTAATTGGAACAAGACATTAAGCGTATCAGGGTCTCGTTTACAAACGTTTCTAGTTTGAGTTTTACTTTGATCACATTAGATTTAAACGGATACATTTGTATTAACAATGGTATGGCCAAAACGGTACATAGTTTTCAAATTGGGAAATATTGAAACCTCAAAAGTGGACCCATAAAGAACAGTGAGGCTACAAGTATGCTGGAAAGCAAAACATATTTTTCATCAGTCGATTCCCAACAGTCCGATTGGAAAAGTGACCCACGGTGGCGGTCAATAGTCTTTGCTATCAGGAGACAAGCAATCAACGCATAAATCATAAAACTGATGCCGTTAATGAAAGAGACAGATTACTTATTGATGCACCTTCACAGGCTTCAGACAGTCAAACACCAACTCGTCAGTAGCTAAACTAATCCGTTCATGACAAAATATAACCTGTATGAAGACCAGGAGTGCAATTGAGAATAGGTTCCTTTATTATTTTATAGAGTAAAACAAATGTACTTTAATGCAATCATACACAAGTACAAATGTGACTCAATTTCTTCAGCAGATTAACTGGTTCTCCGACTGACGAAATCTGGAAGTAAAGAAAAAGTTACAATGAATTCTTCGCCTTTAAAAAAAAAAAGAAAAAAGCCATCGGTCTGTAGGGGGGCGGGCGCTGCATCCTCACCTGCTTCAAAGTTCGGTCGGGTTTGTGAACGCTCTTCAGCCGGCCGGTTCAACGAGGAGCCACAACTTGGATCCACACAGCTGCTGGTAAACTCTTCTCATTGAGGCCAACTGGAAGCTGCAAAACCCTGGAAAATAAATATGGTTACATTGTACAGTGCTTGTACATACAAGATGTGCTCTGTTTATTTGACGGCTGGAAACCCATCAGAAATGTTTAAAGTTAATAACCGTAAGACACTGGTTCCTGTGCAGGTTGATGGTCTACGATCACCTTTCACATTTACTGGTAAGAAAAGAAGTTTCAGGTTAACGTACCACTTTAATAACTTTTGCACTCTTAAGCTGCCAAACGCCTCCGGGTGCTGCGCTGACTCTTCCGCTCCTGTTGAAGCAAAGACAGGGATACAAGTCGAGTCAGACGTCACTAGAGCAGCAGGTCGTCGGCTCGAAACTCAAGACAACGAATGTCGGAGGTCTACCTATAACCCCGCCGCGAAGTGTCACGGCAGGGCCTCAAACGGCCTCTCGTCTCTCTAGCAGACACTAAAGGAAAGGACGGAGCCACGGCAGGCTGGGCCTCGCTGGATAAGGTCTGCATGCGACGTGGCGTCGCAAGTACACAACACGACAAACAGCTGCTTTCAGGCCATGTGTGGACCTTACATTAAGAAACTAAACTTACCCTTTCAGCTCAGTCATACATGAGCACCAGATGTCAAGTCAGGTGGTCTGAACCAGGCAGGGCTTCATGTCTGCTGTCCTGTAAAGAAATTACAATACCGAACTCAGTACTGGGCAGTTACAATAAAAAAAGGATACAACTATAATGTGCCACTAAGGGATGAGTCTTTAACAGCCTACATAAAGAAATCATGAGAAGTAATGATACAAATTAGCATGTCGACTTGACAGTATAAAGCAATCAGTTTAACAATCGTTTTAAACTGGAGGAAAATGTATAGAACATATCCATGTCAAAGTCGTACAATCACATTCTGATCTTGATTAACGTCATGAGGATTTGATTGGTCAACCACCTCGAGTGGGACTTCTTAATCAGAGGTTGACCCCCACTCTTAAATGTAAATAGGCCTCCTACTTATTATGAAGTGTATTGTTGACCCATTAAAGTTGCAGTCATAAGCCGATGAACAATCTTAAACTGACGTGGATACCTGCAGGCTGCTCCCTTCGTGGCACGTGGTCTCCACGCTGGTTCGTGGATCCCCTCCCCCCAGCCAGGTGTTCATAACTAAGAAGAAAAACGGTAAACATAATTAAATTCGGCTCGAACGTGCGGCGGTTCACGGTAAACCGTAAACAGGCGCTTCCTGTAACCCCGCTGCCGGTTGTCGGAGGTCTACCTATAACCCTGCGGCGCGGAGCCACCGCAGGGCCTCAAACGGCCTCTCGTCTCTCTAGCAGACACTACAGGAAAGGACACAACCACTGCAGGATGGACCTCGCTGGATAAGTTCTGCACACTTTAAGTTATACGGAACACAATAAAACTGTAAACTTTAGAACAGTGTACGCATGCAGTGTGCGGCGTGCGCACGCAACGCATGCCTACGGGCTGGGCTCTAAATGCTTTCTTCGGTTCTTACCTCGACATCTTGATGTTGGACGTTACGCACATTTCTTCAGTCTGTTAAGAATAGAAAATAAACAACGACTGTTAAAACCTGAGTTCAGCTCGCAGAAGTCCACCGGCCGCGTGTCCCCTCCGGACTTTAGCCCGTTAAAACACCACTTCATCAACAATGTCGCCGTTTCTTCACGACTCCACGCTTCAAAGTAAGTTTCAAGAGGTCTCAAACGTCACACATGTGTAAATGTGGGTCGGATGGAGCCGGATAATTATCAAGTACTTTACCTCTCGATGCGTCTGCCGCCTGCTCAAGTGAACTATCTCCCCGGATGTGACGTATTTAAGGGCGACGCGCGAGGGCTTATTCTTCTCCTTCTTCTTTTGCTTTTACTGTTGGTTGGCCAACCGCTTTCGGGTGCATTACCGCCACCCACTGGTGGCCAAAGGGTGAACTTACAACTATGAACCAAACTAAAGGAAACCACTGACTCGCATTAGTCCTGTTCACCCTCAATAAGAGAAGAAGTGTCACGAGAACGTTTCTTTAGTACTTTACTGATGTTTGACAGAGCAATACAATAGTTTCTTCTTCTTCACAAAATGCACACTTTCCAGTATTTTGCCATCCAATAGAATAGAAGGAATTGTTAAGACCATTCCTTATAGTTAGGATCCTCTCCTCTTTCCTATCTCGTCCACTTGATCCTGCCTTCCCAACCAAGGGTTCATTAAAAAAAGACATCTTCCTTTACTCCCCTTTGTTCCAGTCGTTGTGCCGTAGCTTTTTAGATTTGTCCTGTAATCACCACTTTAGCTTCTGACTGATTGACGTTGTACTCCAACAGGGACACAAAACAAACACACAGACACATTAATGGATGCTGAATACTTGACTGTAGTATTTCATACAATAAATCCCCTGGAGTGGCAACATTTAAAACTCATGAACGCTGCACGTGATCTCATACAATTCCCGCTCTCTGTGGCCTGATGTCCTCTGCCCGTTGTAAGGCAATAACTATGGCCATCACCTCGCACACAACAAGTCACCTTGTTATGACAAGGGACTTGTCATAGTCATAGTTATCTTTTTTTTTTATCATGTTCCCAGCATGGCTCAATAGCATTTGTCAGATGGTTGTTATGTCCCCAATACGTCATGCATGACCTGCAGTCTCCTCCACTCCAATGGCATTTACCCCCATTTCTAGGCTCAAAAGCTCCACTACATATCTTAATGCTTGGGCTTGTATTACATCCAGTTTTCCCAACAAGGTTATATATGTCACACAGCTATAATGTAGAATATACGTATATATATATATATATATATATATATATATATATATATATATATATATATATATATATTGTATTTAAAGCCTTCAAAGCAGAGCTCCACACTCTGTTCCCAACAAGCATTTCGTCACATTAAAAACCTGTTTCACAAGGTTTCCTTCCTCGTTTCCTCCTTCCTAACTAGTCTGTCTATATGACGTTCTCAGAGGTTTTACGGCAGTTCATGGGGTCTCCCACCAGGGGGCAATAAAGTACCAAAGAATGTCGGTAGTGTGTTTGAATCTGAATTTCCTCATACTGGACATTTCAATGATTTTCTGAATGGAAAAGTGGACACTACAGCTCATTTATAAAACATTTCTTATCAAATAGAGACATTTTTTTGGGGGGGGGACACATTTAACCAAATTGGTTGTAAAATGCATCCACACGGTGTATATAAAGTGGGTTGAAGCCGCCACAGACCGTCTCCACTGCATGTAGGAGGAGGCTGTTACAACCCAGTGGACAGCCGATGCTGGTGGGAGTCGGGAGCGTCCACGAGGAGGCTGCTCGTGGTGGATGACTCAGACTGCGAGCAACAATACACGCCATAGAGGAGCAGACTCCTGCCCGGGCCTCCCACCGTGGCCCGCACCATCGGCAGACGTCCGCGATGAATTTCAGCTTTGTTTGACTGCAGCGATGCCCAGCTGACAACGTGTTTCGCATGCTGATGAAGAAAACGCACAATCTGAATCTGTGTTTGGACCAAAACACGAGTCGTTTCAGCTGCTCCTCCCTGGGCCTTTATTCTTTCTTTTGCCGTGACCCGGGAGACGTTTACAGCAAAGTCCGTGTCTCTTATTAAAAACAAATCCGGCTCTGTTGCAGCTGTTAATAAGAAAAGGCTGGGTTATCCTTTTTGCCAACACGGTGTGCCATCCAGTTCGTATTTCCACCACGTGCCTGGTACCACCAACAATAGGAACAGCGGCCTACAAAGCAAAACCAACATGAACATTGAGCTCCACCGCACATCTCAGCCTCTGGGCAGATTCTTAAAACAAAAAGCTTCTCCAAAAGTGAGATGACTTTCATATCAGTCGTGGTGTCATAACAAGCAGCTACTGCTGAGGACACCGAGGCCGGGCCATCGCTAACATGGGGGTCAACCCCTGATCCAATTCAGTATTTTAGTTCACTCTAAATCTCGAGGCCAACGAGGTTAAAGCTACACCCATCGGTGTGTTTACATGAATAATCTATCAAATCTCTACAGAACGTGAACGTGTGTCCGATTGGGAATCAAAGCGTAGCAACAACTACAGAGGCCTTGCTGAGGGGCGACCGAGAGGTCAATCAATTCCGTGTGAATCAGACTAGCGGCGGACGTCAGAGGATCGGCCCGATCGCAGGCAGCTGTCCACACCACCGGACCAGATCTGTGATCCACCCTCCCGGTTTGTTTGGTGACCACGTCACTGCTCCCTGATCTGCATCAAGGTGACCAGCAGCCGAGAGAGAGAGGAGTCTGGTTGGTCCTAACACTTAAAGACTTAAGTTCTGTAAGCGGCATTAGATCCCACTTAGTCGGCATGTGAAAAATGCCTTAACCAAGCTTGTGAGTGTGTGTGTGTGTTGTATCAGCTGACCGACGTCGCTGCAATCCAGAAGGCGCCACATCGCCCTAGAGATGCTGTAGTTAATATAATAAAATAATCCATACAATATTTTTGTGTAGAAAACGTCAGAAAATAGAGAAAAATCACAAGTTCTCAGACCCCAAACAGGAAATCTTCAATTTAGTCTAATTTATAGTGCAAAAAGTATTGAATTTACAATGAAGAAGAAAAAAGGCAAAAGCAGGAAATCTTTACATTGAAGAATCTGGAACTTGTAAATGTTTGATATTTCTACTTGAAAAATGACTCAAACTACTAAGCAATCATCAAACAGGCAAACAACATATTCATATTTCCTTAAACTATGTATTTGTCTGTGTTGTGATCCAAGGAGGCCCAGTGGACTGAGTCCCGATGCCGCGGGAACACGAGCAGAGGCGATGCGAGGCTGCTTCAGGAGCTGAAGCTCTTACGAAACCAGGCGGCGGCCCGAGAGGCTTTGCGGGTTTGATTCGGACTCCGGGGTTTTTAATGAGCCCCGTAATCCTTTTCACCTGATCCCTGATCGCAGAAACGAAGGCAAATACTTTATACAAGTGGTCCGGGAAAATCACGAATTATGAATGCCATGAACCAAAATGACCTCCGACTCTACGGGCTGCAACATTAACATTAATAGGAAGCGTGCCACTTTAAATGTCACCTTTAAACATCTTCATAAAGCTAGCAGAGGTTTCTGGGAAAGCAAGACGTGGAACGAGGATTCAGCAGTTTTTACTGATGGGAAAGTGAATACTTTCACCAGCAGTCCCGGGACATAGGAGGTCAGATGCAGCACGGACAAACACACCAGAATGTCGGTGGCGTTTTGCACTCTGCAGGCCATCACGTTTTTCTGGCTATTCTGACCCACAATCCTTTAGCGCAGCAAATATATGAGCATGAGGGTCAAAGTTCAAGGAAGTAGCACACGTCCCATGAATGCATACCACATGCAACACTACATTCTGTGTAAGGGCAGCAGCTGTATGTAGTACAAGAGAAAAGCAAAACAATGCGATTCGGAGTTTAGGAGGTAAGAAATCTGTAGCTAAGTACATTTACTAAAGCACTGCATTTAACTACAATGTTGAGGTACATGTACTATAATTGAGTATTTCCTTTAAGTTCAAATGAATGTATGAATTGCTATTTACATTAAAAACACATGGTGTGTGATATGAAGCGGTACCCCAACATTAATCTCCCCAGTAGTATACAAAAGCATCTGAAAGTGGCTCCACAATGATAACCTACTTTTGTTTGCTCGTGATAAGAGCAGAATAATATTATATCATATCTCTCTGACATGACACCATTCTGCATAATGAGGACTTTTACTTTTGATACTCTAAGGTAACACTTTATTTATCCGGAGGGAATCTGCTGCAGTACTTTCTGAATGCAGGACTTGTACTAGTTTCAGAGTAGTTTCAGAGCAGTTTTGCAACTTTTACTGAAGTAAAAGTACATCTGAGTACTTCCCCCATACCGCTGGAAACAACAACCTGGAATGACAACAGACACAGAGACCAAGAATGGCCTATGTGTGTGTGTTGGTGTGTGTGTGTGTGTGTGTGTGTGTGTGTAGTAGTAGTAGTAGTAGTACTCCAGCAGATGCATCATACTCTTAAGAAGTTTTCAATTATACGATTTTCAGCCTCGTCAGGCCTCACTGCGCTCGTCTCACGCAGGATGTTCTTCACCGTGACTCAGCCTCTCGGCTTTCTTTGTCACTGACACTCCCCCCTCCCCCCCCCTCCTCATGTGTGCCACCATAATCACCTCATACCCTCTGTCTCACCCCACCCCCACAGGCCTCGCATGCGTCTTTCACACTCGATGGCACCGGGGATTACGTCCACATCATTTAGGGAGGCCAGATTCCTCTCTAATAGCCTGATCACATGACGCAGTGTTCCGGCTTCGTGACTCTGCAAACGCTCTCGCTTCTCCGCGTTCGCCCCGGGGCAAATGCACATGCAACCGGTTCTTTTCTTTTTAGGGAGTGGAGATGAATCAACTCTTAGTCAGAGTCTTGGTGTCCCGAGCAGCTCAAGTGGATCAAAGGATTTTGTTCTCGAGCTAACGAGGCCAGAAAGGGGTATTTCATCAACAGCATATGGTGATACGAGCACTTCAATGAGTTGTATCGTTGGTCGACTCGAACATGTTTGGAAACAGGCTCCTTCCCCGACGCGGGAGGCGTTGATTGCTTTATGGTCACATTTTTATTGTGTCTCCGGTTTGCCCCGTGAAGTACAAAATCATAAAAATACCAGCGACACGCGAAGAGTTTACGAGGAGTGTTAGTTATCACCTTTGGTTCTCTTCCACTTTGAGGGCCACGCTGTTTATCTGCAAGGCAAATACGATTTAAAAGGGTTTTTAGTTCCGGCACAGTAATAATAAGATTTCATCTCAGCTGATGGAAAATTACTTCCTCACTTAGATACACGCTGGAAAAAGAGCCTTTCCTCGCCTCGGACTGGATCTATTTCACATGAAGCTTGACTATTTGCATTAATATTAGTACTTCCATGGTACTTGAGTATTTCTGTACTGTGGATTTGAATATTTCTGCGGCGTTGCGCGACAGTGTGGACCGGCCTCGACCCTTTCCCAGTGGTGTTTATTGGCTGTATCAATTCAATTCAATTCAATTTAGTTTATTTTATACAGCCCAATATCACAAATTACGAATTTGCTTCGGAGGGCTTTACAATCTCTACACATACGACTTCCCTGTCCCAGGACCTCACATCGGATCAGGAACAACTCCCAAATAATAGAAAAAACCCTTTCACGGGGAAAAAGGGGAAGAAACCTTCAGGAGAGCAACAGAGGAGGATCCCTCTCCCCGGATGGACAGAAGCAATAGATGTCATGTGTACAGAATGAACAGCGTTACAGAGTTACATAAACACATTCAATGACATCCTGGGGGATGGAGCAGCAGAGGGAGGAGAAGACCGATAAGGCCCTCGAAACACACTCTGACATCCCGTTCTGCAGCAGCAGACACTGGAGCAGAAACACAGGAGCGGATCTGGAGCCTGATTTGATTGCTGCAGTGATTATCGCTCCGCCAGACAGCCAGTAATTGTGAAGTAGATGCGAGGAGGCAGAGGCGGGGGGGGGGGGGGGGGGGGGGGGGGGTGCTGAGAGCGAGCAGCTTGACAGCAGGCCAGGTTAGAGGGAGGAGGTCCGGGGACCAAACATGCTGATCTGCCGCTCATAATTGCCTGTTTGTTTCCCGGCCTACCTGTGGGTGGTGTCGCTCCAACCGAAGCCAGGAGTCCAGCTGCTAATGGCGCCCGGGCATTTGTCTGATCTACACCGGGCTTCTCATTCAGAGGAGCAGAAGTCAAAAAAATGGATGTTATTAAAAAAGAGAATACGATAGTTACTTCGATATTGCGCTCTCCAAATGTCTATAAATACTGACCTGAGGCCTGCTGTGCTCCATCAGCCAGACAATGATGGAGTTATTCACATTGTTGTCTCAGGTAGAGGAGTAGTAGCTGAACTACCATCACTCTGACTTGAGACTTAGAAATCATGACCCGTGATAGTTCGTGAACTGCTTTTAATCATTAGATATGGTCGCCGTTTCTTTTGTGATTCTGGCCATGGAGAACCTTGGTATCGTATTTGGCACCACCCCCAATAAAAGATATGTCCAAAGACTTATCAGGTTCACGGTCAGACAATATACTTTGGCCTAATCAAATGAATTGATTTTGGTCTACAATGTAGCTAAATGCTTGTTTGACTGAGCCTTCGGACGGCGTGCCAAAAAGCCCGGAGACATGTTTGAGACATTCTACTTGATCCTTTTCTCTCTGGTTGAAGGGCTGAAATGTAGTTTGCCCTGATTTAACCTTGAGGGATTTCATTTCACAATTTATGTCACTACAATCTGAGAAGTATTGTGCGAAACTCCCCCTCCTCCAACTGATTCGCCCCCCCATGCCTCCGTTTTCTTCCCTGAGTCGATTCTGTTATTCTTGACTTCCAACCAAAAGGGCGACGGCAGTGTGAGACCACGGTCAGGTGAACAGCTCGCAACCACGGTGACGTGTCATTGTGTGGCCCCCTCGTCGTCAGTCATCACGAGGTAAATCAAATCAACTGTTACGTTACATAACGTGTGACGCTGCGCGTTGGACCCCATGCCGCTGATTGTGCAGATTGTATTTCAAACGGCTGTGTGGAAAACGCCGGGTGGAAACTACCCACCGCAGACGAATCAGCTGACAGCAGCGGATCAATGAGGCCGTCACAAACTCTGACCTCCTGGCAGGTTTGGTGATTACAGCTCTCATTGAGAAAAGAGGGGCACGGCTGCAGGGATCTGTCCTCAAGTCTATCATCTGTTGGCCGAATCCAACTGCATCTGTCTGCTGGCCCGAGCTGAACTGCAGCCCTTCGTCTCCCAACACCCCCCAGCAGCTCTGCTACGAGCTTCATACGCACACAAACACACACACGACTCCTATAAACGTTGACAGCTTAGAGATGCGATGTGATTTTCATTGAAATAGAGCGTAAAGCTGCGTGACCTTCTGCCACATTCCACTGCAAAAACAGCAGAGAGCCCAGATTAAATAACAAAAAACAAGGTGTTGTCTCTTAGTGAACTTTGTTCAGCGGGATCCCGTCACAAACGGAGGAGTGACAAAAGGCACATAACACCAGATGTGTGAAGCCGTCCTGGGCGGCGAGTTGCTATAATTAGCCGGACACACTTGGGCCAGAGTCGGGGAAAGAGCGTATCTGCAGGAATCCTCCACGGCGCTGCCGGGAAGCGCTCGGCTCACTTTGATATTTATGTCGGAAACACTTGTGACAAAAAAAACACTCACTGGGCTACAAGAAAACACACCCAGGCCCTGAAGACCGCCACATTTTAAAAGACAACCTCCAACGTGGCTCTTTTTTTTCTGCATTAAGCCTTTATGTGCTGCGAAGAGCTTATATTCTGCACCATCAGTACAGACTGTGTCAGTTTCTCTCGGTACAGTCGGTACAAATCAGCGCTTTAATCTCTTTAAGTTTTATATCTCCGGGTTTTACTTTCCCTGATTTCAATTTGTTTGTGTAGCCGCGCCTCCAGCTGTTATTGAGATCTGGTGATGGTGTAGCGTTCACTCAGTTGTACATAGAGAAGGTGTCGCAAATGTCCTTAATATCATTAGAGGTTGAGGTCACTCGTGAGATAAAAGTAGATGATTATTTCACAGACAAAAACTGACTAAGAGTCAAGCTCCTGATGCTGTATTTAGTTAAAACAACAGCTTACCATTGTCTTTATTATTTTCCAGTATGAGAAGTTTGATATAATTCACGTTTGTATGATGAAGACAAAGCTACAGGCAGGAACCAGTTAACTTAGCGTAGCTTACCACCTGGCTCTGTTCAAGGCAACAAAATTAGCTTATTTGTTATGTTTTGTCCGGGGACAGAAATTGATGTAAAAACATGTTTTTTTGACGGACCATTTCTTGGTCAACAGAGTGGGATGTATAGCTACATGCCAATCAGAAAAGCAGACACAAAATGTCAAACTACCTTTCTCATTCCCTGTGAGCTCTGTACAGTCTGCTCTCCAACAAAGGCAAGACATCACGGTGTCAGCTCGAGGCCAAACAAAAGACGGACTGGAGACAAAAGAGAAAGAGTAAAATGTCCTCTTGCCGTGTTGTCGGGTGCCAGAATCGATACCACATACATTTGAGATGATAAACTGCGATCCGGGAGCTATAGCGAGCTACAATATCGGCAAAGCATTGTTTGGATGGATGTAAAATTTCGCTAATAGTATAGCTCAGCCTTCGGCTAACCTCCTAGACTGTCACAGCTGCTGCACCGCTACAAATGAGCATGCTAACTAGCGGAGGGCTAAAGACTACTAGCGGATTTGGCCATGCTTTCATGGAATACTGGTTAAAGAAAATGGTACAAACAAAGTTGTTGTTTGCTCGGCGATAGCAATGTGCTTTCCTACAATGTGACAAGTGTGTGGATGTAGCATTACGTTGTTCAATTTGACTCATTTAACGGCTCGCTAGTTACTTTAGCTACCTAACTAGTTCAACCATGCTTTCTTGCTTTAATGCTGGTTACACAAAATGAGCCCAACTCGATGTGAGACTACTTTGCCGGGAAGAGAGAAGGCTATAAAAATACTTTTTGCCATAAAAGAGAACTTGCAACTGAGACTCAAACCTAGATTGTGTTGGGAGACTGTTCTTTACTGTAGAGCTGTGTACTAAACTGATCTCTACTCTTTATGCATTGGGAACATATTTGAAGACACTGCACTTTGTTTCAACACCACGACCATCTACCGAGCACTTTACATCCTCGACTCGACTCCTTTCTCCGTTTCCATCTATTTCATTATTTCTCTTTTTTACTTTGCATTCGAATTCGGATACAAGCGGCCGAAATGAGCTTCCTCCGTAGGGTGGCCGGGCTCAGCCTTAGAGATAGGGTAAGGAGCTCGGACATCAGGGGGGAGCTTGGAGTCAAGTCGCTGATCCTTTGTGTCCAAAGAAGTCAGCTGAGGTGGTTCGGGCATCTAGTCAGGATGCCTCCTGGACGCCTCCCATTAGAGGTTTTCCGGGCACGTCCAACTGGTAGGAGGCCCCGGGGAAGACCGAGGACACGCTGGAGGGATTATATCTCCCGGCTGGCCTTGGAACGCCTCGGGATCCCCCAGAATGAGCTGGAAAGTGTTGCGGGTGAGAGGGAGGCCTGGGTCGGCCTGCTGAACCTGCTGCCACCGCGACCCGACCCCGGATAAGCGGTTGATAATGGATGGATGGATGGATGGATGGATGGACTTTGCATTCGAAATATCTAATTCTGTATTTTTCTGCAGTGTTTTCCGCATTATGTCCAGACCTCTGAAGTGCCCTTTTTCATTATCTGCTGAAAGAGAGAATAATGTAGGGTAGTTGTATTTGTATGAATGTCACTGATGCCCCTTAGTTTACTGAATAATGGTGTCCGTCATTCAAGTGGGCTCACCTAATAAACTATTTTCTTGTCGGGAACGTTATTATACCCTTCTTCATCCATTAATCCGCTTATTCATTCATGAAGTCAGATTTAAGTGAAATCCCCTGTGCACTTTCTCACCAGTCCCCTTCATATTCCCACTCCACATTTGCTATCTTGTAGTCTGAGCGAGTTGCAGCATTTCTTTTCTTTCTGACTGATGTTTTTTTTCCTCGAGATTATCCTGCAGAATTATGCACAGAGGTTTGGCTAATCCCAATAAGGCACACAGAGGATGAATCCGAAATCCAACCGACACCCACTCCCAGCTGTTAAGAGAGAAGCACTTACTGTCATGTTGAATCTTCCTCCCTGGCTACAGGTACATAATGTGCAGTGAAACGTATTTTCACATTTGATTGATCCTAAAGTTTCAGTGTCCCGTGATCATCTAAATTTAGTTACAAAGGCTTTTCAAAGGTACAAGGACAGAAATGATTTGGAGATACTGAAGATCTGTTATTTTTCAACACGCAAATAGTCTAATAAAAGATAAGACAAAATATTGGCTACAAGTGACCTTGGTCTGAAAATATCAGCCTTAAAAAAACTACCTAATATAACTTTTACGCACTAACTAATTAATACTCAACAAAGTACAACTGAGGCTGATGGGAATATCACTAGTTTTTAAAGTAGTCAGGGAAAAAATATTGGACAAGTTAATATATATTTGATCTGATGAAATGTTTGGGGAAGTTATTACAAGTTTAGTGGTAAATGCTTCCAATAGTTGTCAAGACATTTAACTCAAAACCATGAATGTCAACCTCATTGTGGCATTAGAGACCATCAATGTTCAAGATTCATCCTCTGAGATCCATGAATATCTGGACAAAATGTTGTGTCGATTCATCACACAGATGTTCAGATATACTGTATCACTGGATAAGTGAAAGGAATATGACCTGCTGGTGGCGCCTGAAAAAAGTCAGAGGGTCACCAAAGTCAGCAGGGTTCATCCTCTGAGGACCATGAATATCAGTAACAAATAGCAATTGATCCAGAAGCGGTAGAGAGATTTCAGTGTGAAGCAAATTGGTAGACTGACTAGTACTGCCGTCATCAGACCTGTATTATTGATGCCAGCTTCGAGGCATCTCTGAATTCTGAATCTTTTCTCTAAAAGGGACTTAACAGACCAACACCATACAGTTTGTTTTCACTCCCAGGAATTTTCATTTTTAAATTCTTACTTAAGAGCCTCAAGTACTCCTACGTGCTAACTCTGGGGCCCAAAGGGCAACGACCAGAGCTTTGACTAACATCTTGAAATGTGGTGTACATTTTTTATTTTTTATGTCTGAAAACAACACACTTTAACATTCATAAAGGAGATTAACTTTGGTCTTATCCCACAATAATCTAAAGAAAAAAGTCCCATGTGTCTGAACAGTTAATAAAGCAAAGAAAGGTTACAGGCCGGGCGACTGTATTATATAAGTCTCTCATCGGATATCCCATAATTCCATTCCACATGGCTCTGTGCAGGAATGCTCTCACCTAACTGCTCTCATGGGCAGAAACACCAGTAGAAAAAATGCTTTAAAAATAAATAAATGCCTATTTATTTATTATATATTTAAGCAAGTTATAACATTCTGTTTTCAAAAATGCATTTTGTTTGGAAACTTTAAAGTCCCATATAATTAAATTAAATTAAATTAAATTGAACTGAATTTATTGTATTAAATTGAATTGAATGGAATTGAGAGAGATGGATAGATGAATATTCTATTTAAGAATTCTCTGATTTCAGCATTTCAGCTTTGTTATCGTTAAAAGACCTGAGAAGCTCAATAGGACACAGAATATGTGTTGGGAGGTCAAGCAGATCATCATCCACATGCTCACAAAAAGCTTTTTAAGTACCTGCACTTGAGTGTATGTGTGTGTGTGTGTGTGTGTGTGTGTGTGTGTGTGTGTGTGTGTGTGTGTGTGTCCGTATAAACTAGGTCAGGAATGCTGTAAAAGTGTAAACCTCTCGAGTCTCTGCTTCTGTCATATGATTTAGTGAGATAAGGAGTCGAGGCGGTTCACGAGTGATCAGCCCTCTGGTTCCCATGATTCAGATCAGCGACCTTCCGCTCTCATGATCAGCCCGTTGACCGGCCTGCTTAAAAGGCACGAGGGCCTCGATGATCATTCCCTCCTGTTTTACACAAAATATTTAAGGAAAAACGTCCATGTTCATCCAAGTATTCAACCGTCTCACCGAAGCGAATCACTCAGCGAGAGTTGACAGATACGCCTTGATTTGCTCACAGGAAAGACTGGTGTGATGTTGCGTTCATGTTCACATCATAAGGACCGTAAATACTAACAGCCAAGTGGTAAAAAAGAACTCATGTCACCCTTCTTGTTTAAATATTTGGAGAGTTAGGAGACATTTCCAACCGCTACAATATCTTCCACTTGGCGACAATAACTACAAACTGGAACCATTATGGCTCAAAACAAACATTGTTGCTGTTTACATGAAAATAAAATCCTGTATTTACAGTAATACAATCGATACAACAGCTAGTTAGCGCTGTTAGCTAGCCGACTCAACCGTCGCCATGTTGAGAGCAGTGTGGAGGCAATAGAGTGCTGCAAGAACGAGACCTGAAACCCAGAAATTAGTCCGCATTTTGAACGTTGGGCTCCCTCGTTTATGCAAGGATAAGATATTTTAATGTTTTGATCAACGATAAAATACACCGGTAAATACCACTCTTTTAAGTGTCTTCAAAAAGCAGATGCTAACAAGAGGCTAAATGAGACTACAAAACGTCATCACACCGCATGGTCAGCCTTCACAGATTTTTTAAAAACTTTTTTATTTCTGACAATTGTTTAAAAAATCATATATAGTGTTGTTTATTTGTGAAGATTATCAAAACATGCAAGTATCCAAAACTCTTGTTAGCCACAGAGCTTATTTTCTGCAATAATAATAAAATCCAATGGAGAAATCCCATTGACTTTTTGCTCAGGGAGCCATTGCATTGCAAAATTCCAGGGTTGGCCCACAAAAACACGGCAACCCTGCACCACTTCATAGAAATGCTCCCCAATCTCACAAAGCACCTATTGAATGTATTTATTAAGCTTGTCTGGAAATAGAAGCTGTGCCTCCCATTTAAATATTCATGACTGCATGATTCACAGCAGACATGAATCTGCTCCGATTATTCCAACTATTACAGCGTCCCAGTAAACATGTCCCATGCAATCAGAGACTCGGCAATGGCGTTCACACTTTGAAGTTGGGCGTGTGGCACAGGTGCCTGCAGGTATTTCACACGTTTCACGCCGCTGGCTGATGTGCTGCCTGGAGAAGCCAAGCTATGTTTGGAGCCTCCTTGGATGTATAGTTACGGGATCTTCTTCATTTGCATAAACTCGCTCCCATCCCGTTGCATCCGGCCGACACCGGGACGTGCAGCAGCGATGCAGCAGTGATTAAGGCAGTACTTGTGAAAGATGCAGGATGCTCTTTTATCCCGACCCGAGGCTGCACACAGCAAACTTGAAAGGCGGGAGGCGGCGGTGGAAGCGGAGGACCCTTTGATTTCTGGTCTGGTTAAGTGAACCAGCTGCTTGCTACCGAGCGACAAAGGAGAAGCCACTTGCATCTACATATCCTTCCCAGGTTGAAGAAGTAAGAGCTGCTATTATCACGGAGGCAGGAGGTTTTGTATGACTAAAAATACCGAAAGAAAAACTAGCTGTCTGTTCAAAAGTTGTACACCGTTAAGATTGTTACTCAGAAATACAACACAAGAGTGCGACTTCCTACATCAGAATAGTTTATTTGAGGAGTTTCAGTCAGGATTTAGAAAACACCACAGCACAGAGACAGCACTGGTGAAAATTACAAATGACCTCCTAATTGCATCAGATAAAGGACTCATCTCCGTACTGGTCTTGTTAGACCTTAGTGCTGCGTTCGACACCATTGATCACGACATCCTATTACAGAGACTGGATCAGTCGATTGGCATTTCAGGTACCGCACTAAGTTGGTTTAAATCCTATTTATCAGATCGATCTCAATTTTAATCATGGAGTTCCACAAGGTTCTGTGCTTGGACCAATTTTATTTACCTTATATATGCTTCCTTTGGGCAATATTATCAGGAAACACTGCATAAACTTTCATTGCTATGCAGACGATACTCAATTATATCTATCGATCAAACCAGAGGAGACCAACCAGCTCGCTAAAATTCAAGAATGTCTTAAAGACATAAACACATGGATGACCTGCAACTTCCTGATGTTAAACTCAGACAAAACTGAAGTCATTTTACTGGGCCCTGAACACCTCAGAGATCAATTATCTGGTGATGTGGTTTCTGTAGATGGCACTGACCTGGCATCCAACACCACTGTAAAGAATCTCGGCGTTATCTTTGACCGAGACTTTTCCTTTAACTCCCACGTTAAGCAAATCTCAAGGATTGCAATTTTTCATCTACGTAACATTTCAAAAATCAGGCACATCTTGTCTCAAAAAGATGCAGAAAAGCTGGTTCACGCGTTTGTTACTTCCAGACTAGATTACTGCAACTCCTTATTATCAGGCTGCTCTAATAAGTCTCTTAAGTCCCTCCAGTTGATCCAGAATGCTGCAGCTCGTGTACTCACAAAAACTAAGAAAAGAGATCACATGACTCCTGTATTAGCTGCTCTGCACTCGCTCCCTGTAAAATCAAGAATCACATTTAAAATTCTTCTGCTCACCTACAAAGCCTTGATTGGTGATGCACCATCATATCTTAATGAGCTTGTAGTACCATATTGCCCCACTAGAGAGCTGCGCTCACTAAATGCGGGGCTACTTGTGGTTCCTAGAGTCCTAAAAAGTAGGATGGGAGCAAGAGCCTTCAGTTATCAAGCTCCTCTTTTATGGAACCAGCTTCCACTTTCAGTCCGGGAGGCAGACACAGTCACCTCATTCAAGAATAGACTTAAGACTTTCCTCTTTAATAGTGCTTATAGTTAGGGCTGAATCAGGTGTGCCCTGGCCGAGCCCCTTGATATGCTGCTATAGGCTTATAGGCTGCTGGGGGATGTTTTAGGATACACTGAGCACCTATCTCCTCTTCTCTCTCTCCTTATGGATGAATTTACATCTCTCCATTGCACCTTATTAACTCTGCTTCCTCCCCGGAGTCATTGTGACTTCACGTCTCATAGGGTCCATTGGACCTGGAGGTGTCTGATGCCTGGTGGGCCGGTCCCGCATTGGCCCTGCTGATGCCCCGCCCCCTCCTCTCTACCTCCTTCTGTTTCATGGATTAGAGGTCCATTCATACATTGTCATATTCATGTAATGTGTTTATGTAACTTTGTAATGCTGTTCATTCTGTACACATGACATCTATTGCTTCTGTCCATCCGGAGAGAGGGATCCTCCTCTGTTGCTCTGAAGGTTTCTTCCCTTTTTTCCCCATCCATCCATCCATCCATTATCACCCGCTTATCCGGGGTCGGGTCGCGGTGGCAGCAGGTTCAGCAGGCCGACCCAGGCCTCCCTCTCACCCGCAGCACTTTCCAGCTCATTCTGGGGGATCCCGAGGCGTTCCAAGGCCAGCCGGGAGATATAATCCCTCCAGCGTGTCCTCGGTCTTCCCCGGGGCCTCCTACCAGTTGGACGTGCCCGGAAAACCTCTAATGGGAGGCGTCCAGGAGGCATCCTGACTAGATGCCCGAACCACCTCAGCTGACTCCTTTCGACACGAAGGAGCAGCGACTCGACTCCAAGCTCCCCCCTGATGTCCAAGCTCCTTACCCTATCTCTAAGGCTGAGCCCGGCCACCCTACGGAGGAAGCTCATTTCGGCCGCTTGTATCCCTTTTTTCCCTGTGAAAGGTTATTTTGGGGGAGTTTTTCCTGATCCGATGTGAGGTCAAAGGTCAGGGATGTCGTATGTGTACAGATTGTAAAGCCCTCTGAGGCAAATTTGTAATTTGTGATATTGGGCTATACAAAATAAACTGAATTGAATTGAATTGAAAGAGCAACTGGTGTGTCTGTTTACAGCACAGCCAAACAAACTGGTCCCATTTCATTAAAGAAGAAGAATTGCACCTGCAATGTGACTTCATGCTGCACACGGCACGGGTAGCTTTAGTTGTGATGTCAAAACAAAGCAATCAAAAGGCTGCCGACTTGTTTCGTAACCGCGTTTTTGATGAGCAATCCCTGCCAGGAGCACCGTGACTGCTTCACAATAAAAGCCCCCCCATGTTTCACAAGTATCTTTTCGTGCTTTTAATTTGAAGCGGCAGGAAATGTTTAGTTTGCAATGTCGCTAAATTTAAATATAGACAGACAGACAGGTAGACAGACAGACAGACCAACAGGCAGACAGACCGACAGACAGACAGACAGACAGACAGACAGGCAGATGTATGGATGGGTACATACTTAGGTTAGTAATTTGAATCAAGCACAAGAACAGCAGACTCCTTTTAGAGAGATAATTACAAAGTGCAGGCCATAATCACTCTGGTCTGATTGCACACAAAAAAAACTCCTGCTCGTGTACACTTTGACTCACGTGTCTACAAACATGACATTCGATATTACCACTGTGGTCATTGTCCGTGCAGGAGTTGAGTTCCAGCAGGAGAAGGATCATCGTGGTGTCCGTCAGGTCAGCTCAGGTCAGGCCTGCAGATGAACTTAGATTGGCTGAGCATATTGAGGCCTGACCTAAAAAGCTTTTAATAAGTTATTTAGAATCCATGCAGAGACAACATGCTCATCACTGTTTTCTCCCACGTGCTTTTCCTTTGTTCGGCAAAGCAGCACCAAAACCAGGCGTAACAACCGAAGACACGGTGCTATTTAAATAAAGACATTGACGGGCTGTGATGCCTGTAAATGAGGAATGCACGGTTTAAATTAAGCACGGGGTCCAATTTTGTGACATCAAAGAGAAAATCAAAAACTTTGCTTCGGGAACTCTTGACAGCAGCGTCGTCTCCGTTTATGCAAAACTCTGCATTGATGTCAGAACCGGGAGGCGGTGACACGAATAAGATGCACACATGCTAAACGAGAGCACCATCTTGGCCCAAATAAATCCACTCGCTTTGACTCGCAAGAAATCCGTGTGAGGGTTAACGTCCCCACCGCAGATGCATTGTTGTTCTCAATAATAAAACCGCTGTCACGCGTACTGCGGTGACCCACTTCCACCTGTGTCTATAAAACCAGACAAGGAGAAAGCTGCTTTCTCCGGGGGAAGCCACAGAGTGGAAAGATTTCCTCCCTCGGTGGCCGAACAAACGGCGTGGGGCCCAGAGGACAAACTGGGCATTGTTTCGGAAGAATAGCCAACTGTCTTATCTGAGGAATCCCTGGGCTTTGAGGAAAGCAGGAGTATTCGCAGAAGCCCATTCTTGGCATTAAAACAAGAGCATTCCTCTGGGAGAACGAACGAGGTGAGATTTGAGAACATTTGTCGGGACACGCAGCGAGGTGTCTGAAAGATCAATAACGAGACGCCTTGAAACTTTCCCACAGTGCTCCTTTCCTGCCGGCCTCCTCGTATGACCCGGTGACCTTTGTGAATCTTTAACAAAGAAAATTGAGAAAGACGTGAAGCAGTTGCGTAATGCAGCTGTGATTGACCCCCTCGACCTGCTCGACCTCTTGTCTTCACACAAAGTCTGTTTTTAAAAAAACAACTAATTCCCCATCATCCTTGACCCAGTAAGTGAATCTCCACAGGAAACTAACGTATTTCAGTTTTATGGGGGCTATAACCGCTCCACAAACATAATAACTACTTTCAATATTCTACCTCGAGCCTTTCAATGTTTGATGCACGAGAAGCAACGGCATTTTTTGTTCACTGCAAAAATATCTTTAAAAAAAGAAATAAATCTTTCAAACTTTGAAAGAGGACAGAAGAGGTTCTGTCTGTCCGCAGCTAATCCCACATACGTCTGGACCCGTCAGCCGAATATTTTTGTGTGCTCATTTCTGAATGTGTGTTCGATGATCTCGCGTGGTTGAGGTTATTCACAACTGTTTTATACTGTGATTGACTCCCGACTCCTCTAAAGGGGCCTCAAGTGATCAATATCTGTTTCAGTAGCAAAAGACTTTCTCAGCTAAAAACAAGCCTCACCTCGTCTGGTGCGGGCAACATTTCAGCCTTTGTCGTGCCTCTAAAACTGACATCCATGAAAACGTGTGGACTTATTTAAACCCGAGTGTCTGCAGATTAATTGCATACCCGATATGTTATGATCCTCTAAAGTTAGGCACGATACGAGACCGTAAGGGAGCCGGGAGTGACAAGTGAGTGAGATTGGAGAAAAAAAAGAAAATGGCAACCGTAACAGCGGAGTATGATTGAATAGTACGATGAAATATGCTTCGCAAGTGAAAAATTAGAGTTAGTACAACTGACTTATGACAGATTGATCTAAACCATCATCTCCAGTAGCAACCGTGAGAGACCGCGTCCTCCTCATTGGCTACGTTTAAAACCGCTCTCATGCTTTAAACCAATCACACTGAGCATTCAATTCATCTTTTTACTGTGACCTTGGGAACATCCACCACCCACTGGAAGCAATTCACCACATATTGTTAACTAATTGTGTCTCTGGGTGGGGGAGGGGGGGCACCACACACAGAGTAATCAGTAGTACGTCAATAATTGACTGAGGTTACAACACTTAGCAGGCATTTAACACTGGAAATCATGCCAGAGCTTTTTGGCCAGCGACGTCGTGCAGCAGTACACGGATGATTCAATTACTCTGCTGGTACGGTTACATAACAAGGAACATGAGAGGCAGGGCTGAGGGGGGGGCTCTCTGCAGGGGGAGAGAGACAGAGAGAGATGCTCTCTGCAGACGTTCACTTTGGACGAATTAAAACCAAATTGTCCGAAGAACATTCGATCAAGTGGTTCTGCGCCACGTGGGATCTCCGAGTCTCTGCGTCTGGCGTGTGTCAAAGAGGCACTGATCGGCAGAGCTGAGAGAGGAGCGCGGAGTATTAATATATTAATAAGCCTGTGCAGTTTTTGGATATGGGACAAGATTACACAATCGCCATGAATAATGAAAATCCTAATCTTAAATCTCGGCAACGGAGCGTCCAAAACGAGGATTCTTAAATCTGGCTTCTTGTCTCTTGAGAATAGGTCTCGCATTAAGCAGAGATGTTCAGCTCAGCCGTCGTGGAAAATATCCGAGTACATTAAGTAAAACTATGACATTAACATCCCCCCCCCCCCACACACACACACACACACACTACATTTCAGGGGCAAATATTGTACGTTTTACTCCACTAAGTTTAGTCGATAACTTGAATTACTTTGTAGATGTAATTAATAATACAAAGTATAACCATCAAATAAACCATGATTATTATGTACTATTATAGATTAAGACTTGTCCACCAATGAGCTCCACTTTTACCAGCTGCAACATTAAAGTAATAGTCTCTTTATTGCAATAATTATAATACAATGAAACATATTTTCCTGAAGTAGGCCCTCCTGCAATAATTGTTCCTTTAAATAAGTTGTATTCTATTCTATATGTTGACGCTGATACTTATTTCTACTTCCGACGCCTTCTTTTGCTCACAGAGTGGCTTCAGGTGTTCAGCTCAGGCCGAGGTGGGCTCTCGGGACGGGGGCTCGGCCTGGTGACCTTGGGATGATGCGCCCTCTTTCATAACACTTTCCAATACTGCATCAGACTCAAGCCCTCCCCGAATGACGGAGCTCTTTCATACCTGCCCCCCCCCCCCCCCCACACACTTTTCGGCAGGTATCATAAAAAAAAAACGGGGTCAAGATACGTTGTTTGGTTTATTTCATTTGTTCCAGCTGTGTGTAGCTCCCCCATATTCCCCGTTGTGCATTGCATTGTGGGAGTGCACACCGCCGTATTCAGTTTGCGTACTGATCACACTATTTACTCAAATAACTGCAAATTAAAGGAGGTTTTCAGACTGCTGACAACATGGCGATGGCTTCCCAAAGGTTGTGTTACATTACGCTGTATCTTAATGCCTCTGCGTCAAAACAAATATTCCTAATAAACATCGTAAAACGTATTATTCATATTGGGGTGAATAAAGCAGTCTTGTGTATTAATCAGCGATCCAACGCCTCGCTCACGGTTTTGTTTTCAGCTCAACCTGAACCTTCACATATCATTCCAATCGCACTGTAATTTATCATCAAATAGATCTATGAGGCATATCTGTAAAAATAAAATATGGATAATAGAGAGCAGGGTAACAATGATGACCTCTGTATCTCTTCAAAGACCCTGAACACAGCTCTCATGTTTGAGGGAAGTTTTGTATAGCCTTCAAAAATATATAAATCAGAACCATAACATGCTTTGTGTGGTTCAAAAGCTGAATAAAGCGATTTTGGGTCGAGTCTTTCTTTCACTTCATGGCTGAATCGGGGCCGTCACTGAAAACCACCTTAAAGTGTCACGTCTGTCTTGGTGCATCACCGTCACTGAATACTTGGAAGCCTTAAGCTCTCCTCCGTCAGCTGTCCGGAGGAAGTGAGTCACGGTCCAGACAGACGCCGCTGACACCTCCTACCAGAGAGCGACTACGGCTCGTTTGCACCGATGATGAATTTTGGGTGCAGGATAAACCCGGCGCAGGACTCCTTCTGACTGGAGATTGGGTTTCATAGTGAAAATCAAAATCTGCCACTATAAGTCTAAAAAGTCAGCCATCTCCAGACCGACTCTGTAACCTATCTGTCCCTGGTCTTCGATCCGTGACAGACTCTGACGAAATACATGTTTAGGATCATCTTTCTTCAGTAGAAACCCAATAGGAACAATTAAAGTGATACGATGGATAAAACATGTAAAATAACATTATTAAAACATCTCTTGAATGAACACAGAATTGCGTTCACATCAACCGTCGAACTAAAGGACAAAACGTGCACAGCTGGGTGTACGTGCCAGGATTACACAAATTAAATAACATAACGACATAACTTTCTCAGACTATTTGTGACGTGTGCATTGTAAATCAGCGTATAGATTTATTTATCGTGTTTTATCATCTTTGCTACCTGCATGAGGTGAAGTCTGAGAGACACATCATCTGTCCCTGACCTTGTCGGCTTTGGTTTTCTGTTTTTATTATTTCTGTTTTCCATCTGGGCGTTTCATGACGTCTGTAAAAAATATTTTTTTTTAAAAAAACAGAAAAATCAAATAAATCAAAATCCAGCATCATGTAGCAGAGAGCCTTAGGCTGTAATCTGCTGTTAAAACCCTCCATGAGAAGACTCCCTGTGGGATTAGGACAGAGGCCTGGGTTTTATAGGGGAACAAATATCACAGTATTTACGACTTCATCCATAACCGTATCACACTCTAAAGAAGATGCCAAATACAGATCACTCCGTTTATTCTCTGTATGCCGACGCTGCCGTTTTATTTCTCTTTATTGCTCCATTTTCTGGCTGACCTTCATATCACAGAAAGAAACCCACAGCTTCCAGCCTCACTGTGGGCCAATTACATGCTGACAATATGTGCATCAGCCCACAGCAGCGCTTTGAGCTAACGTCCAATTAGAGCGGCAGCGGGCCCTCAGACCTCCATGAGAACCTCAGACCTTCATGAGAACCTCGGACCTCCATGAGAACCTCGGACTGTCACGGATCGAAGACCAGGGACCCAAGCACAATGGACGAAACGGAGGTAGTAAGAAATAGTCCTTTACTGAACAGAATATGACCAATACACACTGGAGAACTTGGTCTCAAAACACAAGACAATCTGGCAGAGGACAAGTGAGGGAACCTAAGTAGTGAGTGACTAACGAGGGAATGGGTTGCAGGTGAGATGGGCGTGAGAACCAGGTGAAGGGAATGAAGGATGATCAGGTGTGAATGACCGGGTCTGAAATGACAAGAGAGTTAATAGACAAACCGATAAAGAAAACAACTATTAACAGAAAGAAGGTGTGGAGCTGAACTGTTACAGAATCCCCCCTCTAAGGGACGGCTCCAGGCGTCCCAAAACAATTGCCACACCGGGTGGGCAGAGGGGATCTGGGGGGGGACTAATACTCCTCAGACATCTCCGCCCTCTCCTCATCGGCAGGTGAGTTCTCCAGATCAGAAGATGGCTCCTCATCCTCCCCAATGTCTGCTGCTGCCAATGGGAGAGAGGAAACAGCGTCTGGCTCGGTAGCCCCCTTGGGCCCAGAGCCCTTAGCGGGCTGATCAGGGTGGCTGCGGTGAAACGCTCTTATGAGAGGGGCATCCAGGATGTGTCGGGCCGGGACCCAGCATCTCTCCTCTGGACCGTAGCCCTCCCAGTCAACCAGGTATTGTAACCCTCTTCCGAAGCAGACCAGTGTGAGGTGTTTTTGACGGGACTAGCGGATTATGTTAAGGATGAACTGATCTCTTTTGATTTGTCTGCCAACTTGGATGGCTTGGTAGAATTGACTTCCCGAGTGGACAGACGCATCCAGGCAAGGCGACAGGAGCGACGCAAGGGGGAGACAGATCGTCGTGTTTTCACCCAGCGTCGAACTTCTCCAGCAGCCACCAGCTTCACCTTGGGGTCCCAACCAGGGGAGGTTGAACCCATGAAAGTAGGGCGCACCAGTCTCACCCGGGAGGAGCGGGAGCGTCGGCGGCAGGGAGGTCTTTGCCTGTACTGCGGCCGGGCTGGCCACTTCATATCCCGGTGTCCAGTAAAAGGGCGTGGCTCACCCGTAGCAGGGGAGATACTGGTGAGCCGAACCACAAGACTCTCTCCCCACCAGAGACCCCTTTTCCACGCTCAGCTGCTGCTCGCGAATGGATCACAGACCCTCGCTACATTCATTGACTCTGGCGCTGACGACAACTTCATTGATGAGGACCTAGTCCGTCAGCTGGGTATCGAGCAGGTACAGCTGCCCTTGTCCTGTTCCAGCCAACGCTCTGGACGGCCACCTCCTAGGGACAGTGACTCACCAGACCACGCCAGTGCGCATGCTTCTGTCCGGTAACCACTATGAGACCATTAAGTTTCTTATCCTGCGGTCACCCCAGCATCCACTAATCCTGGGGCACCCCTGGCTCCGCCGCCATAACCCTCACATTGACTGGGCCACAGGGGCCATCCTGGGGTGGAGTGCATCCTGTCACCTGATCTGCCTGAAACGGGCTTCTGCACTTCAGCGGCCCGCTTGCCCCAGCTCTGCGTTGGACTTGTCAGGAGTGCCTACGGAATACCATGACTATCGGGAGGTGTTCAGTAAGGTCAGGGCCTCATCTCTGCCTCCACATCGGTCCTACGACTGTGCCATTAACCTGCAACCAGGCACTACCCCACCCAGGGGCCGCCTGTATTCCTTATCTGCACCTGAGAGAGAGGCCATGGAGACGTACATCGGTTCCTCTCTAGCTGCTGGGATCATCCGTCCCTCTTCTTCACCTGCCGGTGCGGGGTTCTTCTTTGTTGGGAAGAAGGACAAGTCACTTAGGCCTTGCATTGACTACAGGGGCCTCAATGACATCACGATCAAGAACCGCTACCCACTCCCACTCATCTCTTCTGCCTTTGAGTTGCTCCGGGGGGCAACCATCTTCACAAAGCTAGACCTGCGTAACGCCTACCACTTGGTCCGTATCCGAGAGGGGGATGAGTGGAAGACAGCTTTTAACACCCCCACTGGGCATTATGAATACCTTGTTATGCCCTTCGGTCTGACCAATGCCCCAGCCGTCTTCCAGGCCCTGGTGAATGATGTGCTGAGAGACATGTTAAACAAGCAGGTGTTCGTCTACCTAGACGACATTCTTATTTTCTCGAAGTCCCGAGAGGAGCACATTCACCATGTCCAGGCCGTCCTTCAACGTCTGAGGAATTCTCTGTTCGTTAAGGCCGAGAAGTGTGAATTCAACGCCTCTTCTGTCCCCTTCCTGGGTTACATCGTTGGACAGGGGATCGTGCAGATGGATCCTGCCAAGGTGTCAGCGGTGACGTCCTGGCCCATTCCAGACTCACGGAAGCAGCTACAACGATTCCTGGGGTTCGACAATTTCTATCGGAGATTTATCCGTGGCTACAGCACCGTGGCTGCCCCACTCACAGCACTCACCTCATCCAAGGTGCAGTTCCAGTGGTCACCCTCGGCTGAGGAGGCCTTCCAGACCCTTAAAGCCCGGTTTACCTCTGCCCCTATCCTTCAGGTCCCCGACCCAGAGAGACAGTTTGTTGTTGAGGTGGACGCCTCCGAGGTAGGGGTGGGGGCCATCCTTTCTCAGCGGGCTGCCAGTGACCAGAAGCTCCGCCCATGTGCCTTCTTTTCTAGGCGGCTCTCACCTGCTGAGAGGAACTACGATGTTGGTAACCGAGAGCTGCTTGCCGTTAAGCTGGCCCTTGAGGAGTGGCGCCACTGGCTGGAGGGGACCAGTCTGCCATTTTTGTGTTGGACTGATCACAAGAACCTTGAATATATGCAGTCCGCCAAGAGACTGAACTCTCGGCAAGCCAGATGGTCTCTGTTTTTTACCCGGTTTAACTTTTCCCCCTGTTACAGGCCCGGTACTCATAACGTCAAGCCGGACGCCCTGTCCCGCCAGTTTGTGGACAAGGGGGATTCCACCCCTTGCAATGACAATATCCTTCCTGCCCCCGTCTTGGTTGCTGCTATCACCTGGGAGATAGAGGAAAGAGTCAAGGCTGCCCTGGAGTCCCAGCCCGGCCCGAGTTCCTGTCCCCCTGACCGCCTGTTCGTTCCCCAGACCCTGAGGTCCGAGGTCCTCCAGTGGGCCCATAGCTCCAGACTCACTTGCCATCCTGGGAGCCAGCGTACTAGGGATGCTTTACAGCAGAGGTTCTGGTGGGCGACTCTGGAGAAGGACACCCGGGAATTCGTCAACGCCTGTCCTGTCTGCAACCAGCACAAACCATCCCATCAGGCTCCCGCTGGTTTCCTGCAACCACTGTCGGTGCCCCATAGGCCCTGGTCGCACATCTCCCTGGACTTTGTTACCGGCCTCCCACTGTCCAACAAGCACACCACCATCCTAACAGTGGTCGATCGGCTCAGCAAGATGGCCCACTTTGTGCCCTTGCCCAAGCTCCCCTCGGCCAAGGAGACTGCGGAGTTGGTTCTGCATCATGTCTTCCGGCTTCACGGCCTACCCACGGACATAGTCTCTGACCGGGGTCCTCAGTTCACGTCCGTATTCTGGAGGGAGTTCTGTACACTAATCGGGGCCACAGCCAGCCTGTCATCTGGATTCCACCCCCAATCTAACGGCCATATTGTAATGTCACGGATCGAAGACCAGGGACCCAAGCACAATGGACGAAACGGAGGTAGTAAGAAATAGTCCTTTACTGAACAGAATATGACCAATACACACTGGAGAACTTGGTCTCAAAACACAAGACAATCTGGCAGAGGACAAGTGCAAGTGAGGGAACCTAAGTAGTGAGTGACTAACGAGGGAATGGGTTGCAGGTGAGATGGGCGTGAGAACCAGGTGAAGGGAATGAAGGATGATCAGGTGTGAATGACCGGGTCTGAAATGACAAGAGAGTTAATAGACAAACCGATAAAGAAAACAACTATTAACAGAAAGAAGGTGTGGAGCTGAACTGTTACACGGACCTCCATGAGAACCTCAGACCTGCATGAGAACCTCGGACCTCCATGAGAACCTCAGACCTGCATGAGAACCTCGGACCTCCATGAGAACCTCGGACCTCCATGAGAACCACAACGCTTTCTAATTATTAGCTGGGGGGGGGGGGGGGGTATTTCTATGATAAAAGAAAATACTTTAAAACAAATACTCAAACTGTTTCAGGCTGAAGCCAACTTAAATCATTATTATTATATTTACTTATCTGGCCAAAAAATTTTGTTATCAATTAATCTTTCTGTTAAACACAGAACAACATTAAAATAAACTGACTTATGTAAACCCAAAGATATTCAATAACATTTTTAATATATAACAACATGCAGCAAATCCTTAAATTTTGAGAAGTTGGAATTGGAAAAATGTCTCGAATATTTATCCAAGTTAATTGATTAATCGACTATACTAATGTATAATGTGCTAATGACTAATGTGCGTTTGAAAACTCCAAAAGTGTCAGTTTTAATGTCACGTCAAAGCTGTTGGGGACAACTTGCTGCTCTGAGATCAGATCTCCGATCTCCTCCCACTGCATGACTCCGTCCAGTCCGGCTGCCGCAGCGTTAACCCAGTTGCAGACCGGCGGAGTTCAGTTCAGAGAGGAAATAAATAAGTAAAAACACTTCTTATGCAACCCCATCGTCTGAGCATCAGACCCCTTCCTGTGTGAGCGACTCAGAGAGAAATGAAAAGGCTCAGAGATGTAAAGAAAACACCGGCGGTTATGCAGAAATGAAAGCCGCCACGTTCACTGACTGCGACGCCTCGGGCCAACCGATGGCAGCCGCGCATCAACTCAACCGAAAGAAGATAAAGAGCTTTCGTCTTTCGCAAGGATTTTGTGTTTTCTCTGCTGCCGCTGCTGGCCTTGTGCTTTATGTAAGAGAAACACTGGCAATCAAGCCCAGTGACGTCTGAGGCAGATGAAGAGTGACAGAGGGGGGGAAATTAAAGAACAAAAAGTAATCAGGAGACTCAAAACTAAATCCGGATTAATGGGTCATGATTATTGAACTGTTTGGTCATATAACTACTCACATTTGAAGTACTTGGTTGTCATTTCCTCGTTGGACTGTTGCATTTCTTCCCCCCCTCAACTTATTGTTCCTTTATTTTAGAGTCACCAAAATGTAATGAGTCCAATGTCTAAAAACTAAAAAACTAAATCCAAATTTGCGTACATATAAAGTTCTTTGCCCAAAGCGATTCTCCGCGTTATGTAAGCGTGACTGTCGCTGAAACTTTCCTGAGCTCAGCAGCAGCAGCATCTCTTCCACTGTGACGACTGCATCAGTTAATCGTAAACGCAGAGCCGAATGTGCAGCAGTCATCAAACTAAACGGACGTTATTTATTAATGTGAGAAACCGGGAACATAACTCAAAGGGTGTCGGAGAAAGGAAATAGTGCTTATGTAGATTTTCCAGCTCACGATGGACCAATGAACTTAAAAAACAGTGATGGGCCTTTCTACTTGGCTGTGTTTTGGACTGACGCATTATTATTCTCTAGTTTACATATCTATGGGTTACAGCCATAGCTGGTATATATAAGTGTTATGTTACTTCATACTTCTGTATTTCACGAGGAGATGTTGCCCTTTTAGAAATGTGTTTGGCACTTATATTTTTTCATATCAAGCTTTCACATAAAAACAAAGACGTTTATAAAACACATTGTTAAAGATTTCACTCGTGGTTTCCCCTTTTGAAGCTGTCGGGGTCACGTTTCAGATGTACATGCGTCACCACATGAAGGTACACATGGAGGACGGATTGTGAGGTTGTCAGAGACGCGTTGTGATCCCATTGAAGTGGAAATGTGTTTTCAATCCAAATGCAACGGCATCGGTACGTTTACTTCAAGTTACTACGAGGAACTTCTATTTTGTGATGAGTCTGGCGGTCCCTTTTCATTTTACTGCAGCAGGCATCTGGCAGTCTGCTACCTGCAGTCCTGGTTCTGGTTTTCCAGCAATACGGCGCGGGCCTCAAGCAGATCCTGCAGGTTCTGACCCCAGGTCTGTCCTCATTTCCCCACAAAGCGTGTTTTGATCCGTTCTGTTAACATACCTGCTCGCTGAATGTCAGTTTAAGTTAAGTAAAACACTGGAGCCGCACAATGTGATGTGAATACATTGTGTAAGAGGATCTAAAACCTCTGGCGGGTCAGAGCAGGTTGGATGTTGATCAGACGGCCTTTGTCAGCAACAAAACAGGTCGGCCAGTCAGGACTTTGATATTCAGATTTTCAAAGAAATACGAGACAACTAAGCACAACAAAGAGCTCCGACCACCTGCCTGCGCACAAAACAGCAGGTACACTAGTGGGGAAAAAAACACAAAACATTAAGTGAATATTCTGGTCTCTGTAACAGTTAAACAACCCATGATGTAGATATGGACAGTATGGGTAGCCATGATGCTATTTGGTTCAAATCCCCACACGCACAATGAGTCAGTGTCATGTCCAAGAAACGCTGTTAAGTTAATTTAGTCAGTTTTGTCTTGTGTCCATGTTGTCTCGTGATTTCCTGTTTTATTTTGAAAGTTAACTTTCCTCTCGTTTCAGGCAACTTGCTCCTCCCCCTGTGTGTTTTTCCTCTGGTCTGATTGGCTGCCTCTGCCATGATTGTTTCCACCTGTGCCCTTACCTGTGTATCTATGGTCTGCTCTCCCTTTGTCCTGGGCCAGTTCATCTTGTCTAATCCATTCAAAATATTGGCATTTAAACAAAGCCAACAATTATGCAAATAAGTCATTAGGTTGGTTATTTTCTCACCTTAATGCACATTTTCTGATGTGAACTTTTTATATATTTGTATTGCACCTATGTGTGTTGTGTATTTTATTCAGATTTGTGTTTCTTATGCTCAAGTCTGTGTATTTTCTTGGTTTCCCCTTCGGGGACAATAAAGTTGAGTCTGAGACAAACAGCATCTGTCAGGTGGATGGACGCAGACGCTCAATTGAACGTGTACGAGGCCGAAATGCAAAGCAGGTCGAGCCTAACGCAGCATTTCCTGTTTGGCCGAAGCCTGAACAAGACTACGCTGGAGGTCTTTTCATACATTCAAATGAAGCCCGTCAGTGAGAACCCAGAGTGAGTCGCGCTCCGTTTGTCCCTGTTGCTCTTTTGCATACCGCGGCTGGTTTACCTGCTTTTGTTTGCTGCTGGCGCAGCGAGCGACTGCAGACCCTCACATCATCGACTCCAACCTCATTTCCCCCGAAAAGCAATGAGAATATTTCCTCAAAAGTTCATTTTTCCCTTCCGGCTGTCTTCTGAACCTGTGAGCGGCACATTAAAACAAAAGATCCCATCATGGGATGTACATGACGTTGGCAAACAAGAGGCCCATTCTGCGGCGAGAATGTGCAACTCCTCCGTCATCTGGAACTGTGGGTTCAGCAATGTGACTGCACATGCTCTCTTTTGTAGCGCCACATGAGACGAGCCGTGTGGTTTCAGGAAACAGAGAGTTTGTGTTTAGGACATTGATCCGGGTCGGTGTCAGAGGGTTTTCCCCTTGTGGATAATGAAGGAGTGCTTTAGCAGATTTATCTGAGGGGATTGTTGTCACACTGTCAGTTTATATTTACACACACCCGAGACTTATTGATTACGTGATGCTATTACAAGCGTTTAAGCAGCAGTATGCAACCTCACAGGGGCTATTTTTATTTATTTATTATATTTATATTATTATATTTATATTTATATATTATATATATATATATTATATATTATTGTATTTTTGTGCTGGCTCCATCTACAGTTTAGTCTTTAACAACATTTTGAAGCCTTGAGTTGGGGATGTGGTCGTTGCCATCTTGGTTTGTTGCAACCCGAAGTGACACAAGAGGTTGGAGCTAAGTACAACCGACTGCTGAATATTTTTAAGACCAACATGTTACAATTTTAGTTTGATGAACTGAAAACACACAGGGTTAAAGTTCAAAGAAGAACAGACAACTCCCAGACAAAGCTGTGGTAGAGACCTGTCAATCACCTTGTAGCCCCGCCCTAAAGCATACTGTTGTATGGTCTATTTGACTCTAAATGGACCATAATTTACTAAATGAATATCGTGCTGTATTGAAGAATACCTTAAACTAGAGATTGAGATAAACTCATGTTTACTGAGGGAATAAATCAAGAGAGAAGTAGAGTAATTTTATATAGACTTCTATACAAGCAAACTTATTTATTGTAACCAGAGGAGTCTCCCTCAAAAGGCAAAAAGACTTTGCCGCATGCTTACAACTCAAAATTCAAGCTACATTAGCTCGATGTTTCATTTCTCTGACATGTACTAATTTTTTGCATAACATTTTATTGTGTTGCTTTGTGCAAAAAGGTCGACATTGAATGAATTTGTTGTTTGCCGAAATGTACAATGGCAACATTTTTGTCTGGCTTCATTTTAGTGATAAAATCAATCATCCATCCATCCATCCATCCATTTTCAATACCGCTTATCCTCATTAGGGTCGCGGGGGCGCTGGAGCCTATCCCAGCTGACATAGGGCGAAGGCAGGGGACACCCTGGACAGGCCGCCAGTCCATCGAGGGCACATGTAGGGACATACAACCATTCACTCTCACATTCACACCTATGGGACATTTAAAATCAATCAATGCAAACAAATTGTTGAATGGAGCCGGAAATGGAATCACACCGTATAGATAGTACTGAAGCGTCTTAGTTTTGGAAATTAACATCGAGTGCTTTATAAGGTCATATATTCTTTGATCAGATATTTACGTCTTACCTTTTCCAATTTTATACCATTTAATTTATGCTAAATTTAAATATGGTTGCTTGGGTGTGTATGTGTGTGGTGATTTTTTATTATTGATCAAGCTGCTGAGTATTTCCCATTGAATCAATTAATTGTTTTGTCTATAAAATGTCAGAAATACCACAAAATGCCCACCAGTTTCCAAACTGAGTACAAACCTTTACAGTTTGTTTTTATATCCCAATCAACAGAGATATGAAACAGAGAAAAGCAGCAAAAACTCACATTGGAGAAGCTAGATCAAGCATGTGTAATAAGTGAGTCATTGGCTATCAAAAGAGTTGCTGTTTTATGTTGATAAACTAATCATTTCAGTGCTAATAAAAAAATTTAAAAAACACTGCCGAATGTAAAAAGAAATATGGTCTTGAATCCGCCGTATCCTGACACTGAAATTCTAATTTTGACGAAACACAATTCAAAGGAATTCCCCAACATTTCCTGTGGAAATAGTGAAAGAGAAAATGAAGATCTAAAAGTAAGGATGGATCACATGTTACCACTTCCTGTGGCTCCGTATCATTGGAAGTCTCACACACACACACACACACACACATTATGTAAATGTTCCCGGGGAAACGTGCAGTGATTCGTCATCACCACTTGCTGCTTCAGGCCTGCACCTGCTCCCTCGTCCTCCTCAAAACGTCGGCTCTCTGAAGTCCAGCTGCAGCGACGTCGCCTCATGCCCAGAAGGACATGAAGCTGTCCACCTGGCTTCAAAACGCCCTGCGCGGTGACGCGCCACTTCGTTGTTTAACATTCCTCTCAAACACTCGGAGGGCCAACGTCGGCTCCTTGGCAGCGTTTCTACTTCCTGTTGTTGGAAGAAGTAGTCCTGTCAAACACACCTGCAAAAAACAGTCCCGACTTATTTGGGGAAAAATGACAAAAGAAAGAAAAAGGTGCTGTCTAAAAAAAAAACAGATCCCTCCTCTCTGCAGAACTCACTGGATTCATTATTGATAGTTTTTAAGATTGACAGAAGAAGACAATCAATCGGACATTTTTGTTTTTTTAAAGCACAAATTCCAATCGCGCACAACAGTAAACTGAAAACTATGGGGTTTTGGACTTTTGGAGAAATCTTGATCGATAATGAAAATAATCATTAGCTTCAGCCCGGTTATAAATTAATCTGGCAAAAACTCAAAAACATTCAACTATTCAAAGACGACAAATCCTCCTACGAATGTTAAATCACGATTGATTCGTAGCTCTTAGCTCACTCAACTAATGAAGCCTGTTGGACATTTTCAAGACGTTACTGAGCAAATCGCCTTAAAGTGATTAATAAATATGTTGTTTCACAGAATTATGAATACACTTTTTTTAATGGGGGTTTAAAGGTATTCCTTCTCCCCTGTAATGACCGTCTATGATTACTATAAACGTAAAGCAAATGAAAGCTTATGTTACAATTATCCTATAGTGATGTGTTGACAAGGTTATTCACCTTTGTATAAAATTGTTAGCCACACCAGCGGTATCTCAGTCCACCACTTTGGTCCCGACTAAAACATCTCACCAACAGTTGGATGGATTGCCAAGACGCTCATGTTGACGGGGATGACTTGTAATAACTTTGGCGACACCATAACTTTTCATCTAGTGCCATCATCAGGACAAAAAGTTGTCCAGTACTTCCGACCAACCAGCTACAAAACAAATCCAAAACCTTAGCTCCACTTTGTGCTGTGTGCTGATTGGCTTAAGGTGGCCATGCTACCATTAAAGAGGCCACGCCCCTTTGAGAGTCTACTAATGCCGATTGGAGAAGTGAACGTGAACACAAATTTTGACAGATTAATTTGCTCCATAGTCACCAAAGTAAATATTGGAGTCTTTCTTTCACAGAATAGACATCTTCCTAACATTCTGACACTAAAATTGCATTTTTCTGAAGGAAAGATCCGGAGAACATTTAAGTCCTTTGTTCGGGACCGTTCTCTGTCTCAGCAACACCCTCTACACAAGATCTTGGAACCAACTTTCGCAAACGCCTGAGCTACCTAGTCTTCGTCATGCTAAATAATGTCTGTTAGCAGTGTAAATATGAAACGTTAGCATGTATAACACAACCTGCTTTCATCCATCCACACGATGTTCACCACACTTCCAAACTAGCCAACTACCGTCCCCTATACATAAGAGGAAATGAGGTAACATTCTGTGAAAAGCCTTTATTTACAGATTAACAGCCTTAAGTACGAGCGATGTATGAGACAGATACATTAGTCTGAGTTTGCCCTAAACTCCCAGTATCCCACCTCACGCCCCTAATCCCCCCCAGTAGGGCGTCATGTCCGTACGGCCATGAGAGGTGTTGTGTAACTTTCCCAGCACAACGCGTGTGTGATGGACATTCAAACTCATCCTGCGGTTACAAAAGCCTGTTTGCACGCGCATACACACACACACACACACACACACACACAGACACAGACACACACACACACACACACATATACAGACCCCTCTTATGCACTCGCACAATAAGCTATGATGAAGGAATTGGCAGATGAGGACATTTCTAGCAGAGAGATTATGATCTGCTCTTTAAGTGTGATGTAATGTGTGTCATTACTGTCTTTTCTGACTTGTAAAATAAAAATAAAAAAGCATGAGAATTACATGCAAGTAAGAGGGAACTCTATTTTAAAATATTATATTTTCCATCCTGCTCTGTCCTTGAGAGTAGACTGGCCAGATGCCTCCGCTATAATCCAAGCAAAGCGCGGTGTCCTCATTACCGCCCGAAATGAAGCCGTCACATAGTTTAATAGTGTGGCCTGAACCTCCCTTCCTCTCATCTTTCAGTGCATTGAGCGTCGCTTTCTTTTTGTGGTATCCAAAGTGGGTCAGTGGCGGTCTTCTTCTTCTTTTTGACAAACTCACGTCTTTGTACTCTGAAGATAAATGGTTGACGCAGAGAGCGACAAAGGGATTTGCGAATGCACTTCTCTTGTCCGACTCCTTTTAGCGAGCATCTCTCAAGAGGCTGAGTCAGAGTTGAAAGCTGTAAAGTGAAACATTAACCGTGTGCTGGGAAATAAACCGGCACACAGAACCTATAAAAATATAGTACCTACTGCTCATCGTTTCAAGTTTGTAGTTCAAATATATATATATATATAAATATATACATACAGTATATATATATATATAATGCCGTTTTACTCTTCATAAATTCCCCATTTTCCCCACCTTTTTTCACAATACTGGGATATTTAGGGGAAGTTCACCTCTCTGTCCACGCAATGTGTGACTCAACAATTCACAATCAGGATCACACGGCTCTTAGGACGACTCAGGTTGTCCGGCTTGTTTCTATTTACGTCGCAGCGGTTTGATAAGCTCCTCGGCGTCTAGAGAGCGTCCCTTTAAATCACCCAGTGGGTGACCTTCGAGGCAGAGACTTGTGTGTCTCTTTGACGTCCCTGACCTGAAATTGTGCAAATTCTAGAGACAAGACAAGAGAGACTTGTATTCCAGTCGAGTTTTCATGGGAACCGGCAGCCTCGACTGTTACAGTAAAGAGCTGAGCCGAGATCCTTCGAGATCCTTCTGCTGCTAATCCGGTTAAAGATAGCGACAGGTGAGCCGGTTCACAGACTGACCTACTGTACAGACGGCGTGGTCTCAATCCCTCGCCCTCGTCGCTTACCGGCCACTTGTCCTTCACATCCACAAGGTTGGTTTCCGCAGCGCAGGTGTTGATCCGTATGAAGATAAGGGTCGAGCCCATGCAATGAAGTTTTAGACTCCCGTCTGCTTTAAGAGGGAGAGCTGTGTTTTAAGAAAACCCAATGCGGGATCGGCTTTGGCAGCAAACTGAAACTTGGGTACAATTTAAAACAAGACAAAGCCCCACTGTATATTCATCTGGGTTTGCCCTCCATGTCACAACTGTATTGTATTCTACATTCATTTCAATTCAGTTTATTTTGTATAGCCCAATATCACAAATTAGCCTCAGAGGGCTTTACAATCTGTACACATACGACATCCCTGTCCCAGGACCTACATGAGGGCTGCAACAAACCATTATGTTTAGTTTAATGACAAATAGTTTATGTTATCCAATGGTTTAATTTGACTATAATATGATATTATTATTATCAGAGCCCATAAGAGCGTCTTCAGAATGCATCTTGTTCACATTGATATAAAATAATTAAGAAAATATTAAGAAAAATAAATAAATTTTAAAAAACAGTGGATGTAAAAATAAATAAATACATTTATAAAACCAGTGGATGTTTGTTGTTTTGGCTTGATAAATAACATTAAATCTTTATTTTTGATTGACTAGTCAAGTTTTTTGTTTTGTTGCCCGACAGGAAAACAACTAAACTCCTCAACAACATATCGGCCGTGTCGCTCCATCTCACACCAACTCATATCCATCTTACATCGCTGCTTGCACTCTGCCCTCATTTAAATTACATGCAAACCTTTCCAGTCAAAGTGGTGTCACATTGTATTCTCGTGCTTCGGCCTTATCGTGAAAAGATGTATGCCTATAAAAAAAAAAAGTTACCCGATACCAATCTGTATTAATTTTCACTTTGCCTGTAAACTGAAACGCTGTCATGCGGTGTTGTTCAAGGTGATGAGCAGGCTGAACAAATATGTTTGTTGGCGCCGCTGCTTCATTTCAACACAGGGCTGCAGATATAAGATGACTCAGTGGAAGCTTTTAAAGAGGACGCCCAGTCCGGCTGTACAGTTCATTAGCATTAGCACATTTGTAAACTCTCTAATGCAGCGTTCACACCAAAAGCGTTGCGAATTACGCTAAATTATTTGCCCAACGCTGAGTTGCGAAAGCCAATCAGCGTTGAGACGCTCCGCCCGTCATCACTGACGTCGTGCCGTTGGTGAATCTAACTGGCTGCTGCTGCTCTAGTAGCGCTATAGAGTTATAGAGATGTAGTTCACCGAGCTGTGTGAGCCCACGGATGATGATATGAACCCAAACATGATTTAATGTTCCGACGTTTGTGGGATGTCCACAACAAGTATAACGTTGTGGACTCTCCCTGACTGCCAACATTACCGCAATAACACGCTCCTGTAGGTACATGCTGTACAACATCAGGAGAATACGACCCCTTCTCACTCAGAAGGCGGCACAGGTTCTGGTCCAGGCTCTGGTCATCTCACGGCTGGACTATTGCAACTCCCTCCTGGCAGGTCTACCTGCTAATGCCATTCGACCTCTACAGCTCATCCAGAATGCAGCTGCTCGACTGGTCTTTAACCTCCGAAATTTACCCACACTACTCCGCTCCTCCGCGACCTTCACTGGTTACCGGTGGCCGCCCGCATCCGCTTCAAAACATTGGTACTTGCGTGCCAGCTGCGAACAAATCGGGTCCGGTCTACATCCAGGACATGGTCTAACCTCACATCCAGGACATGGTCTACCCTCACATCCAGGACATGGTCTAACCTCACATCCAGGACATGGTCTACCCTCACATCCAGGACATGGTCAAACCTCACATCCAGGACATGGTCTAACCTCACATCCAGGACATGGTCTACCCTCACATCCAGGACATGGTCAAACCTCACATCCAGGACATGGTCTACCCTCACATCCAGGACATGGTCTAACCTCACATCCAGGACATGGTCTACCCTCACATCCAGGACATGGTCAAACCTTACATCCAGGACATGGTCTAACCTCACATCCAGGACATGGTCTAACCTCACATCCAGGACATGGTCTACCCTCACATCCAGGACATGGTCAAACCTTACATCCAGGACATGGTCTAACCTCACATCCAGGACATGGTCTACCCTCACATCCAGGACATGGTCTACCCTCACATCCAGGACATGGTCAAACCTCACATCCAGGACATGGTCTAACCTCACATCCAGGACTCCCCACCTCGTTCACTTCGCTCGGCTTCTGCCAATCGGCATGTAGCTCCGTCACTTCGAGCTAAACACTCCACAAAGTCACGACTGTTTGCTGTTCTGGCTCCTCATTGGTGGAACGAGCTCCCCATTGACATCAGGACAGCAGAAAGTCTCTACATCTTCCGTTGCAAACTAAAAACACATCTTTTTCGACTATACCTTGAATAGGGAAGGTAGCGCCGTAGTAGCACTTTGGTAGCACTTAAATGTCCCTTACTGATAGCACTTTGTAGTTTAACTTTATTGAAGAAATTGTACTTTCTTGATTCTTGTTGTTCTGAGTTTGGACTCGTGGTTTAATGTACTTATTGTAAGTCGCTCTGGATAAAAGCGTCAGCTAAATGACATGTAATGTAAAAATAGTGGTTATTTCTTCCATGGTGGATGGCGGAAAAGATAACTGTTTCCACGGAGTAAAGCCACGGAGATAAGCCACGCCCCTCTAAGGCACGAATGACGCAAATAAACCACAACTTGTCGTGCGAGTAAAGCAAATATTCGCAACGCTTTTGGTGTGAACGCAGCATTAGACCTCTTTGTGGTTTTTAAAATGTAAATAATGTCGGAGCAGCTTCTGGTTGCAGTGGACTCAGAAGCTCTGGATTCAGTACAACAAAGACAAAACGAACGTTGCTGTAGAATATCTCACGTCGTGAATATGCACGCGACACTTTACATCAGCAGACGTGTGTTCGCACAGACAACGATGATGGTCTGGCCAGAAGGTTCCGGCTGATTGGTGCCCGCTGAGGATTGAAGCCGTTCTGGAGGCTTACAGTTTAAAAATATACGCTTACCTTAGATTTCTCACCCATACGCATACACTGCTGCAGGTCTGGAAGTCTCGAAGTACATCCAGAACTAGAACAGGGAGCCACTGAACCAGTGCTAACTAGTGTTAGACAATCTGGGAGTTGTCCGTGTATTCGTCTTACAACTTTAACCCTTTCACTGTGTGTTTTCTTGTGCTCAACATATTGTTGCCTTTTTGTTGTAGTAGACCAAATAACACCGAAAGATACAACGCAACGGCGATGCAGCAATTACCAATTAGGTTCAAGGTCCTTGAAGCGAACAAGTCCTGAAGGGACGGCAGATTGCATCCAATCAGCCTCTCGGCAGATATGCTGCAGTCGGCCCTTGTCCTTGTTACCGGCTGCAGCGTACCAGACGGTGATGGAGGCGCAGAGGATAGACTCAATGATGGAAGTGTAGAAGTGCACAATCATTGTCTTTGGTAGGTTGAATTTCTTCAGCTACCTCAGGAAGAACATCCTCTGCTAAGCCTTCTTAGTGTTGGAGCTGATGTTCAGCTCCCATTTGAGGTCCTGGGTTATGATGGAGCCCATGAAGAGGAAAGACTCCACAGCGTTGACGAGGGAGTCCCACAGGGTGATGGGGGCGGGTGGGGCTGTGTTCTTCCTGAAGTCCACAACCATCTCCACTGTCTTCAGATGTATAGATGTATCACAAGCCATCATCCAGGTTAAATCCAATGCAGTATGGTTGCAGTCCACTTCTCCATCTCCCAAAGCCCAATCGTGACTCAACACAGCACCTCTCGGTGTGACAAACAGATACGACTCATCAACAAGTGTCAACCCCTCACAGCCCTCACTCTACGTCACACAGCACTCATTGTGTGTGATGGCCCACAAGCCCCTAGGCGGATAGCTATCAAAGCAATATCGGAGCCGTCAGTGAGCGGGACTAAGCGGGTGATTTTACTCCCCTCTCTAAACTCCTCAGGGACGATATATATCAAAGAGGTTGGAGGAGGCTGATGAGCAGCGAACGCATCATTTGTGCAGCGGTGACCAATAAGGAGCAGATTTTTAAAAACACCTCACTGTGTGTTCACTCGTGTTCCTCAGGTGGTTCCCATGTCATGGAGACTGGTTCCCACTCCGACACTCCCCGTAATCAGACACCAGCTTTTTGTTTTGTTCGAGGCTCTCTAGGTAGATGAAAGAACCAATGAGAGTGGGAGGGGGAGTGTATTGAGGAGAAAAAGCAGGTGCGTCACAGGACCTTTGGTTTCAGCTATTTGGTCACAGCGCAGGGAGGGAAATAAGAGGAAAAGAAACAGCAGAGGGAAACTTATTTGCCTGTGAATCGAAATACTTTTCCGACTACAGCTACAGAGAGGGACGTTTTGAAAAAAAAGAAGAAGACGAAGAGGGAGAGGGAGAGGGAGGCGCATTTACAGGAGGACCACATCTCTCTCTCATGCACTCAATCACCTGGACGCTCTGCGGCAGACAGACGCTCGCTCATCAGAGACTCGCTGGCCGGCCGCAAATACAGTGAAACATTTAGGGAGGACATGAAGAGCGGCAAGAGATCCTTCATAGGTAGGCGCTCCCTTTCATTCACTGTCTAGCGGATGAACGCGCAGCCTCTCAGCAACACAGCAGAGGAGGATGCACCACGAGATGTGCAACTTTTCCTCTTTTTTCTGGGTTAACATTCTGGTCTAGCTCTATTATCCTGTTGGATTTTTTGCCTATTCAATAATATGACTCTGGTATCTTTAAGACTGTTTATTTACTATTCAGCCCTCCTCCTCCTTCCTGCGTTGCTCCTCTGCTTGCTTCGACGTAATTTGCCACTGCTTGCGATTGCTTTTTGGCTGCACAAACAACTACTTGCCAAAAAAAGGCATCATCTAGCGCTCCTCGGTCTGTCCTTGCATTGTCCGGTTAATTTTGCAATGTCCGACGGCAGAGACTCTTCCCCTCCTCCCCCCGCAGCACCCCTGCTCCTCATCTCATTTGTCACCTGAGAGGATAAAAGCTACTGCCGTGCCTCTGCATTTTGACAAAGGGCTGAAAGAACGGGTGGATTTAAGCGACGGCCAAAACGTTTGTGTGTTTTTTGGTCTCGCGGATAAATATCATGCTCTTTAAATCTTAAAGCAATAGTTCTGCACTCTTGGAAAATGTGTTTCATGCAGAGAATTAGATGAGAAAACAGAAACTCCCTCACGTCTGTGCGGTAGACATGAAGCTAGGGCTAGCAGACGGTAAGCTTAGCATAAATACTCCCCAGGTAATAAAATACCAGTACCTTTAAAGCCCGGTAATTAGCACGTTATATCTCCTTTGTTGCATCTGTTGTGCTTGTTGCATGGTAACCTCACTGTAACGACAAGACTCCAGAAAGTTACAGTACTCGGACAAGAAATCGTAATTTGTTATGCTAAGCTAAGCCAACCAGCTGCTGGCAGCAGCTTCAAATTTACTGTACAGAAGCGCATTTCCCAAAATGTCAAACCTTTCCTTTCAGGCCGTCACCGAACCAAACCTGGATGTGTTTTGGGGTGTTGGCCACAGACAGAAGTACATATTTGGCCTCCACTCTGGAGCATCACAAGGCCAGCATGTAAACGTTGCTTCACTCATTGTGGTCTGGAAAGGCTCAGTATGGGATCTGTTTGGATTAAGGGGCACCATGAGTGGGCGTAGACCTAAATTGGGGATCGGATTCTAACCAAGTAATTCAGATCCGTGAAAACTGAGCTCTCCTTTATATTTTTCCTGCACCTGACTGAGTGATTGCTCCACTTGCTGAGCTTCCATTGGAAAAGTACGCTAGCGGTTTGGAGAAATCCAAATGTCCACGGTAAAATCTGTCCCCGAATGAACTCCAAGGCAGACAAACGCGTCCCATTTTCAACTCGTTTTTAGTCGTCGGCGACAAGACTCCAGACCGGTTCAAATTGGTAAAAACAATGTCATCATCTACATCAATTTCTGTGTGCTGCTGCGTAGAGCAATGGTAATGCTCAAATGTTGTTGTTGTCCCCCCCAGCGTTGTGTTCATATGATCACAGTGCAGGCCAGAAACAGGAAATGCATTCAATAAGTCACAGCCACCGATTCATGATATTCAGTTAGTGAACGACTGCTCTGGTGCTCTGGATGAAAACGGCGTCGCTGTCCTTAAAGTTTCAGTAATGCACAGAAAAACTGCTGTACAGAGTCAACGCAGGAAACCAGAGTAACATGATGTTGGATCAGGACAAACGCTCATCTCGCCATCAGGGTAGTAATTATAGCAGGAATAGCAGTCACATTAATATAATAAATAGTGGATTAGTGGTTCCAAACAGGCAGGATTATCCTATTTGCTTGGCAGCAAATTAAAGTAGTGCTTCATTAGTAATAATTTGGCAGCAGAGTGTGTGCGTCTGAGTCATCACATTTCTTCCCTCTTTTTAGTTTTTGTTGTTTTATCTGATGAAGGTGGCGGCGTACGAGCCGCCATTTAATCTCCCGTGGAGAATTGAGATAAACAACATCTCGTGTCCCGCCTGGGAATTCAGGAGGGAAACCGAAGACGGAAGAGTATTTCTTACTTTGTGAGGCAAGAAATGTGCTCCCACTGACTGGGACTCGAGACCGAACCGCCACCTCTGGTTCATCGGTCGGTTCTGTGTGTGTGTGTGTGTGTGTGTGTGTGTGTGTGAACGCGTTGAAATGACTGTGTGTGTGTGAAGCACACGAGGCTGCGATCGCCCCTCAGAGCCGGTCAACGAGACCCACGTTGTAATTAGAGAACCTCCGTCCTCATTGGCCGACTGCCTCAGGCAGGTAGAAGTGCAGCTTCTCGTGTAGTACTACGTTCGAGTCGAGCGTTTACTTTTCGGACAAAGAAATACTTTGACCCAGATGGATCGTTTCACATCACTTACGGCTAGCTGTTGTGAGGGTATTTCCAGAAAAATACTTCATCCAGCGTACAATAACAAAGACTTTTCCCATGTTGCATCTCTTTTCCCTGCTCGATTTGCGCAATATGAGCCAGATTTTTTAATATCCAAAACAAAACGGCCTTTTGTTTAAAAAACAAAAAGAACATATATCTTCTTTAGCTACTTTGGATAAGGAAATACCTTGACAAGCGGGTGAAACACATTTGTTTTTATCCAGAAGGTAAGTCTTTAGAGCGGCTATACAATGTCAAAGAGGTAGCTGTAAACCCACAGAGATTCATCGGTTGACTCTGCAGCTCCCCTCGGCTTTACGGAGCGATAAAATGTGTCTCAGTTCTCAGTTAACTGTCATAGATAAGATAATCCTTTATTAGTCCCACCGCGGGGACATTTACAGGATTACAGCAGCAAAGAGGATGGCGTCGTTTTCAGCCGCAGCAGGCAGTTGTTCTCCTGAAAACAAAGCTCTGAATACCAAACTTTACACTCCGTGCTTGGCACTTAACAGCCGACAGACAGTTAGAGACCAGTGAGCAGACATTAGACTAGCAGACTAGTGAGACCGATAATTCCCTCGGTGGTTGAGACCAAAAAAAACGAAGCAAAGTGAGAGAGAATGTTGGACAGAAACGCGACTCCAGACGAATGATAATGTTGCTGCGTAATGGCTAGATGTGACCCTGAAGTCAGAGAGGAAAGTTAGAGCCTCTATCAGTACATACAGACGAACGTCTGCCAAGTGACTAGAGTGTATAAGACCTCGGCCGCTTGTATCCAAACACAAACTTCCCTTCCCGTTTCTCCATAAGTGCTCCGTTAGCTACGACGACCAGCAAACGGTGAACTGAGGTTTTACACGGCCGGTCTCGCCCAAAGTCTCATGTGATTGGATGACTTCTTGCAAACGCCCCCGATTGCAGGATGAGTCATCGAGCTTTGGAAACCGTTAGAAGCTAAATGCGTTCCAGTGTCCTTTGAAATGTTAATGATACGTTAATGTTGTGTCCACAACATGTTTCTGTCGCCTCTACGTGGCCAGAAAGATTACCTATTGCAGGTTAGATCTCTAGGTATTTCTGTTTCAGAAAATCTGATGCTTAACTCGGCGACATGAGTCGATGCAAAGAGCATGTAATCATTGTGGCACAAGTGGTATCACCGATGGCAACCCCGCAGAGTGCTTGGAAAGGCTTTCACCAGATCTCGTTGGCGAGCAGGAAGTTCTGCCCGTCTGCTCGGTGTTGATTCACACGGCTCATCGGGCGATGGAAAGCGGGGGCCCGACTGTGAAGGATCTAAATAAAAACCTGGCACCGGAGAGAGACGGTCCCAGAGAGACTGAAAGGGACACCATCTCTGACGCAAGCTTGGCTCAATTGTTCAATTTCCACGGGACAGATGATCCGGGAAAGACTGCGAATCCCACCGACGTGCATGTGAGATTCGTTTCACACTTCTCACTCATAAAGACATTGTGTAGAAAAACAAGAGGTGGGGGAAATACCTCCTCAACCAGCTGCGTTTTGCTCCGCAACGCCTGACTTTCTGTTCCATCACGACAGAAAACAATGCAAATCAAAAAACACACAGAAGTGGCGTGACGCTTTTGCGGGGGGGTGGGGGGGAGTTGTCTTTCCGACATGTTACACGATAACACACCCGAATAATTCAGAGGAAGGCCTCACTCAAAGCCGGGTGAGAGGTGTCGCCAATGGGGATCTATCTGTGGGGAAACAGAGCCGAAGCTGAGCGGGGCAGGGTTCTCAGGCCCACAGATAAGGCACTTCCTCTTTCGCCGATACAAGAACGACCGGTCCTGTGATGTCTCACTTCCTCTAAATCATGCAGGACTGTCACGTGTCAAACTTGGGGGACAAGACCCGAGAGTTTCCCTTCGACAGATGAATGAGTCCCTGAGGACTGAAGCACTTGTTTTATCACATCTGGTGGAACAAGTACCAAAGGTAAAAGGTCAAAATGCTTCGTCTTTATCGCAACTTCTGTTCATCGAATATTGTTGTTATTTTACTTATTATTATTCCAAATAGGATTAACCAATTCATTGAAAAGATATTCAGCAGAATAATTGCTAATAAGAATAATCGAAAAATAACCAACATCAGTGTGAGAATAGTAAAAAGTCTGGCTTTCAAGTTATGACTCAAAAGTATTATCAGAAAAATTACATCAAGTAAAATCGAGTAAAAGCAAAAAAGAAAACGACACCTGTGAGTTTTATACTATTACTACTTAGTCAGTGTGAGGCTTGTTTCATATGCTTTAAGAGAGTTTCAGTCATAACAATTGATGCAATTTAAGATCTTTTTATTATTATTCATCTGCAGTTAAACAGTGAAAGAGTGATTACGATATGTTGTTCAACCAAAGAGCGAGACCAAAAGTTACAGCAGAAGATCCTGGTTTCCAAGAGGCTGGAAACAGAGAATGTTTGGACCTGCATATAATAAGATTTAAATGGTTGACCGGCTATCAAAATAGTTTGAATCGTATTCATTATTCAACTTCAGCTCTGATAACGATGCATCGTGTGTTATACGTAAAGCATTTATCTCTTCCGCTGTAAAGCAACTAAAGCAGTTGATAATTGTAGTGGGGTAAAAAAAAAAAGAAAAAGGTACAATATTTCTCTCTGACATAAGGGGAAGTAAAAGTGGACAAAACACAAACAGACACTCACACAGCTCTGTGACTTTTCCAACAATGATTTGATAAGCAATTAAAAAAATGACCAGCTCACTGTAAACTTTGCTCCGGCTCCCCCTCTCCTCCCCAGGCCTATCGCTCTCTGCATTATGGCAGTTATTAACTACAGGCCCAGTGGACCACATCTTTCACAGCTGGACAGATCGTTGGGCTTAGATCAGCATGATGTCATGGCCATTTCTCTGAATTTATATAATGCTGCCTCGCCAAGTCACCTTTACAACCTTGACCTCCTCTGGCGCTGAAGTCCACCAATTGTTAAGAATACTGAGCACGTGGCGATCTGCGAGAAACTGCGTGGCCGCACAGCGTTGTTTCTTTTGGGAATTGCATAGCTATGTACGTGAGTGAGAAACCGCAGCAGTTGCGAGCAAAAAACTTAAATGCAGCGATCGTGACATGGATTTTCTCAATGTCCTTTCAAAATAAAACGACTGCGGGGAGCATCCCAACGCTGCACATGTTGTACCAGAGCGTGGTAGCAGTTGCCCCCCTTCCAATCTTAATAATTTCATTTTTGTATGGATGATTTCCACTGAGAGAACATGATGATGAAGAGGAGGAGTGCTTCCTCCCACCTCCTCCTCCTCCTCTGCGGAGAGCTCTCCTCGTCAAGCATAACATGGCTGTAGCGGAATCCCGTGATGTCACGCAGTTGCCTTAGTAACGCCGGTGACGTGGAGGAAAAAAAAAGAAAAGGAAAAGGGTGGGGGCGTCACCTTTTTCAAAACAAAAAAAAAAAGCACCACGTGTTCCGTATATATAAACTAGCTGGCCCGCGCGCTGTGGGCAGCAGCGGCATTTGAGAGCGGCGCGCGGCAGGTTGAGCTCCGCTGGTTTTTTGGGTCGTGACACGGTGCTGACGGTTAAAAGGCTCGCGCGAGGACTATTACCGTTTGGTTTTCTTTCGGCTTCCCGGTAGTTAAAAAGAAACGTTGGATATTTTGTCAATCGGCAACCATGGAGGTGACTGAAGCTGGCTGTGATCTCACTTACTGCAAGATGAGGGGGATCGTGACCGTTCTCACTGGTGAGCGACTCTTAACGACCATCACGACTCACACCGTTACGTATCGATCAGTGCAGCGGAGTGATCGGCTTTTGTACCCAAACTCCTGTATTGATCAGGAAGACAAACGGCTGTCCCGAGAGGAGTTTAAATTGTTTTGTGTTCTACTTTTTATAAAATATCACAAGAAAATGATAAGAGATCGGCATCAATTAATTGTGACAGATGGCGCAATGACAGTCAAACATTGTAAAACGCCTTGTTGGCCGCCGCTGTTGCATATCCGAACGAGTGACCCGAGCGCTTGCGTAACTATAAGCCCGCAGCATTAGAGGTCCATCCGTGCGCAACACGCACGCCTGTACCCTAACGGAGGATTACAGACTCGGATACGTCCTCTTCTATCGGGGAGACTTATTTGCATCAATGTGTGGTGACTGACATTTATTATTGCCATCCTCTCTCCCTCTCTTTCTTTGCAGCTTTCATCAAGGAGAGAAAAATGGGGTTGAATGACTTCATCCAGAGGCTGGTGTCTACGCCACATATCTGCCAACAGTGAGTGTTTCTACTCATAATACAGGGCGTTTGATTTGTGATGGACAAATCTGGGGTTTCAAATGGGCCAGGGGGGCATCTCTGGGTCAGGTATTTATATCTGGACGGTGAGCCCATTCGTGGTCGGTGTGCGCCGGCCAATCCAATCAGCTACCTGAGTTTGGCAGAACATCCTGTGAAAGGGCATAATCTGGGCCCAAGGAGCCAAGTGCAGGAATAGTCCTCCTCATGACGAACAACCTCTCCACCGCCTATAATCACCTTTCTGGCCAAATCCCTTCTGTCCCCTATATGGAAAATAAACATGTTGTTCCAGGATACCTGGCTCGTCCCATCGCACAACACCGGACCCTCAATTCGGAGTCCGGTGCTGTGGAGAAAAAGGAAAAACTGATCTGGACCGCTGAGTCTCACAAAGCCCGTTAAAACCCATCATGGGTCAGCGGCTTAAACTTATTCTCAGACCGGTTGGGCCATCACATGTTCGATGGCTGCGTCCTGAACCTTGCCGCTGGTCTCTTCGGTCACACAAACCGCTTTTAGAGCCTGGGATCTGGGTCGCGTTGTTGAAGTGCCACAGTTGATATCAAAATCCGTCTTGTAACCAGATCTGTGTTTTGTTTGTTTCACAGTGTTGAAGTTAACAACTTCCTGAAGATTGATGAGAATCAAAACGAGGAAGACGAAGATGACCAACTTCCTGAAAGTCTGGTGAGCGGACACTGTTTACTGACTATGTGACTAATTTTATTTCCAAAATATGTCAATCTGCTCATACGTTTCCTCGTTTCATGTTACAGATGTGCCTAAATTCCCGAAGTTCACTGGCTGAGGACACTCAGTAAGTAGCCACATACAATTCCTAAATTGTAATAGTACATGTTCTACAACATGGGGACATGTGTCAATTAAAAATATATATTTTAAAAAAATCATTTGTTTGTCTCTTCTTCATAAGGATCAAACCCTGTGATTTCGACTACCTCAAAATCATTGGCAAAGGCAGCTTTGGAAAGGTGAGTCCAACAAACTTCCCCCTCGTGCAGACCAACTTCTCTTTTCTTCTCACGCCTCTAACAGCCGCGACACCGCCACCAATCCAAATGTTTGCTCTGTGAACAGGTTCTGCTGGCTCGGCACAAGGAATCCACCAAATATTACGCCGTCAAGGTGCTGCAGAAGAAAATCATCATGAAGAAGAAAGAGGTATGTGTTGTCACGGTGCATACTGCAGGTTAAACTCCAGACGTCACCATGTATGAACCTTGATCCATCACCTGATGTTGGATGTGTCGTGCTGAGTATTAACTTCGATGTATTCCCTCCAGCAAAAGCATATCATGGCTGAGCGCAGCGTGCTGATGAAGAACATCAAGCATCCCTTCCTGGTGGGGCTGCACTACTCCTTCCAGACCACTGACAAGCTGTACTTTGTACTCGACTACGTCAACGGCGGGGAGGTACGTTACGATCTCTCAACACAGAAGCAAAGTCGTAACATGGGGGTGCTTATTTTTTACCAGTTGATGCTGACAGACGTGTGTCTGTTTTTCTGCCCCCAGCTCTTCTACCACCTCCAGAGAGAGAGGGTCTTCCTGGAGCCCAGAGCCAGGTTCTATGCTGCTGAAATTGCAAGTGCACTTGGCTACCTCCACTCCCTGCACATTGTGTACAGGTAATGAGCGAGCCTACGGCGCCCCCTGGTGGATATTTGTAGATCTTTGCTGAACTTGACTGGAGGAAGTTTATAGGAGTCATTTTTAAACTTTCTTCTTAACAGGGACCTGAAGCCTGAAAACATCCTGTTAGACTCACAGGGACACATTGTCCTCACAGACTTTGGCCTCTGCAAAGAAGGCCTTACAAACAACGGTACAACAACGACCTTCTGCGGGACGCCTGAGGTACTAAACAAACCTCTGGAATTTCATACGTCATTGTAATCAATACAGAAACTTCACCAACAAATTATGATTGTCAGACACGTTTTGACACTGTTTCTTTCCTTGCAGTACTTGGCCCCTGAGGTTCTCCAGAAGCAGGCGTACGACCGCACGGTGGACTGGTGGTGTCTGGGATCGGTGCTCTACGAGATGCTCTACGGACTTGTACGTGAAATCTGTGACTTTACGCCTCTTAGTGCAACTCCACGGCTTGTTTATACATGCATCGAATAACCCTAATTTGTTGTGGTCTCTTCTGGTTTGCAGCCCCCGTTCTACAGTCGCAACACGGCCGAGATGTACAACAACATCCTGCACAAGTCTCCCGTGCTCAAGCCCAATGTGTCGAATGCAGGTCGGGAGCTGCTCGAGGGGCTCCTGCAGAAGGACCGCACCAAGCGGCTTGGGGTGAAGGATGACTTTGTGAGTGAGCACCTGCTGAGCCCAAAGATCACTTGACACCGAGACCCGTCAGAGATTCGTGATGCTTGTTTGTCAATCTGCTGATCTAGAAATGTTTCCATTCCCCTCCAGCTCGAACTCAAGTTCCATTCCTTCTTCTCGCCGATCAACTGGGAGGATCTGATGTCCAAGAAGATCACGCCTCCGTTCGTCCCTTCTGTGGTGAGTTCAAACTCAAGGCCGCAAATCATGCATAATGTCAGGAAATAGAGAGGAAATGCATTTTCCCAGAGCCCTATATGACGTCTTCAACTTGTCAGTTGAAGCAACTGTTAAAAAACAAAACGTTCTATTCGCAAACACATACGGCTGCAGGTTATCTCCGTTATTAAAATAATATCCGACTGTCAAAATTGAGTTGGTCCACTAACTGTTTCACTGTAACCAGTGTGCTTCCATGGCATTTCTGCATGATCAATGATCTGAAATAATCAACCTAGTACCAAAATCCAGTAGCATAACCGCCATAAGTGTCTTGACATTTTTTCCTTGGAGTAAATTTCTGATTCATGTCCTGTCTCGGTTTCAGAGCGGCCCCACGGACCTGCAACACTTCGACCCCGAGTTCACCCACCTGCCCGTCTCCTCCTCTCTGTGCAACGACACGCTGACCGTGACCAGCAGCGTCAAGGAGGCGGCCGGAGCGTTTCCGGGCTTCTCTTACGCCCCCCCGGCGGGCCACTCCTTCATGTGAGCGCCAGCCGCTCTGCCTGGGAACTCGCCGTTGGATTGACAGTCTTATTATTATTATTATTATTATCTTTTTTGACAGAGGAACCATACAGAAGCACATTTTAATTTATTTTTGGCGGGGAGGCAGATCTTGTGCATGAAAAGTGTGCAGAGGGCTGTTACGACAACAGCGGCCATACTCTTCGTCCTCGACGACCCACAACTAGAACACGTGTGTGCCGAGTATGGACGCACTCTGGGTTCATAAAGCATCACACTCACAGCTCCTGATGAGGTGACATGAAGAGAAGTGCCTGAGGTTCCAAAAGGCAGTTTGGACGACGGCGGCAGCAATTGGCAAAAACCACAATACAACTTGTTGGGACTTTTGACCAGGCCGCTAGTCATTAAGGTTGATGCCTCCATTACATGTCTACGTGTGTTAAGGAAACCGTTTGTTATTTCCATGCGAATGCTCAATTGCACTTGAGAAAACAAGGGGTCAAGAAAAGCAAAACGCTCCACTTTAAAGCATCAGCAACTTTGGATTAGACCGCTTCATATCTTTCCGCTCCTCGGTGCATATCGCCGCTTAGGACAAAGGGGCGTGTGGCTATCAAGTGATGCTCTCACCAAGCGGTTAGCTGTGGCGCGCTTTAACGCAAACACCGGTTTGTCCTCAAGAAACAAGATCAAAGTTTTACCTAGGAGAAGAGGAAGTTACATATTTTATTGCAAAACCAAACCGTTTTAATAAACTACAAACATTCACTCTTTACTTCTTAGAAAGTTCTGCATATATTAGTAAATGATTTCTAAATGTTTCCCGATATATACATATTTATATTTATATATCTCAGTGACCGTGTTAATCTATATCTGCTGTTTATTGATCAGGAGAGTGCGAAACAGAGTTCAACCAGCAATAACAGACCCATATTAATGATAGCATTTACGGTATATCAAACTCCTTTTTAAATTCAAGTGATTGCTGTTTTATGGCAAACACTCCAGACAAACTATAGATTCTGTGATTACACTTTTTTTTTGGGGGGGGGGGGGTATTTTTGCATCATGTAGTGAGGAACTGTGAATGTCCTGTGCCTGTCCAAGGCGGCCTGATCCATATTTACTGTATGTACATATCTCTTTTCCCGAAACACCCTTGGTCCCTAATCTAGAAAGTAATCTGTAGTAACAAAACGTGCTTCATTAACCTGACAAAAGAACCACTGGGTGGCGCAGGCGCTGGCTTTTCACTGTCGGTGTTAAACAACTGGCTTGCTGCATTATATGGTTCAGGAACGTTCAATAAAATCTTTAACTTCCAAAAGAATAAGTCATTTAATCTCTTTAGCAGACATGTTTGTTGTAATGTATGATCTGATATTCATTAAGCGAGTATCTTCACTCAAACAGAGATTGTTCATGGCTTTGTTTTGCTGCAGAGTCTCCACATTTTAGGCGTTTGTATACGTCGGGGATTTTCAAGGCGACTGAAAATTTTTTGTTGTTGTTTTGTTTTAACGTTTTTATTGGAAAATAAGGCAACACACAGTTCTAGATCATTTTCTTCCATATTTGGAAGCATACTTTTTTTTATTTTGTATTTATTTTCATGCTACTGTATAAAAAGATAATTTACGTGATCAACTGAAATATTTAATTGTAATCTGTGTCAGAAATGGCAATTAAATTCTCGAAATTCAAATGTCCTGTTTGTTTATAATTTAGCTGATGCTACTTTTATGCTATGAAATGTATACATGTATGTATAGATACACGTATGTACGTAAATAAATAAAATATATATATATATATGTACGTATATATATATATATATGTATATATATATATATATATATATATATATATATATGTATGTACGTGTATATACTTAGTAGTAATAATTTAAACTCCAACAAAATTATTTTTTATTTATGGATTTTATATTAATTATCTGAAAATTGAAGTAACAAATGTCAAATAAATGTAGTGGAGTAAAAATATACAATATTTCCCTCTGAATTATAGTAGAGTAGAAGTATAAAGTAGCATGAAGTAAAAATGCTTCAAATTTACACGCCTGCAGCACTTGAGTAAATGTGCTTAACAGGTAGAATAGATACATTCAACCACATAAATCCAGCTAGCTTAAAATTGGCCAAAAATTAAAAACTATTTCCAACACACATTATACAACTTGTTTGATATTAACATGCATTTATAATGAGTGACGCTGCCTGACAACATTTACCAAGAGGGTTCATCTGTTCAAATAACAGATGTGTGCACTCTTTCCTCTCACCTGTGTCCTCTCCCCGCCCCACCAAAGAAAGAAAGGACTTCTGTGAATGAACATTCCGCACATGCGCAGCAGGCCCAGCAACGCAAAACTTCCTGCAAAATAGTGCTCCCTAACAACAGACAAAGCTTGACACTGTGGATTCAGTCGAAGAAGCTTAAATAAAAGCGTTTCTCGTTCGCCCCTTCAATGGTAAGACTGGGGTTATTCCGTTTGGTGTGCCGGGAGTGTTTTTGTGTTGCCACGAGCTTCGCGGTCGGGTGCAGAGGGAGTGAGACGCTTTCACACGATGCCGTTTCAGTACCCGCTCCAATGGCTGCTGCGCCCGGCTAATTTCTGGAGCGGAAAACTTTCATGCCCGGGCCAAACTAAGTACCGCTCAAAGCTAGCTTACTTATTAAACTACCATTGGCCCCAGACACGTTGGCCTACAGGCGTGTAAACGCGACGGCGCGTGACACGTAGTAGTTTCTTTTAGAAGTGACGGCAAAGCGCGTGAATAGAGCGAATCTTGTCTGCTAACGTTGGTGAGCTAACGCCGCTGTTGGGAAGCGTCCGCGGTGCCGTCTAAACGCTGGATGTGCGACGCTTAATTAACAGTTAGCGCCTGTAGTCACAGTCGCCCACAGTATCGGTTAGTATTATTCACCGATACCTAGCCTCATGTGTTGACGGTGCAGGTTACGGTTCCGAGTCCAAACTAAAGACAAATGAGCCGCTGTGTCCCAGGACATTGGCGAGATGTCAGACTTCACCTTCACAGCAGACCGAGCCCGGCTGGGTTATTTGCTGGATGCGGCTAACGTAACGGTTTTCGGTTAACATTTGCAGATGACATAAATAGAAACTTTACTTTGAGTTGTTTGTGTGCTGTGCCTGTTTTGTTTTTTTGTTTTCTTCTTCTGGCAAACGGTGCTCGTTAGCCGAGTGCAGGATACATAATACCGGAAATATGGATGTTGAATGATACAGCGGTGTCTGCATCAGATATGCATTTGTAATTTGCAAACAATGAGAAATTACTTTAATATTGCAAAGTAGCTGGAACCAAACTAACAATCCTCCTTTTTAGACTTAAATGTCACTAAAGAGCAATATAATATAAATAAGAGTAATATGAAGACGACCTCCTGGTAATGGATTATTATATACACACTGCAATTTTCCAAATTGTGTACCTTATTTATAGAGGAAATTGCCACAGGGATCAACTAAATTATACCCTAACCTATAGAGTATTTCAGATGACATAATAATTCAAATCTACGTTTTTGGGGTGGGTCGACAAGCAACAAAATCAACTCTCACGATCATCGATCTCTAATCGATTTCCAGTCACTGAGCTCTAAACAGTTATTAAATGGTAATACCTCAGAAAATCAACATTTCCATTTTTTATAATCAGTACCAATTAACATTTCTTCCCAGAACATATTCAGTAAATGCATCAGAACATTTTAAACGTCTCCAAACATTAGATGTTTTTCTTCCTTCAAATACACGATGATCTGTTCAAACCCAAACGAGGGGTTCCCCTCAGGAGCAGTGGTGTGGAGGTCCAGAGGAAACAGAGTCCACCAAATCAAGCGAGGACGACGCTCGGTGAAAACGAGTTCACATGAAGCGGTTCGAGGTCGTCGTCCATCGTGTCCACGCGTCCCGGAGCGCGCACATGTCTATAGACAAAGCGGCAGTGGACATCTAAAACCGGTTGCCTCTGGTTTTTGAGCAATGCATATTCTTCAAACCCCCACCCCACGTGAACGCACACCGTTTCGGGGTCAGTGCAGCTGAGGAAATAAAGATCTGTTTACCTGCTGCTCGGCGGAGTTACGCAAACGCGTGAAATATCGCATAGAAAACGCAGGCGGGTTGATCTACCGCCCCTACAGCATCACGTGGCCCCTCTCCCCCTTGAAATCTTGATCTTTTTTTTCAGTTCACTTACACAAGCTTGACATTTTGTCAGTTAGGTAAATGTCAGGTGGGAAGAGAGGCCGGTCGAGCGAGCGGCGGACAAAGTGGGGAGAGATCTTATCCCGGCTCGGGGCGATCTATTGATACGACAGCTTGAGCCTGAGCAGTTAATGCTCCCGAAGAATATGTTTTCGTTGAGCGAAGGGGTCACATGTAAAGTGGCACGCTTCCTTAATCCCGCGGTAAACACGCGCGTGCTGGGGATTTAGGGCACAGTCAGTGCGGGGGGGTGAGGGGGGGGGTGAGACCAGGTTGCCCCGCTTTCACCCCCGTGCCGCCACCACCTCCGCTTATCAGCCCGCGACCGTGGCGGCTGCATTGATGAAATGCTAGGAGGGGTTGGGGGGGAGTCACGCGTCGGGAAGGGTACATAAGGCTCGACCCTCCATTGATTCAGCGTGTCCTTGTGAGCAGGGTCCGGACCCGCTATCCCGGTGCAGAGAGTAGGCTGTGCGCGCAGACATGTCGGCTCGCTCCGCTGCAGAGATGGTCGACTTGCAGGAGCTGCCCGAGCTGCCGGTGAGTCTGCACGGAGACGTCACGAAATGTTTTGACCTTTTAGTTAAGTATGCGAACGTGCATTTAGTTGTGCATCCCTTTTTCACCGTTTTTATTTTTATTTTGATATGCTTTTTTAAAATGTTTATTTTAAATGTATTTAATGTATATTTATATTTGATATGTCTTTTATATTTATGGTACTATTATGTGTATTCACAATATTGTGTTAAAGTACTGATGTCAAGTATGCTTTCTTTCTTTTTAAATTGTCCTTCAGAGCAAATATCCTTTATGCGTCATAAAAGAATACATGCAACTCTGTTCCAAAATAATATGAAAGTCATTTTTAGTATTGAGCTTCAATGGCTTGGTTTTATTGCTCATCATATAGAGGAGGGAAATCGTATGCATATCACAGTCCTGAAGCAGCAGAGGAAATAGATTTACAAGTGAAAACCTTCCTCTGTCAACTGTTTGTGTGTTTTCAGGCAAAGAAGCCGAGGCTTGAGATCGACGGTGGACTGGAGAAGGAGCCCAGGTCGGTCTTCAGTGGCATCTGTATCTCATCTGAAAAAATTAGTAGAGTGATTTTACACAGTAGATTGTTTTTCTTTTACGTGTTTTCGTCTTGGACTTTTTGCCAGCAGAAACTCTTTAATTCTAATGGATTCGTTTTGCTCTTCCAGTAATTTAGGTGATGACAGGAGTCCAACTGCGGTGTTGTGTTCATCAGAGCAGGAGAGCTCTTACTCTGCCTTGTCCACAGCCCAGCTTGATCCAAGTAAGTAGAAAATGTAACCGCACTGTTCCCGAAAGCCAGGCACTGGGACGGACACTTCTTTTAATTTAATGACAGTCTTAACATTCCTAGACAAATCTACGTGCTCTCTAGTCTGCTGTCCTTTGACCTTATTGCCTTCAGGCCGTGTTACCGACACAGAACCCCTTTTGGCTCTCCGGATGAGACACAGTTTAAGTGTCTGTACACCAACAAAATTAAACCAACTGAAAGCACTTCTGATGAGGCATAAATCCCACTGTTGTGTTGTTTATTTTCTACTAAACTGTCAACTTTACCACCTGCAGTAAACTGCATCAAAAAGTTGCTTCCCCAAGTGGCCTTTCAGTGGGAAGCACCTTGGAGTAAAAAGACAGTACTTAGACTTCCTTCTAATTGTCAGCAGGGGGCGACTCCTCTGGTTGCGAAAATAAGTCTTATTGTATAGAAGTCTATGAGAATATGACTCTAAATATCTCCATTTGTTTACTGGGTCAACCTCAGTAAACATGGGTTTATGGTCTCAATCTCTAGTTTCAATTCTTCTTCGATACAGCATGATGTTCATTTAGTAAGTTATGGTCCATTTAAAGTCAGATAGACCAGGGTATGCTTTAGGGCGGACTGCCTTGTGATTGACAGGTCTCTACCACGGAGTTGTGCATGTTCTGGTCTTACAACAAATGCAAACCTTTCATAGTGTGTTTTTTATTCCATGAAAGTTGATGGTAACATTTTCTAAAAATGTCTTATTCGGTTATACTCCGCCCTCTCATGCCACTTCTGGTTCCAACAAACCAAGACGGCGACGGCCAAAATGCCAAACTCGAGGCTCTGAAACCGTAGCCCACAACCAACGGGTGAGGTCACGGTGCCGACAGACGACAGACTAGAATTTCACCGTTTGGTTTATCATATTCTCTCGCTCAGCATCGCTCCTACTTCTTCCCGTTTTAAGACCCCTCCCTAAGCCTGGAAGATATTGACAGCTTGTGTGATTGCAGGTGATCAGGAGCAGTCTGACGTGGACAGAGCAGCGGCAACCCAAGCATGCGGCAACTCCATGAACTCCTATGCACACTCTGGTACGAACAGAAAGAAACACAGATGCTCATCAAAGGCCTTTTTCTTTTTTTTTTTCTAAAAGAAGAAGAAGAAAGCTGCTGCAACGTGTCTGTCAAACTGTAACATTGTTGTCTTTTTATTTTTCAGCTGCAGACTCGACGGGGACATCCGAATACACCCAACAGGTTTATCAAGGAAGCAAGTGAGTACACTGCATGTGAACATCTTTCTAGGGCTGCAACTAACGATTATTTGTTCGATTAATCGATGAATCAGATTTCTTTTTTAAAAAGCATTAATTTCCATCCCTTTATTCAGAAAATGCACAGGTAACAGGTACCGTAAATTCCGGACTATAGAGCGCACCTATCTATAGGCCGCACCTGCAAAAGAAAAAATAAATTGTACATAAATAAGACGCACTCGTCTATAAACCGCAGGAAAAGGGGGCGTGGCTTGTCTCCGTGGCTTGTCTCGGTAAAAACAGTTATTTCCGCCGTTCATCATCAATGGAATAAATAACCACTATTTCTGCTTTATACTTGTTGTGGACATCCCATAAACGTCGGAACATCTAACGCCCTGGTGTTTGGATTCATAACATCACCCGTAGGCTCACACAGCTCGGGGAATTTCACCGACGCCGTCTCGATAATTTCCGCTTCCAACGCTGCCGGAGCAGCAGCAGTGTGCAGGCCGTCAGGAAGGGAGGGGGGCGTGGCTTGTCTCCGTAGAAACAGCCGTTCACCACCGGGGAAATAATCGTTAGTTCTCGCACAACGTTACGGGTCTCTCCGATGGTCTTTGCTCTACCGGCTTTTTTTTGCTCTGCTCTGCTCTCAACTCGACTTTTCTTTATTTTTTCATACTCAAACATCTCCACGTCTTATTGGGTGGCGTAATAATCGCGTGACACAACGAATCGATAATGCAATTCGTTGCCAACTATTTTAAGAATCGATTTTATCGATTCGTTGTTGCAGCCCTACATCTTTCCATTCATCACGTTGTAATTTTCCACCCATTTTAAGGAGGTGAAATTTAGACTGCAATTTGTTGGCAGCACAATTTGGGTGATATCATTTGTTTCCTTTTTTTTTTATTACCACATTTTGTATGAATCTCAACTTTGGCGTCACGTACTGCTGCATTAGGTTCTTCCACCCGATTTAGACTGCCTTTCCTACTCTACATATTATTCCAATGTTCCTCGGTTACCTCCAGGCCCAGTTTTTAAGAAACAGCCCAATTACACCCCAATAGTATGTGCTGCTTTAAAGGGGCCACTTATTCCTCCTCCATAAATGTGACTAAATATTAAGTTTACAGCAAAGAATATATACCGGTTTTGTGTTGCTTCTGAGCCACCCAAATGTTGTGCATGTAAAAACAGTTTTGAGCCCTTTTTTTAAAACTCTGATTCTCTTTCTTTTAGCCCGGCAGTGACGTCCTACACCAGCCAGGTGGCCTATCCTCCGCTGGCCCAGTCCACCGTGTACTCGGCCTTCCCCCAGACAGGCCAGACCTACGGCCTCCCACCCTTTGGTTGGTCCCCGCTCCTACCCTAACAGCCTATTTTAACACTGTCTGCTCACTAAAAACAAAAACAAAGCTAGGATCACACTTTTTTTTTTTTGTTCACTCTGCTTTAGAGGCCTTACTGTGCTTTGGCGCTGTCGGAATCGATTTTTCTTTTTGATCTCTGCTTAAACGGCCACACCTCAAACTGAAGGACCTGGTTTCTTGACTTTTGCCCCATCCTCAGTTATCCACTTCCCCCTCGCTGCCTCTTTCATTCTCCGCTTCCATTGCTCTCCTGTCATCTTCAGGTGCTATGTGGCCAGGCATTAAAACAGAGACAGGGCTGCCTGAGGCGCCCTCTGGTGGCCAGCCTGGGTTTCTCAGCTTCAGCACCGCATATACCTCAACCCAGCCAGCCCAGCTGCACTACTCATACCAAGGCAAGCTGCAACTTCACTCTGACTCACAAGACAACGCTGTCACACCCTCTGCAAACGCGAGGAGCTTCTGAAACAGAAATATCTTGCGGTGGCACAGCTCTGTCTTCCTCTCTTGTTGCTCATCACCTCAAATATGTGTTGAAATACTTTTTTTATTTTATTTTTTTATTTTCCTCTGGCACTGCTGAGAACTTTCTTTCTCCAGGCTCAAGCTTCACAACATCCAGTGTGTACTCCAGCATCCCGTCAGCTACGGCTGCCACCACAACCTCCTCCACAGCGGCCCACCAGGTGAGGGGGTCACTAAGTGTCTCCATGATTATTTTAATGCAGATATTTTTTTTAATTTAATTAAGTATTTGGCGTCTTGAAGTGTATTACATCTTTTAGAACCATAAAAAAAAAAGAACACTCAGAATTGCATTTGTATGTAGAAAAACAAAAAGTGATACAACAAAGTTAAAATATTTGCAATTTAAATTGCAAATATTTTAACTTTGTTGTACAGTCATATTTTGTCATTGCACTTCGAGCCACCCGACCCCCGGTATAACTTGCATATATGTACACAGATGCATCTCGGCATTAACAATTTCATCTGTAATATTATTGTCTTATATCTGCAGAGTTACAGAAAGATATTTACCTTTTTGAAATCACCAAAAAAAATAAAACTAAATACGCATTTTTTAAAATATATAATTATTACTTAAGTGAAATTAGAATAAAGTTCTCCAAGATTAAAAACAACAAATACGTTTACATTTTGAGCCTGCTGTTATATTTTGGTTGGTTCGGTGAGACCGAGCTGGTGGGTGAGATATCAGCATTTCTTTACGCTCCGTTTTCTGTGTGAAGTCTCCATTTTTCTGACTGCTGTGCTGCCAGAAGGCGTGCTGTGTTACTTTGACCACACTGGCAACCGCTAGTGGTCATGTCATTACTCGCAGCATGACTGCTTCCTAAACCACATGTTTAATCCGGTGATTTTTATGTTTCTCCTATTTGTTTGAACACAGTTCAGGTAAATGTTCCAGATTCCTAACTCTGATTACATTTGTTTAGTTGAAAACGTTCCTCCATCATTTCATCTATTTATCTCTCTCTATTTCATCTTTCTGCATAACGTTTGTCAGACAGTCTCATGTGGCTCACGCTTGATCCCAAGTGTTGTTGTTTTTAAATTTCCTGCAGGAATTTAGCGGCTACAACTCTCTGGGCCAGAATCAGTTCTCTCAGTACTACGCTCTGCCTCCCAGCTACGTGCCTGCCGGGCTGCCCAGCAGCGACGACCACGGCGCCGCCGCGGGAGCCGGCGGGTATCCAGCTGTGAAGTCGGAGCAGGCCGCCTCAGCCGGTCTGCCTCCCAGAGGTAACTTGAGTACTTTGATTGACGCTCGTTCTATTTAAACGTTAGAAGTAGGTTAGATTGCGGTGGCTGTTGTGACCCTGTTGTCACATTGAGCATCCCTGTGCGACGCAACAGAAGAAATGTCTTTAAGTGCTGACTTCAGACTCGCTTGTATTAAGATGCGTCCCCACCGGAGAACCTCCCGGCAGGTGCGGCCCTTCCTACCAGCGTGGCCGCCCCCGCCGGTGCCAGAGAGCAGGACGAGGTTGGACGCAGGAACTCTGTTGGCAAAGCCAAAGGGAAGGGAAAGAGGCCTGACAGCTCCCCGCCTGCCGACGGCGACCTGGAGGTGAGCAAGTCAGCAGTTTGCTTGTCTTTGCACACACAAACATGGCTGTTGGTTTGTTTGTCATTTAGCTTAGTGGCACTTTAGAGTTTAAGACAAAGCAAAACCCAACAAATCACCACGTTAAAGAGATTATATATAGTTCAGTGGTAAATGTTGTAGATTTAATTATTTTTAAAAGGGTGAGGGTAAAGTATAATATTGTTCTTGCCTCTTCGTTTTAGCGCATTTTCCTCTGGGATCTGGATGAGACCATTATTATATTCCACTCGCTGCTCACCGGCTCCTACGCGCAGAAGTTTGGCAAGGTTTGTTTCTGTGAATACGCAGAGAGATCGCCGCACACGCGAAAAAGCGATCTGACTCTATTGTGGGTCTGTGTTGTGTTCGTTCAGGACGCGGCGACGGTGCTGAACTTGGGCTTGCAGATGGAGGAGCTGATCTTTGAGCTGGCAGACACTCACCTTTTCTTCAATGACCTGGAGGTACAGTGAGATGCCTTCAACCAAGGCAGGAAGGGAGGCTTCACTTTAGTCTGTCAGTCCTAATGAGTCACCTCTCCCTTTACTAACTAGAGCTTCTCCTTCCAGTCATGTGGGTGCTTTCAAAACCACAACCAAACAAATGGCAGCTTAATGCTGTGTTTACTTCAAGCGTGTGAGGCTTCGCTCCATGTAAACTCCATGTGGTTGGTTTCATAACGTCGTCTGGAGCTGTATTCACTGTAGCCACACATCGGCTCGTTTTATACATGTACATTTAAACACGTGGAACAGGTTTTGCTCAGTCTCTGTACAAATGTAAGGTACTATCGTAGAGCCTCCTGTTCCGATTCAACAACGTCGGCGACGATCTCAACACTGAAAAGGCTCTTGCGGCGTCACATGATTCATTTGCATCTTTGTATGTAAATAGTTTGTGGGAAAGCACTTTAAGTAATCTGAAGCCTGTACGCCGATATGACTTGGTACGTGCATGTTGTGCTCTTTGTACAAGTGAAAACAAGATGTGGTTTTAACCAATACATTATTATATAATAACTCTTTTTGTTTTCTTTCAGGAATGTGATCAAGTCCACGTTGAGGACGTTGCCTCTGATGACAATGGACAGGACCTGAGGTGTGTTTATTAACAGTACAGTGGCTACCTACCTCATCTCACACACACACACACGCACGCACTTTTAACATTGTGACCCAGAAGCAGACTTTATTCTCCTCGTGCGAAGGAATCACAAGTGTGTTCCTCCCTCACTGTAGTACCTACAACTTCTTGGCGGACGGCTTCAGTGGTTCCAGTGGTGGAGGGGCCTCAGGAACCACCACAGGGGTCCAGGGAGGTGTGGAGTGGATGCGGAAACTGGCCTTCCGCTACCGCCGGCTAAAAGAGATCTACAGTAACTTTAAAGGGAATGTCGGAGGTGACTAATCTGTTTTGCAAACTCACCAAAACCTTTTAGAAAAGTGCATCGCCTTATGATGTTGCATGTTTCTATCTGCCGGCAGTGCTCGTGCCGTTGAGGTCACATTCTAACTGTCGTGTCTTCCAGGCCTGCTGAGTCCCATGAAGAGGGAGCTGCTTCTACGGCTTCAGTCCGAGATCGAGAACGTTACAGACGCGTGGCTCTGCACGGCGCTCAAGTCTCTACTGCTCATCCAGTCCAGGTCTGAGCAGGAGCTTATTGCTTTGGAAAAAACTAAAACCTTGCGGGTCACACTCTGCAGCAAGATGTGTAGTCATGTAAATTATTAGATTAAAGTGAGAGCTGCTTTACACATTAACATCAAACTTTTTTTTTTGGCAAGTGAATGAGCTTTAAAAGGCAATGATGTCGTGGGTTAAAGAGACTTTTTCATTGGATTTCCCTGTGCTGGAATTTGTTTTGAAATTTTTTTTTAAATCATGTTTTTATTAAGCTTAAACTGTCCGTGTGTGTTTATTTCACCAACAGGGGGAAGTGTATGAATGTGTTGGTCACCACCACCCAGCTGGTTCCCGCTCTGGCAAAGGTGCTGCTCTACGGCCTGGGAGACGTGTTCCCCATCGAGAACATCTACAGTGCCACCAAGATAGGTACGCATTGAAAAGACCACACAATGAATTCACCTCTACTGAGGCAGAGGAGCCCAAATCGTATTAAAATGCTGCTTTAGTGATCTTTTTTTGGTTTTGCCTGTCGCGCAGGGAAAGAGAGTTGCTTTGAGAGGATCGTCTCTCGCTTCGGGAAGAAGGTGACGTACGTGGTGATCGGTGACGGGCGGGACGAGGAGTTTGCGGCGAAACAGGTAGATTCTTTTACAACAATATCTTGACCACTCTAACCTCTGTTGTACGATAGCTACCATAGTCAGAAACTATTATAACAAATGGTCGGTCTGTCCTGAGCTTTCTCAGCAACAACGCTATGTGGACGCGGGCCCTTAGTCTGTTGGCAGTTTGCTCAAACTCAACGCGGTCGCTGTAGCTCACGCTTTGTTTAAAAGGCGTCCACGTCACACGAAGGAGCGCTACTGACTAGACTGAAACAAGTGAAACAGGACTCTGGAGCTGAAGGAGGACTCTGTTGCTATAGTTACTTAATGTTGAATGAGCTTACCAGCATGTGCATTCTGCAGCGATCCAAGTTCCAGACTGTAATGAATCGCGGTAAACACATTTGTTAATGCAAATGAAATGGAAATACCAGTCTGAGAGTTGTTATAAAAATAAACAAGTCTCTTGACGGTCTGTTCGTCTCTCTGTCCGCAGCACAATATGCCTTTCTGGCGGATCTCCACTCACGGCGACCTCGTGTCCCTGCACCAAGCGCTGGAGCTGGACTTCTTGTAAAGGAGGCGGAGTCGAACGGCGCACACCAAAGGGAGGGGGAAAAAACACCCGGTCGTCGTGCCGCCGGTCTGCGGAGTGACATTGCAACCTCCGCAACCCCCCACTCTCCCCCCCTCCCCACCACCCAACCCAACCCACCCCGGAGACGACACGCGCTCGCATATTCTAAAATCTGCCCTCACTTGACAACTTGTGACTCTGCGTGTGTGTGACAGCAATGCACTGAGGTGGACTTTGGGTCGGAGCTGATCGCCAGAGACACGGACTGGATGGCCCCCGGCGCTCCCTCTACGGCAGCTAACCTCACCACGGAAGAAACTGGCACTGATTTGGACACAGAAGGGAAGATATCCATATCTTATTTTTCCCTCCTCCTTTGGTTACATTGTCCTTTTTTTTTTTTTTGTTTAAGTAGCAAAATGTCCTGCAGTGAAAAGGATCCCTCTTCATTTTTATTTCTCTCTCTGGGTTTAAACAACCAACAGGGTCATTGTTGTTTGTTAGCGTTCTCTTTTGTTGCAGATTTTTCTTTCGGCTGTAAGAATAATATCAAAGTAAATTAGTTTTGAACTCTCAAATATCAAACAATCCCACGATTACTCTCCCACGCAGCCATTCAACTCTGTAACTCGAGGAACTCAAGGGGTTAAAACGTGTCACTTGGTCGCGACGATGTGCGAAGGTTAAACTTCTCAAAGAAATGAAAACCTAAAAATCATTTCTATGATAACTTTGTTTTTGTTGTCCAAGCTCTCTGTTTCGCCGCCACATTTTTTTCACTTTTACCGCGCATTGCATTGTGGGAGAGTATTGTCCAGAATTGACTCTTAAGCTTCATAACTCGGTTGACGAACACTTCTACTATTAACATCTTTTGAAATCCCGTAAGGGGACAAACTAACTTAAGTCGAGGCAGGAACGTGTGTCGTAAAGTCCCAGAGCTCCATAAACACGAGGGGCGGTCCTGATCCTCATCAGCCTTTTACCCTTTTCGAGACCCGAGACCCACACGTGGGCCGACATTGGCTTCTCTGCGGTTCGGTTCTCCGATGCGTCGTAACTTTAACACGTCCGTCCCCCCGATGCCCGTCGTCTCTCCGTCCACGCGCTCGCCCCTCAGCCTCTGACTCTGTAGGTTGGTTGAAAACAAGCATTTAACGACTTATGGAGCAACAGCCAAATGCATTCTCTTTACCACGATGGAGGAGTAAGAATAACGGCATATATTTACATCAAAACAAGGGGGATTTAAAAAACGTATTCCAAAGAATTACTCCAGCAATTAGTCAATGGCAAACTAGTTTGCTTAATTAATTGTTACCGCGCTAGAAACCTGGGTATTATTATTATTATTATTATTATTTGTGTCAGACAACTTGCGACCACTGACTATTTTTTTCAGCCCACGACCGCGTATTGGAGAGAAACCAAAACAAAAGGATGATGACTGCAATACAGCAGTCATCATCATCACCTCCCCCGTGGTCCGTATGAGATGATTACGACTGAACAATACTGAGCCTGAAGAAGATGTCGTATTTACACTTGCAGCTTGACCGTTAAGAATGTGTATATCTGTGTTTTTTTTGTTTGTCTCGCGTTATAGCGTGCCTTTAACCATCATCTGTATGCATAATCTCAAAGGTGTGTGTGTGTGTGTGTGTGTATGTATGTGTATATATATATACACATACATACATACATGTGTGTATATATATACATACATACATACATGTGTATATATACGTGTGTGTGTGTGTATATATATATATATATACGTGTTTGTGTGTGTATATATATGTATATGTATGAATGTATGTATATATATATATATATATATATATATATATATATATATATATATATATACATATGTATGTGTATATATATATACGTGTGTGTGTGTATATATATATATATATATATATATATATGTGTGTGTATATATATATATATATATATATATATATATATATATATATACGTGTGTTCGTGTTAGGCTTTTTGTTTGTTTGGTACATTTATTGCTGCGCTGTTTCATTATCCAAAGTGTTATCTTAGTCTTTTTTTTAAAGTGTGTTTTTTTGTTACTAGACTTAGTTTGATGTACCGGTTTTGTCTGCACTGTATTTGAAAGGCCTCCTCTTAGAAGATGGTTCATCCATTTTGGGGCGAGAAGGTTCTTGGGTGAGTTGCTCAGTGCTTACCGTCACTTTGCCGTCAGATGCCTACTCAAAATGTTTTTGTTCTTCAAGATATCTTATATCATATTTTAGATATCTCAATATGGAGTGACGATACATTCACTCAAAGTCTGCTTCGTATTCGACTTCTGCTTCCTTTTGAAAAGGAGATTTATTTTGACAATCGCCTCACTCTGAACACGTGGTATTTTTAATGCAGCTCCGATGACTAAAGGGAACCCGTTTAAATAGTTCACTGTAAGTGAGTAAAAGGTAACTGGGCTCATCATGATGTCCCGACACAATTGAGAAAACTTAACCAATATGCAACCTTTGCATTTTTTATTTGTTTTCTTCTGCTTATTGAATGTGTTTTATTGTAATTCTTTACTGCGTCTGCATGTAATGTCGGTTTTGAAGTATAATATGGCTGTTAAATGTTTAAGGGGCTATATTCTTTTATGTGTCTTTTTTCTTTCCAATGCCAAATACTGTTATATATATATTTTTGTTTTTCTAAAGTGTGTTTTGTTTTTCTGTTAAGTATTTCATCTCATCTTCAAGGTCCTGTGAGGATACTTTTGGGGTTATGTAGAGAGCCTGAATGTGATCCTCTAAACTGAACACCTATCATAATAATCAATGCTAATTTAACTACAATAATCACTATTTTCCTCTCATAGGCGTTTAGGACCTGGACTCAGTCCTGGAAGGTTTTCCTGTGTACCTTAGACACTCAATACAGTGTAAATAAACTTTAAAAAGTTTCAGACTCAAGTATCTGTCTATTTATTACTGTGAAAATAAAATGATTACATAGTAACAAACATATCTAGTATAAATATAATATTTGTAACATTTTCATTAAAACCATGTTTATAAGAAATGTCCCAAGAACCCCAAAGGCTAATGCTTTTATTAAATGTAGCCATGCACAAATTAGTTTATCTGAAAATGACTAACTATAGTGAGTCTAGTGTGTTTACATTAAGAGGTAAATACTGAATGGAAATGCTTAAATTGCTGTTGAAGAAAAGATGGCGACATAAATAGTCATCAGAAATGAGGTTTGACTTGTTTTGACTACAATCTTGAGGACTTGATATGATTAACCATTTATAGTTGAGTTGAACCATTTCATTGGAATAGGAATGGTTCAACTCATTAAAAAAAACTAAATGGTAAAAAATATTCTAAATAAATAATCCAAACAATAAAATGGCCAAATTATCGAGGTCATATCCGTAAGATAAGTCATTTATGTAAAAATGATCGAGGTCGTGTCCATATATATCGTAAGATAAGTCATTTATGTAAAGATGATCGAGGCCTTGTCCATATAACGTAAGATAAGTAATTTATGTAAAAATGGGGTAATGTAGGTTAGTTGATAACGTAATAATCGTGACAGGCCACACCCCTATACTTTTCATAGCATTTAAAATTTGGAATGCATCAGAAAACTGGGGTTTCGTCCCCGATTGGTTCCATTCAGCTTGAGGCACTTCGGGTCCACAGCAGCACCGGTTAACATGTTGAAGACGGTGCTCACACCACAACACAGCAGTCGTGACTCGTGAGGTTGAATCTGTGGTTACTCGGGCAGCGGGTCACAGTCCGTCGGTCCCACAAAACCCCCGTGAGATCCTAATTTATCTGGCGGGTCAAGTCCGCGTGAGCCCAACCTCCAGGTCTGGTGGACGCCACGTGATGCAGGTCAGGAGTAGAAGTTCTGGGCCAACGTCCTCATTCTTTTATTGCAACGCTTGATGTCGGGTGCTGGAGCTCTCGGTCCGCTACGGTCAGTAACGTCTGTGTCCGCGTCCCGCCTCAGGATGAGGCACTTGGGGAGGCGGTCGTATACCTCGTTCGCATCTGGGTGCGTATAGAAATCCATCACATCGCCAGACAATGTTTTAAACCTAGTCGGTCCCTGTCCAACTCGGCCCTTTTCAGCGGCGTCCCCTTTCAGCTCCTCCTTGGCCACGTTCGGATGGTACCACTTATAATATATCATCTTCAACAGGAGGCCGAGGATGTAAACTGCGACCACACTGACGGCGGCGATCACGGCGCACCGGGGGGGGATTTTAAAATAAGGCGGTTCGGTGATCATCTTCCAGCACCACAGGCCGCAGAGGAGCGACATATCCACCAGCACGTAGCCGTGGTACAGCAGAGTCCTGTACCTCGTCCTCCCCTCCACCACGTTAAACCAGTCGAAGTACCAAATGAGGCCCACGGTGGCTCGGTAGAGCCGCTCTCCGCAGGGTCCGTCCATCAAGTCCGTCTTAGACCGCCACACGAACAGGAGCAAGACCGCCCAGGAGCAAAAGAAGTGGCCGAAGATGAAGCAGGGCATCGCCGAGGCGAAGAGGGCGAGGGCGGCGAGGCGAGACGAGATGAGGAGCAGGTTCCAGAGGAAGTGGACCGCCGACGAGGTCCTCCCCTGCTTCTCCTTGTCGGGCAGGAAGGAGCGCAGGGAGCGGTGGTACATGGTCACGCTGAAGGCGATGGTCGAGGCCGACCCGACAGCCTTCAACACTGAGGAGGAGGAGGAGGAGGAGGAGGAGGAGGAGGAGGAGGAGGAGGAGGAGGAGGAGGAGGAGGAGGAGGAGGCATTAGTGAAGCCATCACCTGCATTGTGCTGTGCAAGCACAATACAGGTGATATTTGTTTGAACTTTGGGAAGTCTTCGAGATGTCTTTTTGTCATTTAAAGGTTCGGCCCACCAAAATTACAAAATGCATATTAGCTCTCTGCTAGTAATCTACATCCAAATGTACACTCGGGACACGGCGCACCTGTCACGAGGCCGAGCTCGCCGCTCCGCAGGATGATGGTGAGCATGAGGACGAGCTGGGGGGCGCTCTCCGAAAACGTCTCGAAGAGCCGCAGGATGCTCAGGTCGTGGCTCATGCTCGCGGCGACGTCCTCGGAGTCACTGATCTCTGAGCAGGAGCCGCACAAGGAGATCTCCACCATACCCGCGTGCCTGGGGAGACAAAAAGGTCCCGGGGGGTGGCATGTGGGAGGGCACAGACACACGCACACACACACACGCAGTTGCCATGTAAAATACATTCATGCGGGTTTCACAAAGTTAAATCTGTAAACAAGCAAGCTGGGGCATAACTTGTGTTGCCACTATTCTCGAGTCCCATAAATGAAAAGAAAAAGAAACAAAACCTCAATCAGGAGCCACAAGTGAAAGAGAATCACACACACGGCCTTTTGGAGACTCAGGGCCCACACTACCTGAAGTAGATCCCCAGCTGCAGCACGTGGAGCAGCTTGAGCCTGCCAAGGCTCAGGCACTTCTCCACCTTGGTCTGCCTCTGCGAGCCCTCGTCGCTGTACCACAGCCAACTGAAGGCCTGGACGAGGACGGACGAGCCCAGGAGGAGCAGCAGCAGGATGCCGAGGCTCGCGTAGGCCTTTTCCTGGTAGAAGGACACGACGGCGACTGTGTCCAGCGCTATGTCGAGCAGCAGGAACAGCAGACCCAAACAAATGAAGAGGAAGTCCACTTTGGAGTACTTGAACACACCCATAGTGGCCCCCGTCAAACGGAAGTTCACACACACACAGCCCCTTTCTCACACTAGCTGCCGGCTTGAGGAGCGGCTACATTCTTCGGGACAAGCGCCGCTTCCGCGTCGCCCCGCTGGAGAAGAAGAAGAGAACTGAAAGTGCAAAGGTTCAGTGTTCAAATACTGTGCAACCCCACCTGTCGGGTTATGCAACATCTTGTGTAAAAGGCATACAAAAAAAGGACACACACACACACCAAGAGCTGTCACTTTAACTGTGAAGCTCTGCCCCTACATTTAAAGTACTTCACTGTAACAAAGACAAACACAAAGAAAACTAATTAGAATACAACTTCTGTACCACTTTAATGATTGCACATAGCAAATGAGGTAAAGTATTAACAGCCAGTCGTGACCTTGACTTTCGCTTGCAGCAGTTTGTTGACAAACAAGTGGATCCGCAACACTTTTTGAACCTTGAACGAGAAACAAACTGAAAGGTTTAAAAAAAAGAGAGAATTTTTTTTAAAAAAGAAAAACATTTGGAATTCACTTTTAGGAAACCTGAAAAAACGTGCGAATAGAGCAAAAACAAACTGCCTTGAATAATGAGCGTAGCGCGGGTTGTACACAGATACTAAAGTAAACGCTGGACGCGCGTGACTTTTCAACACACAGCAACACAGAGCTGTCACCTGTCGGTAAATATTGTAGTTAAAGACATTTCATTGAATGTTTTTACAACAGAACATAGACATTATAAAAGGAGACCTTACGGTCGAGGCTACATTCAAAATCCTTCAAATAGGTTCCAGTCGTAGCAGCTGTAATAACTAAAAACTAAAAACAAACGTTTTGATACCACGTTTTGAAAAACCTTAGATATACAATTTTGCTCATTCAAATTTAAAGATCAACATAAATTAAGATGAATACAAATAAAAATGTATTCATTAATATTATTTGGTATATTATTTTTAACAAACATATATAACTACGTGGTATGTCTGGAAAAAGTCCCCCCCCCCCCCCCCCCCACGACTCGTACAGTTTTATGTGTAAAGATAACAAAATACTATTTGCTTTGTAGAAAATGTATGAAATAGCTTTCAAAGTAGCCCTAGTTTCAAGTAGAGTTGATACATATGACAAAGCATACAGTGAGATCATAACCGGTTTAGAGAAAGGTCCTTCCATATCTACGGGGATATGAAGACATCGTGGCATGATTCAACAAACAGGTTTATGGTATATTTGCATCAATGTGATGAACTGCGTCTGAATTAGTTACGAATATTTCATTAAAAAAAAAAGTGATGTGTACTGATATGAAAATACTTTTATCCATATTGCCCGGGTCTTGGTTAAAATGCTGCATTTGAGCCTGTAACTCCACAAACAGGAAACAGACTCTCACAACCACAGAAGCTAAACATCATCTGTAAGTACACTTTTGTCCGTGACGCACACACCAAAAAAAGCCAGACATCACAAATGTGGTGACTCCGCTCCATTCGTGCCCTCGTAGCCTGTGATGAAGCCTTTCTCCGAGTAGAAACGAGCGGCGTGGCAGGCCATCCGCTTGTTGAGGAGCTGGGGGGACGGGGCGCCGTCCTGGATGGAGAAGTCTCTGAACGACACCTGTGCGTCCGGCAGATCGTCGGGAAGTCCCGGGTCCCTCACCGGCGGCCTCCACAGCTTGGGGTGGAAGCAGCAGTAATAGAGGGCCTTGAAGAGCAGACCCAGGAGGTAGATGAGAGGTAGGGCGATGAGCAGAGCGAGGGCGTACGACTCGGTCTGGACGGGGTCCCTGTAGCACCACCAGGTCGTCAGCAGGATCACCCCGTCAGTGGTGATGAAGGTGTGGTAAATGACGCTCCGGCTTCTGGTCTGCCCCTCCGCCACGTTGAACCAGCTGAAGAACCAAATGAGCCCCACGGTGGCCCGGTAGAGCCACTCCCCGGCAACGCTGTCCATGAAATCCGTCCCCTGGCGCCAGGCCCACAGCACGAAGACGGACCACAGCGTCAGAAAGTGGGCGGCCGCGTAGCCGGACAGCACCGAGGCAAAGAGGGCGAGGGCGGCCACGCGCGGGGCGATCAGCAGCAGGTTCCACAGGAAGTAGATCAGGGAGGAGCACCAGCCCTGCTTGGCCTTGTCCGGGAGGAAGGAGCGCAGGGAGCGGTGGTAATCCACCACCATCCAGGCGATGGAAGTGGTTGATGCGGCGATGCTCACGACTGCAAAAAAAATAAAGAAAGAAGTTACACCATCAATGTAGCAACCAAGAAATCACGACTGTTTGCTGTGCTGGCTCCTCATTGGTGGAACGAGCTCCCCATTGACATCAGGACAGCAGAAAGTCTCTACATCTTCCGTCGCAAACTATAAACACATCTTTTTCGACTATACCTTGAATAGGGAGGGTAGAGCCGTAGTAGCACTCTAGTAGCACTTAAATGTCCCTTACCGATAGCACTTTGTTGTTTAGCACTTTGTTGTTCAGCACTTTAGTAGCACTTAAATGGCACGTACGGATAGTACTCTGTAGTTTAACGTTATTGAAGAAATTGTATTTGCTTGATTCTTGTTGTTCTGAGTTTGGACTCATGTTTTAATGCACTTATTGTAAGTCGCTTTGGATAAAAGCATCAGCTAAATGTAATGTAAAAGAGAGGCAGTGACACATTCGTATTGTCCCTCGACCAGGGAATTCTGCCTTTTCCTCGCGAGGGAAGGACACCCATCCACTCACACTGCACGGTCCGGGCCTTGTTCGTGTGCAGCATGACGTAGATCATCAGGGTGAGCTGCGGGGCGCTCTCACAGAACGTCTCGATGAGCCGCAGCATGCTGAGGTCGTGCGTCAGGTAAACGGCGTACTCGGAGCCTCCCTCCTTCCGCCACCAGACCCTGAAGCCCTGTCGTATGGCGGAGATGTGCCTGCGTGGAGAGGAAAAAGGCTTGGTCAATGGTGAGTGACACTGTCGGCCGTGAGAAAACCGCATCACATACCTTATGGTGGTGAATAGATGCAATCCGGCGTGCTTAGCCCCGGTTGTGCTTTTCACACCTCATTAACTCATTATGTTGTGCATGGAGTTCTCTTCCAAGTCACTGGTTTTACTTATTGCCACACCTGACATGTGAAGTTTATGGGCCACCTGTGGAATGTTATTAGCTCCTTGCTCTGTGGGAACATCCAGATGTTCTTATTCACAGGTTACAGAGAGAGAGACGCTCTCATTGTTTTAGTTACGGTGACATTAAAGTGGGTTTGCGTGGTGAATCAATTCGTGTGGTTTTATTGTGAGCGTGTGAGGGTCCACACAGTGGGCCGGTCTACCTGCACAGGAAACCCAGCTGCAGCACATGCAGCACGCAGGAGAGCTTCACTCGGTCCCCGAAGAACACGGAGGCCCCCTCGGTCCGCGCGCGGAACCCCGGCAGCTCTCGGTCGTACTTGAACCAGAACCAGCTGAACGACTGGACCACCACAGACGACAGGACCATGAGGCCGACCAGCACCCCGAACCAGACGAGGTCCCCGCGGCAGTAAAACTCGGCGGCCACCCACACGTCCGAGCCCCAGTCCACCAGAAAGGTGCACACTCCGATCATAGAGAAGGCGAAATCGATCCAGGAGTATTGTGAAAAGGTCGCGCGCTCCATGTCCGTGTTTTGTTTGCTAGTTGACCAACCAACCGACCTGTTGCTGGTTAGCTACCATTCGGCTAACGTCCCGTACCGTTATCTCCCGCAGCGACTCTTCAAGCCATTGAAGAAAGAAGTCACCGACGCTTCAACATTTGAGCCGCAGTTTGAATTCCTCCAAACAGCTGATGTGACGACGTCCCGGGCATGGTTCCAGGGAGAAAAGGGTGTCAAATAACCGACACATGAGAGAGCAGTCGGTGTGTTTGTAATGACGCCCTCTCTGTCTGGGTCCTTGTTAGCCCCGCCCACCGCGGCTCGTGCGCGCTGCGACGAGTCGCAAATCCGGGATGTAAAGAGTTTTAACATGTTCGATAGTAAAGCCGGTTATATGGAGCCACAGCCAATAGATCGTTTGAAAACAAGATTTGAACCTGAAAGAAAAGATTGGAAGTTGAAAATATAAAATATACTACTGGAAAAATGAAAAATATATGTTTTATTCCATGAAAATAACTTATTTTATATTACTATTATTCTTTTTATTTCGAATATATTGTTGAATTTGTCAAAGTTCAAAACCAAAACTTGAATGTTCATGATGGTGGATCGTTTTGATTCGTCCGTCGGTTCAATATGAAAAATGCCGGAACTGTTTTGTTTCCAGCCTCTCAAATGTGGTGCTGGAAAACAACTCAGTACATTTACTCAAGTACATTCAAGGTACTGTTACTCTGCTCTGCCTTGTAGTTCTACTCTAAACTCAGAGGCAAATTTACTTTTTGTATTACCGTTAGAGCCCTTTAAACCTGACCTTTTAGTTACTGCAGGTTGCAGATTCAGATTAATAAAACTAATTATAGTCATTAACTTAGATATGATGTCATATTTTATATACAGATTCAACTTCATTGATCTCAGTGGGGAAATTCACAAGCTACCCATAAAGTACAGTCCCACTTTTACCATATTCAACATTAAAGTAAACACAATATAGTCTTTTTCTAGAATAGCTCATTTCAGAATCAGATATAAATCAATCATAATTAGCGACCCATTAAAGTTCGAGGCGGAGCTGATTAAATGTTACTTTGCGCTGATTTGTAAATTCCTGAGAGCCTGAACTCAGGCCGAGGGAACCCAGGACAGAGAAGACACGCCCCCTCCTGCAGCGACCTATTGTATCAAAGGGGCGCGTGAATGTGTCTTTGCAGCCTCGCGCCTCATCTCTGCGCTCGTTTGGTTTAAGCCGGATCCCACATTTCGCAAGGTTAGCACACGCAAGCTAACACGATGTCGAGGGTGTACATCGGAAGACTGAGCTACAGGGCCAGAGAAAAGGACGTGGAGAGATTCTTCAAAGGCTACGGGAAGATACTCGAAGTCGACCTGAAAAACGGGTAACGTTGAGGCTGTTTATCGATTTCCGTTGTCGGCGAAGCCGCGTTATCGTCGCGGTGCAGGCCTGCACCGCGACGATAACGTGCAGTCTGGGCCTTCTAGTTGGCTGCAGCCTGCTAATGCTAGCTAGCTAGCGTGTATGTTGTGTATACATGTACCCATGAAACCAGCCGATATTGTAATGCATCGCCGCAGGGTCTTAGTTTGGCTTAATGCTTGTTCTTCTTGATGCGCTACTAACGTATCGGCTTGTGCGCGTTTGGCGGCCACGGCTAACTAGCTAGCTACTGTCTGCTAAGGTTAGACGTGGCAATGTCACAGGCCGGCGCGTGTATTACAAGCAAACAGCGAACTAAACAAGTGCAAACATGTGCCTTAATCGCGTGTAACTTTTAGATCGGATCCGCTTTCTACGTTCAACGTGCAGTCGGGCCAAAAAGAAAAGGTCTGTATGTACCGCCGAGGTACGCGGGTCCCGATCACGCCTCGAGACGACGGGTTCAGATGTCTTTGTTCAGCAGAGCAGTATTCTCTGTGAATAAGAAGTAACATCGCACAGTTAAATGTTGAAACACCACACGCTTATTTTCTGAGCTGTCCGTTAGGTTTTGCACATAATTCACCCACGATGCCCTTCGCTGTAACTATTGCTGTTCTTTTTTTAATTACCGCTTACATATTATTTTTAAGTCTGCAGTTAAGAACATAAAGCATTTTAATATAAAATTCACAAACGTAAATTCTATTCTATTTCAAGTTTTTAATAAATGACATGCAACGATTCCTACACATTCAACACTCAAATCCTTAAAGCTCTAAAATACACGTCTGAACTGTTTTATCCTTTTTCATTCACTCCACAAAACCCAAAGTAGATGAATATTAGTGCCTCTAGCTTTGTCAATCAAACCGTCATAAATATATAGTTTACAATAAAATAATTCCAAATATTTATTTTTTGTGAACATCGAACCGGTAGAGTTTTGATTGTTTCGCTTAAACAACCAATTGTTGCTGATTAGTTTTCTGATGCCGATATAATCGATGAATCCTTGTATTCTCACATCCTTGGATCAGCATCCGACTAGCAATATAATACCCGTCCTCAAGACATTGAGCTTTACATCGTCTTAGCTTGTCGCACTTGTCTTTCCAATTAACCAGCTTGGAAGATGTAATCTTACAATTTCCGAATAACATCACCTGTTACCGAGATCTGTAACCAGGTCCCGCTGCTCAAAAACACATTTTTAAAAGGTAAACGGGACAGCAAGACGAAAATGTTTTTTGTTGTTTTCTGCTATTGAGTTAACAGTGCTTTGTGGATGTGTGTGTGTGTGTGGGGTGTCTTCGGCCAATCCTCCTTTTGTGCTCTCGATTATTAACATCCAAATCCTTTGTCGCCAGGTCTTAACATGTTCTCTTCTTTTATAAAGGTATGGGTTTGTTGAATTTGATGACCCACGTGATGCAGATGATGCTGTGTATGACTTGAACGGCAAGGAGTTGTGTGGGGAGAGGGTCATTGTGGAGCACACCAAGGGACCCCGTCGGGATGGAGGTTATGGTGGTAGTGGTGGAGGCGGCGGCGGCGAAAGAGGAGGAGGAGGCGGCGGCGGCGATAGAGGAGACAGAGGAGGAGGAGGCGACAGAGGAGGTGGCGACAGAGGAGGTGGAAGCGATAGAGGAGGTGGTAGCGGCGGCGGTGGAAGAAGTAAGTGTTCAAGAGAGAATTGTGTTTCATTCACATTAATTATGTCATTTGATGAGGGGTTTCATTCATTACAGGGAACCATTGATCTAAATTTCAAAGGGCAAAACGTTTAAGTCCTTGGTGGCTGATGTGCATTCAATTTATGTCCTAGTAAATTGTAGATTTGAAACTGATCAGTCCCCATGCCTTGGGGATCAGCCGAAAGAGTATCGATCTATTACCATGTTTAATAAGCTGTATGTCTCTATTGACTATTCCTTTTTGCGTGTAGCAACCTCATGCTTAACTTAAGCATTGCTTTCCAAATTTTAACGAAAAAATAATATATACACATGAATATAAAGACACTGAATTATTTATTGTTAAAATGATAAATTATACACCCCCGTTCTTAAGGCAACACTTCGGTTGCCCAGCTCTACGGATGCCTCATCTCATTCCTTATGACTGAACAGGTTGTTTTTTTAGTTCAGAATGCGTGGGAAGAGATTTCCACATCAGTGCATGACATGATCAAATTTGTGTGCACCAGAGCCACCAATGACTTGAAAGATTTCTTGGGTTACAATTTGATCGATTGAAAATAAAGTTATATGTGATGGGGCTTACTGATGGAAAGGATATACATGTCTTAATTTGAATACTGTAAACTTAAACTATTTGATTGTTAAATATCTTGTATCATATTAAATGTCTTATTCCGTTTTTTATTTTAAAAATGATTGTCAATTTAAAGGTAAAGATTTAACAAAGAACCTCAATGTTTTAATTGAAAGAGTCCTTTGCTGACTGCCTGCCCCTATTGCTGGCCATGGTGTCCCCCCTTTCCAAGAGTGTGGTTTGACCATTCTGGGCCCCAGGGCAGACCAAAAAAGGGAGCCATTGTGAATGAAGACCGCTTTTCCCATTAGGCCAAGGCCGGGTGGTGAGGATGCCATGGGGTTAGGAACAGATGTGGGTTCAGCTCTTATAGGTGCCTGAAAAAAAGAACATGTTTTGTGAAATGTTGTTAGATAAGATAGCTTAAAAACTTGCTTTAGTTCACCGTAAGTACTTCCTTGATCAGATATATTTTTGACTTATTTTCTTATTTAGAAAAAAGGCATATTGACACTTTAAAAAAAATCAAAATTGAATAAGCTACACATGTTAGGTTTAGGCTTTAAAGTACACTTTTTATTTTGTAGAATTGTTTTTTTATTTTTTGGTAGGATGTAACAATTTTTTTTTTTTCACCTTTTTGCTTTTTCCCTTGTTTCCTTTTTCCCATATATTTTGTAGTCTGTAGCTTGGAGTTCAGTATTAATGCACTATCACAGTTTCTTTTTGGTCCTCATTATTTCTGTCCTTTCCTTGTTACCTTAAAAGGTGGATATGGGCGCTGGGGAAGAGACAGATATGGTCCACCTATAAGGACAGATTATCGGCTCATTGTTGAGAATCTTTCCAGCCGCTGCAGCTGGCAGGACTTGAAGGTATGACACTTTTTCTTTCTTCAAATGCTAAGGAGCTAATGTCTAAAAGTCAATATGTAATGCACAAAGAACTATATATTTAGAGATATAAATGCACAAGCTACCCGGACAGTTTAACGTGATGTACTCAAACAGTTGTGTTTATTTGATGCTGCGTTTCCTCAACGTTGACAAAGAATATTGAAATGGAATATTACAGAGTAACAACGGTCCCCCGTAACAAAAAAATACACAACGACAAACTTTAAGATGGCCATGCAAATGCATTCACTCTCCCCTCCCCGCCTTGAGTTTGTCACCATGTTGTACATTTCTCTTCTGAACTGAGCATGTCCTTAAAGTCATCCCTTTTCCCCTGCTGTGGTTTTCCATCTCCCTAAAGGACTACATGAGGCAGGCAGGGGAAGTGACTTACGCTGACACCCATAAGGGCCGGAGGAACGAGGGGGTGATCGAGTTCAGGCTCTACTCTGACATGAAGAGGGCTCTGGAGAAGCTTGATGGCACTGAGGTGAACGGCAGAAAGATTCGGCTAATTGAGGACCGCCCCGGAGCCCGACGCAAGCGCTCTTATTCTCGCAGCCGCAGCCATTCCAGGTAATCCCACATGGCTTCCTGGTGCCTGTTGATGTTTCTGAATATAGCAGTAGTATGAGGGAATGTAGTGCAATGTGTTGGGATTTAAACTGGACTTGAACCCATTTTGGAGAAAGGAGCATGGTCGGAGGGCTAAAAGGGGGCGGAGCTGGTCTAGCGAGGCAAACGGCATTGGACATTCCCGCCGGTGATGTAGTTGTTGCTAATTGTTGCTATGTGTGTTCTCAGGTCCCGCTCCAGGAGCCGCAGGTCTCGCAAGAGCCGCAGCCGCAGTGAGAGCAGCAGTCGCAGCCGCTCCCGCTCCAGGTGAGAAATCCAAACTATCAAGAGGGGATATTTTGCTTAACACACGGCTTTTCTGTCGGATGGAACCGCCAATAAACCGATGAACTAACTTGAAAAAGCAGACTTTTAGATTAGTTTGTTCTTGGTACAGAATCATGCACATCCTTGTTCAGTTGCGGAGTCCAAACTGCATTCGATCTCCCAATTAAAGATGTTGGCGCTCCAGTTAGTAAGAAGAGAGCATATGTTCCTATGAATAGATTTCCATGATGGTTGCACCTGCAGCTGCTGACAGCAAGTAGAAGCCTGATATCTACAGCTGTTTAATTTGGTCTTTCTGTCGCCTGATGGTTTGTGTGCCTGCCATATAAACGGCTGACTGTGGCAGTCAAGTAAAACATTATCCGTGTGGTGGCGTTAGTTACATTTTTTTTAGTGAAACATTTTGTGTACAGCAAGGAATCAAAGTTCTATCTGGTTTTGTCCACAGGGCGGCATCCAACTCCCGCAGCCGATCTCGTAGCAAGAAGAACAAGATCAAGAGCAAGAAAGAGGAGGAAGAGCGCAGCAACGGCGCTCCGAAGAACAAGGAGCGGAGCAGGAGTCGCAGCCCCAAAAGTCGCAGCCCCAAAAGTCGCAGCCCCAAGAGTCGCAGCCCCAAGAGTCGTAGCCCCAAAAGTAAAAAGATTAAGAAAGACGAGAAGAAGAACAAGAAGGACGATTCCCGGTCCAGGTCTCGCTCTCGCTCCAGGTCCCGCTCTAGATCGGAGATTAAGGATCGCTCCAGGAAATCCGGCTCCAAGGGCCGCGAGCAGCCCAAGAGCGACGACGAGGGAGGCGAGGTCGAGCGGGGCTCCCGCTCTCGTTCACACTCCCCCGCCGAATCTAAATCCAGAGCCAGGTCTAAATCAAAGTCCAAATCCCGCTCCCCCACCCCTGCCAAAGCCCGCTCCCGCTCCGCCTCGCGCTCAGAGTCTCGCTCCAAATCTCGCTCCAAATCCCGCTCCCAATCTCGTTCTCGCTCCCGTTCCCGCTCGTAGTTCAGTTTTTGAACCGTTTTGTCTTGCGCCCTTACCCCAGTGTCTCCCCCCCGCCCCCATTTACATTCCCTGCACCCCCACTACCCCGCCTCCCCGTTTTTTGATAAATAGCTGTAGATGATCAGGCACTCGACGTCTTTTATGCACACGCTACTCCATTTCATTTGACTTTTACTCTGCATATTTTTTCATTAGAGCTGTCTCGTATGGGGTTGTTTGTAAGATAACAGGGTGCAAATCTCAGTTTTATAAGTTTAAATGATGGTATGGTGCGTGTCTTAGCCTTTTTTAATCAAATGTAGAAGCATACTGTTTAGTCAAAATGCCGGGTGGGAAAGAATTCCACCGTCTCACCTTTTTTGTGAAATCCTTGTATCATTTTATTTCAGATTAAAAGACACCTGTTCTACATTTGTCATTGGATTTGAGTTTTGGTCAATTATGTTTCCAGCTTTGGTGTGATATTCTAGTATTTTTATATTTAGTTGGAGCAAATGTCTACACAGATTTCTGAGGTCTGTGGCTGAGAAGAGTCCCAAAGAAGACTATTTACTCAGTTTAGCAACCTAAACTAAAGTGTCCAGCTCGTTCAGAAAATGACCTTTGGTAGATGTACTTCAGTAAGAGCAGAAAGGGGGACTTAAAGCAATTGTTTGACCTTTTTATGGTATTTGTTAATAAAATCGTCTTTGGCTGTCTAAACACCTAAAATGTCTTCCAACTATGCAACTGTCAAGTAAAAATACAAAGCATTTGTGGTTGCTGGGTCATTTAATATAAAATTGGCATTTAGCTTTTTCTGTTGGCCATTTTCTTCCATTTTATATACATAATATAACACCGTAATGAGGTGAGCTAGTCTTGTTTAGATCTAAGGCAGTGATATTAAGCCATTTCTAATATAGTTGATGGGCTGACATTAGAAAAAACAATCGAATTAAAACAAGTATTTGCAAGCAATGAAAACATCTTTATCAGAATCCACAACTTGAGCTCTCGCGCTGAGCCAGATGTGTCGCTCCCAGAGCACCAAATAAAGCGGGCAACGAGTATTGGAACCGTTAACGAGTCATCTGATCTGCCTTTATATAGAGAACCAAATGGGTTGGAACAAATGGACCCCACAATCGGAGCGCACTGAAACCAAAGTTGCTTCTACCGGGGTAAACTTGTCTTTACGCTCAAACACTGCTATGAATTCATGGTCGGAGCAACTGGTGGCCCAAAACGGGCGAGGCAAGCGGCCCAATGTAAACGCAGCCATTTTATAGCACATCCGTCGAATAAAACGGTTACAGATAATCAGTCCAGAGTCACATGAGGCTACAGCCATCACTGCTGAGAGAGTTTTTAATATTCCAGCTTCTTTCTGTCAGCGTGTCCTTCAGTGCATGCGTGCTGATGCCGGCAGTCTTTCCAGCTCAATCCACGAGACGTCAGTCGTCTTCCTCTTCTGAGGAGGTGTGCGTCACCCCGCTGCTGTCGTCGCGGTAACACCGGCCGAGCAGGCGCAGCTCCTCCAGGGCCTCCCTGTAGTCGGCCATCTCGGGCCCCTGGGAGAGGAAGCTGGGGGCCACGCGGTGGATGTCCAGAGCACTAGCACCGCGATGCAGCTCCGACAGCCACGAGCCGACAGCGGGGCCCGACTGGAAGGACGTCATGACGGGTGCTGAGGAGACCGCGGGGGCCCGGGCTGCAGAGATGGGTGGGGTTAAAAAAAAAAAAAAGAGTAAGCAATAATTCAAAAGTTGAAGAAAAAGTTGTGTTATGCTACAAACAGAGTAAAGTTAAATAGAAACGCTTACAGCCAGGCGGAGGAGACCGGCTCTGCAGGAAGCCCTGGGCGCCGAGGGACTGACTGAATATCTGAGGGAACGGTGGCGTCAGCATACTGGGCGTCGACACCAACTGCAGAGCCCTGTAGAGGGAGGGAGAATTGTTGGATTATAATTATATATATATATAATTATATATATATATATATATATATATATATATATATATATATATACACACACACACACACACACACACACACACACACACACACACACACACACACATCCCAAAACAAGTGACGATGGGGGGACTCACAGAGGAGACGTCGGATAGAAAGATCGGATGTAGGACTCCAGGACGTCCTCCCCGCTGTGGAGCCCGTGCAGAGGACTGTCTGGCTGAGTCCCTGGAGCCAAAGAGCTGCGACACAGTAAAGGTGATATGGGGGGTTTGAGGTCCTTTTCCTTAGATGTCTTTGGTTCACTGACTATTTGTTTTTGTGCCATTTCTGTACATGTAAACTCAACGTTGTTAAGCACCTTTTAAACGGCCCTTATCCCTAATGCTTTTTTTCCTTTCTTAAGCACAAACTCAGCTATAAACAGAAAACAAATCAATAAAAAGTCCCAAAAATGAAGATACAAATTAGGAATAATAATAATTGTAATATTGTTGAAAAAAAGGTTTAGGATATAAGAACCATAAAAAGTAGGAGAAATACAAAATGAATATTCAGAAAAGCCTAAAAGTGAAATGTGAACGTGTGGTGCATTATTCATGCGTTCAGAATCTTCTCACCTGACTAGCCTCTGTCCCTCAAAGCCTCTGAGTGTCGCCCATTGGCCGTAGCAGCGGCCGTCGGCGGCTTCGGGGCAAGCCGATAGAGGTTTCCAGGGCAACGCGTCCGCGCAGGTGCTCAGGGCGTCGGGGAGAGAGCCGCCGTGCATCATGGGAACGGGGACGGCACCATAAGCGGCCACCACCTAGGATTTCAAATCACACTAGAGGCTCCTCTATTTGAACAAAACAAATAGTGGGGCCAATCCGGCAGCGGGAGGAGGGGAAGGGGGGTCACCTTTCTGCCAGAAACAGCGAGGGAGTCGGCCACCTGCCACATGGGGACGCTGTCCTTCTTCAGCCTGTAAGGCAAAGTGAGGGCATCGAGGGCCAGAGCCAGCACAGCGCTGGAGTGGTACCACAGATGGGCCTGAGAAGAGAAGAGATCAGATATATATATATATATATATATATATATATATATATATATATATATATATATATATATATATGCACATTCATGCTGAGTTTTAACATGACAATCTTAACTCAGAATCTTAAAACAACATTTAATTCAAAAGACTAATAACCGTGTGGTGCGCTACTTCAGAGAGGCTTCTTTTTATTCTCATCATGTTTTCTCTTTCATTTATGCATTCATCCCATCCATCCATCCATTTTCAATACCGCTTATCCTCATTAGGGTCGCGGGGCGCTGGAGCCTATCCCAGCTGACATAGGGCGAAGGCAGGGGACACCCTGGACAGGCCGCCAGTCCATCGAGGGCACATGTAGGGACATACAACCATTCACTCTCACATTCACACCTATGGGACATTTAGAGATCAATTAACCTGCAGCATGTCTTTGGACTGTGGGAGGAAGCCGGAGAGCCCGGAGAGAACCCACGCTGCCACGGGGAGAACATGCAAACTCCACACAGAAGGACCGCTCCGACCGGGAATTGAACCCGCGGCCCTCTTGCTGTGAGGCGACAGTGCTAGCCACTACACCACCGTGCATTCAATTAAATGTAATTCAAACAGAGTCGAATACAAATGTCACAATGAGGCATTGGAAAGCTCTGACACCAGTTAAATGACCACTAAACATATCTTTGAAAGTCTGATAATAATAATAATAATAATAATAACAACAACGAGTGATTTAAAAAGAGAATAAATAATAAAGAAAAGCTCACATCATAATTTAGGTGGGGGAACGCTGTGGGAGCTGAGGGCCGCCTCCCCAGTCCACCGCGCAGTGTCAACGGGCAGAAGAAGGAGCTGTGGTCGGCCATGTGGACCGCCCCCAGCGCGCCGTTCAACACGTGGTAGAGCTCCTTCATGGGGGTCTGCTTGAGCGGGACGCACACAATGAGTACAGAAGCCCGCTCACGACGCGTCCTGCTTTTCTCCACCGGAGCAACCGGGACTCACCGAGTTCGGGTGGCTGACGGGCGCCATCCCCCAGGTCAGGATGCCTCGTCCGCCGTACGAGTCCCGCAGCATCTCCGTGACCTTCGACCCCAGGCCGGCGAAGCCATCGGCCAGGTCGCAGAAGACCTGGAAACCCTGAGGTGAGAAATGGCGCGAGGTAATGCATCAGCAACGGTTTACCTGAAGATGGAGCGCTTGGGAAGTTTAAATGGAAATATATATATTTTAATATAATGGAGAAACGGAAAAAAGAAAAAGAAAAAAACACTGACCTGAAGGTAGTCACACTCCTCTACAAAGAAGTGCAGCTTGTCCTCCAGCTGCTCGAGCACCTGCCCCTGCAGGAGAGCCTCCCCCTGGCCGAAGGCCTCCAGACGGTGAGCCTCCCTGCACACAAATAAGAGACGTCACAGTTTATTGGGAAGCGTGGTGGATTAAGTGCAAGCAGACTTTGAGATGACCACCGGCCAAAATCTGTGTGAAGCCCGACATCTACTGGAGAAACACAGTTCCTGCATGAGCTGGTCTTTGCCCTGGAGGCAGGAACATTCCCATCCCTCATTTTTGCCAAACAAAGTGCAGGAAGTAGGACCTCACCCGTCATGGTTGTACTGGTGGATGACGGAGACGGTGCGGGGGTGCAGGTGGATCCTGAGGAAGTCGGACCACACCTTCACGCTGCCCTCCAACCGGTAGCCCTTTTGGACTCGAGCCAGCTGGCTGTTCACGGTGTCCAAGCGCAGTGCACCTGTGGGGGGAGAGTTTCTAGAATGGTCGCTGCTTACGTGTGACACTAAATCTTGAGGATGTTTCCTTGAGGGTTTTCTTACCCGAGCGCTGAGGCTGGAGACTGGAGGACAAATCATCTTCAGCGAGGATCTCCCCTCTCTGGAGACAAGGAAAACCATAAACTGTTACAATTACAGTAATGTATTATACGATTCATACTAGATTAAGACACACCTTCAATCCCCGTTATCATAACTGGCTTGGCATCATCACTGTGTCAAGACAATATTGTGAAGGAAAGTCTCCTGCGTCACCATAAATACTCACATCCAGCCTGTCCAGATCTTCGAGAAAGGAGTTCTTCTGAGCCGGACTTTCTTTGACTTTCATGAGGCTTCCCTCCCTATTTTTTTACATAAAAATAAAAAAGACAAAGAATTGTCCAAATATTTGGTTTCAATATCGGTGTTAAAAAAAAATAATGTAATAATGGACACATCCATCAATGTGGGTTTTATTCATTACGTTCTTACGGTGTCTTTTTCATGAGGCCAAAAACAAAGGTGGAACAGAAAGAGTCGAGCAAAAGCTTAATGTTTAAAAAAGGTGCAATAATAATAATAATAATAATAATCCACAAGTGATGCACCTGTAATTCTCTTGGGCCCTTAAATATGTACACGTGTGGGCGTGCAGAGGCTGTTACCCACCATGTGACAGCGGAGGTGTCCTTGCCGGCGTCGTACAGACTTCCCTCCTGCCGTAGAGTCCGGAGGCTTCCTGTTGGAGGCAAGCAGCAGACACACCCAAGTTACTGTCTGGACCTGAGTCCAACTAACGAAAACCCAAAACACAGAGAACTATTCATTATGTATTTAAACTAGTACATGAAACCGTACATAAAATAAAAATGTAAAAAAGCATGTGTGACGGGAAGAAGTTACCTTTGAGATCCAGTGCGATGAGGCGAGGCGTGTGGGTGACATGTCCGCCCGTTGTCCGTCCTTCACGAAACAGGACGTCGCTCTGGATCTCGCTCGGTGGCGTCTCTGGGTCGTACGATAAAGACGCATCCTGCATGCAGACACAGACTGTGATGATAATTTCTTTCTTTCTTTCTTTTATACCACAAAACCTCCATTGTATTCATTAATTTGCATCAACACATTAAAACGGCTTAGTATTCTCAACAGTGAAAAGAAAATGAAAAACAAAAACAAATGGACAGAGAAACTACATTATTGTGTACAATTTATATGTTCTGTTTTTGATAGCTTCCATCATCATCAGTATTGCTGCCACAGTACAGCATTGTCTCATGTGTTGGCTGGGCTGTGTATTGTGCATTTACACAATGATGTCGTTTTCAGATCCTTTACTACAAGTAAAAATACAACGGTGAGAATACTAATGAAAGTAAAATGCACACATTCAGAAACTTGTAAAAGTACATAGAGGTATAAGTATTCAGTGTTTCACCATTATATGAGGCCACTGTATTAATATTACCGCAGTTCATATATATGTTTTGTGTTTTTATCTCCTCTATAGATCGTCGGGTAGTTTGATGAATGATAAAATCATCATATGTTGTAGTGTCTCTTTTTCTTCGTTTCATTATGAGTTCAGAAAAACAGATTATTTTTGTTTAGCTTTGTGAAAATGCAGCTTTTCAAAGATGATTCTGAGATCGTTTATTTGGCTTAAGAAATGGGAGAATGTTCTCAACCCATGAAGGAACACTTTATAATCCAGTTTATCAGGAACAGGGGTTTTATTCTACCAGAGAATCTCGCCGATTTCGGTCAAAAAATAATCTGATGACAAATATACTGCTGACTTCAGATTCGACAAGTAGCAGCGTTAGCATCACAAAGCCCGGTGGCTACCGTGATCGTTGTGGGGCAGCTTCATTGCGCCGTGTGTCTTCGGTCTGTTGGAAAAGACCCCAGGGTGCAGCTTGGAGCACAGCTTTGAGTCACGCTGCTCCCTGAAGTCATACGGAGCTAACGTTAGCTTAGCTTAGCCGCTTACCTGTAAATTCCACCAGTGAGTCCCAACAAAGTTGGAATAGTGTCCCAACTGGAGCGTGATGACTTCTCTACAAACGTTACTCATCGTGGCGGAAATCAACAATCGGGATCAAATGTAAAGTCGTCGATAAGTTCGAGCATGGTGAACATGTTTGGCACATCGGTTTTGGAAATGACAACACTGACAACCGCAACAACCTAACGCGACGTTGTGCCTCAAACGAAGGAGCTTCTGTGATTGGCTCAGAGAAACGGAGGAAGAAATGTGATTGGATGTGGTTAAGTGACGTAGTGTAAAGGTTTGGTTTCACGGTGCATTAGCTTCACGTGCGCATTACAACAGAAAAGTAAATGTCCAATGTTAACATAATGTCCAAATACATAATGTATTATGTTGCTGTAGTGTCGAAGAAGACATTTTTGAATGATATAAAAACGGTTTGAAATATTATAACTCTATCATACCGTTTTAGAATACCAGAAAGGTAAATACAACATCATATTTACTAATACCTTCGTAAATACTGACATTTTTAAATGGTCTGGTATTTAATTGAGAATGTTTCCATGAAAATACAAGTTTCTTTTGAAACGGACCATCGACAGTACCAAATAATCTGTGCCGTAACCAGGTGTGACAGCAGGTGGCAGCAGCTCCGCAGAGGGTCACGTGTCATAAACTGGAGAGAGGCACCGAGGAAGAGAAGACGAAGAAGAAGGCGACCATGTTGATTTAAAGGAAGAAACACAATAGAGGAGATTTATTTCAAGTAAAAATCAGTTAATAAAGGGGATTGTAAAGGAAGCAGTTCATCAACCGCACACTGAATACACCTTGTAAAAATAACAAAGGAACTAAGGTACGTTTGCGGTGACACGGAACCGTCCGATTCCCGTTAAAAACATCCGAGTTGTTGAGAGCTAGCTCACAGCTAACGTTAGCGAGAGGAGTTGTTGAGTTAGATTAGCCCCGAGGCTACCGAGCGTGCTAATTGTGCCATATATGACTATCAATCAATTTCATAATAATGCTACGTCTACGACATGTAACTCTATAGTCGCCATACTTAACACGTATGTTGTCATATTTGGTTATTTAAAAGCTCATTAAAACCCTCTGTTTTAACAGCTTAGAGGTTGGTTAGCTTAGAGCTTAGCTTTGGGAACGTTAGCCCAACAACGTCATGTTGTCTCACCTAAGACGTTACGTTATTGATTTTATTAAGGGACATTAGTAAAAACTAACACAGCTACACATATGGTTGGACTACTTCATAATTAATAATGGTAAACGTTAACCGTATTACCGAAATAGTTTGGAAATAACAAGAATAACTTGACGGTCATCTGAATGAAAATCCGATCAATACGAGCCGACGAGTTCAAGCTAGCCGAAGTAAATTAACTGAAAGCCAGCTGTTTGGAGCGACTTTGACCGACTTGCAGTTCTTGACTAATGATACTGTAATGATCTGATTGACCTCACTCAACCTAGAGTCTTTACTGTAGGCCAGTCTTATTTTAAATCCTGTCAGTTTGGGCTTCGCTAATCGGCCTCAGAAGATTGACACCTGGCAAGTTCACCTGTGCAATTAGCAAATGAGCTGTTAATTAAAGCCTCTCGCTCATTTCTGGCGTAGTGTTTATCAAAGGTGCGCCTGTCAGTATAGCTTGCTATTGCTTTCGCTTTCTCTCTCTCTCTCTCTCTCTCTCTCTCTTTATATTATATATATATATATATATATATATATATATATATATATATATATACACGTCATCATCATGTGTATATATACACGTCATCATCATGTGTATGAAGCTTCTCTGTAAAGCCGTGGTATGTCATGTGGCAGCCGTTGGCATATCAATAAGAATAGTTTGAAAAAAATTCTCCACATCCAAACCGATTATTCTGCCAATCTCTAATGAAGAGTTTGATTTAAATTGTTCTATTTTTTTTTTTTTATTAGGTTACAAGTTTGAGTTGTTGGCTGACTTTGAGGAGGTAGCGGGTTGATCACAGCCGCACTCACACACTTCACACACCGACCGGAAGACCTGCGGTGTCTGGGGAGAGAGTCGAACACCTGGAGGAGAAAGGAAGCGCACACTGAGGACTCAAAAGGGGTGAAAAGCTTTTTGGCTTTGGACTAGAAACCCCCTTTGTATCTGTGAATTCAGGATCCAGGTTTTTTTTTTCTCACACTGGAGCGACATATCCACACCCAGTGGAAACAAACAGAGCATTCCAGACTATAGGATATTGGGGAAAACAGAAGAACAGGAAGAACAGGGATATTGAGCAACTCTATGGACTCAAAGTGGAAAGAGGAAATGTTGTTCAATTTAGAATTAAGCATTGAACTAAGATTATATTGAAGAGGCTGTTCCCCAAGTTCAGATTGCCTTAGTTGTTCTATTTCAGGACTTGAACCGCTTTGATACTTGTTCACATATAATTTTTCTATATTGTGGGCAAGTATATACATGCATATGAATGCAAATTTCTCTTCATTTTGAAGAGCTCTTGTGTAAAAACGTGTTTTTCTTTTTTTTGTTCCTGTAAGTCAGTCACTCTTTTGTTGAAGGGGACCGAACTGCACTTACATGTGTATATGTAAATACTACCAATTGACTTCAGTTGTGAAAGCTTTGGACTTAAAAAGAATAGAGAATATTGTTTGTTAATGCTTTATTAAACTTTTTTACTTTTGAAGAGAATTTTAAAAAAGAAAAATCTAAGAGGCAAAAATCTAATACTTTTGAAGAAGGAAAAAAAAACAAAAGCAAGGAAAACGGGACAAAATGGCAACCGCCAGAACAGAAAACGTTGGCCCGATCGTCATGGGACTGAACAAGCAGAATGGGCAGCTCAGAGGACAGACCAAATCAGCTTCAGTCCAGCCAGCACCCACAACTCTAGGAAAGGCTTTGGGTGCACCCCAGATAGTCGGCGGTGCTGCTCAGGAAGGAGGAGGCATCAAGTTTGGAGATGACTGGAAAAAGAGCCTAAAGCTCCCACCCAAAGACAACAGGGTCAAAACCTCAGTGAGTCCAGCTCGATAGCGGTTTGTCTCCTCTCACTGAGTCTTAAAGCTGATATTCTGCTGTCATCCTAACTGCTCTGTGTCTACTGTAGGATGTGACGTCCACTAAGGGGAATGAATTTGAAGATTACTGTCTCAAAAGAGAACTCCTGATGGGCATCTTTGAGATGGGCTGGGAGAAACCTTCCCCTATCCAGGTATGGCTTTTTTGTTATGTAAAATTGTATTTTCTTGCCAGATTAACCTAATTTGTTCGTGGTGTTGCAGTTTTTGGCTATGCATCCTAACCTCTAAAGGACTGGGATCGCACATGGCTATTGCCTTAAGGAGTTTGCCTTGCAAATATATTGTTGGAATCTTTTTTTGGGCTCACTGTATTGCGGTAAAAGTGTATTTGGATTGTCATAGTTTACATCTTCATTTTTTTGAATGAAAAGGTCTTCTTATGCAATCCAATGGGAACAAGTCCTCATTTAGATGAGCTCTCTGTTGCAGCATTATGACTACATTAGTCACAGAATGAGACTAAAGATAATGTACTCTTTTTCTTTTTTTTTCCTTCCAGGAGGAGAGCATTCCCATCGCCCTGTCTGGACGGGACATTCTAGCTCGGGCTAAGAACGGAACAGGGAAAAGTGGAGCCTATCTCATCCCACTGCTGGAGAGAATAGACCTGAAAAAGGACCACATACAGGGTGAGACACTGCATGTTTTATACAGTCACCCATCCTCTCAACGTCGCCGTTGTCCCTCGTTCATTTGGTTTACTCTCCATCTTCCTTGCCCCTCACTACGTTACCTGGACCCTCCTATTATGATCTTTTCTCTTGTCTGGAAGCTGTTTCTTTGTAAATCTTTCTACCAGTAACCATATTTGTAACCAGTACTTTTTTGTATTTATGTTGTATGCCCTAGCACTTGTCATGGTTCCCACCCGTGAGCTGGCTTTGCAGGTGAGCCAGATCTCCATCCAGATCAGCAAACACCTGGGGGGAGTCAAAGTCATGGCCACCACCGGGGGCACCAACCTGCGAGATGACATCATGCGTCTGGATGAGACCGGTAAGGAGCCAATCTGTCTGACTTCATGGAAAGTGTGTACTACAAATATAAGGATACACATATTGAATTGTTTTCACCTTTTCCTTCCCATTTCCACATCAGTGCATGTTGTCATCGCCACGCCTGGTAGGATCCTGGACTTGATAAAGAAGGGAGTGGCAAAGGTGGATAGAGTCCAAATAATGGTGATGGACGAGGTAAACGGGAACAAGAAATATGAAGACATCTGCCCATAAGCAGTATAAAGTCTAATGCTTCTCAATTCTATCATTTTTATTATTTAAAATTTTTTTTTTTACAAATCTGTCATTCCTCGTTTATCGAAATCAGTCAGTTTTTCCACACCGGAGCGCCGCCTGCTTCATGTTGAATTGTCTCCGTTTCCTCTCAGGCCGACAAGCTGCTGTCTCAGGATTTCGTGGTGCTCATCGAGGATATCATCAGCTTCCTGGCCAAGAACAGGCAGATCCTGCTCTACTCCGCAACCTTTCCCATCAGCGTGCAGAAGTTCATGGTGGGTAGTCGGCTAATTGCTGCACCACTCGGCCAGCCCGGTGGCTCGGGGCCACTTGGCACCGCTCGGCTCCCACTGCAGACCTAGCTGTTCTCAGATCTGTGTTTGTGTTCGTCTGCGCTCTTTGTCGAGAGCATCTCGGCCAACAGTCGCAGGATGTAATTGATTCAAAGACTTTTTACTGCGTTTTGGAATGCTGACTTATTTAAAAGAAAACTATATGTGTACTTTGTTCTGATATATTTAACTGTTAAGAGATTAATATTCAACAAAACAAACTAGAGGTCCTCCATGCTTGTACATTTGTAATAATTCTACGATCTGAGTTTTAAAATTCCCTCTAAACTATTGTGTTCCCTGCGTTGTCCTTCCTGCAGGCCAAGCATCTTCAGAAACCCTACGAGATAAACCTGATGGAGGAGCTGACTCTTAAGGGCATTACTCAATACTACGCCTACGTCACGGAGAGGCAGAAAGTCCACTGCCTCAACACACTGTTCTCCAGGGTAACTGACTACTTTTATATATTCACCAGCCATGCGTTTTACTGTAATGTACTGCACCACAGCATTCTCCTCAGAATTCTGTGGGAGAATATTTTTAACCTCTTTGTGTTTTACTTTATCATAATGATAATGCAGCAGTGCATTTGTAGTGGATGAACCATCTAGTTGACCTTATTTTTTTTTTAAGGTTGCATCCCAGTGTGTGGAATTTAACTTATCTAACAACCTGCCACAGTTCCTCTTTTTCAACAGTAAATTGGTCAATTTAGCAATTTGATCAGAACCGCGAGACACATGGTCTTAGTTGTAGTGATCTATAACCTCTCCCCCTCACAGCTTCAGATCAACCAGTCGATCATCTTCTGTAACTCCACTCAGAGGGTGGAGCTTTTGGCCAAGAAGATCACTCAGCTGGGCTACTCCTGCTTCTACATCCACGCCAAGATGATGCAGGTGAGGACAAGAAACAACTGAAGGATTTTTATTTATTTTTTAAATGGCCTCTTTTGCAGCATTTTGACATCTTGTTTGTTTTCAGGAATACAGAAACCGTGTGTTTCATGACTTCAGAAATGGACTGTGCAGAAACCTGGTCTGCACTGGTGAGTTTCTGTTGTATACAATTGTTTTATATTGTTTGTTTTTGTTTAATGCCAGAAAGCCACAAAGGTCATCAGAGATTGAAATCCAATTTCTTCCATAGATCTCTTCACCAGGGGTATTGACATCCAAGCTGTCAATGTAGTCATCAACTTTGACTTTCCCAAGAATGCTGAGACGTACCTCCATCGTATTGGAAGATCAGGTAGGTTGTTATTATTTGAAAGCCTCACTCAAGAAGAAAAGAAAGTGGAATTTTGATTTAAAGAAATACAAACGCACAAAGAATCGGCCGCTAGTTTAAATAGAAGTTGTTCAAATGAATGCTTGATGCAATGTGTTGTGCTGGAAGTGTACCATTTGGTCCTGTGGGATGACTTAAGTACACCATCTGCACGGTTTGCCTCTTACTTTGAAAATCTTTGGACACTCAACAGGATCTGAATAGTTTTTTCATTCAAGGATTAACTCCCGGAATAGATGAACTAAATGAGATGGTGAGAAGACGGTGATTCTTGACTCTATTCTTTCAGGGAGGTTCGGTCACCTGGGCTTGGCCATCAACCTGATCACATCAGAGGACCGCTTCAACCTAAAGGCCATCGAGGACCAGCTGGTGACCGACATCAAGCCCATTCCCAGCAGCATCGACAAGAGCCTCTACGTGGCCGAGTTCCACACGTCCGGCGCCGACTGCGACGTGGAGGAGATCGAGGAGAAACCAGGACGCCAACAGGACAGGGCCTAAAACAGGCGAGATGATTTGTCGACTTTTATTGCATTAACAAATGTGAGAATCGTCTTCCTAACCAGAGTTTTTTTTTTTTTTTCTTCCCCTCCAGGACGCTACGGACTTTTGCATCGGCATCTTCACTTACACACAGGCAACTCTTCAGTTCCATGTTTCTCCCAGAGCCCGTCGAATGGACGTAAAGGCGCTTTTCTTTTGGTTTTTCTAAGCATTTCTTTATCTTTTCCACAAAGAGCTGCCTCGTTTATTTTTTCATAATGAATTGAGAAACCATATTGTTTTGCACCAACCCCAGACTGGACTGTGCGTATGAGCTTAGTGTTTGTTAAACGCAGGCAGCAGAGTATCAAAGCGGTTGTGAAGCCGCCGTCGGCAGCGAGGCCGTTTTAACGTTCCCATGGTGCACTCCCACCGGTCCACTTCACACTGTCGTCACTCAAGTGCCTTACTTACTCCATGTGCACTCATCCATTCACAGCCTGCTGTCTTCTGTCAGGCAGCAGAGTACGAGCACAAATAAGATGACTTTAATAGTAACCCAAGTTTATTTAAACATCCATTATGCAAGGGGAAAAAAGACGACACACACACACACACTCTCTCCTGCTTACAGGTGTGTGTGTGTGTGTGTGTGTAGTAACACAGCTCGGACTCCTTTTTAAAGAAAAGAAAAAAACAACCATCCTGAATGTGAACGTTTATTTTGAATGTGAACGTTGCAATAATGAAGAAATAAAATAAGGGCAGCTTTATTTAAATACTGCGTGACTGTTTCCCCCCTTTCACTACGAATAGTACCCCAGCAGCGTTACTACGAGCAGACCGCTCGAGACACGAACCCCCCCACACTGATTCATGGAAGTTGGGGGAGGAGCAGCCTGCAGCGGCTGGTTCAGAACAGCTTTGATACCAACGTCTGCCGTCACTGAGCTGGTACACAACTTGAGTATTTGGCGGGTCCGAGGGATAAATAGTTTTTGTCAGAAGTTGGTGCAATACAATAGTTTGAATTTACTATTTATTTTGTTCCTTTTTTTTTTTTTTTTTGCAGGCCGCTTACGAGTCAATTTCATCTAGAAATTGGTATTATTTACTCAAGCATTTTTTTCCCCAAATACTGAGGAAAAACTTTCTCAGCCCCGTCGTGACAAAATGGAAGTTGGTGAATGTATTAGTTGCCAATGTGAATACTCTCAATGCCAAGCTCTTGAGTCGTATCGCTGCTGTTGCACGAGGAACTCCTCTTCGGGCTTTGGCTTTCTGAAACGCTGTGCTGGATATGAACTGGTTTCATGGGCCGAGGAGCGGGGAGTCCACTCGGTGTGGAAAGGACCGCGTTGACCTGCAATTGAACTGCTACTATAACTAGAAACGTCTGTTCTCTCTGCTGCAGCAGCGATATCTCTTTTTATTTAGTTTCCTTCTCTTTTGTTCCCCCAGCACAGCTATGTTTCCTAATTCTAAACGTGCGAGGGGTGGGCTCCGTGCTTTTTGAAAGCTAAATTGTAGCATCTCTGAACAGGCAGCTGTGACTTCTTTGTTTTTGTCCTCCTTTTTACAGAGCGTCATTAACGGTGAGAGAGAGTATTTTTGCTTTTTTAAGATTTATTTTTGATGTTGCTTAAAGCAGTTTGAAGAGGGGAGGGAGGGTCTATGAGCACAGGGTACTTGTGGAAGGGGGGGGTTATCCGGAGCCAAGTGTTTTATCAGATGCTCTCTGGGCGTCTTGAATCTTTGTCTCTCTGGTACTTAAAGCAAATACAAAAGCTTTGATTTTTTTTTTTCTTTCTCTCGAGTACACAACACCTAGTTTTCTTTGTTTTAAGTGCCAGAGAGTGTTACGTTATACTGGAGAGAGTTTCAGGAAAGCGTTTGAGCACGTTGATCTTCTTGAACCTGTTCCGTGTTTGTGTGACGGACGATCAAAGTGCTTTTTGTCTTTTTTCTTTTCCAGCAACTCGATCCATTTTCCACCAGGGCAATCTTTATACGAGGTGTTATGAATAATTTTTTTAGGAAACCAAATTGTAAATTATTCATTGTTTACACTAGTTGAAAAAAAAAATTCAAATATTTTGCTTCATGAGCGGAGTTCTTTTTTTTTCTCTTTTCCTTGGAATATATTTTCAGAATTTACATTGAAGCAAAACCAAAAGTGTGTGTGTGTGTGTGTGTGTGTGTGTGTGTGTGTGTGTGTGTGTGTGTGTGTGTGTGTGTGTGTGTGTGTGTGTGTGTGTGTGTGTGTGTGTGTGTGTGTGTGTGTGTGTGTGTGTGTGTGTGTGTGTGTGTGTGTGAGCAGGAGAGTGTGTGTGTGAGCAGGAGAGTGTGTGTGTGAGCAGGAGAGTGTGTGTGTGAGCAGGAGAGTGTGTGTGTGAGCAGGAGAGAGTGAGTGTGGTAATGTGGAAGTTTAACAGTTTGTGGCTGCATGGAAGCGTAGCTATTTAATGTTTTCATGTGCAAACTTGACTGTTTTTGGGCGAGCGACGTCTTCAATATCAGTGTGGAGGATGTTTACAGGTGTCAGGGACAGGATCTTTTGTTTCTCCTCTTCCATCGCCCTCTTCCTCCAAGAGCTTCAGTCTGTGGACTCAAATCTCACTTTACTTTTGTTTTCTTCTCCTGTCAATGTCCCTCTTCATCGTCATGTCTCTTACGGTCATTCCATCGTGTCCTTTGTGACCCAAATACCAGCAAAGAATAGACGAGGATCTCTAGCTGAACCCATCGAGACCTGGTGGGGATAGTTGTGGACTTTACACCATATAAATTATAAATGCCTTAGGCAGTCATTATTAACTAAATATTAGACTTCATCCCAGGAATTGTCTCTCAAAACGCTCAACCATTTATTCCAACTTCATTCAACTGTTAGTCGCTCCCGCCCATGTTCTACCCGTCCTGATGGCAGTGTCATCACACAGCTGATGACTGGAGCTACGACTCTGACCGGCTCGCGTCGTGCATCACAAAGGAGCTCATGACGAATGCAGTCCTTAATGTTGTGGAGGGACTCGTTGATTTATTTGTTTTGTTCTTTGTTGACGTCATCTGGTGGTGTCGAGACGTCTTTGTGTGTGTGTGTGTGCGCGTGCTCTGGCCTGTGGGGACAGAAGTGCGTAGGGGGGGGGGTTATTTGTCAAACTTGTTTAAAAAGGGTAACTTTAAAATAAAAGGGTGAGGATTTGGATATTAAATGGCAGTTCTGGGATTTGGCAAATTCTAAATTGGTGGGATCTTCTTGACCTTTTGTTTAAAAAAAGAAGGTATTAGTGGCTGAACTGCCCATAAGTTGTACTGTGCGTAGCCAAATGGAATTGGATCTCTTGATTTGCTGCACTAATGAAGACTCGCCCACACTTCAGGCTAATTCAGCCAAACTTAAAGTTGACCTCGGCAGAATTGCTGTAGTAAGCTGAGGGTTAAGTCTCAGTTGTATTTCCCCTGCAACATGGACAGAAAACAGTGGTGCTTGGCGCTTACATTTTTATTTTATTTTATGTAACTGAGGATAAAGTTGAGATTGCAGTTTGTCTACAACGTGGATAAGGAGTGGTAATGCAGTATGATTCTAATTTGGCTCGCAAAACTGTTTGTTCGGTTTGATGTCTCATACTTTAAATTTTCTTTTTAAAAAAACAACTCCCTTTTGTATTTGAGTTCACTCTACTTATTGGTGCCCCTGCTGCTCCCAAAATGATGTTCAGCCCAATGTGAGTTGCATAATTACAATGTGAGTTGCATAATTTGTGGACTTCAATTGTAATGACCTAAAACCAGACTCCATGTTTTTGGATGTCTGTTAATTTCCCTCCTTCACTGTCCCAGGATTTCCTTCTCATACCATTAGAATGAAACTCAGTTACTATCTGGTGGTACCAGGAAGAAGAAAGTAATTATTGTTTGTTTTTCTTTCCTTCCAAAATGCATTGGAGAGGCACAAGGTATTCCATCCACTTGTGTTGATCACTCTGTCCTCTACTGTTGTAATTTGGAAATACTTGCAGGGGTTATAACATTCAATAAATTGATTTGGAATTTACGCAGGCTGGTGTTTTTATTTTATTGTTTACACAAATGCATGGTCTGCCAGCCTTATAGGACTAAAACAATGTTTTTGAATGTTGTGTACTAATTAGTGAAATCTCTGACCAGGGATAGGTAGTCCTTAGCCATGGTGGGATAAGACGGAGCTGGTTTTTTCATTACTTTGTGGATCCCAGCCCTGGAGCCCCAAAAGTTGTGCTCTTTGTAACGTTTTTTTTTTTTAAGGACATTTTAAATACTAGTGCAGTCAAGTCTCTCTGTTTGTTTGTTTGTTTGTTTGGATGGAAGGAAGGAAGGATAGAAGGAAGGAATATTCTTTTAGATGCAAAATGGCTGTAATGTTGAGGACAATATCAACTTGGTCCTGTTTAATTATATAATATTGTGGCCTTAAAGGGGCCCTACGTCGAAATTTAATCTGTTTCATATTTTACAAAATATATATTTAGGACAATCCATCATATCTGCACAATATTAATAACTAATTAGCAGTGTTCCACTCCTAATAATACGTTCCCTTGTATCCAGCAGAGCCGTTCAAGACCTCAACGAAAGTTCAAAATGCTTGTTGGTCACATGACTCGCGTAGACTTCAGATAGTTCCAGGAAGTACTTCCCGGACCATTTGAAAACATAGAAATCAGACAAACAGAACTACGATTTCTGGTAATTAGTGGTCAATAAATTAATTTATTGACAATATTCATAAGGAATGACACAAATATAATGTTTATGGTACACAGGTGTGCACACTACCACATAATACGTGCTTACAGTAAAAACGGCAGGGCTGTGGCCCCTGAAAGCTGCTGCTGTGTCTAAAGAGATGGTGTTGTGTGTCGGCTAAAAAAATAAAGGCTTTTTGAGAAGGTTGCAACATACAAAACCGTCCGGCTGCCTTTTGACCTTGAAGGTATTCCTCTTATAACATTTTACATCCCACGCTCGGCTGTCTGCTGCTCTCCACCAATCAATAACCTCAGACTTAAACATCCAGCCCCTCTGCAACGGGCTAGACTCCCAGGAGCCAATAGTCTTTGAGCAGTCGTTACTTCTGGTACAATAATTTACCGACAGGCGTTTCAGCCAATCATTTATCAGGGTCATGTTGTGACATCCAATCATAACTAAGAAACCTAAGAAAATAGGCGGGGTCCGAGCGCTACTCGCGTCTTCTTCTTTGGTGAGACCGGATTTAACTTCCGGCTGCATCGTCCTCTGGAAACCACAACGTGAGTAGCCACCGTTAGCTAGGTTATGTGTTTTACGTAATAAAAGGCTTATCTGGAAATATATGAAGATATTATCTGTTTTGTAGCAGTTTGAATCTCTCAAAGTGATATTTGTTTCAATAAACTGGCAGCAACCATTTGTTTTAAACCTGTCAACTGCTGGTTGGAAGCTAGCTTGCTTAGCTAACTATTTCACACAGGCTTGTAGGTGAAGCAGCTTTCATTCAAAACATGAGCGAAGTCTTATACAGAGAGCAGTTCCTCACAGACAGCAGAAACCAAGTTCCGTCACACAACGTGATGGTTCATTATCACGAGCCGGCCTTTCTCAGCTGCTCTAACTTCATATGAATGGACATGATCTGTGTGAAAGGTTAAAGGGGCACTGCACCTACTGTAACGGTGCACGTGAAGATTAGTTTACCTGCGAGGCCTGTGCCACAGTATGTTGAATGGAGGGACACTTCTGATAAAATAACCCCCCAATGATGTCACCAGGGTGTGTGTGTGTTGTGCTCTTGTTATCGGAGTTATCAAAATGACCAGTTTCTCACTTTAAAATAGCGTTCAGGTCAACATGAGGTGTTGGATGTTGAGCTTGGGTTTAACCGACTTGGTGTTTGAATAATGTTAAAGTGCCTGAAAATGCAGGTATTGTCCCCTTTTATCAGTCATTTAAGGTAATTAAACCAATTAATGGATGATGATGATGCTACATTGTCACTTGTAATTTCAGGGGACCAAGAAGCAACCTAAGAAATAAGTTAATCCAAAATGTAAACCGTGCCAAAAACAAATCAACTTATTGATTTGATTAAAAAAAATGTTTTACACGTGCACTCTTTTCTTTGTGCTGCAACAGCTGCACTTTGAGTCTTATCTGATCAGGGATCAGGGCTTGAGCACTGCATCAGTGATTACATGTTTTTCGTGACGAAGTGTGCTTTGAAAGAGTGTGTTAACCGTGCACGGAGAGTCTAATGACAGACACTATTGGGTAGTTTTATGTGTGTTTTGAGAGGATAGCTTGTCGCCTGCTTCTCAGATTAAATTGTCTCTTGCGGGTCCCCAAACTTTACACATGTTAAATTCAACTACTTTTTAAAAAATGATCTGGCCTGCCTGCATCAATGACACTATTATTGATTATGTATAGTGTGGCAGTTACCTACATCTTAACAGCTCTTAGTATGTCAGCTGACATTATGTTACTTTTCTCCTGTGTTGATGCTGAGACTCTATGGTGCTAACAGCCAAACACTCTCCTGCTTCCTCTCCTGACTTCTCTCTGCCAGAATGGGCAGTGTTTTGGCTGCCAGCTCCCCCAACCCCCCGCCACCCGCCTCTGGCGGTATTGGCGCCGCCCCCGGGTTGACGGTGCCGCCAGGCTTCGGGATGCCTTCGGTCTCCCCAGTTCTACCCCCCATAGGGGCCGCCTCAGGACAAGAGCAGGAGGCAGACTCCCCCTTGCCCAACCCCGGTGCATTTGATGAGTGCCATCGCAAGTGCAAAGGTGACTGGTGATAATTGAAGACACTCATGAGAAGTGTGGTGTGACTTCTGAAGCCTCGTCTCAAATAATACACTAAATGGTTTATAACTTGGTTTTATCTTTTATGTGTCTGTTCAGCATCTAAGTGCATCTGTGATTTTCTTCACAGAGGTTTTCCCGATGCAGATGGAGGGCGTCAGGCTATTCGTCAACAAGGGACTTAGCAACCACTTCCAGGTCAGTTGAGTTTCTCTTTACACACACATTTCTTTTACCCACTCAAACTGGAAAGTTTTTTCACCAGCTGATAAACAAAACACAGCCTCCATCTCAAAAGCTTGAGTTTTCCTTGAAGATTGACCAGAGAAAGTATATTTCAAACGTGTAAATGGTGAATGTTTCATTTGTTCCTAAACCCTCTTAAGGTGAATCACACATTGCTGCTGAGCACCACGGGAGATTCCACCTACAGGTTCGGGGCTACATACGTCGGAACAAAGCAGATGGGTCCGGCAGAGGTACGCTGCAGTAAAGTCGACTTGAAAGGTATTTTATAACTGTATATATTCTTTTTTTATGAACCGTAAAACAAATGCTGGCTTTTTGGTTCAGTTTTTTCCAGTCATGGTTGGAGACATGGACAACAGTGGCAGCCTTAACGCCCAGATCATCCACCAAGTCGCCAACAGAGTACGATCCAAACTGGCCTTTCAGGTAAAGTTTCCCCCTGTTGGATCTTTTTGTGTAACGAATTTCTGTTCCAAACATAATGTGTTTCTATTTTCTATTAGATGATGTTAACTGGCAGATTCTAGTTTATCACAGATATATGGTATCTGGGCCAATCGGTAGTTCTGAAATGCTATGTTGAACCAGATTTAGGTGCAATACATAGTTTATTCACCAGAGAGCAGCATTCAGGTTTTTTTTTTTTTTACAATACATCTTAAGGGGAGACGCTCAAAATCCAAAATTCAGCAGCTCTTCAAATATCAAACGTTCCGCTTTCATTCTGTTCTTTCTTCAGGTTTTTACGGAGGAGTTTGTTCTTATATTATATTTATACAGCATTTTATTACTAAAACGTGACACTTTAAAAAATATATATACATGACTCATTTGCGTATTTAAAAATAAAATGTAACCCCCACCCCTGTAATTAAAAATGTCAAAACTCCATTTACAGTATACAACTTAATTGATTTGACCAAAGCCTTTCAGCTTGTGGCCTTCATCAAGCTCATCGTCATCATCGTTGGATGACCCTGATGAAGGCCCCAAACCGAAACCACACAGCAGACCTTTTCTTTCTCCATGCGGCGGTAAAGTAGTGGCAGCATACCTGACTCCGTCAAAAAAAATCATAATTGTCTGAATCTAAGTGGTCATAGAATGTGCTGCCTTACTCTCCGGCAGTGTCTCCCCTTAAACCAAAAAAGAAGAAGTTTTGTTTATGTTGTGTGTCGATTTTAAAACCCGACAACCAGCTGATTTTAAATGAATCCGAAATCTAGATATGGGCGTCGCCCTTTAAAATCTGACATCAGTCCGACCGTGATGTTAACTTTGCCACGCGTCACGTCCACAGACGCAACAAAACAAGTTTGTGAACTGGCAAGGCGACGCCGAGATTAAGGGAGAAGATTTCACTGCGACGGTTACTCTTGGAAACCCCGATGTCCTCGTCGGCTCTGGTAGGTCTCCTGTCCCCATCCTGTCCCCCAAAGGCTGAACTCACTTTCTATCCTGAAATGTTTTAGGATTGTTTTTTTTAATGTTTGTCTAATTGAGCCAAAAGACGGACTTCACCTGGACTCCTCATGCTCATTGCTGTTGTCCACCTGTCAGGTATTGTCGTAACACACTACCTCCAGTCCATCACGCCGGCTCTAGCTCTGGGAGGGGAGCTGGTTTACCACCGCAGGCCGGGAGAGGAGGGCACCGTGGTTTCTTTAGTGGGCAGGTACACAGGTGAGGCGCAGGAAGAGGCTTAATGAGGCCGAAATTATGATTATTGTTGTTTCATTTGGTTCATCCAGTACTGACGTGAACTCCCTCTGTGCAGGCAGCAACTACATCGCCACGTTGACACTCGGCTCAGCGGGAGCTCATGCGTCATACTATCACAAAGCCAACGAGCAGGTAACTTTGTCTCCGTTAACAAACAACGCAAGCAGCTTTTGATTGTAAGAGCAGAGTCTGGGATTTATAATCCCCTTAACGTTACAAAGCTCATCGTCTTGTGCAGCGACGCCACCGTCCTTCTAGAACTGAAGGCAGCACGTGGCTACGCGCTCCTGGCGTTCTTCATGAACCCGCTGCCTTCAGGGTCTAACCGGTCTTCCGCTCTCCCACAGCTGCAGCTCGGCGTGGAGTACGAGGCGAGCACCCGTATGCAGGACACCAGCGTGTCGTTCGGCTACCAGCTAGATGTGCCGAAAGCTAATTTGCTGTTTAAAGGTACGGCGTGCATCCACTTCCATAAACATTCATCACCGTGGCGATCCTCCTGCACAGGGAGCATTACTTTTTTTGTAGCAGCCATTGTTTGTAATCAGATTTCAAAGGAAACTGTTACACTGTTGATGGATGTTAAAAACAGCAGCTGAAATGTTTGCGCATACGTTTGTAGACAGCTGTGACAAATATAATATATCTTATATATTCCCAAAATATTGAACTATTCCTTCAAGAGCCATTAGTGTTTTGGCAGTGAAGTCGTGAATGTAAATATGCAAACCACATGAGCGTGAGAAACCGTCATATGACCACAGAAAACCAGTGATGGAAGAAAAACGCTCATATTTTACTTTAATAAAAGTAGTAATACCGCAGTCTACAAATACTCTACTCTAGAGTCATTTGCTTTACTAAGTAAAATTCCTAAAATGTATAATTATAATAAACATCAGAATATACTTAAAAGTAAATAAAATACACTGTATACAAATACATTCTACTGCTCCACCTCTGCAGAAAGATGTACTTTTAATGTTTTATTGCTGTGTTTGTATGGGCAGTACACAGGTAAACATGCATACAGTATAAGCCGTGTCCTGCTCTGTCCCCCTCCAGGCTCAGTAGACAGTAACTGGGTAGTCGGAGCAACGCTAGAAAAGAAGCTGCTCCCGCTGCCGCTCTCTCTGGTCCTCTGCACCTTCCTCAACCACCAGAAGAACAAGTTCCAGTGCGGCTTTGGCATCACCATCGGTTAGAGCGGCCGGTCACCGGCCCGCAGAACGGACAGATGACGCCGTGTACAACGCTGTGTGTGTGTGTGCGTGTGTGTGTGTGTGTGTGTGTGTGTGTGTGTGTGTGTGTGTGTGCGTGTGTGTGTGCACGCGTGTGCGCGCGTCCCATCACTACTTCAATCTGTCGCTCCATTCGGCCTTCATCGCGTTACTGGTTTCAGAAGGTAGTGGGGGAGGTAAATACAAATCCAGTGAGTTTAATCCTGTACGATTCGCCGCCTGAATGATCCGAAGCGAAATAAACGATGTGATTGATCAGGAATTTGTTGACTGCGGAGTCTCGACACAAACCAGTAGGCAGTAGAAACACATGAAGAGACATTACAGAACTCATAGTTTTCCTCACTGAGTTCAGTGCCTGTCGCTCCAGTCTTGAGTTTTATTCTTGTTTTTTGTTTTAGTTTTTTTACTGTAAAGTCTGTCTTGGCGTGCAGTGGATGACACCGTTGTTTGTTTAAAGAGGATTCATTGGTTACAGACCAGTTTACCAGCCGACCCTCCATGTCACACAATCATCACTTGTTTTGTTGCCTTTTTTATGTTACATACATATGGATCAGTATATATATGACCTGTATATACCTCTTGGAAACTGATAAATGCCATTTCTTACAAAAAAAAGAAAACCTGCACGTCTTTGGTCGTTTTCTTCAGTCGATCTCGTCTCTGCTGGTGTGAGTTAATGTGAAGAGTGAGTTAATGTGAAGAGTGAGTTAATGTGAAGGGAGTGAGTTAGTGTGAAGCGCGGACCTGAACCAGGACAGTGACGTGCCGTTTAGCCAGTGGTCACAAATCCATTAAAGGCGTGTTTATGGCAAGAGTGAAAATAAGTGATGCAAACAAAAGTATATAAGAAATATGAACATATTTATATATTAGGTAAAAAATGTTTTGTCCCTGTATGCATTTTAATAGATTTAGGAAATTAAGGATTGGTTAAGAGATGATTTGTCCTCGGCTGTGATTTCCTTTGATTTGTGAGATGCATTATTGAATCTGGTAAAGAATCACATTAGAAAAAACAACTTATGAACGTACTTCCTTTGTTTCATCACTTTTTCACAAAGTGTTTCACGGAGACATGAAATTGTCTGTGTTTTCGTTCAAATTCATGAATTTGCATTTTGATTTTACAGTTCTAATATAAAAATGTTCATTGTGTGAATCACAATAAGTATTGTATGCTAATTAAGACACTAAAAGACTGAACTTGTTTGTCAGAATTTTTATTTAGTAAAATATACATTGAAATAAATATTAGGGTGTGTGGAGGCTTTGAGGCTGACGGAGGCCTCGGTTTACTGGGTGGTCTTGGTGAAGGACTCCCACAGAACAGCCAGCTGAGCCTTCAGGTCCTGGGTGCTGGTGTCCAGCTTGGTCCTCAGCTCCTCCCCTCTTTGAGCCAGGTTCTGCTGGATCTCCTGGGTTTTCTGGTTCAGCTGGGTCTCGAAGCTCTGGGTCAGGGGGACCATGCTCCTCTGAAACTCCTCCAAACTCTGCTCCATCTTCTGCTTCATCTCCTCGCTGAAGGGGACCATCTGGGCCTGCAGCTGGTTCACGCTCTTTTCCAGCTGCCCCCTCAGCTCCTGGCTCTTCTGCAGCAGGACGGCCTTCAGGGCCTCGGGGTCCATGGCCTCGACGTAGGGGGCAGCGTCCTTCTTCAGTGCCTCCACCTGCTTCTGGAGCTCAGCCACCAGCTCCTCTCCGTAGGGCCTCAGGTTGGTGCTCACGGCGGTCAGGTCCTTCTCCAGGCGAGCCTTCAGCTGCTCGGCCTCCTGGGTAAACTGGGTCATGTATTCCTGGGTCAGGGGAGCCACCTGAGTCCGCAGAGCACTGGTGTACTGATTCACTGTGTCAGCGCTCTGTGAGATCACGACACTGACGGACACAGAAGAGAAAAGTTATTAAATCGAAACTCCTGGTATATTTCTAAAGTCGTCGAGCCTCCATCGCTCTTACTTCACTTCCTGTCCCAGCTCAGACTGTCTGATCTGCGTCAGGGAGTCCTCTGCGGTGAGTGTCGCTTTAGCAACGTAGTCCCAGAAAGCATCTTTCACCAAATCCAGACTGCTCTTGGGCTCCTGCCACAGGATGTTGGCATTGCAGACTGTGGGTAAAAGGAGGCTTTAGTAGAAACCCAGACCAGTTGTGTTTTACTTTCACTTCAAAGAAAGAAATCCACTCACCAGAGAAAAGTGCGAGAACCACAAGTACCTTCATGATTGAATTTGGCTCTGGTGGAAAAAGAAAATGAATGTACAATTTAAAAAAAAAAAAAAAGTCACTTTAAAGTTATACTATGACATTTCGTATTTAGCTATGAAGTGTTTTAATAGTAAACATATTTTACCTTTTATAGAGAGGCAGCTTGTCTCTTCTTCACTCTGAGTCCGATGACTGGTGTTGTGCAGACCTCCGTTAGGACCTTTTTATACCCATATTGAAGGGTAAAGTCCTTCTCTAGTTGCCCTGCTGGACAGATTTTTGTCACTGGTGTCACTCCACGTCATAATACGTGTCATAGCCTTATTTGTTCTGTCATCCATATTCTCTGGCATATTAAGTAATGGGTATTCACGTTGTAGCAAATAAATTTGATTTAAATATAGCAAATGAATGTGCCGAAAAATGTCACTTAAAGCTGCATTAATTGATTTTGCCGTCTTGGGAGCTGATATCATGGATCATTATCACCTTATTGAGTGCGAAAGGAATGCGTCCTAAAAACCCGTCATTGACGGTTCCCTCGTCAATAGGTTGTTTGAAACAAGATTAAGAGATTTTAAAGTTTTGTTTCACAATTTAAAATACGTCAGTAGAAAACCCTCTTGTGAATCCTGAAGCTTTTTTCGGGTCATGGCGCTAACAAGAGGCTCAATAGACTCGAGTCATCTCGTCGAACCCTAGGCCGCCTTTAGCTCTTAGCTTAAGTTTGTAGCCTCATGTTTTTACTTTTAAAGACATGATTCAGGCTAACTTCCTGTTGGCCTACACAGATATGTCATCCTGGCAGGACTCCGAAGGTGGTATGGGGAACGTGTTGGCAAACGGTTGCGTTTTTGAACACCCGGCAGTTACTAACGGAGCTAGCATTAGCATCCCGCTGGAGTGGCGGTTGTGTCCACTCTTCCCCCACTTGTAGCTAATTTGTTGGTCTCCACCAACTCCTGTGGGAAATATGTCTCTTTTTCCGCTAAATGCTCCACGTCGTTCACTAGCTAGTCGCTAACTGCGTCCGGCTGCTGTTCGATGACGAGCGAGCGGGTGTTGTACAGTGGGCCGCTAGAGCTTCAATGAAGGTCGATGAAAACAGTAAAGTTATGTCGAGGACTGTAAAACCAAAAGAATTGATGACAATGTATTTAGGGAGTTGTAAAAAGTGGTTTGCTCGGACACTTTGATGGACAGGGGGAAAAAAACAATAATAGTAATATGACTTTGTTCCACTTCGCCATTTAATGTATTCCCTCCAACGGTATTGATTGGGACATATTCAGCGGCATCCACCTCACCATATAATTGGCTTCACGGTTACTTGAAACAGTTGGATGTTTATCAGTAATTCGACCCGGGAGAAAGACTTTAGGTCCTCTGTGTTATCAGTTTGTCAGGAGGGGAAAAAAGACGACTTCACATTCTTCAGTTTTATCTGCAGGTCTGATTACACAACTGGATCAAAGTCCTGCTCCAAATTCCCTGTGAAACATCTAACAAGAATAGCCTTTGTATCTACGCTGAGAGCATTCATGTGGTTAATATGTATGTTTGCTCATTAATGGAGTAATCAATAAAAACAATGCAGTATTTGCACTGCAACAGAGTAAAATAGGAACAGCTTCATTATCTATGCTGACATTTCTTACATAATGAGTGACCTTTTATGCCTCCTGAGTGTCTTTCCACTAGTTCTGATTTAATTATATTCTAAGTATTATTTACTGTACTATCTCTCTCTCTCTATCTATCTATCTATCTATCTATATATATATATATATATATATATATATATATATATATTAATAAATCAGGTATACTTTTTGCCATGTTCATCAGTTTTAGTGTTAGCGTGCCAACATGTTCACAATGCCATGCTAACATGCTGATGTTCAGCCTGTGTGTTCCTCAGTTTTAGTATATAGAGTGTTAACATTTTGTTTATATATATATATATATATATATATATCTTTTATTTATTATTATTATTTTTACTTTGAAGCTATGTTCCCCTTCAGGATAAATTAAACAGATGAACATGGTAAACATTATACCCGCTAAACATCAGCACGTAAGCATCGTCATTGTGAACATTTTATGATAATAATACATTTCATTTGTATAGCGCTTTAAAAGGTTCTCAAAGGCACTTTACATGGTAAAAAAAGAAACTAATAAAGCAAATACAATATAAACAAAATGTTAACACTCTATATACTAAAACTGAGGAACACACAGGCTGAACATCAGCATGTTAGCATGGCATTGTGAACATGTTGGCACGCTAACACTAAAACTGATGAACATGGCAAAAATTATACCTGATTTATTAAACATAAGAAATTTAGCATTTTCATTGTTTAACAGTAGCATTTGCAATTCTGCTAGCATAGCTGCAGACTCTTTACCAAGATTATTATTATTGTCAATTAAAAATGTTTCAGAGCTTTAAAAAATCTAATCTAATTTTGGGCTCCTGTCTCCAACAATAGAGCCAACATCAATTTGTCATTTTAAACACAGGAAATACAGCTTTCTCTCAGAGCTAGGACATAAAACCTAAAAAGTTATATATATTTACAAATCATTTTTATTTTTATTTGTATCATGTCTATACTTTAGTTTTAATTTGACATTTTTTTGTTTCTTTTCTAATAATAGACCCACAAAAAAAAAGAATTATTTCCTCAAATCTTTCTGCGAGACGTGTAATGACGTGTAAGCTAGACAGGGTTTCATCATACAGTGGTGACGTTGTGGTCAACTGTTGCCACGGTTACTGTGATGTGGAGGCAGCAGTGACAGCACGGCACTCAGCGGTGAACCTTGCTCCTGCGTGTGCCCTGTAGGACCCGGCTGCCTGTATATATACTCAGCCATGAGCTGTATACAACACACACACTATTCAACCGCTCACGGACTGATCAGCAAGGTGAGAAGCCGGTAGGACGACGTCCCTTTTCAGGTTATCGTATCAAAAATAACCGAAGAGCTAATTTTGCGTGTTTCTTCTCAGCCGCAGTCATGAAAGTCCTCGTGGTGCTCGTCCTCGCTGTCTTCACCGGTGAGAAGAGTTTTGTCATTTCTGTGAAAATCCACATCAAAAGTATTCAATGTGATAATAAATGCGTTTGACTTATTTCTCTCAGCCGGTTGCAATGCCAACATTGTGCCTCAAAACCAGCCCAAGAGCCAGGTCGATATGGTGAAGGATGCTTTCTGGGACTACGTCGCCGAGGCAACCACGACCGCCGAGGACTCCCTGAAGCAGATCAGGCAGTCCGAGCTGGGAAAGGAAATGAAGTAAGAGTCTCAGAGGGATAAAGATGAGTTTACGAAAGCCTTGAAGGAAATGAAAGCCCCTGAAATCTTACAATTCTTAAGTATTTCTCCATAACATTAAGCATTTGTGATGAACAACAACTATCAATGAGTTATTGTTCATCAGCTTGGACAGTGTGATGAATCCATGAAGAGTTTTCCGGGACTGATTTCCTTTTGTGTCTCTGCAGCACTCTTATCTCCGAGAGCACAGACGCCGTCAACAAGCTCACCGACGCTCTCCGGACTCAGGTGGCTCCTCTGACCCAGGACCTCATGACTAAGTTTACCCAGGAGGCCGAGCAGCTGAAGACCCGTCTGGAGAAGGACCTGACCGCCGTGGGAACCAGCCTGCAGCCCTACGCCGAGGAGCTGGTGGCTGACCTCCAGAAGCAGGTGGAGGCGCTGAAGAAGGACGCTGCCCCCTACGCCGAGACCATGGACCCCGAGGCCCTGAAGGCCGTCCTTCTGCAGAAGAGCCAGGAGCTGAGGGGGCAGCTGGAAAAGAGCATGAACCAGCTGCAGGCCCAGATGGTCCCCTACACCGAGGAGATTAAGGAGAAGATGGAGCAGAGTTTGGAGGAGTTTCAGAGGAGCATGGTCCCCCTGACCCAGAGCTTCGAGACCCAGCTGAACCAGAAAACCCAGCAGATCCAGCAGAACCTGGCTCAAAGAGGGGAGGAGCTGAGGACCAAGCTGGACGCCGAGAGCCAGAACCTGAAGAAGCAGCTGACTGCTCTGTGGGAGTCCTTCACTAAGATGACCCAGTAAACGGACTAATATCTCTACTGAGTTTATGGGACAGATACAAAAAAGTGCAATACCTCATTTTCTGTTTTTGATGTCAATATTTCCTCTATTGTCTTACTGTTTACGATCAACTTTCATCTGTGAAATAACAATAAATAGGTGAAATGTGAAAATGTCATTTTCTTTGTATTCATCAGTTTGGAAAAGAGCTCTAAATCCAGGAAGGCCACTACACTATGTCTGTCCAAAATGTTTTCAACAAAGATAATATCTCACATATATTAATGCAAGTTTATTTAGCTTTCTTAATAAAAAGTTAAATTCAGAAGCAGGGGAAAACACACTTGCTCAAATCAACTCTCCAAGGTTTTCATGTGGTCTGGTGGGAGCAGTGCTGCTGTGTAACTAACACCACCGAGTCAGATGGTTGACTTTACAACTCTGCTCTACTTGTGCAATTGTTGAGCTACAGTGTTTTGAAGCCGTCTCGTCTTTGAGGCCTTTTTGGCCACAGTTGCTGCTGTTGAAAATGTAAAAAAGGGCATAAAGCAACGAATAGCAGTTGCCAAAATTGTTACAGCTGAGCGAAAAGTTTGCACTGCACACCAAAAATAAGTAAAAAAAGAATATATATATATATATATATACAATTTTGGCAACTACTATTTGTTGCTTTATACCCCATTTTATATATATATGTATTTCCTGATGATAATGACTCTGTAAACAACCAGTGTTGCACTAAATATAAACGCTTTAATTTTGAAGCAAATAAAAGCATTTTCAAATCACAAGGGTTACATGGTTATTTATCGTGCACCAAAACGTCCCATTTGGCTGCGTCATAAAAAACTGAAAACAAAACCAAACTATATCATACGTGGAGGGTGGGGCAGGAAAGAAGGTCCTCCAAGGCCGGTGATGCGACAGTTGTTACTTCAGTATCTCTAGCCAGATGTTCGCAGGGTGAACATGCCGTGGCTGTTGTCTTTTAATATCCTCCGGGCTCTTTGCAGTCTTGTCACCAATATCTACCACACAAACTTGTTTCCAATATCCAACCTTTTTGGATTGTTAACCACCAGATCATCAGAGGCCTGACTAGGTCAAAGATTAGAGGAATGTCTGATTTTGTGTGAGGACATTTGTTCTTTATTTTATATCCTGCTCATCGTCTCACAACCCCCAGGTTAGGATCCACTTGGTCAACAACACAAACACAACATTTAACTTATACATATTAAAGCATTCATCTAGTGCCCACGCATCTTCTAATGGTTGTTAATGTCACGTCTGTTTCGGCCAAAAGTACATTTCCACACTTACAGACAGATAATGATATGGAACCAGAATGACCTTTGGCCTTTTCACTGTCGTCAACAGCATTGTGTTGTGACAGACAAGGGTTGTGTGATTATCTGATGCCGCTGTGATTAATTTAATTTGCACATAAACTGCATTGCATGGAAGGAACTGTGCGCGACTGATAAATCAAACTATCACAAAGGGCCTCGACCCCATGCAAACTTTGATCAAATATTCCAAAATTCTTGGAACGCGTGCTTGCATGTGTACTTTCAGTGTGCGACGTGGAGCTGAAACACACACACACACACACACACACACACACACACACACACACGCAGAGCAATAAAAGATGACGTAGTTCACGTTGGGAACTTCGGACGCAAGTTATCGATTCTCCTGACATTTATTGGACCGCATTAAAGCCTCCTGCGGTGTATAAATAGGGAGTACAAAGATTTGTCCGTTTCACAGTCGTCACAGATCTGGATCACGGAGGTACGTCTCACAGCTTTAACAGCTGGTTGCTCTTGTAATTTTTACGAGATGTGTAAATAGTACGATTAAAAGAAAAAGTTATGCTGATGTTGCATTGCATTTTTTTGAAGTCTTGAAATTAATGTTCAATGGGATTTCTGTAAGAAAACTATTGAATTTCCCAAAAACCCGAGTTGATGTCATTTCAACCTGTTCATTATATGATATTCCAGTTGTCATCATGAGGGTCTTTGCTGTAATCCTTGCGCTGGCTGTCCTATCAGGTGAGTCCAAAATGCCTGAATGAATGAAAACACAGTTAACAGCTTCACATGGTGTGAGAATTTGAAAGATCTCAGACTATTTGTACTACTACCTGTACTACTACTACTGCTGCTGCTGCTACTACTGCTGCTGCTGCTGCTGCTACTACTACTACTATAACGCATACAGTAATAATACAAAGGAAGCAAAAGGAGCTAGTAAAGTGAATGACAGTCACGTTGTTTCTGAGCAGTGGGCCATATGCAGGTCCGAGAGTCTAAATATCTTTGGACTCCTCAGTGTCCATGTGGTCCAAATATGGGTCCCAAATCCTGAAATGAAATGACACTTTGCAGCCACTGATTCAGAGAAGGTTTTTCATCTTGTTTGGTTGTCCCATCTCAAAGGTTTGTCTGAAGTGAATATCTGAGTGTGTTGGTCTCCGTCTGAATGTAGGCTGCCATGCCAGAAGCGTGCCTCAGGACCCCTGGGAGGAGGTGGTTAACCGGTTCAACGATTACTTCCGGGACCAGATCTGCAAGGCCGACGAGGTGATGACGGACATCAAGAACTCACAGATCAGCCGAGAACTGGAGTGAGTTCAATTGCTATCAGAGTAACACGTCAGTTTATTTGCACCTTTGAATATGTAATCCTGTGTGCTATAAACACCCAGACCTGCTCTGACGGACTGCTACAAGTCATATTTGGATATAAAGATACATTTGGTCACGAGAGGTAAACTAGGACTTTTTCTCTTGGAGTATTTTTAGATTGTGGTGTTTCTGTCTAAAATCCCTCTAAACACTGTGACTAAAACCAACTCTTATTTATCTGACTTTTGGCCTCCTTGTCTGACCTATTGGAGTAAGTTGGAACACATCGGCACAATGTTGTTTTTAGACCTCTGCTTGGTTACACAACACACATTGTGTCCTCAGCTGAGTCCGAGGAGGTTAATAATCAGTGTGATGACACATGTACGGAGCTGCTGACTCAGACCCTGGTCTCAAGTCCACATCTCTGACTTCTGATGTGGACCTTTATTGGTTCAAACCCAGCCACTATTGAATCTTCTCTCAACTCCTCAATTCAAATCTTCAGATTTTCACATTGATTTCTTAGATATGGGAGGGCTCAATACAAACACAGCTCCTGTTGTATCTTTAATAAGGCCCTTGGTTGCTCTTGAACCCCTTTGGCTCCCCCCGGCTACAGCACCCTGATCCAGGACAGCATGTCCGAGCTGGCCATGTACAAAGACGACCTGCAGGCCAAGGTGGTGCCCTACTCCCAGGACGCTGCAGATAAATTGGGCAGAGACCTGCAGGAGCTGACCAACAGACTGGGCGATCACATGAGCGAGGCCCGGGATCAGATGGAGAAGTCCGGCAAGGAGCTGCAGAGCGTGATGGAGCAGAACGTCGAAGACGTCAGGTTCAGGCTCTCTGCATACACCCGCAAGTTAAGGAAGCGCCTCAACAAGGACACACAGGAAATCAAGAGGTGAGTGAGACCCAGTGGAGCGCGGAGGCCGACAGGGAACTCTGACCTGATAGTTTCTCAAACTTTTACCAGCCAAACTTGAAATTAGTTCACACGTTGTCCTCATCTATGTTTAAATACTCACGTTTTAATGGACTTATGTGATACATTTCACGTAGTTGAGTCTTTTCTTTCCGTCCTCGCCATAGACACGTTGCCAACTTCTTTGACGAGCTCCGAGCCAGCACCTCGAACAACATGGAGGACGTGAGGACGCGCTTGGACCCTTACTTTGCTAAGGTGCTTGAGAACGCCCAGGCCAAGGTCACCACCCTGAACGATCTGCTGAAGTCGCAGGCGGAGAAGGTGAAGGAGAAGATGCAGACGGTGGCCGAGGACATCAAGGAGCACTTCGAGAAGACCAGCGAAGACCTGCGATCCACCCTGGAGGACAAGATGGAGGAGCTGAAGACCTGGTTTCAGCCTATTGTCTCCAGGATCAGCGATAGCTTGTGATACTCTTTGTTTTATCACAAATGTCCAACAGAGTCTTTATGTCTCCGGGCCCTTCAATAAATAAATAAAAACAGCTGCTCACGTGTGGTCATCAATAATGTCACCACTTGCCTTCATTGTTTACAAAAAGAAATAGGTGGAGAATTTGAAATGGTCTAACTTTCGGGGGTGAATATGCTGAAATCAACTGCACAGGGATCGTTTACTTTTTCTGCAAACCAAAAATGTATGTCATTAAAAATGATTTCAAAGATGCTAAAATGATTACAATCATAATATTTTATTATTTGGGCACTGTCACTTGAGTAAAAAAAAAAAGAAGCTATTTAACTGTCTCTGTTAAAACATGATCTGCAAACGGTCAGAGAAGGCATGGACTGGTTAGTGAAGCAGTGTGCTCATATGATGATGTCATGTGAGTAATGGAGGAACGCCTTTCCTGTCAGTGAGCGGCCATCGTGGAGCAGATCCAGTCCGTAAACTGGCAGACCTGCAGACAATAAATCAGGCTTGATTCAAACATTGCTTTTCTTAACTCTGTACAACTAAATATGACAAATAAATACATAGATATAAAGATCATTATTTATTATAAAATAATAAAATGTACAATAGCAAATTCCAAAAAGTGTAAACACAACTTAAAGAGGAAATAGAAATCCACTATATCATGTATAAAAACATTGAATAGATCATCCCCATTGTCAGCAACACTGGATCAAACTATTTGAGTCAGCATTGGACCGATATCATGATCCATATCTGTGCTAATATTGAGTCTAATACCTTCAGATTTGATTGAGTATAACACGACATGAGGGCATGTTATTATTCTCCTGCCATATTATAAAAATGGCAGGGGACCATCTGAACAGCAATTTCCAAAACAATAAATCAGAAAATGTCTAATAACGCAACATAAAATAGTTTTGAGGTCAAAGTAAATGCCATTTTCTGAAGTGTTACTTCAAGTCCACAATTTTTTGGACGAAAAGCTTAAAGTCTGTGCAGACACATCAGGAGTTTAAGTGTGGATGGTTAAGGCCTGTGGAGTGGACCCACCTTGGCCCGGCTCTCCTCAGCACAGCCCCATCCCCAGGACACCACGCCCTGCAGCTCCCCGTCACACACCAGGGGGCCACCAGAATCTCCCCGGAGGAGGAGATGGGGACAACAACGCCGTGATCCCGAAATGATGACAGAAATGCTCCCAGATGGCACTTAGTGCAACCGATTGGGGTCATGCAGCCCCCCCCCCGTACACTTATAGCAGTGTGCCGGCGCTGATCAGTGTTTTGCTCCACATGTCAGCATCACCAACAGCTGATAAGAGGAGGGGGAGGGGGAGGGGGGGGGATATGGGAACTGGGACAACTGGGACAGGGGCACACTTACCATGGAGCATGGGAAATGTCAAGCTGTCATGGGGGACATTTTTTATAAAGTTTGGGTTACAGGTATTCGGTCAGCAATAACAAGCTTGTGTATCGTAATAATAGAATAATGTCTCTACATACTACAGGCTTCAATTTCACGGGTTGGCTGGTTCAACAACATTTCCGGTATACACGTTACAGATCATTTAAATCGGGTGGAGAGGTTCTTCAGGAGGGAACGCTCACATCAGCTGCTGACAAGAAAGAAACACCAGCCATTCTTGGAAGTTTTGATTTAATGCAGACTTTAAATATAAACACAGTGTTAAATATTCACCAACCGTTAAGAATTCATTTACAGTACAGCGAGTAACTTTCATAATCCACGTCCACATACTGCTGGTAAACAAAAACTTACTATATTAAAAAGAAGAGTGCATCTGAAGTGTAAACCTTCAGTCAGTTTGTGCATAATGTCGGCGAAGCTTTTCTTCACACAATTTAGCAGCACGTTAAGTTCTAAGGCACAGCAGCTCCCATGACATACAGTAAGGAAACGACAACGGGGGCTGCTTACGGTGGACTTCCTCACTGCCTGTAAGTGTCAATGTGCGGTTTTTCTATCCGGATCTTGAACATGTAAATCTTGGGAGAGACAAAATCATCAATCCTCAATTTAGATCATATCAGAGCTGGTAAAGAAAGCATTTCCCTCTTTGTCTTTATTTTAGCTTATGACAGAGTGCAGTGTCCCTGAGCTTCTGGTTTCGTCGCGGCCCTCATAATTCTCCCCGACTTCTTTCCTTTTCTCAAATCGACTGCATCCCTCTCTCATTATGTCAGATCTCTTTTTTCCCACGGCAGGTATATATACACATTTAAAAAAAAAAAAGAGGAAATCAGCCTGACTGACTGGTGCTGGGAGAAGTCTCTCTGGGAGAAGTCTCTCCCAGCTTTGGCCGCTTGCGAAGGTTTGCTTGCTGGAAAATCGTCCTCATTTGCTCCACGCAGATATCCGCGGCGACGTCCGTCTCCTTGGCGAGCTGATACAGGCTGAGGAAGCCGTGCGGCAGGTCCTCCACCACCGTCAGGTGCACAGGCTGGCCCATGACACGCAGCTTCTTGGCAAAACTCACAGAGTCGTCCAGCAGGGCGTCCAGCGCGGAGGCCTGCGAGGGGACACATGGAGGAATCAGGAAACAAGCTCTCAAACCTAGTTTCTACTTATCTGCAATAAGCTAATATTGATCAGTCTAGCGTTATCATACAGTATATCTATCACAGGCAGAGGTCTAAACTCTTACCACTATGTGTACGGGTGGCAGGCCTCTCAGCAGGCTGTCAGGAGCCAGCAAGGGTGACACGAACGGGTTCCGGATGATGGGGCAGGAAGTCGGGCGAACAAAGGCCAGGCACTCGGAGCGCAGGGGCTCAAAGCCCTCTGGGTAATCCCTGTGACCTTCGCGGTTTGTCGCCGCCACGTCAGCGGGCGTCCCGCGAGTCGCGCCGCCGGGGGACCCCATCTGCGCCGCCGGCAGCGAGCGCGCTCCCCCCGTAGCCCGCATGGGGTCCAGAAAGGACTGGATCCAGTTGGAGGCTCCCTGGGTGAGATCGCTGAGCAGCGCGGCGGTGTCTCTGCCCAGAGCGCTCAGACTGCCGCTGCCCAGAGCGGTCTGCACCGTCTGCGTGTCTGCACCTGGGAGGGCGATCATGGGACGGGAGTGAAACGTAACAAACACACACCTGATTTCCCGGTTCTCAGCGTAGAAACAGATAGTTTTAGATGTTCTGAAACCGTTTGTCATTACTTCTCTAAAAGCATTCTCCCAGTGATACTCAGTGACAATAAGCACACAGAGAGACGCTCTCCAACACAATGTGTTGCTACGAGAAGCTACTGCTGTGAGCCTCTCTATGCCAGGAAGATGAACGGTTTATATATTCAGTGTTACATGAGGCTAGGTGGAGTCCCAGACATTATATTTAGAGCAGAACAGTCCACATAGCAGCAGGTTCATTATTTTCATATTTCCTTTCCTTTCCCTCTCACGTTATCCGGTTTAGACATTAATCCCTCAGAAATTGTTTTCTGTTCCGGTGGCGCCGGAAAGTTCTCTTGTGTTAAATGAGGCGTGAAACAATGCTGTATGCACGCACGCACACACTCCCACATACCTGCGTAGGCATTGATGCACTTCGTGAGGACACCTAGAGGCAACAGCGGGTCGATGAGCGTTAGCAGGCGGGATGGCGAGGCATCAGTGGTGAGCAAGGTGGCCGGGTAGGCGACCATCATGCCGTCGGGGACTCGGATGCCGCTGCATATGGCCTTCATGGACACAGTGATGCAAAGGTTTCCTCCGGCGCTGTCGCCCGCCAGGCAAACGCACTCCGCCGTAGAGCCTGAGACACACGGGCGGAACGGTTAGTGCGTGAACAACGGGGAGAATTTTGTTCTGTCAAAGACAGAACAAAAGCTGTTTTTAGACCGATCACTTGACACAAACATTACATGTGAAGATGTCACTTTGGGACATCTTATAGACAAATAACTGAAAGAAATAACTGAATTTGCTCAATAGATATATACATAGCAACATTTTATTTTTATATATATATATATATATATATATATATATATATATATATATATACATAGAATTAATTGTTCTTCTCATATCTGGGCAGTTGTATGTATGTATGCAAGTGTGAATATAATTTATATATATATATATATATATATATATATATATATATATATATATATATATATATATATATATATATATATTGAAGGGAACATTTGTGGCGAAGGTGCACAGATTCTATTGCTTTGTGCAGAAATGTATTTCTTCTCATATCTGGGCAGTTATATGTATGTATGTATGTATGTATGTATGTATATCTATATATATATATATATATATATATATATATATATATATTTATAGTGTAAGTAACTGCTAAAATATTCATATACATATTCAGTTAATACCCAAATATGATCTCCCACACAGACACACACACACCCAGCAGATGACAGTTCTTCAGAGCCCAGCAGTAGGCGTAGTAGCATTCCTCCAGAGCTCTGGGAAATGGCGCTTCGGGTGACAGCGAGTAATCCACGGAGAGGATAGGCACGCTCAGCTCCTTCGACCAACTCCGCAGATAATTCTGATTCATAGAGAGCAGAATAAATGCGTGTGATAAATGGAAATCATGCTTACGTTTATTATGAATTAGTGAAACACTAAGTAGAATTGAAAGTGGTGGTGCTAAATACGAGTATTATTATAAGAGGATTAAGAGTGTGAGTAGTAGTATTAACCCTGCGATACGGTTAACACCGGCGGCGTGTGCCATACCTCGTGGGACCTGGAAGTCTGGGCCACGAAGCCGCCTCCATGGAAGTGGATGAGCAGCCAGGGGGAGCGAGGCTGCTTCTGCACCCAGGGGAGGTGGGACGCGGTGATGGGGGGGGGGTCGCTCCGAGAATAGGCAAGCAACTCTTCGCTCTCCTAAAAAGTGAGAGGAATAGTCAATTAATAATAAAAGGACACAAAAGCAACAAACCTTGACATTCTCTTTTAGGAGAATGACCTTTTCCAAAACTTTTTCGGCATAATATAAAACCACTTTATATGAAATTCCTCAGTAAAATATCAATTTGGGTCTGCTTGTACATTCCTTTGTCTTTGTGTCATATCTCTCATGCAGATTGATCGGGTCGTGATATTGACAAAGATCCCTTTGTCAATACGTTTGTGATATTGACAAAGATCCCTTTGTCAATACGTTTGTGATATTGACAAAGATCCCTTTGTCAATAGTCAATATCAGGTCAGACATGTTCAGATTTCATCACATGACAGACAAAAAGAGACAGAAGATTCCTGTAGAACTAATCACAATGGATCAAAGATCAAATGTCTATTCATATTCTTCGTAGGAGTATTTGTCTCAGTAAATCTAACACTATGTCTGGTCCAGATTTGTATTCCTCGCCACACCCCCGTACGAGACAGGTAAAGCCTCACCTGCCCTTCTCGCAGCTCATGGGAGATCAGACGCATGTGGACTGGTCCGGGGCCCCAGTGGGCTATCGGAGGTGACACGGTGGCTGTTAGGCTGGGGTCCGAGGCCAGCGGGAGGTGCAGAGTGACAGGGGGCACGGTCAGGGTGAAGTTCACCTGCACTGGGTAAGAGGCTATCCGGCTGAAGCCCTGTAGGGGGAGACACATGCAGGGCATTGAGCAGTGAAAACACTAAAGAGGACTCCAGCCGAGTCGAGAGTCTGTAGAAGGATAATCGACCCTGCCTACTGCTATAAGGCCGGACTCTGTGAGGTTCCAGAAGGACTTCCAGAACTGCATGTCCAGGTTCTGGGTAATGCGTTCAAACTCGGCACCCCGCAGCTCCGGATCGATGACATACTTCCCCGATGTGAGGAGGGAAAGGGCCGCCAAACCTGGAAGAGGAGGTGATGGTCTTGAGCATGAAACACTTCTAGGAAAGGTCCATCAACACCATCACGTTATAGGCAAAACAAAGACTTACCCAAACCAGACTGCTGTTTACTGTACGTCTCTCCATATGTTACCATGCTGATGACAATGGTCTGGAGGAATGGACGTAGAGTTGGCGAGAACTGCGATAAGAAGGGCAGATAACAATAAGAACTTTGGTTTCAGATCATTAAAACAAGTAACACATACTTTGAATTATAACACTTAACTGGCCATTTGGAATCTGATTTCCTTGGCTACATAATTTGACCTGACGAGAGCAATCGACAGGCTTGCATCCAAGTTATTTAAATAATATTTTAGTGAGAAAACCACCGTTAGCGCGCTAGAAAATTGGAAAACGAGGGCTGACCTGAAAGCCCAGACAGCGGCCGTAGAAGCAGGCCTTGTGCATGGAGCTGTACTCGCGCACGAACCGGCGACTCAGGTCCCCGTCCTCCAGGGAGTACAGCTGGCCGTAGCCGTTGTCGTTGATCAGCTGCTGGGCGAGGTGCAGCAGCGCGCGCAGCTGGCACAGAGCGCTGCAGTACGCCTCCATCTCAGACGCATTGTGGTCCGCCCTGAAGAAGGCACCGTTGTAATTGGAGGCGATGTAACGCCCCTTGTGGATGATGTGCAAAAGGCAAGACAGCAACACCTGAAAGGACAGAGAGAAAAGCAATGCAACTTTTAACCATGAAAAGACCAACAATATAATATATATATATATATATATATATATATATATATATATATATATATATATATAAAGCTTTGTGTCGCAAAAAACAAAGAGCCACACAGAGAGCCACCGAAAGGGTATGACTCGCAACACACTTCTGGTTTTGATCTTTTCATGAGATTTCTATCAATACAAAAAATGGAGAATGACACCAGTCATAAGAACGCAATAAGGTGAGACATTTTAACATCAAGTGCTCCCTAAAGTACTTTGATTTAATAAATATATAATAATAAACAGAGCATTTTTAGGCTTTGGACTGTTGGTCAAAACAATTCCACCACAGTTTTGAGAAAATTGTAACATAAGAGTATGTTTTGACATGTTATCGAGCAAATAATAAATAGATTAAACAACCAATGATGAAAATAACCGTTAGTTTCAGCCGGAATGTTATAATAATGATTCAAACTGTTCCATAATAATAATAATAATAATAATAATTGATTTTATTTGTACAGCACTTTTCCATGTAATACTTATGTTAATAAATCAGCTGTGAGTGCAGCAATACATCCAGTCGTACCTTGGCCAGGGTGCGGTAGCCATTCCCGGGCGTTTGTGCATCAAAGTCATAATGGTGGAAGACGGCGGTGAAGCCGGCAACCACAGGCTTCAGGACTCGGCCGTGCTCCTGAATCTCTCTCATACATGTGACCAGGCGCCTGGCAACGGCGCCATATGGCAGATCGGAGGGCCCACAAAGAATAGAAATGTTGTCTTCACATACTGTCTCCAAGGCTGCAAACACAACCTTGTAATCCATATCTGCAGACATGTGATGCGGATGTGATGTCTGTCTGGAAGAAGAGGGACAATCACTCAAAGTCAAGGACTACATCTCAAACAACATCGTAGTCTCCTTATCTGCTTCGTCAGGGTTTGAAGTTTCGCAACAGCCTGGGAATAGTTCTCTCAAACTATGCCAGTCAGTACTGGAGATGATTCAAGTCACAAAAGTCCAGATGGAGCATCAACTCGAGCCTCTTTTGTTTAAATAAATAACACAAAGACTCGGACAAGATGAAACGTCCGGATGTCTCACTCATTACTGCTGTCAGATTGTTCGATTGACTTTGGATGACATCAGTCAAACATAATCCCAAGATACAGGAAAGCCATCAATATAAAGCGCATGTGTACACTGGAACCGCTGCGCTACATCACAAACAGCCTCGAGCAAAGACTGAAATCAGGACGCTGTTTCTTAACACTGTAGGCTTTATCACAGTTCTGTCACATGCTTGATTTGCTTGACATTTCCTATCTAACGTTACACTAAATCAAGAATTGTGTGAAGGTGAATGAATGAGATATGAATGCGTCTTATGCAATGTGTACATGAATGCATTAATGTTTACCGTTAGGCCACCATTCTAGGATAGCATACTGCATATTATCTTACACATGAAGGTGTTATACATTTCTGTTGGAATTAGATTAGAAGCAAAATGGTCGAAAGCATGAAATGAAAATAAAAGTAATTATGCAACAACAAAAGCCTAGTTTCATATTTACTCATTTGGTCCATGGGTTTTCAGTTTCTGTTTGGTAAAACTCAGTTCTTGAATCTAACGATTTTGGTTAACAAAATAAAAAAATCCCCGGTTGTCCTCCAGCAGCCTCCTCTAACCAAAAAACAGCTGATAACTGACGTAACCCTGTCAACACACTCACCGCACAACGCTCATATCACTTTCCAGCACAGATCGGCTTCCCATAACGATAAAAACGCATCTTGATTTTTTTTGTTGGTACATTTCATATGTTCTTCCTCCAACATGTCTCCATTCCTTCACACGGCACGTCTCTTACGTAATCCTCCTCGCTCTTGTGGTTACCGAGCAGCGGTCGGCGACAACTTCACCCGCAACCCCCGAAGTTGGAGGACTTTAAACCGTCGCCTCACCCTGTTGCTCACAGGCGAGTAAACACGTTAAAACACAACGACATTGTCTCGCGTTCGTCTCGAGCGTCTACCGTCGCGATACGACACGGTGGACGGGAGAAACACGTACATGTACACGGGTACAAGCTGCGGTTAAAGAGACTTCTCTTACCGACCGCAGAGTTACCCGACCCGCATCCTCTTCCTTGATGTTTCCGTGTCAGGGCGGCCCGCAGAATGCTGGGTAACGTCATGTGAGCCGCGCGCGCGGCGTCTGCGCGTGCCCTGGCGAGCAGGCTGTTAGCGTCATGAAGGGATCAACAGGTAACAGCTAGCTAGTCACAAAGTCAGTGGTGGAAATCAATAACCACGATGCAGATTTGAGATACTTTACTTTTCATTTTATTCTACTTCTAACGTTTCTCCACCAAAAGTTATAATTTAGAGGAAAATAGTATGACAAAAATATAGTATAATAGTACCTTTTTACTTCACGAACTTTTTATTTGACAGCTTCATTGTTGTGACGAGGACTTTGTAAAATCTGATTATATTTACTTATGATACGTTGAGTACATTTTACTTGCTTTTACAGAGTTTGATATTAGTCTGTTTACATCATGTACAGTTGTCCCACTGCTCAGAGTAGGTTTTTAATAATGAGAAAGAGTCAGTGGTGGAAAGTAACTACATTTAATCAAGTACTGAGGACAATTTGAAGGCACTTACTTACATTTTATGGTATACTTGTATATACTTCTAATTCAGAAGTTCCATATTGTATTTCTTACTGCAATACACTAATTTGATACCATTAATTTGTAGTTACATTGCAGATTCATCAACAAATTAATGATAATATATTATAGAAAAAGACAGTAAAATTCACGAGACACCAGGCAGTAGCATATATATATATATATATATATATATATATATATATATATATATATATATATATATATATATATATGTATATGTATACACAGTACCTGTCTAAAATAAGCCCAACCTTCACCAGCTCCAACATTTAAATGATGTACACATTAATGCATCAATAATTATAATTCAGTAATATTATAGGCTACATGATTCTGAAAGACCATTCTGCATTGGTACTTTTTCTTTTTGTACTTTAATATATATATTTTATTTTTTTACTTAAATAAAATTAGTTATTCTTCCACCACTGCAACGAGTAGTGTTTTAATGATGAACATATTGGAAAAGAGGCCTGACTCATGGCAGTTTGGGATCATATCACATACATTTTATTCCCTGCATGAGTTTGATTAAAGAGTGATTTAGTATGCATTGCAACGTTTACCTACTTTAATAATTTTACAATATCATAAAGTCTGGAAATGAAACTCCAATATGAAACATTTGTAACAATAGAAAAAATACTGACGTTATGAGATAGTGTTTACTTTTTCTTATTTTCAAAAAAAAAGTCAAAAAATTATGACACCAAGTAAATGTTATAACGTAATTGGTTTGTCATTTTAATGTTGTGTCAAGCTACTGATTTATTGAGGAGTCTTATTAAATATAGCCTTTTCACAGACAAAATGCATCAGAGCGTGCACAATACCAGAACCCTGAAACTGTAGCAGCTAAATGGAATTCAGCCATCATACATTTTTCATCATACAGCTGTGTTTTTCCTCCTGTGACATGAACAAAGGCCTCTATACTCGTGTCCTACCAACTTCCAGACTTCTGTAGAAACCCTGCCATGCGCCATGGTGTTCTGTGTACTGTATGGGACACTTGCTCCGCCTCACTGTTACACAGAATACACCAAACAGTAGTGAGTAAGAATGTTGTGCAATAGCTCTGCAGTACACTGCAGTGTGTGGTGGGATTATGAGAGTATCTAGTGGCCATCAGTTTATCTGCAACTCTCTGGGCCAAGTTTTGCTCTGCAGACTTACACTTTGATTAAAGGGACAGTTCTCCCCAAAGTACTTATTCTTTTAGAAACTGTTGTGAACTATTTTCTTTCAACTGCTCACAACAAATTCTGTGGATTATCTTGAGCAACCGGATCAAACATGTGTTTTCTTTATTTTTGGGGTGAACTGTCAAAAATGTGTCAAAAAGACCCCCAAAAAAGTATGTAAATGTCTTCTTTGAGTTGGGCTCTGTTATCATTTGTATTGTGACTTTCTGAAATATAGTTAATGGATTATATTGTATATGGATTATATTAATATAACATTTTGAATAATTCTACATGTTATTATTTATTCAATAGAAAAATAATTAATTGTATGCCCTAGAATTTGCATTGAAGTATAAATTGGCCAAATGTCCTCTGAACCACATTTCTAAAAAAGAATAAATACATCTGTAAGTGAAAACATGTTAATGATATACTACGTAAAGTCTGTCAAATATAATGTAAAGGGTGAACTCAGGTGTTTCAATCTGCAGGCACATGTGAGGTAATAGATTTTCTATAATCTCCTCTATTTGCTTTCTTATGTCATTGAACAGCATCACAGGCCGAGCTTTTCCTCAGAACCATCAACAATATTAGGATTGCAGACAACGTCATGAAGGAACTGATGCTCTGTGGTGGGTGAATAATCTTATGAAATAAAAGATGTCTCCCTCAAACACCCAGCTGGAGGTGAGTCGTGTTTTGGGTTGAATGATTTATTGTAGAGTATTGCCTGTTCTTCAGTAATAACACACTTACAGTACACAGTATATTCAGTAATAGAACACATATCAAAGGTCACCTATCTTCTGTTGGTTCAACATCTCTGTCACTTACTTGAACCGTAAAATAAGACGTGTCCCTCATCCGACTCAAGTCCATGCAGGTTTCACTGCTCTTATGTAACGTCACCTCCTCTGCAACTTGACACCATCGACGGACTGGGTGGCAGATGGACATGCAGGGACTTTTCCTAAATGGCTACATTCAGGAGTGGGAAAAATACAGTTGTGTTGGTTTTGCCAAGTTTCAGGCAATTGGGTCATCTATGTGGAAGATATCAAGACAAATCAGTCGGATAGGTATAATCCCTGTCATTTCTTTATTTGTTGTAGGGAGACACAAAATCCTCATCTGGATTTTGTCATGACAGAAACTACTTTTCTGTGGCAGAGAATTAAAAACTCAAGTGTGTTTGTGAGCATGATTTTGTATGACACAAGAAAAAAGAAAAGCAGACTCTCACTGGTAATTCAAAACTATCAATAAGGGATCGTCCGGGACAAGAACGTATCCAAATAATTACACTGAAAACTCGTGAATGATCCCAATCACAAGAACGAGGATATTTATTTTTTCTTTGTGACTCACTGAAGTTTCTTCCTCTTCGTGACTCAGCATTCTCGACTTTAAATGTCCTATCACTTCAAATGCGAGTCCGTACTCAAGATGATAAGAGAGTGAGATACTACCCCCCCCCCTTGGTGTCCATGCTTTATGTGGTACCTTTTAAGATATCGACCGAAATACTCCAACACCATGCAACTTCTCCGGTCAAATGACAATTGTATGGTTTTGCTCGCAGCCAATCATCACAAGCTCAGTTAGTTTTGAGTATTTTGAGTTGGCTGTTCGGCATGCTGAGTGTGCTGTGGTGGTGCCATTTTGCTCAACTGAATACTTCCATTCACATGATGGGTATGGAATGAAGTTGGAAAAGAAAGGGTTTAAATTTAGTACTTGATAGCAGGGGTCACTAATAGACGGACATCTAGGTCTGGACCCAGACAGCGCTGTATCCGGACCTGGGCCCTATTTCTCATACGTGGTTCAACTAAGTCGATCAAATGTCCTATTAGCCAGCTTAAATTAACCCGATGATTGAAATCAGGCTATCTCTGTTTCTCAAAGGCTGATCCGCGCTCAAACTATCTTGTTAATTCGAGCTAGACGTCAGTACTCTGGATAATTGCGCGTGTCCGTCATACTTCAAAAGGGGGAAGCGTCGATCACCGAAACTCTGATTTTCTAACAGCACAAAGGCAAATAAAGGAAGAGCCTCTTTGTTCTATAATAATAATGCATTCTATTTCTAAGGCACTCTTCATTCAAGAATCTCAGAGTGCCACAGAGCCAGTACATAGTTAAAACCAACTATAATAAAAAAAGGAATAGTTGACACATCAGTCATAAAACTCAACTCAAAGTCATAAACGCCTTCCTGAATAAAAAGGTTTTTAGGCCAGTCTTAAAAGAGTCCAGTGTCTGTGTTGCCCTCAGGTGGTCAGGGAGCCTGGTCCATAAGCGGGGTGCTGCTGAGCAGAAGGCCAGTCGCCCATGGGGCGGAGCTTGGTGTTGGGGACCCGAAGGAGCGAGCTGTTTGTAGATCTGAGGGTGCGGTTGGACGTTTGGGAAGTAATGAGTTCTTGTAGGTAGGGAGGTGCATGTCCATTTATGCATTTATGGGTGAGTAGTAGGACTTTGTAGTCGATCCGGGTTGAGACAAGGAGCCAGTGGAGTGAGTGGAGAACGGGTGTTGTGTGCTCATATATCTGGACTCTCATCAGGATCCTGGCAGCGCTGTTTTGAATGTATTGTAGTTTCTGGATGTTCTTGCCAGTGATCCCAGTGAAGAGTGAATTACAGTAGTCCAGTCTAGAGGAGATGAATGCGTGGACGAGCTTCTCTGCATCTGACAGGGTTAAAGTGGGGCGGAGTTTGGAGATGTTTTTGAGATGATAAAAGGAGGTTTTGCACAGGTGTTTTATATGGTCATTAAAGGTCATGTGAGGGTCAAACCTAACTCCCAGATTAGTGACTGAACCTGGTGTGGGGTGCCAACAAGGAGGGCTTCAGTTTTGCTACTGTTTAGCTGGAGAAAGTTGTTGCTCATCCATGTCTTTATCTCCCCAAGACAGGCGGTGAGACATGACATGGCTGCAGAGGGGCTTGGGGCAGTTTTTATGTAAAGCTGTGTGTCGCTGACGAGCAGGAGATGATCATGCACGCATATGAGGAATTGCAGACCATAATCATGGAACATCTAACACCGCCAGCGCTGCGAGGGCTAGACAAGAAGCATGGCAACATATGAATATGAATAACGAACATATGAATAACATTCACATGAATATTCGCAACGAGTCTACTCGCGTGATTATACTCGCTGGACTATTTGTGGTTTATTCATTCAATTCATTCGCGCTGGAGAGGGGGCGTGGCTTATCTCCGTGGAAACAGTTAGAATGAGATCTAAAAGAACTATCTCAACTCTTTCAGAACAAGTAGATAATATGTATGTGTATGTACATGTGTGTGGAGATGACCATATATCACTTTTATTGCATTTACTTGGACATGAACAGGGAACGTAATGAACACATCCATAAGTTTCTTAAGCGCTAAATACACTTTACAAGCAACACGGCATGTAGCGGCTTTCCCGATGTTCTGCATCGCCGACACTGTACAACAATGTACCACAATGTACCACTGTGAAAGGTTTGAGTCTCGGGCAGGCACAAAAGAGGGCAACACACCCACAATCTTGAGGGCAGTAACAGGTTTTATTAATTTCAGTCCCGTTTCTGCTTGCGAAAGCTCCAGGCATCTGCTACCCGCTCTCCTTCCTCGTTCTCCAGCTACTCCTGCTCTTATATGGAAGACCTTCCAACCAGTTTCCCGTTAATAAAGGTCAAGTCACAACCACTGACCTGAGATACAGGTGCCAGATCTTTCCTTAGCCAGGGTAGCAATCAATGTAGCCAGTTTACTCATAAACTATCAACAGAGCTGCCGTGCAAACAGCTCCCCTGAAGTCCATGCTGGTGTTCTCTTCCAGGACACGGAAAGGAATGTAGTGAAAAGTTAGTTTGTGTAATTAGGAGAACAATTTTGGTGCAAATCCATGAGAAATTACCAAAACCTTTGCTGATTGTTTGCCTCTTATTTTTTAAGAATTTCTTATCACTGCAATGCAGTACGAATTTTGTATTTGTTTGCTATTTTCTTGTTATCGACAGCACTTGAGACCAAGTTTGACATGTTTTATGCTTTTTTTATACATTTGTTTTTTGGGATCTCTGTTAAATACTTGATTTCTGGAAAGGTCCCCATTGAACATTTCCTCAAGCTTCCCAAACGTCTGCTCTGACTAATCCCTCCAAGGAGATTACGGCTGTATACATTTTAACTAAAGGGATTGTGCCCAGCAAACCTTAATTAACAACTCATTGTCAGGATCTGTAGTGTTGTGTCGTGTTTCCTGTTTTATTTTGAAGTCCTTGTCTCTCGTGTCCTCTGTTTCTCTGTACTTCCTGTCCCTGTGATTGTCTGCCCTGTCCCTGATTGTTTCCTCCTGTGTCCAATCATCTGCACCAGCCCTCTGTATTTAAGTCCTGTTTGTGTCATTCCCCTTGGTCGGTTCGTCTTGTCTAGATCGTGGAAGATCTTGTGTGCGTGTTTTGTATCCTGGTTTTTGAAGCCTGTTTTTGGAATCTAGCAATAAAGTTGCTTTTCCATCGTTGACGGCGTTTGGGTCCAGTGTTCCTGTCGAGCTGCACATAACACTTATGAGGACAGAAACAGCATGTCCAAACTAAGGTTGATTTACAAGTCTCTGTCACCTAAACACACATGCATAGTGGCATTGAAGGCTCAACACAGTCAGTGTTGTGCAGTGTGGCCAAGAGGATGTTGGGGGTCCTTTTCAATGAGGGAGACAAACGAGTCACACTGCCTTCCTGCCCTCACATCATTTGATTCTTTCTGAATACACATTTATGTCAAACTCTGAGAAACACACACACAGTGAAAATCACAAGCCTAACTAATTATTTATTTCACAAATAATTAACAATCATTCCACAGAACATTTGCTCCAGGAGGCCACATAGAATATATGAAAGGTATTTCTCTTAGAACTTGGATCATATTTTTGTAGTTATCGTTGTCATTCTGTCTAGATTTCACAAGTGTCATTCCTGTAGATATATTGCTTGTGAAAGTGACAGAGAAATATGAAGGTGAAGATACATGAAATGTGTGTTATATATATATTTTTATTTTGCACTGTAAAACTGTCTTTACACGCAACTACGTGATGGGTCAGAGTTTAACCAGGAAGTGATCCAAACAATTTGGATAATTACTTTAATATGTGCCTTCCAACTAAGTGGTTTAGATCACTGGTTACCAATATGTTTGGCTTCTGGCCTCTTAAAATGAAGCCACGTCTTCCTGTAACCTCTCATTAGTGGTGACCAGCCCAACCAAAGAGTGATGTTTCTATTGCTTCTATTAGAATGTCAATCAATAAAGAGCTAGGCGGTATCTCACAAAGAAAAAGGGAAACATTAAAACAAAGTCTTCTTTCCGTTTCATTATCTTGTTGTCCCCAAGATTTGACGCCTTGGTCCGTTGGTTTTTAGATAATATGGGTAAACTTGATTGTGCTGCTGGCCCTATTGGACACCCACATCTTTAATGAATGGTCAGTACAGCAGAGATATCCTAACTTTTAGTACATAATATGGGATAAGTTAAAAAAATGCCCATAATGCTACTAATAGCATCACTTGATGGGTCACTTACTATCTCACTGGTATGATAGCTTTATGTTTTCAGACACGTACAAATGATCAATTTTCATTATTTTCTCCATTAACTGATTACTTGTTTGGTTTATGAAATGACAGAAAGTAAAGAAAAATGCCCATTCCAACTTATTAAAGCCCAAGGTGTAGTTTTTGAATTGCTTGTTTTTAGGAATAATTTAGAATCCCAAAATATGAGAAATATAAGAAAAAGCAGCAAATCTTCAGAACTGAGAAACTTATCAAAATACTTGCTTAATTCTGTCAATCAACCAATCAAGTATTTGTTTATACTCATGACTAGTGAACTGAGCTTGATGTGTAAAATGGGTGGGGTGCCCCTTTAATCTCAGAAAATAAGATGTGTGGGATTTTTATTTATTTATCGAGAAACATTATCCAAGCTCTTATTAAGATGTTTGTTTGTTGACGGACTTAAAATATATTCAAAAGGGGGAAAAAAGCTTCTTAAAATAGGACAACAATAAATCTGGAAGTTTAACATCAGTGAACACCCGATTAACACGTTAACTCCAAAATATAATAATATCTAAGTAAGGACCAGAGGATCAAATCTTCCATTTAGTAAAGTAGCCAAACTAGCTGGTCTGGGTGCAGAGTGGGAGGAGTCAGACAAGCATCAGAATGGGCTGAGCTTCACCTGCTGTAAATAGCTGCATCCTTAACAGAGAGGAGAGAGCGGGCCACAACGCTCAGGCCAAGTGAAGATGTGGACCTAAACCTGACAGGGAAGGAGGGCACACGGGAGAGGAATGAAAGACTCATTATCTAAGGTTGACCTGGGCACTTGAGAGTCAACAGTTTAAATAACTTTTGTGTCGTGACTTTCCCCAAACATGGCAGCTACAAGGCGATTTGCTCTTGTTCTCTGCATGTTGCTGATGTTGTCCAGAGGCCCCAGTCTGGCCAGTGAGGACACGGGACACGACACTGGCACTGCAGACCCGGGACACGACACTGGCACTGCAGACCCGGGACACGACACTGGCACTGCAGACCCGGGACACGACACTGGCACTGCAGACCCGGGACACGACACTGGCACTGCAGACACGGGACAGGAGACGGGCCACCATCAGGAGACCACTACAAACTCCAGCCATGACAGTGGACAAGGGGACAGTGGTCATGGAGGGGGGCCCATAACCACTTTACCTATTGTGAGCTGGAAGTGGCACCATGTCTCCACCCCGTACCTGGTGGCCCTTTGGATCCTGGTCAGCTGGCTCTGCAAGCTCAGTGAGTCAAGTATTGTCTATTAGTAAATCTGATTTAGTTGAGTTTTTTAGAGTTAACATTAGATTGTCAGTGAGTAGAGTGCAGAATTCACACTTCCGAGGTGACGATGATTGATAGCAGCTTTAGAAGAAGTACTCTAAACTTCTAGTTTAGTCAAATGATCAATACCACAGTCTACAGCAAGTAAACGTCCTGCAAATTAATTGGTCGCCAAGAAATGTCTCATTAAGCCTTCGGGGATACCAAGAGTCCTTGAGTTGCTTGCGACGGCCCAAACGCCAAACTCAAGGCTTCAAAGCGGCAGTTCACAAACCACAGGATGGCATCCCGTTGGCTACGTCTGCTTCTCATAAGTCTATGGTTATTACTGACGCATTAGCATTTTAACGTTGTAACGGGGTGAGATAGAGCTGATTTGAATTTCTTTTGGGTAGTTTAATAATAACATCATATTTCAAAAGCTGATCATTTACTCAGCAGACAGTTTATTAGGCACATTTACTGTAGCTAAAACGAATGCAGTCCAATTCAACGGTCCTGCAATAAATCCTTCCTTCATGTAGGTTATAATGGTCAGTTTTTTGAGATGTTGAATAAACTTGATGGTCATTTCGGAAGCTGGAGTTTGTGATGTTGTTGATTTGTATCGCATTATAGTCAGAGGCTTCTCTAATATGTTGTCCATCTCACTTATTTCAATGAAAAGTGGAGTAGAAGTATGACATAAGTAGAAATACTTAAAGCTGCTACGAGGAACATTAATTTTGTGTGGATTTGGGGGTCTTGACAGTCTGCCCCTCAAAGCCCTTGTTCTGGTTCTGCTGTGCCTCCCCCCCCCCTCCACCCTGGGCCTCCAGCAGCGTGGTGTCAGTGTTGTTCTGCTACTGGCCGGAGAAAGAGCCGCTGGGCTCTGTGAGCTGAGCTTTCCTCCTCCCGTCAAAGCACCAATTATTGGGGGAAGGCGGCCGTGAAGCCACATCTGGGTCTGTCTGCGTTGGGTGGTTCCTGCTGTTAGAGTCTTAGCTGAAGGAGTTTTTGGCGAACCTTCATGCCGTAAATCTGAAGTTAAAAGTTCCTTGGAGTAACTTTAACTAAAGTACCTCACACTTGAGGAAATGTACTTTGTTACTTTCCACCAACGGCGATGTGTATAAAATCTTCAAAGCCGTATATTAAAATGTATATGATGACATACGTGGGGTGACGGAGTGGTCTTTATGGAAACAAGCCAGCGTTAAAGTATAAAATGACAACATTAATGTGGTTATGGGGGTTGAATTCAATCATCGTGTCACCCGACCTCATTCCAAAGTTTAGGGTTTGCGTTCAATTGGGTTTGTCAAATATTTAGATGTGGGGATAAAAAAAAGGTCACGATACACGTTTTCTAAGATGCTTGTGTATCAAATTTGATTGCTCTGATTGGACAAACTCCACTTCTGAAGTAAGGCTTTGGACACAATTGGAGGCATTAGGAGAGATCGACCTTCGCCAGATGTCGTGTCCTAGAACGGTCATTAGCAATTCATGTATACACAACAGATGCAAATGGGTTGCGGCACTGTGGACAATGTAAATGAATGAGAATGCATTTGTGTGTGTGTGTGTGTGGGGGTCTGCGTGCATGTGTTTGTGTACACCTCCACCAGCATAAATATGGGACGGTGGTTGGCTGTATAGGATGCAGGAAATGACAGAAAAGCAAACAATGAAATCAGACGCCTTGGCAGCTTCAGTGGTTATCTGTGCTGCCTCTGGTTGAAAATGTTACAGCTTTGTTTGTACTGACAGTAACTTGCACGAGAGATTATAAGTGATAACATGGAAATACAGTTATGTATGATTTAAGTGACTTTCTGTAGCTACTGACATTTGTACATTGAGGTTTTGTGGAAAGTGATGCTTCCAAACGTTGCGAGTTTGAGAGGTTGCAAACTTTAAATTTCACTCAGCCTAGTTTACATTGGTTTGAATGCAAAAAATCTATATTTGCGAGCATTGGTTTTTAATATTTTCCCAAGATTGCAAAAGAAAACATTCAACAACCACATTGTCCTTGAGGAAATATTGAGCCCACACTTGAATTTGTCGAAAGAAAAACGTTAGAAAGAGCAAAGGCTGTGTAGAAATCAAACATTGACTCCGGGATTAGACACATCCCTCAAATGTTACCACTAAATCCGCTATTTGATTATAGGGATTAAATCTTTATGGACACAGAGATAAAAGGACTCATAAATGTTTGACTGCTCTGCAACGGGAGATCATTAGCCAACCCTTTAACTTGAAATGTATTTAGAAACTTGATATACACTGTGGTTGGGAGTGCTGTTCCATTCATGTTGTGCTTGTTTTCTTATCTTTAAAGGAACAAATCGCCTTTATAGAGTAAACTTGCATGAATTCAAACAGTGCGCAATTCAAATGTTGACTTTATATGTACTCATCGAAGCTTGCAGAGCCGACAATGACGAGTTTCTTCAGACCTTATTTCCTCTTCACAGATGTACAAAGCCTGCTTTCTTGCATTCTCTGCTCTGTGCTAATTGAAGGACAATGGACAGTAACTGCAGGTGTCTGTATCTCTCACGGGCCGGAAAGCTTCCTTTTTTAGGTGTTATACTTTTCTGTACAATCAAAATGTTCACGGACATGTTTTCACATTTCCTGACACTGTCAGTGTCTCTGACCTTTGACTTTCTGTACACATGACATCTGTTGCTTCTGTCCATCCGGGGAGAGGGATCCTCCTCTGTTGCTCTCCTGAAGGTTTCTGCACTTTTTTCCTGATCCGATGTGAGGTCCTGGGACAGAGATGTCGTATGTGTACAGATTTGTAATTTGTGATATTGGGCTATACAAAATAAACTGAATTTATATTATAATAACACCCCCCGCCCCCCTTATGTGGTTGGTGATGTTGTAATTTAGGTATATTTTATATTCTATTACTCATTTGACGAGTAGCAATCGTATATAGCAATTATTTTTTGTTGTTGTAACTCCTGATCTAAAAACGACCTCTACGACCTCTCTTTATTTCACCATCAAGTCTTTGTGTGCACAGAGCTGTGGCCACTTTAGAATGATTGAACGGTTTAAGTTGAAGGCCAGCAACTATTCAGCGAGACATATTAGGTCATTAGTTAATAAGGCCGAACAGGGTCGCTCGTGGCCGGCTGTGCAGCCAGACGTTCTCATAAAGATGATCTACAGAATTTCGAACACATCAGAAACCGGTGGTGGAGTGCACGTGTAGTCAACTACTGTACGGAAGTACAAATTCAAGGTACTTTACTGTTTCTATTTGATGTTACTTTATACTTCTACTCCACTACATCTCAGAGGGATATTTATTTGGTACTTTCCACTCCACTATTTCTATTTGACACCTGTAGCTACTTTTCATGATTGTTAATTTTTCTGATAAACTTAAGGATGAAGTGTTTGCTTTATGGGTTGAGAGAATTCACCTACTTATGAGGCTAAATTAACTTTTTTTAAAGCCGGTTGGATCGGCTGGAAAATGCATCGTCACAAAGCTTAAAACGACTGAAGTGAATTGAAGTGAATAGGATAAAAAGAAATAGCTATCACTAAGAATCTTCCCCAGTTAATTACTTCCATTAAGACAACAATTCCTATTGAAATATGATGTTTAAACATGCAAATGGGGTATTATCTAATGCTAACTATTGGTGAATTTAGGAGAAAAGTGTATTTCAGATGTTTTCTTTCCATTTTATGGAAGCAGAATAGACCATAGTCTATAGTCTCGCCTTAACACAGCAACTATGTTAATCCAGAGTATAATAGTAAAACACTGACAGGGAACCTTTTTACTGCACAATGAGTACTTTCCCTTTTCGTACTAAGATTGTTTAGCAGATGATACCTAGATTCTTTTACTTTCGGTAAGATTTTTATTGTAGGACTTTAGTACTTTTAACACTTCTTCCACCACGGTCAGAAACCAAGAAGCTGTCTCCCACACATGAAGCTGTCATTATGTGATTAGTAATCATGCTCTGTGATACAAGTCAAATAATACAATATATTTCCATATGCGCAACCTCAGATATTTTGTATATCTGGTTCACACCTGTGTGTGATTGTACGAGAGAGCTTGCGTATCGAATCACTAAACCGGTCTCAACACTGAGGCTATTGTCCCTTGTCATGCTCGAACACGATGGGACATCTGTACAAAAAACAACCACCGTCATGACGAATCAACTCTTAAGGGAAGAAGCACAGTATGTAGCCTAATTGTTCAGATAGGGAAACTAATCTACGGTGACTTTGGAGTGATGTCACTGTTGTGGACATGTAAAGGATAAGGCTGGGCTGGTTTCAACATAAATCTCTCAAGTTTCTTTTTTCTTAAAGGGGTTTAGTAATTAACTTAAAGCTAGAGGGTTGGTAACCTTGAGAAACTATAAGAGTATGCTTTCTAAATATAGGATTACAATTTTTCTATCCAACCTAAAATCCTAGCGCAGTGTTGCCAACTATTTTCCAATGAAAGTAGCTAGCTCCAAAAGTTGCTAAATCTAGCAAAGAAATTTCGCCAAGTCTGCAAAACTGGCAGCCCTTCCTCCATAACTGCTTTCGGAGAAGATTACCAATCCTACCTTTTTAAACAGCAGGGCACTGTAGCTTTTAGCCAAAGTTATTCAAACGGGAGTAAAATGCGCATTTTTCTGGGAACTATTTTCAACTATTTTTATGCAGGTTGTAAACTACAGTGGCCATGTGCATCACAATGACAGGAACATGTCACCCAGTTCAACTGTGTGGCTTATTGATGTGAGCTTTCTCATCTCTCATCTCTCTCTCGTTAAGGGATCGTGAGTCTTTAACCAGAATTAAGTAACGTCACCGTCAATCATTACTAAAGCACACACACACAACAAACCTGAGTGGATGCATTCAGAGGCCGGAAAGCACAACCAGAGTAATGACTGGCGAACGTTTCAAACGTGACTGAATAACCGGAGACGTTTCTTGCACATCCGTTAATCCTAAGAACACACACACACACACACACACACACACACACACGCACACACGGAAGCGTAACCTTGGTCAGAGAAGAGATATTGTACATATAAAAGGCTGAGTCCGAGGCTCTGCACACTTCTGAACTCACCGCACGGCTGCTGGGAAGCTACGAAGTGGCAGACTGAGAGAGAAAGATGAAGCACTAGAGGGAAAAGAGGGAAAAGATAGCAAGTGATAGTAAACAAGAGTGAGTAAGACAGAAGAAGCACAAAGCCACAAAAAAACAAGGAGGGATAAGAAGGTGTGACACACTGTCGGCCCGGCCTTGGTACAGACAGTTCACCTCCTCGACATCCGAGATAGAGGACTTTTCCTTTTCTTCGTCTCTATTTCGTGCATTACTTTCCTCAAATGCAACGCTGCGGATATGTGCACCTTTGGCTGTTGTGGTCGGTGTCGTTGATCTGCCTCACGTCAGGGATCGCGAGCGCCGACGGGGACGTGGCGCCAACGCACCAAGACTCCCAACTGGAGCCGCCACCTGAGTCCACATCCAACTGGAGTCAGACCGAACACGGCCACGGCTCCGTCGCCATCACAGGAATACCCGTCGTGACCTTTAAGTGGCACCATGTGGAGACTCCCTATCTAGTTGCGTTGTGGATATTGGTGGCTGGTTTGGCTAAATTGGGTACGTAACGAACAGTTTAGGAAATAGAATGTGCGAGATGTAATGTAAACTGGTAAATATGGACAACCATTATGTTATTCACTCATATGACTGTTGATCTTTTGAACAGCAAAGCGTCAGCCTGTCAGAGTTATGCCACACATAGTTTGGATGTTGCAGTCCGACAGATTCCACCGTGAAACAAGATCATATTTAACCCACAATGTCAAAAGATGACAATGTAATCCTGTTGCCACGACTGACTCTGATCTTTCACATGTGCAGGAATCTTTCCCACTATCTCGTATGAAACCATACATCTTTCTTAAATGAAAAAACATGAACTGTTTTGTGAAATGAGCGAAAATTCATTTTGATTTAACATTTTTCTTTTAACCCCTGAAAGTATATTTTCAACCTCAGTGGTTCTGTATGATAGACCAAATAAGCATAAACCTTTAGATTGGATCAACAAAATCTCAGGTTATCTGCTTCAGCAAGACTATTTATATGTGTGTGTGTGTGTGTGTGTATGCACGTTGATAGAATGATAGTACTGGCAAACCTAGTCAAACGACCACATAGCAGCTTTTCAATGGTGAGAATGTATGTTTTGGCATCGCGGCCATTTTTCAAATTGCACCTCACCATGTGGTTGATTAATATTCCCCCGTCCTCCGACCACATTTAAAGGCAACACTGAACTTGTACTTCTTTCCACTTTTCATGCACAAATATGACCAGCATTGAAACAAATCCAAAGTTTTCTGACTTTAATCGTCAACCACTTTTGAATGGATCATATCAGCACAGCAAACGTTGAGAAATCAACATTTTGAAACGGTTCAGTCGGTTTGATTACTAAATAAACTTAATGGAAACTTTGTCAGGCAACCTTAAGCAAAAGTTTGTCTTTAGTTACGCAGAGAGATTAATAAACCCTTCACACGCGTCACCCTGCTGGTTAATCATATGCCCGGAAACAAAAAAACTCACTTTCTCGCTCGAGCGCAACAGTTGATCATTTGCACATTTTGCAACTTCCCAATGTTTTAGTTTTATATATTTTTTATGATGCAATGAGTTTTAAACGTTGTCATTCCAAAGACCCAAAATTATCTTATTATTGGTTACTATGAATGTACTCTTGTTGGTTCTCATGTGGGAGCCCACTAGAGAAAGCCTCACAGTAAATTGTATTTGTTTTTGATCGATTTCTCTCTTCTCATCTTCTCTTAGTCATCGAGGCCAACCACCATGTGACCAGCGTGATCCCAGAGAGCGCCTTGCTCATCTGCTTCGGCTTCATTCTGGGTGGGATGATTTGGGGTGCAGACATGGTGCAGACCTTCAAGCTGACCCCGACGTTGTTCTTCTTCTACCTGTTGCCTCAAGTCATCCTGGATGCGGGTTACTCCATGCCGAACAAGCTCTTCTTCAGCAACATGGGGGCCATCTTGATCTACGCCGTCATCGGGACCTGCTGGAACGCTGCCAGCTTGGGGCTGTCGCTGTGGGGGTGCCACAAGGGGGGAGCCATGGGTAAGAGACTTTCGCTTGAGCAGGCTGCCCTGCTACTTCCAGTGGAATGGGTCAGGATCATTCTGGGATGTTCAGATTGAGGGACCCACTGCCATTTTTAGATACATTTCTGTATTTTATTTCTGCTGTTTATTTCTGTTGTTTATTTCTATAAAGGGTGTAAGATAGGAAGGGGCCTTATTCAGAGTGACAATAAATGTAAAAATAAAAAATAAATAACTGTTAACTACAACAGGAAGTTAGTTGTTGTACTTTGGGCCAGCAACTGAACGCACAGTCACGGTACACATATTTTAGATTCAGTGTGAATTTACAGTTTCTGGGGAGAAAAGGGATATTATTATGTCCAATGTTCAACACAAAAATTACACATACAATGTAATTTGCCAATTTGCCAAAAGGTTTTTTAAAAAAAACGGTGGCTCTGAAACACAATTGGTGGGAAATACCTTAATCTGAGGAGAGGGATTGTTGAGAGGTCTGACGAGCTTTACTAATTATTACCATGATTGTACGCAGCCAAAACATCAAATTAATAAAGAGCCAGGATTGGTCAGTTGGTGACGAAAGCTGGCTCCATATACGTCACATGGATCCGGATCGGCCAATACACTTACAAGCAGCCGAGGGCAGTCACTATATTAATAACACAATATGTGTATTGATGGGAGATTAGTCCCTCTTTAATTAAAATCTAAATTTCCATGTGTGACCTCCTGCCCCTGCGTGCGTCGCTGCAGGTGACCTGGACATCGGCCTGCTGCAGTATCTTCTCTTCGGCAGTCTGATTGCTGCTGTGGACCCCGTGGCCGTCATCGCCGTGTTTGAGCAAGTCCACGTCAACGAGGTCCTCTTCATCATGGTGTTTGGAGAGTCGCTGCTCAACGACGGCGTGACAGTGGTGCGTACGTCGGCAACGTTGTTGTTTGTCTCGTAACAGTTGGTTTGAGACATCGTTGGAAGGTACACTTCCAAGATATAAAGTATAACTAATAACTAATATAAAGGCCTACTCTGAACTTTGTCCCTCACTGGTCAAGATGAAAAGCTATTTGAAGAGGTAAATCAAATAAGAAATATTGCGTGTATGACTTATGAATCAACTTTCCGCACCTTTCTAATGACAGACTGAACACTCTGCGGCTTCAATAATCTTAGATATCTGCACACTGCTGTTTCGTTCCCAGTTCCTCGTTCATTCGACATGGGCGTGACAATGTTTTGACCCCAGGTGACCTTTCCTCCTTGTGTATAGATGAAGGAGTGTAAACAAACCTTTATATATCAGCCGCAATGACTCGTCACACACCATCTTCTATAGGATAGTCGTCATTCTACATGTGAGGATAATACGTATATTTTTTTATCTGATGGGAGTGAAAGAAACATTTTTCTAAAATGTTTTTCAATTCAAAATATACATTTTGTAAACAAAGAGTTTAGTGAATTTATCTGCATAGCCGAAATTCTAATAGAATTTGCAAAAACTGAGGAAACCTTGTGACAGGCGATTCATATATGGTGTATCAATATAGAAGCTGCAGATAAATAATAATTACAAACATAAGTCTTTGCACTCAAGTCCCGAGTCCTAAACGTCTAGTTTTTAGTCCTAAACAAGACATAACGCGATGACATTTGCATAACGCATATAACAAAATAATTTTTAATATAACGATCAGCCTGATTGGATGCTGTCAGATTGGTTCAGACAAAGAGGACTTTGGGAAATGACGTGTTGCGGGGAATGAATAGCGTTAACGTTAGTAGATTCAGGAAATGGAATTAATTAGCGAGATGCTGTTCTAACAATTATAATACTTTTTAATCATTGGGCTCCGACGACGGTATCAAATATTTTCAAGACAAAAGTCCAACTGAAGTCACGGGTCATTGGGGTTGAAGTCCAAGTTGAGCTGCAAGTCTCGGTTTTGTCGAGCCGAGTCTAAAGTCATCAAATTCGCCAAGTCATGTGACTTATACCTCTGGAAGAAAGCATTTGATATGAATAGATGTGCATCAGTCCAGTAATTACTCTACCTTATTTTAAGATTGATCTTCTTCTTCTCTTAGGTGCTCTTCAATGTATTCGACGCGTTCGTGTCACTGGGAGGATCTGGAATTGATGCTGTGGAGATCATTAAAGGAATCAGTAAGAAGTGACATTTATTTACACATTGCCAGTGAATAATATGTAACACGTGCTTGTGGTGCAGCTAGTCCTGCTTGACTAACTACACTCTACATATAAACATGTTTACAGAGGACTAAGCTGAACAAAGGTGTTGTATATGATGGATAACATACGTGTGCTCCCTATTTCTCCAGTTTCCTTCTTTGTGGTGGCGTTTGGTGGTTCCCTCGTGGGCTTTGTGTTCGGCCTGCTGATCTCTCTCCTGACCCGGGGCACTAAGAACATCCAGATCATTGAGCCAGCCTTCGTCTTCGTCCTGGGATACCTCGCCTACCTCACTGCTGAGATGCTCTCCCTGTCTGCCATCCTATCGTGAGTAAACCACGACAAACATCTCCCCTTTTTGAGTTCATTGTTCGTGTTATGGAAGAAGAATGACATATTTATTTCTGTGGCTTCTGTTCCGTAGGATCGTCTTCTGTGGCATGTGCTGCCAGAAGTACATCAATGCGAACATGGACGAGAAGTCCGTCGCCACAGTCCGATACGTCATGAAGGTTCTCGCCAACGGATCGGAGACCATCATCTTCGTGTTCCTCGGGATCTCAGCCATTGACAAGTCGATCTGGGTGTGGAACACGGGCTTCATCCTCCTCACGCTCCTCTTCATCTTTGTGTACAGAATTATCGGTGGGATTCTCGTCTTTCGCCGTCAGTTTTGAGTGCAAACGGTCCGATGTCAGGGGTCATGAAGCAGGCTTTGTTTGTTGTACTGCAGGTGTCTTTTTCCTCACCTGGATCTTGAACAAGTTCAGACTGGTCCCCGTGGAGTTTATAGATCAGGTGATTATGAGCTACGGGGGCCTGCGAGGTGCTGTCGCATACGGCCTGGCTGCGATGCTGGATGACAGCAAGATAAAGGAGAAGAATCTGATGATCTCCACTACTCTCATCGTAGTGTACTTCACTGTCATTCTCCAGGTAACCACGTTCAAAACAGTATGGTGGTACATTAGTTTGTGTAGCTTTCTCATACAAAGCGCATAATAGCTTTCTTGTGAATCTCTTTCTGCTGCAGGGAATAACGATGAAACCTCTCGTCAACTGGCTGAAAGTCAAACGAGCTTCAGCGACGGAGCTCACTCTCATAGAGAAATTGCAGAACAAGGTAAAGATAGAAATAATCTGTTTCTACAAGCGCAACAGCAAGAAGCATAAAGTACCAGGCAACTATTACAGAGGCTCCGCTCTTGTTGTTTAGGTGTTTGATCACATGCTTGTTGCCATAGAGGATATATCTGGACAAATAGGACATAACTACATGAGAGACAAGTATGTAGAGACGCCTCAGAACCGTTGAACTCCTACAATTTAAACTGTTTTGAATGAAGCTCCAAATTCTCTCTCCGCCCGCTCTGAAGGTGGAATCACTTTGAGGAGAAGTGGATGTCGAGGATTCTGATGAAGCCGTCGGCGAGGAAAACCCGCGACTACGTCTTCAACGTCTTCCATCAGCTGAACCTCAAGGATGCCATAAGCTACGTGGCTGAGGTGAGTGCCGCGTGCCGCCGCCGCGCCGTCTCGTGTACGTACAAGCGGTGCGGCCCTGTTGGCAGTCGGTAAAGGAAGTCCTTTGGTCTCGATGTTGCAGGGCGAACGCAGAGGCTCTCTGGAGTTTGTCCGCAATGACACCGCGTTCGTCGACTTCAAGAAGAAGTTTGCCGACGACTTCTCAGAGGTCATGCCCGACATCACAGCCGACACGTCGGACGATCACGGCGCGATGAGGTGGGCAAACGTTTATCCCCGATTCGCACCACCATCACAGGGGAAGGCAGTTTGACGATACGAGAGCAAAACCATTTTATTTTGGTTTGTTCAGATATGAATTTATATTTAATGTATTTTTACAGCACAAAAACACAAATTTGCCCCAGAGGGCTTTATTTATTTATTCATCTATCTGTACAGCATGTACAACATCCTCTGTTCCTGGAAAAAAAAAAGAACAATTTAAAAGGGTCGATCTACTATTTGGATTGAACACCTACTTCCAAGATCTGTCCAGACACTGCTCCCTGGTGACCACAAGCAGCTACTGCATGTCTTTCCCCCAACACATTTTGGAGGAGAAGCCTAGACCAGAGCTGTGCTTTTAGTGTGATAAAGACAAAAAGTAACTCACATGCCCCCCCTCCCCCTCAGTGGGAGAGATCATGTGCCATCGGTGAGCCTGGAAATGCATGAGCAGACCATGAAGAGTGTGAGGGAAACAGAGGACATTAACACTCACCACCTGTTGCAGCAGCATCTGTACAAGGGCAGGAAACAGGTCAGCTATACACACTTTATTTATATTTATTTGCTTTGCACCATAAGAGAAATTAGATTGTATGAGATTTTTAGTCCTGACTGTGTCTCAATGCTGTATCCTACATTCCCCAGAATACAACAAAGTAGCTTGTTTCACTGGATGCCACCTGCCTCATAATTGGCCACTTCTTTCAAACCATCCACCCTCAGTTTGTAATTTGCTTTCGAAAAAGCTATGATGGCCCCCGCCCAAAAAAGAAATCATACCCGACCCTTCATGAACCCGCAGTTTCTGTCCAAGACTGACCCAATCCTGAGCCTGAACCATGGCCGCAGTTTTGGGCCAGAGCCCCTTTTACAAAACCAAAAAATATATATTTGTGACACGATCTCCGACATTCTCCTACCGAATGTTCAGCACAGCCCAAAAACTGTCAGGCCAGTGCTATAATATAGATTATATAACCAGAAGGTTAAAAAAAATCCCTGGGAACTCTGCGCAAACCCGGCCTCATTCAAGCTTGTGGGTCATGCTGACTCTTTACATTTCTGTTTCTTGTTTTCTGGCATCTAGCACCGGCACCGATACAGCCGGAGCCATTTCGACGTCAACCAGGATGATGGCGAGGTGCAGGAGATCTTCCAGAGGACCATGAGGAATCGTTTGGAGTCCTTTAAGTCTGCAAAGATGGGCGTCGCTCCGCCAAATAAGATCACCAAGCACATAAAGAAAGACCAGCAGCAAAAGGTCATTTTTATTAGACAACCTACAGTTCAACAGACATGGACTGCCATAGCCAAAAAGGCCAGGTTTATGATCTAATAATATTTATATTTCATTTTCTGATCACAGAGGACCCGATATTCTCAATTTCTTGTGTAATCTTTGATTTCTTTTTTTCAATTACAAAATAGATAGATGAAAAAAGTATCATTCTGTCCAAACGTGTGTTTTACATATTCGCTTTTCACATTTTGTGACTTTGTTTAACGATGTAATCCACAAATAAACTTCTACCACCTGCAGATTTCAAATGGAAAATCAACAGACAAAAGTAAAAGCTACTATTCTGGTGATGAAGGTTGGTACCTGTGTTTCAGTTGAAATAAAATATACATTAGCCCTGATTTGTCCAAGTGCTTTTAAATAAACTATCTTAATTTTGTTTTTTTTAAAGCCTCTGGCTTTGAGGCATCGGGCGGTTCCTACCCCTTCCCCATGATGGCCACCTACAGAGCAGGAGGTATAATGAATCCACCATCTTGTCCACATATCTTCAACCGATGGTTAATCCTTAACTTAAAATAACGTCCCAAGACAGCATTCTAGAAATACTCCATGACATGTAAAAGTCAAAATCAAATAAACTAGATCGTTAACACGGTTGCCTCGATGTGGAAGCAGCATTTTGCTGTTGGAGCAAGATTTAATACTAGTATTTTAGTCCAGTTGTTCTGAACCTGGGGGTCCGGCCCCTTTGGCATGGTTTGCTGGTATTGTGGAACATTGCTTTATTTGTTTTGCCTCTTTGGGCCTCAGCTAAACACTGTAGTATAGTATCACATTCATATATAGGCACAAGCCAAAAAAACGTTATTTTATTTTGTAAAAACATTTTAAAATGAAACTACAGCTGTCAGATAAATGTGGTGGATTCGAGTGTAACATATTTGCCTCTGAATTGTGGTGTAGTAGAAGTATAAAGTAGCAGTTGAGTACAGTGGTTGAGTAAATGTCTGTAACCCTCAAACCCTCTCATCACTGACTCAGTTTCCTTCCTTTCTCCCAGCTGGCGTTGCGAATCCAGCCTACATGCCGGACCTGGACCCCATGGCACCGGCGCAGATCCCCCCGTGGCTGGCGGAGGCCGAGCTCGACAGCGGCCCGGTGGCCCCTTCGCAGCGGGCCCAGCTGAGGCTGCCGTGGACGCCCAGCGACCTGCGCCGCCTGGCCCCCCACCGCATCAGCATCCGCTCCACCGACTCATTCGACGATCCGCCTCCTACGCTTAGGCCTCCGCCTCCGCCTCCGCCTCATATGTAGCAGCACCCAGCACACCTCCTCCGCCTCCCTCTCATATGTAGCAGCACCCAGCACCCCTCCTCTTTCTCCCTTTAACCCAGCCGCCTGAGGCTCAGCACCTGACCTCAGATTTTGTAGCGTCTACTCTCAAAATATTGATGGGGGAATGTTTTTGTTTCCATCCCATTGCTTAACCTTACTCCATCCCCCGCCGAGTCTCTTGACCAAACATTCACAGTCCCACAACCTTTGTGCCCGTCTCCTGAGCTCCTCCTGTTGCTCTAACGTCTCCCTCCACTGAGCAAAGGGAAGCTGCACGCGAAAGCCAGAGGCCCCGTGCACGGGCCGGGCCGGTTATCGACCAGCACATGTTGAACATTGTCATATTTGCCCCCCTCAGGTTCACAGTAAACCCGTCAAACATTGCAGGTCCCTGGAGTATCTCATCCCTGAATGTGATGCAAGAATGTAGATATCTATGTGTTGCGTTGTTCATAAAGATAACACATTTAATCAAGAGTCCAATGAAAATTATTCCAGCTCTATAATCGCAATGTTACATTTTTGGTGTGTGTGTGTTTTCTCATTTAGTACATATACGAGAAAGACATATTATATTTATTCACAAATGAAGGTTGGTATTGTGTGGACATCTCTGCATATATATTATGATCCTTCGAAAAAGAACATTTTACTGACTGCTTTTGAACTGTGCGCATTTAAATATGGATTAAGAAATAAAAATTTAAAAAACAGTCTTTGTGGAGTGAAATGGTTAAAAAAGTCATTTCATTAATTAGTAGATTGTAATAAAAATAAACCACAGCTACTTGAAAAAATTAATCGTTTATTAACTAATGTGTCAAACATGGCTTCTTTTCTTCTTCTTTTAATATAATTATTATATATTATTCCGGCAGATGAGCATGAGTCTTTTAGCTTAATGCAGCAAACTTGCATCACACTGTTAATTAACGTGTGAGATGGAGCCAACACATGAAAGTAAGATCATTAAGGAACTTGTGACTATTTTCTATTTCACAAAATAACCTGTTATTACCTAACCTATTACCTAATATAACCTCCATCGGATGAATCTCTTGTTTAATAATTCTCGGTTGCAGCCATAGTATTGATATATCCACAATCAAGATGGAATGAATTACTTTTTAATATCAAACTTTGTTACACAATGTTAAACTTCTGGAATGTATCCACATTTGAATTAATGAAACAGCAATGAAGTCATTCGATGTATAATATTCATCATAAATAGTCCATTTCGGATGTTTCCACCTGCTTTGTGATGTAGTCTAATATCGTTTTTTCATTGTTGGACTCCTTCAGGTAAAAGTGAGCTCCATCGAGCATCCTGACGGTGAAATCTCCGGATGTGATGCTTTTCCAAGCTGTTGGAAAGAATACAAATGAACGGAGAGACAACTCCCACCGAGTCAGAGGGCACAGAGAGCCCCGTACAAACATAATGAGAACAACAACAATAGGATTTGTATCGCACCTGTCATACAAGACGTGCGGCACGAAGTGATTTACACATAAACTAACTAAGAAAAGAAAATAAAACCCACTGATTAATAACTATCATTGAAAATGAGTAGCCGTATTTGCATCGTGCACAAATGCGTGAATAAACGCTGCAAATGTTCGTCACTGTCTGACATCGGGCCTCACGCAAACCTACCCGATCCCCGTGTGCAACGAGGCCGAGTGAGCGGGAGATTGCTGATTGAAGAATGTCACCATAACAACGGAGGCTTGTAATTAACCTAAACAGTATCTGACCTCGTAAGTCGTGGGGAACGTCCTCCTTTCCATCGAAACACGTGACGGGGCAGCAGAGCAGCGGACCGTCCGGCTGGTGGCACCTGCAAGCAGAAGTCAGAAGCTCCGCTCACGACACGAGACACTCACAGATCGCTTCCAATGGATGGTTCGACTTTAGCCCGCGGCTACCTGTAGTTCTCCACCACGTGCAGGTCGGCCTTCAGGGCGGGGAGGAAGAGCTTCAGGACCTCGGGGTTCGCCAGCAGCTCGGGAGGAGTCCCTCCGATCGAAACCAGCCACTTGAGGAAATCGTCGTCGGACAGCTCGCTTCTCTTTGGGGCCTTGGTACGCGTCTCTGACTGACAGGGCAACGTGTCGATGGTGGCGTGTGTGTGTGTGTGTGTATGTGTTTATGTATGTAATTACGTTTAACCGTATTGGGGCCCGGATTATCCACTCAGCATCAATTAGTGTCAGTGTATGCATGCAAGGAAGATTGGAGTCTCTGCAAACCAATGTCCAGATTTCCGTTTATATTCTGAAGCCATAATAACCCTAAAATTATATATATATATATATATGGAATATTGGAACAGATGGCTGCGTGATGGATTAAATGTATTCACTTATTAACATGTCATTATTTGTCTCCAGGCGGTGGTGTACACATCTCAACTGCACTGATTGATTTATTACAATAAAAACATGTTTTAGAGGATTTAAAATCAGACAACTGTGAATCCTCAAAATGCAGCTTTTAATCGTTTGGTCTCTGATTAATTTAAATTAGTTTTTTTAATACCTTTGAAGAGCATCATAGGGACCACATTATTCTCATTTTTAACCCCAGCAAATTTGAAAACAAAAGTTTGGGATGTAAAAATATGATGGTTAAGATTTGATACTGTTTAGGTTAATTACAAGCCTCCGTTGTTATGGTGACATTCTTCAATCAGTTTCAATCGACCCATCAGGCTTCAGAATATAAACTGAAATCTGGACATTGGTACACTTAATCCACAGAGTTTGCAGAGACTCCAATCTTCCTTGCATGCATACACTGACACTGATTGATGCCGAGTGAATAATCCGGGCCCCAATACGGTTAAACGTAATTAATTCACTCACGTAAGGTGCAGAAGCGCCGGACAGGAAGATGTGAACTGGTTCGAGGTTGTGCCGTCTCTTTAGAGCATCTGCCACGGCGAAACCGGTGAAGGCACCAAAACTAGAAAACAGATCAGGGAAGAGTTGACAATAACAGGAAAAACAAGTAGTAAGATGTCATGATGGATTTGAAGTTACTCGTGGAGCCCCGATCCTTGTTATCACACCTGTGTCCAAACAGAGCAAACGGCTTCTCTTTCAGCACCGGTAACAACACACCAATGACCTCGTCCACGATCTGCTGCATGTTCTCAAAGAAGGGCTCTTTGGCGCGGCTCTCTCTGCCCGGGAGCTTGACAGCAAACACTGAAAGTGACAAGAACAAACGTTACAATATGTAATATGTTTGTGATGGTGTGTGTGTTGTTGTTTTTTAGAGTTAAAGTTCCTTGATGTTTCCTTTTTTGCTGATCTTTTTTTTTTCTTCTTTTTTTTTTTACTACATTTGTATTATTGACATTATAGTGCCAACCCGTATGGCTAAACAGGGCAAAGTGCAGCAATTGAACATGGCGCGTTACCTTCTATGGAGCTGGTGAGGACATTCCCCCAGCGTGCATAATGTATGGAGCCTCCACCTGCCCAGGGGAAGCAGATCAGCCTGGCCACAGCATCTGGGCTCTTCTTGAAACAGCTGATCACCTTTTCCATTCTGATTCAACACGATGGAGAAGACTGATTCACATCTGCTGGGACTGCAGCCAGGTATTTATGAGCGTGTCAAGTCACACCTGTTTGCTGCTGGCAGCTCCATCAACTTCTCCCAGGAAAACAGTGACGATTCCTCATGAAGTGTAACATTTCCTGGTTGTATTTCTTCTATGTTTTTGTATGGATCTGTAAAAAAGAAATGACATATGGATTTTGGAGACATCTACTGTATGGAGTGTGTATTGCGTTTTATTTAAAAAAAAAAAAAAGACTTATGGTACATAGATTAATAGGACAGAATGGAAATCCACACAACCTTAAATACAAGCTGTTATTTAAAAACATAACGTAGTTGGGAAAGAAAAAAAAGAAAGTTTACCGGAAGTGACGTTGTTTTCTACTGTTGGTATTTCCTGCCGGATTTCCCTCGGAGGAGGAGGAGGAGGAGGAGGGAGCGAGATTCATCAAGTTAGACGAAGTTAAAACGGGCAATACTGGAGATCCCACAACCGTCCCTGTCAGATTTACATTTTACAGTCAGGGGGATACTATTGGAATGTAAATGCAAGTAATAGTAAAAGTTAAGTAAAAGTACAAAGGTTTCAAGTTCAAGTCCTGCATTCAGATTCAAGTCAAGTAAAAATCATCAGAAACATGTCCTGTATCAAACATCTATACTAATAGTGCAGAATGGCCCTCTGAGATGATTGTATTTCATTATGTGTATGATATAATTTAAATATAATTGTAAGTGTGTATTTAGTGTAGTTTGATCTGGTTCCCAATCTGAAGGGGGTTGAGAATATGCAGAATTGGAAAGTAGAAACAAATACTTTATATATTTCTGCTGCACAAAATTGTGCTTATTTGTCTGGTATTTTTACTTTAAATATGGACTATTGACCATCACCCAGTGAGGTCTTCAATTTATGAGCAGTTGTAAGGAAACATAATTTCAAAGGTTGGATTATTTCATATTTTACAAGATGGTTTGTAAAATCCTAATCTGAAAAACAAAAGTAATTTAGTTATTGAGTACATGTCCTTTCCACCACTGATTATTAGTATTGAACAATAATAGCTATTAGACAGACGCCAAAACATCGGCTTTGCAACAAACCTCACAAGATGTTCGATATATATGCTTTTATTTTTAAACAATTTCCCGGAAGTCTTGTATTTTATATTCTGGTGAGTTTTACGTCGGCGAGCGTGAGGGCGGTGTAAGTGCAGATTTTAGACCGGTTACGCCGATACCGAGGAGAACGCCGGGGGATAGTGGATTTACGGTGACCGGAGCCCTCGTATCTTTTCACCGGACTGTCACGGTGACCAACCGGGACGACGGATTCAGTCACCGACCGGGTAACGACTCGCCTCGGTCTCGTGTGTCGAGTTGCTCGTGAGTTGCTAGTTTTCGTCGGCTAACTGTTGAAGCTAACTATCGCTGCTAGCTCACCGCTAGCGACTCTGTTCAGTTTCACCAACTCCGTTTCGAAACTGTCACTGACGTTTCCGACGCTGGACGCAATGGTGGTTTTTCTTTCAGATACAACGGGAAGAACTTAAGAGAACGGGAGCGGGGCCATTTCGTGCAACTTCGAGCTGTCAGCTGCGGTACGGCGGGTCGCGGGAGTAGACTTACGGCCGAGGGGACCCCCGAGCGGCCCGGTTCCACATCAGCGACCGAAGCCGGGGAGCAGGGGGGCCGCGTAGCCGGAGGGCGGCGTGTCGGCCAGCAGGGCCGTGCTGAAGTCTGAACCTGCGCAGGGAGAAGTAATCACTGGGGGCCGGGTCATCCGGACAGAGACCTCATGAATGGAAATCGGAACAACAGGTGGGATCCCCGAATAATCGCCATGGTTAATAACTTGGGTTATTTGCAGACAGTGCGAGACACGAGTGAGACCCCCAGGCTAGTATTCGGGGGGTGCAAGTTAACACTTGTGTTTCAAGAAGTTGCCAGGCTTTTGTGAACACTTGTATTCTATATAAACTGCATTCCCATCTCCAGATCCAACAGGCGTAACATAGTGGACTGAGGGGGGTTTACCGGTCAGTTTTGCGCCTCAGTGTGCGCGTGTGTGTGTGTGTGTGTGTGTGAAGGTCCCAAACGTCTCACGTTTTTATCATCTTCCTCTTCATGTCTACGTCATGGGCTGTCAAAGGCAGGTGGTGAACCCATCAGGTGTGCGTGAAGCCTGAAAGAGACAGGCTCACTTTCGTGTGTGTGGCAGGCTTTCACACCAGCTGCTGTCATAGCAACCCTAGTTATTGCATAATGTTCATTTAACCGCTGCATGTGTTAATTACAAGTCAATTGAGTATGGCAGTCGATTTACTTGTATTGCCAAGGGCCACAATTTGAGAGCCACAGCTTGTGCATTATTGATTGTTGTTGGGGTCAGTGGTGGGCTGGGAGTCGGGTTGGGTCTGGTTCACTGAAATGACCCATTTTTCACAGAATGAGCAGTAAAGAACATCGTTTTATCCAAGATACAATAACATACATTTTGAAATTTGAGTGTCAAACTGTAGAAACCATATATATATATATATATATATATATATATATATATATATATACATACACACACACACACACATACATACATACATACATACATACATACATACATACATACATGTATTACTGATTTGTTTCTGTAGCTCATGGCAGTTGAGAAGCCGGAAGCTTAAAATGTTTTGGTTTTTTTTGTTTGTTTTTTTCAGAACGTCCGCACTTCACAAGTTTATTTAAAACTTGTAAATTGTAAATGTAAATTACATACAAGTTAAGTTTTACACGTTGTTAGTCTTCAGTATTCAAAGAAAAATACATCATTTATTAATCCCAGAGGGGGAAATTAAATGTCTTTACTCTGAGTCCGTGTGTAATTTGTAAAAAGTAACATTCACAAAAACAATGTACACGTCCTCTCTGTGATGCAGTACAATATCTGTTTCATAACTAGTTGTTGGGTAAAGGGTTTCTCTTTGGTTTAGTGCAATTTTAAGCACATTTTGATGATAACGCTATAATATTGCGGGCAATCTGAATTATTTTGGGCAGGATAATCGGGACATAACATTTCCATATCGTCCTATATGTAGTTTGGCTTCTCGCTCAAGGGCACCTCAGCCCTAGAGGCAAAACTGGCACCTCTCCAGCTATCAGTCCACACACCGTACTTGAATCGGGGACCCTGTGGTTCCCCAGACAAGTCCCCAAGGACCGCTGCCCCCAATTAGAGTAGCGACATTCGGACTGTAAGACGGTTCATCAGTGAAGAACTCTCCTAAAGTGTGTGGGTTGGTTGAATGTCATCTCTTTGTGGTCTGCTACTGGATGTGCGGTGTATATATATTTTTAGAGGTCATTTATATCTGCATTGTTGCTCATTCTACAGTGAACTTCATTAATGGTGCAGTAGCTGCTTATCTGTCTGTAGATATTTGTGGATGTTTTCCATAATTCAACATAGAAATTGAAGGTGTAATTCCTATTGTCACTTTTTGGCTTACCTTTTCTTTTCTTTTTTGCATAAAAGAAAATGTTCTTCTGAGCAAGGTGAGCACTTTCGATTATAAGCTTATTTAGTCAGGCGTATTGGTTAAAACATAGATCTCCAGTGAAGTAACAGGATCTTCATCATTTCTGAAATGTTAAAAACAGGTCCGGTAAATAGAAGAAACACTGAAAACAACCAATAGTGCATCACATAATGAAGTAACCAAGAAAACAGCTATCAAAATGACATCACAATAATCAACAAATACTGAACATACAAATACAGTCAAATATAGTTTCAAAGAAAATTATAACAGTTTTTGTCACTTGAGCTCCAAGGTGAAAGAGACAAATCTGTGTGCACCTGTTTCTCCCCTCTTGCTGTGCCTATAGTTGCCATGGAGAAACTGTAGCAACATGGGCATCATCGCCATGGCAACGGCATAGGGGAAGAGGCGGCCTGGGGACGTATCAGCAGGAAGAGCACTCTGTTGCTGGCTGTTACGGCAATTTCAGGGTCAGCCCTCGACACTGACGGCAGCTTTTATATGTTCAACCCACAGCTGCTCTGTCGCCCTCATCTTGGCCACTTTCATTGTTAATGCTCTTTTTCAACCGGTCAGTTTTTAAAGTTTTCTTCTATTCTAAACAAAGCGCACCTCTTGGCATCAGAACAGCTGGAGGTCTGTGTGCAGACTTATTGTCATATAGGTCATTGTGTGCATGTGTGTGGGTCTCTGACTCGCATGTATGGAAATTGTGTGGTTGTGTGATTTGCTCTGAGTACTTTCCAGTTTGGCATTTCTGAAAATTGGTGTCAGATTGGCGTGGCGTGGTGTGTCACCGGCCCACGTCTCCTTCCGTCTGGCAAAGGCCACGTCAGTCAGGAGAAGCCTGTGACCGCTGAGCGGGTGTTTATTTAAAATGTCAACTAACTCCGTAACCTTTTTCTATATGGTCTACACAGCGTCGGCCCTTTTGTTTCGGTTTTGTCAGTTTGACATGAGTCAATGTTTATCGTCTCTGACCATCTTTTGTGCCAGCACCCACCATCTGCTCCTTCCACCTTATTAACCACTTCCTTCCTCTCTCAGCTCCTTTGAGAGGGTAGAAGATATTAATGTTAACTGGTTTAGGTTCTATTATAGGGCTACGTTGAATGTTGGGACTCTGATGGTCCCGAATTTACATAAATGCCAAGCCTGGATGCGGTTGATATGAATTCCGTGCACAGTGTCCTAACTACGTCCAACAGACGTGGCGCCACGTTGGCGTTCACCTTTAGTCCGAACACTATGCTTTTGAATTATCAAGATAGTTCCTGTAATATACAAGCATATTTAAATTATCATTACAACAATATACATCATTTATGTGTGGTGTTATTTTATTTATTTTTGGTATTTGCTGTTGTAGGAGACGTTGGAGCAGCCGCTGAACCCCAAGTCCTTTTCTCGTTGCCAAAGCGGCCTTGCTATGGCACCCTTGGGAAGCCCATCAAGCTTCTGGCCAACTGCTTCCAGGTGGAAATACCCAAGATCGATGTCTATCTGTATGAGGTGGACATCAAGCCTGATAAATGTCCTCGCCGGGTCAACAGGTAACCAGACAGAGCTGGAGACCAGTTGGAATGTCAATCTATCAGAGTTGATACTTCTTAAAAACACAAAGGAATCACACTATTTTTATATGGGCCTAGATTCATGCTGCATGTTGACTGGTTTTTCAGAGAGGTGGTGGACTCCATGGTCCAGCATTTCAAGGTGACCATCTTTGGCGACTGTCTGCCAGTTTACGATGGGAAGAGAAGCCTCTACACTGCTAGCCCACTTCCTGTCGCCACTGGTGGGGTAAGACATGACATCAGATGTTTGTAGAATGGTGTTTTGTGTTGTCTTGGCCAACAAAAGAATACAGTTCAGCTTGAGACATCCTGAAAATTGGCTCATAGGCTGGAGCCTCTTTTTTTTTTATTGATCCTAAATCTTCGTTTTTCCTTTTCAGGTCGATCTTGATGTCACCCTGCCAGGTGACGGTGGGAAGGACCGCCCCTTTAAAGTCACCATCAGGTTTGTGTCATTGGTCAGCTGGCACATGCTGCACGAAGTCTTGACGGGACGCGCCGTGGCTGAGCCGGTGGACCTGGAGAAACCCATCAGCACCAACCCCGTTCACGCCGTGGACGTGGTTCTTCGACACCTGCCCTCCATGAAGTGAGTTTTCTCCCTTGAAAGATTTGTTTGTAGGTTCCTTTTCTTAGGAATGTTTCCAAAGAATATTAAAGAAATTCAGACCTCATACTAAAATTCCTCCAATCATATCTTATTGAATTGAATCCTAGAGTTGCCGTATAGCTTCCTTTAATTAGTTACAACAACTACAACTTTGTCCCATGTTTTAACGAGTAGTTTGGAGATGTATTTTTATCATATTAGTTGGCCCAAGTGGGATTTAAATACAACACTGAGAGAAAAGATTAAAAGCATCTTTCATGTAATCTACCTCAAGTTGCCATTTGGTAAATCCATTAATTGAAATAGTTTTCAGTAACATAAACAATCCTAAAACCTCGGGCTTGTGTTATGCTACACTCAAATCCCAGGTTGACTTTTATCCTGGTACTAACCGGTGTGTCACCGTTGTGACCCTGTCTGTCCTCGCCAGGTACACGCCTGTCGGACGATCCTTCTTCTCGTCCCCAGAGGGCTACGACCACCCGCTAGGTGGAGGGAGAGAGGTTTGGTTTGGATTCCATCAGTCAGTGCGGCCAGCTATGTGGAAAATGATGCTCAATATCGATGGTGAGCATTTATGTGGATGTCTGTAAAGTAAATGTGAAGCTACAGCCAGCAGCTGGTAAGCTTAGTTTAGAAAACTGGAAACCGGGGGAAGCGGCTAACCTGCTTCTGTCCAAAGGAAACATACCTATGAGCCCCTTTTTAAATTCTGTAGTTAACACAATATATATTGTTCCTTTTTTAATCCGTACAAAAACTAAAGGTTGTAAACAACACCTTGTGGGGGTATGTGCTGGACCATTATACTCTTCTCTACCATCAGCTAGCGGAGACTCCAGAAAATTACTTTACCAGGCTGAGAAATAGTCCAGCACATAACCATCTTAAAACCCAAACCGCATTTTAATCAGAACTTTAGATTTTTTTTCTTGGACAGAGCCAGGCTAGCTTTTTCCAGTTGTTATGCTAAGTGAATTTTCTGCTGGCTGCAGCTTCAAATGAGGTGATAAGTAGATCAATACCATTAAGCCCCAAAGAGTAATCTGTGCGCCTCATGACTCGACATAAACCCCCAAAAAGCTATTGCCATAGTGACCGTTTTATCTCCTCCCATGTCTTTTCAGTGTCAGCCACAGCTTTTTACAAAGCCCAGCCAGTCATCCAGTTCATGTGTGAGGTCCTGGACATTCACAACATTGACGAGCAGCCCCGCCCTCTCACTGACTCTCACAGGGTCAAGTTCACCAAAGAGATCAAAGGTATGTCGCCAAGCAAAGGCAGCTTGTGTTGCCTTGCCCTATTTGGCTTTTTGTGTCGTCGTTTGGGAAGCTACTGTTCTGATGTACTTGCGAACAGAGAGAAACATGAATGCGATATCTCAGGAACACCTGGAGGGGATTCCTTCCAACGTGTCGTATGTACTGTAACGTGCAATCAACCCACAATCGATTGACGGATTGGTTTCAGAGCATACTAGTAGTATAATTAAAAGGTATACCGTGGCCCTGCCGTCCGGGGGATGTATTCACAAACATTCTGAGAGACCTCCTAGCTTAGCCTGGAAATCTCCAGAAAGGAGTCCGAGCTTGGGAATGATTTAGGAGCATTCCTGAGCAAGGAAGGGACAGGTGAGGAGGTGTGGTTGACCACATGACATTTTTTTAAAGAAGTGAGATTGGTTGAACCCAAATATCTTAGTGTTGGGATTACTTTAATTTCTGGCATTGTTGGGTTGGAGGAGTGAGCGCATCTCTAACAAGATCAGTCCACAAACATCATCCCTGGACGGTCTCATCTGTAGTCGTTTGGGGAATATTTCTCCTTCTGTCTTTCCATCATTTTCTCCTCTGCTTAAGAAACTCCTCTTAAAAGTCCTCTTCCCACAGTTCTTTGCCTTAGCAACTCTCTTCAGGGCTAAAGATGCTTAGTGAGTAACGTTTAGCTTCACCAGGATCTAGCTTTTTACGGTACCTCTTAGAAAACTGTCTTCATTGACTTCATTTTAAGAAATATGCAAGAGAAACTGGTTGTACTAGGAAGCGTCATGAATTGTATCTATTCTTTGTATGTTTTGACAGTTTATTTGTTGCTTAAAGCTGAATCTTAGTGAAGCAGGCATTTTAAGCCTGTTCATTTGTTCCACTCTATAAATAGAAGCTGCAGTCACTTAAATGTTGCTGATGCTTATTCCACCATCTTCACAGGTCTTAAAGTGGAAGTGACACACTGTGGAACCATGCGTAGGAAGTACAGAGTCTGCAATGTAACACGACGCCCTGCCAGCCTCCAGACGTATGTTTCTACATCGCACCCCGCTAACCGCTAACTCTGAATCAAAGCTGTCCCTGGCTTGCATTAACAGGAGATTCTTTGTTGCCTTCAAATCCACAGATTTCCGTTGCAGCTTGAGAGCGGTCAGACAGTTGAGCGTACCGTGGCGCAGTACTTCAGAGAGAAGTACAGCCTGCAGCTAAAGTACCCTCACCTGCCTTGTCTGCAGGTGGGCCAGGAACAGAAACACACCTACCTGCCCCTGGAGGTAAGGACCTATGGGGACTGTATGCTGCCACATGCTGGTCAAGCTTTTTGACAACATTTTTACTCTGAGATTTATTAAATCTTTTTTATTAAATCTTTCTTTCAAAGCTCATTTATACTTTTACTCATGAACCAGTGAAATAAAAAATACAATCGGTACCATGAATAATAAATCCCATTTTATACCCAACATATTGATAGTGTTGAGTGAAGGTTAGCCTGGTTTCTGGCCTTTTCAACAGGGTGTGCATGAGCGTTTTCACGCACAGTTGGCAGTAAGGTTGTAGCTGTGAAGGTAGCAGTGCTGTGTCTGTACAAGTGCCCCCCTGTCTGTCTTGCCACCTGTTGATTAAACTGAAAGTTAATTGATGCCCGGCTCACTTAAGGAGGGTTTATCTTTTAAGGTGGACCAGCTATGCTCATAGTGACAAATAATGTCAGGTCTGGGTTGGGCCTCTCATTGGACAAGTGTAACAAGTACCGCAGCATTTTTCTTGATTAAAAAAAATAAAAATGTGTTGCGTTTTTAAGGCTGTAATAATACACACACACACAAACAGACCAGCTAAATGTCAGGCGACCAATGAAATCCTTTCGTCGCACAATCCAGATTTCTGGTCACAAGTGCGACCACAACATGTGGTAATTCAGTCTGATTATCAGGCTGGATTAAAATATGAATGAACCTGGACTGATGTTTTTTTTAAATGATTTAGGTGTGCAACATTGTACCTGGACAGCGCTGCATCAAAAAACTAACGGACAACCAGACATCGACCATGATCAAAGCAACAGCCCGCTCTGCCCCAGACAGACAGGAGGAGATCAGCAGACTGGTGACTAGATGAGACAAAATGACACAAAGCTTGCTTTCTTTCGCTTTTTTTTCCTGTTTTTAAATAAAGATAATTTTCTCTCTGCAAAGGTGAGGAGTGCAAATTACGAGGCCGACCCGTTCGTCCAGGAGTTTCAGTTCCGCGTGCGAGATGAGATGGCTCAGGTGACGGGCCGCGTCCTGCCGGCGCCCATGCTGCAATATGGCGGCAGGGTGAGCTCTGAACCCTTTATGGTACTTTCCCTTTTATATTACTCTTTATTTGCATGCGTGTTGTTCTCTGTGTGCGTTCGAGACTGTAGGCTTTCCGCCCCCAGTTTTAATTTGTATTTACAACCCTGACTCATTTGATGGCTCTGAATTTCAGTGCCAAAACCAAAAAGTCAGTCCTTTTATTAGTGATCAGTACGAGCAACATTTAAAACGAGCCACACTCTGGGGAAACCCTGTGACAACAGTCTATAGTTTTATGTTTCTCACATTTGATTTGCTCACATTGTAAACCAGAGTTATCTCTGATTGCATCTTACACGTCTTAATCAGTTTTGAATTGGCTATTTTTCGTTTTACACATGCATGCTTTTGTAAAGAGACCACATATAGAAGCTGTTTTTATTCATTAGTCGTCTCTGTTTTGCATGTCTGCCATACAATTAATGCATGAGCCAATGAGAAGCCATGATCAGTCAATGTCAGAGCCTATTGATCACGCAGTAGAACTTGAACTTGAGATCCCACTGGCTGCCTGAATCCTTTTTGACTCTTTGAATCCATACGTTGTCTGTGTCCTTTTGTACTGTTTGTGTCCGTGTGACTGCCAGTCCCAGCAGATCAACCCTGCACTGTCGTTGCAGAACCGCACGGTGGCCACGCCCAGCCACGGCGTGTGGGACATGAGGGGGAAGCAGTTTCACACCGGAGTGGAGATCAAGATGTGGGCCATCGCCTGCTTTGCCACCCAGAGGCAGTGCCGAGAAGAGATCCTGAAGTGAGTTCACAGAAATGACCGTTATCGCTTAGTTCAGTTTAGTTGGAGTGAAAAAAATACAAAAAAAACATGATGATGCAAGTATTTACAAATGAAAACATAACATTTAAAGTAAACAGTCAAATGTATTTAGATAAATAGAGCATGGCCTTTTTTTTGAGAATTAAAAAGTTAAATTTATACTGATTTAGAGTACTTTTGAAGGGTATTTCAGTTGCCGATTCTTTTTTTTCTTTTAATAATGACATTAGTTACTGAAGTGACAAGTGAATTGTCAGACTTTACATCCATGGATCGAATTAAACCAATACTCTACTGGTAGTGACATTTAAAAACAACATTTTCATGGATGGTAATTTGTCATCACGCTCAGGAGTTTCACTGACCAGCTGCGCAAAATCTCAAAGGACGCTGGGATGCCAATCCAAGGCCAGCCATGTTTCTGTAAATACGCCCAGGGAGCCGACAGCGTGGAGCCCATGTTCAGACACCTGAAGAACACCTACGCTGGGCTACAGCTCATCATCGTAATCCTGCCTGGGAAAACGCCTGTCTATGGTGAGAGGAATAACCAATAAACCAACAGCACAACGATGGTAACAAAAGTGAATCATGTGGGGGTGTATCGAATCAGAGCTGACCTCGAGGCTACTGCTACGCATTATAGCTACAAGCTCAAAGTAGGCTCACTTCAGTGCTATGACCTTTTGTGAGGCGTTCATGTCCATACAGTAAGCGGTGGTTGCAGAGTAAAAGGAATATCCCATTTCTTTGACCCACAGCTGAGGTGAAGCGAGTAGGCGACACCCTCCTTGGCATGGCAACCCAGTGTGTGCAGGTGAAGAACGTGGTGAAGACGTCCCCTCAGACCCTCTCCAACCTCTGCCTCAAGATCAACGTCAAGCTGGGAGGCATCAACAACATCTTGGTTCCACACCAGCGGTAAATATTAACAGATCAAATAAAGATAAACCAGGGTTTTTCATTTTTTTCTTTGTTCTTTGTACAAGATATTTTGCTTCACATTGACAGTAATCTTGTTCTCTTTGCTCACTGCCTGTCTGTTGGTTGTTAAAAAGACCGTGTTGCAACATGACGGATCGATCGTGAGATAATTCCGTGCCTCTTTTCATCCATCCAGACCATCTGTGTTCCAGCAGCCTGTCATCTTCCTCGGGGCGGATGTCACTCATCCTCCAGCAGGAGACGGGAAAAAGCCATCTATTGCAGCGGTGAGACTTCACTTCAGGGGGGAAAAAAAACACAAATGGCCAACAATCTTTTATTTTGTCTTCACTTGCACTGCTCGTATCAGCTTGTGTCTACTACCCAAAAAATGCACTTTCTCGCCCTTAAAAAATGTTGGACCTTTAGTAACAATGTTGGTGTTCATGTTGATTTGACTCTTTGCACAACTGTTAATTCAGTACAAAGCTACATCTGTAAAGGCCTGGCTGTGGCCTTTTTACAACAAAGCACAGAACAGTGTTCCCTGTACATTTGTAGGTCCTAGTTTGAATGTTTATAACGAGGGAAGCTACAAGAACCAACACTTTGGAACCAAGTAGTTGCTGAAATTCCCCCCCCCCTCCGACAATGCTCCATGTGAACAGTTGAAATCAGCTGGAGGAGAGCTAGTTAACGTTAGCTGTTAGCATCGGTTGGCATCACAGTCCTAACATTAAAATATTAAGTTTGATTTAGTTTCCTTATGGTGTGTTCAAGCTCCATTCAGAACAAATTAGTTTTAGATAAGGTCTTCTAATGTGATCTTGTAAAATGTACAGGTCTCATACCGTGGGTTTTGAATGGGGCATTGAGAAGCACAGGGAAATCATTTCTCAACTGCTCTTCCGTTGCAATAGTTTTGCATGTATTTTAGTTTTTGACCCGTCTGACTGACCGTGCCTCTACAGGTGGTGGGCAGCATGGACGCCCACCCCAGCAGGTACTGTGCTACGGTGCGGGTCCAGAGGCCGAGACAGGAGGTCATCCAGGACTTGGCCTCCATGGTGCGAGAGCTCTTGATCCAGTTCTACAAATCGACCCGCTACAAGCCAACCAGGATCATCTTCTACAGGGACGGCGTCTCGGAGGGACAGTTCAGACAGGTTTCTTTTTCTTTTCTTTTTTTCTGCTGAAATTGTACATGTTTTGTTTCCTTATATGGAATGAACACAAGATCTTAAGTTCTTGACTCGTTGCATGTTGTCTTCTGTCTAATTCTTACTCTCAATCTACCCTGGCAACATATTCACAAAACCACATCATTGCCTGTTTATTTACTTATAATGTCTAACGGTGTTTTCCGTGTAGGTGCTGTACTATGAGCTGCTGGCCATCAGGGAGGCGTGCATCAGTCTAGAGAAGGAATACCAGCCGGGGATTACTTACATTGTTGTACAGAAACGCCATCACACGCGTCTCTTCTGTGCAGATCGCAACGAGCGGGTGAGGAACACCGAGGAGTGACACTATCAGTGTAAAATATTATGGCTGCCCACTATCTTCGTCTGTTTGATTGAGTTGATCATTTTGGGTCGAAGGTTAACTATCAAAAGGGGTGATTAAAGAGGGATCTGGTATCATAAAAAGTGTTTTTTTTCAGGCAGTTTGACGTCTCCCTTAAATCGGTTTGTTAAATCATGTCTCAGGTTGGACGAAGTGGAAACATTCCTGCCGGCACCACAGTGGACACAGACATCACCCACCCCTACGAGTTTGACTTTTACCTCTGCAGTCACGCTGGAATCCAGGTACGCTATTCCTTCCTGTGTTTACAGTACCGCTACCGTTGTCTGACGTCCGGAAGGAGTTGCCAGCTGACGTGGTTTGGCCATCTGATCTGGACTCCTCCCTTTAGAGGTTGACTGGGCACGTCCCACTCATAAGAGTCTCCGGGGTTAGACCCAGAAGGCGCTGTAGGGATGATGCATCTCGTCTGGCCTTGGAGCGCTTCAGGGAACCCCAGGAAGAACTGGAAACCGATGGATGAATAAATGGGATCTCAAAGTGTAATTCTGGGACAGAGATATTCTAAGTATAGACTACATTTAAAAACTGATATTGATTATTTATTTTAGGTTCTGCTGCTGCCCCCATCCACAGCAGTACATTGCTTTGTTTCCATGTCGGTACTTCAGTCTGTTTCTCCAAACGAAGCTCTGACTATGGATCTGTTTTTAATACAAACCCAATTAAAAACATCCAAACTATTACTTTAAATACCTTTTTGAAGCTACACTGACACGTTCTTTAAAATGACTAATTATTTGCTGTATGTTATACCTCCAGGGTACGAGCCGGCCCTCCCACTACCACGTTCTGTGGGACGACAACTGTTTCACCGGCGACGAGTTCCAGCTCCTCACCTACCAGCTGTGCCACACCTACGTCCGATGCACGCGCTCCGTCTCCATCCCAGCACCGGCCTACTACGCCCACCTGGTGGCCTTCCGCGCCCGCTACCACCTGGTTGACAAAGAGCACGACAGGTGGGGAGAACCCCTCTTTTTTTCTTCTGTGAAGTCAGATTTATTTGATACATTCTCCAAGAGGGATTCATTACTTTTTCAGTGCTGACCCTATTAAGTGGAAATAATGTAGTTATAATAATGTTTTTGTTTTTCTATGTTACTCACCGTTCCTTCCTTCCATCATTTCCCCCTGGCAGTGCGGAGGGCAGCCATGTTTCAGGCCAGAGTAACGGCAGGGACCCCCAGGCGCTGGCCAAGGCTGTTCAGATCCACCACGACACACTGACGACCATGTATTTTGCCTGAACGTCCCCCCCCTCGACTTCCCTCCATCTGTCCCAGCCAGTCTTGGTGTCTGACTCCCACCAGCCGCATCGACTCATCGGGCAGAGTGACCCCGCCCGCTCCCCCTTCCCCTCCCTCCTTGTGCCGGTGCAGCTTTTCGTCCGATGAGGACGGCTGCGACCGCAGGCTGCGTCGGGGTGCAGTAAGCCAGAGAGGAGTTACAGCCACATTATGCAATTTGAAACCAGCCAGTTGTTTTGCATCTCTCTGTCACCTTTACCTCCTCTGCTGTATTTACACAATGGATTCTGTTTTACTTTTTAAAGCTCACAAGTCACATCCCTGCTTTCCCGTTTTGACAGCAGCTCAAAAGTTGTTCTTTTCGCCTTGTGTTTAAAAAAAAAAGAAAAAAAAAAGAAAAGGCGAATACAAAAACTGAAGATTTTTGGTGCGTGGTTGGAAGCAGAACCAGTGAGGACCGGAGCCGCTCCATAGCCTCACGTTGAGCCGATTGTTGCCGATTCATATTGTAGACGGTTTTATATGTTTTGTTTGTGACTTTTCAGCTTTTCTAGATACTGTCTGTGTTCTCTCTCTCTCTCTCTCTCTCTCTCTCATGAATGTGCTGCTGCCACGGCAACAGAACGCTCGTAAACTAAAGCTTGACCCATTTTATTGTTTTGATTCCCCTCCAAACGACAGGCGGCCTCAGCGGTTGCTCTCCTGTCTCCCTTTAAGCCAGTGGTTCCTCTGTCATTCAGCCAGACCGCAAGACGCACAGCACTGAATTACATTTTTTAAAATGTAATTACATTTTTTTAAGACAAAGCCACGTACAGCCATCGATGAAGCATTGTACATCGCATGATGCCTTACTGCGAGGCGAGCTGCATGAAGACGACTGTTTGAATACAATGCCATGGCGGCGGAACAGACCGCTTTAGACTTCCCTCTCGTAGTTCACTTTGTGTTGTACCAAACCGTGTGCATTTTACTCTTCTTGCTATTTATGAATCGTCTTTTCTTTCTAACTTAAATCGACATCCGGCAATAGAGCAGAGCGGTTGGTGTCTTCTCACGACCACAAGCCTTTTGACTTCTCACCAGTTACTTTACAGTTTTAGACCGTGGAGAAACTCCGTCGGTGCAATGCGGCGTTGGCGCAGAGCGAGCAGGTCCAGTGGGGAGCGTGGGTACAACTTAGTTTTGTTATGAGTGAGCTTTGGCAAGTGGCTGTAAACTTGGCGTTCAGAGACGTACGTGTGCGGCTGCTCGACGCGCTCGTGGACGAGCGGGAGCGACCGCAGACGCGAAGGATCGGCCGTGAGGTCTGGTGGCGTTCGGAGATTAAACAAAGTGCCTGATTCGGTTAAGAGTGTGAGCGGTCTGTCGGATGGAAAGCTTTGTTGGGTCGCCTCTGTTCCAACACTTAGCGAACGCCCTCCCCCCAGTCATATATTGCAATCTGATACTTTGGTTCTGCCATACAGTTTACTTTTATGGTGCATATGTTGGTTTTATTTGTTGACGCGTAGTTTAATGTAGACATTTCTGACTGTCAACAAGAACTTTACAAACGTTAAGGGAGACGTTATTGCAGGACGGTTGTGTTGGACTATTGGATTGTCTTCACTTGGTGCACGGAAACAGGACTCACTGCCAGTCAAAGACTTTCATGTTCACATTCATCTCCTACGGTGGCTTTGCTGCGTTTGTCCTCAGAGGAAGTCTGGGCATCAGTTTCAGTTCTTTCACAGTTCTGAGTGGTAGCTGCAACTAATTGCTTGTTTTCACCATCAATGAATGGTTTTGTCTAAAAGTATCAGAAATGTCTGTTCTGGTTCCCCACATGGAGATGTCAAAAACTCCAAAGGTACACAGCTTACTGTCATATATGACAAAGAAAAAGCTCAAAGTTCTCAAAATGTTGAGCTTTTTTTGCTTGAAAAAACTAATTATGAATTTTTAATCGAAATGGTCTCAATTATTTTCCTTTCCATGAATTCCTCAGCGACTCACTGCTGCCCTCGTTCTGAGAAATAGTCCTCTACTTTGCAGAAAAGTAGAGGAAACTGATTTTTCTGCTACTTTTGGACACACTGGTTGCTAATCCATCCCACATATCACTTAAATGGAAACACCAACATTATGAAGTATATCTATAATTTTCACGCCTTTTTTTTAATTTGCCATTATTGCAATAACCGCCGCGGTTGTTCAATGCCCAGCTGTTGAAATGTGGTAAGTCACGGCCTCGCAGTAGAGTTTACAGGCGAAGCCTCAAGGTTTCATCACTTGGACCAAACCAACGTGCCTGGTCAGGGGGGTGGGGGGTGGGTGGAGGACTTGGGGGCGGGGCCTTACAGCATCGAGCTGATCTGCTCTGTACTGCTAACTGTGCAAGCCACGTGTCAACACAACCAAACTTGAGCTGCTATAAGAAAACACACATTTATTTAATGTTTCATCAGATGCATATAGGCTATATATTAATACAGAGAGATTAAGAGAATAATGGTATTTTACTGCACTTAAAGAGTAGTTTTTATGGTTAGACAGAGACAGGATTCTTGTTCGAAGTCGCCCACGGTTTAAAACATTTTAATTCTGAGGATATATCCGAGCAGTTTGTCTCCCTCTGTTTGTTGTCATGTTGCATCCGATTCTTAATGTCAGACATTACCAGCATTTTATTTCACTTGAAGAGGATTAGTCGTGAATTGTCTAACATTGTTGGCTAATGCTCTGCTTGTTTTTTTTAAAGTCTATCTGGAGCCTTAGTCCCCTTTTCTTTTCTTTTACGGCCCATGAAGCCACGTACAGTAAATCCACCTGTAGAGCCGCTTGGCTGACGGAGCTGGACATCAGATGCCGTTTGTCCTCATGAAATAAAAAGCATTTTTAAGTCTGATAAATAAATATTGAGATATATTTATATGTAGATGTATTAATGTAATGCACACACCACTTATTTTTTTCTAACAAAGTCCTATTTGAAACGGAAGCTGTGTGGAAATATGGCCGTTTAATAATTGTGGTGGTCTGTGATTTGATGATGCAATAGGTTTACGTGTGTGAAAAGCAAAGCTGATGTGTATTTTGCGCCGTCGACCTGCTTTGGGGGGGAATGACCCGCCGACCCTCCTCTGTGAAGACGACCTGTGATGACCTCCCTCTGCTGTTATTTTATCATCTCAAAAGCTCATCAAAGAAGTGAACTTTGAATTTGATCAATTTCTCAATGCACTTGCTAAGCAAAGCCTTTTTTTTCTTCTTTGTATTCTTCTCTTGTATTCATGAGAGGCGGAGGAGGGTTGAAAGTTCATCCTCGGACCGATTTTATCCGTAAGCGGACTGTGCCTTTCCTGATGGTGCTGAAGAAAAAAAGTAAAGTGTACTAAGTAAATCAAAGAAATCCTAACTTTCAGAAAAGGGCCCACAGGCCCGAGTCTACATTGACGAGTATATATTGATACATGACAATACTGTAAGGCGTGATTGTGTGCATATATGTATTTGTTTTGTGTGTGTGTGTGTGTGTGTGTGTGTGTGTGGCTACCTCTGACATTTGCCAAGAACACAAAATATGCAGAACTGATCAGTGTGGAGCTGACCGGACCAAAAGGCCTGTGGGGTGGGGTTAGTGGACGGGCACTCAAAGCACAACCGAGAACTAACATTCGTAACGGATACAGTAAAGATGGGGGAACACTCACGACTCTGTAGGTAACGAGTAGCTCAGTTTAGACGTATTGTAGCAGTATTTATTTATCTTTTATTTCTGTCGAGACACGACTCCTCCAAACCCGTTCTTCTCTTTTTGATTTCAGTGTTCATTCTTGAATGGACGGCAATAATGAGGCAATCCTAAAGATTTCTGTGCAACCAGTTTTGCCTTCCCTCAGTGTATGCACGTCTCTACTAGCCCCCCCCCACTTGTTTTTATTTGTATGTTCCTCCTTTATCTTTATTTAGACGTTTACAGACCCGCGATAGCTCTTCGGTTGAGTTGTTACTCGAGTGCCCGTTTCCCACGTTGAGGGATTCCCCACAACAATAATTCTGTGCTTGGCTCCATATCATACACAAAGAAAACGGTGTTTGGGTTTCACAGTATATTAATGTGCTTTTTCTTCTTTTTCTTTGCCTGATTATTAAATGTTGTCACATTTAGAAGTAAAACTGTCCGTCAAGACTTTTTTTTTCTTTTCTTTTTTGGGGGTCTTAACTCATCTGATCCTGGTCCTAAGTTGAGCCGTTGTCATATTTAATTTTTTTTTGGAATAAATACTCTATGTATGAAACGTGTGTTTTTTTTTGTTTTTGATATTTAGCCGACATCAGCAGCTCACGGATTGTCACGGCGTACTGGCTGCACTTTGAATTTAAAGTTACATTTTCAAAAATCCATATTGTTCCATCTGACCTGTGCTGCTACTTATCAATCTAGTTTTGGTGAAAGAACGATTTAGTTCCTACACAAAACTCCTCCCAACGAGGCGCGTGCACTACTAGCACCACATGCCGAGGGCCAGGTCGTACAGTCCCACTGGAAAGAAGGCCGATAGCGCTCTCACCCCAAAACAACCCTGGTGGATGAATAGCGCTGCAGGTAAGAGGACGGAGCCTTTGAGGTGGATGCTCCGTTTTTATCATCTGGTTGGCAAGATCTGTCCAGAGGGACACGTCTGCATAACCATTCATGGTCCCCAGACGATGCATCCTCATGATTTTGGTCGACCACCTGCGCCATCGTGAGGTTAACGACAATTTTTTTCCGAAATGAGTTACTTTTCGAAGGAAATGGTTTTGAAAACTTTGGGAGCCGTGAAAGGAAGAGCTGCTCTGAGCCGTCTATCGTAGTGCGGTTCTACTGGAGGTCGAGCCGACTGCATCCAGCATGCAGCGTTCTGCAGCAGACTACCTGGAACAGGAGATGAGATTCATAAAGGTGTTTTTATACATTGTAGGCGTGCACAATAAACTCATAAACGAACCGTGGCGGTGCAGCATACATCGGGACACTATAAAGGGATGTTATCTGTGTGCTCATGCACTCCACCTTCAGAGGATGCGCTGCCTTCACTATTACTGGACAGGAAGTGGCCACAGGGCGGTTATCATACTCTTGTTTGAAAGACATACTTTATAACTGTTCCCTTGTGTAATCTCGGTGTTTACACTTCCTGCTCCGAATTAGCTCGGCGGTGTGCCGTCTCCACTTCCTGCCGATGTAACATCCGCTGGTTTTTAATTGCTTTATCCCTCGCTCCTGTTAAACCCTCAAGTTTGATTAAACGGTTTCCTGCGTCACCTGTACCCAAAGGTCGTGTGTGTGTGTGTGTGTGTGTGTGTGTGTGTGTGTGTGTGTGTGTGTGTGTGTGTGTGTGTGTGTGTGTGTGTGTGTGTGTGTGTGTGTGTGTGTGTGTGTGTGTGTGTGTGTGTGTGTGAGAGAGAGAGAGTGAGAGAGAGAGTGTGTGTGAGAGTGAGTGAGTGAGAGATTCTCTGTCTGTCCACCACTAAAATCAAGCAAACGCAGGACTCAAGCCGGTGTGTGAGTCCGAAAGTACCGTTGAGTTATTTCCGGTACTTATGTCACCTTGTTTACATTTTGCTTAGTTTATTTATTTATTTGAAGTTTAGTTTGTTTGATTTCACGGTGTGACCCACGCGCTCAGTGGAGCGTCAGTTTGACTCCCAGAGCGTTTAAGAAAGTGACGCCATGCTGAAGTCTCACTCTTAACTGCCTTTTGTTCCAAACTGTGCATTTACTTAACTTACGATTTTCTTTCCTATTTTTACGGTGGAACCAAAATGTTATGTTTGTATTAAATTAGTGTTAATGAGCACGGAAATGACTCCGCTGACACCACTCAATTTAAACTTTGAATGTTGCAGCTTGAATCGTCAGATAAATACCTGAAAACTAAACGTGCACATTGAAGTGACTCCTCCATCCCTTTCAAGCTCTGGAGCAGGTGGAGCACTTTGGGATTAATAAAGTGAAGTCTCAAAGTACCAACATGACGGGAAACGAGGACACCGACCGCTCTGTTAGCCACAGGGATTGGTTCATCTCAAACTTGCCCAAAGCCTCTTTCATTAGAGTGGAATAACAATTCTCAACTATTCATCGTGTCCATTTTTTTTTTTTGCATGAAATAAACAAACAGACCTTTTACGTTTAAACATTTCTCCAGAACGTTCAAGGAAGAGGGGCTTCCTTGTATCTGTCCGTCTTGGAGGGTCTCTGGTGAGGAGCTCCGCACCTCAGGATGTGCAGCTTCGCCATGATGTTCCTGTAGCAGTGGTTCAACATGCTTCTGACAGCCGCCGAGGAGAAGTAGAAGATAATGGGATCCAGGCAGGCGTTGAAGGCGCTGGAGAGCAACGCCACGTTCCTCCACTCCTCGCTCTCCCGGCGAACGAAGCCCACCAAGTGGGAGGCGTTGTAAGGCCCAAAGCTGACGGCGAATACGATCAGGGTGCCGAGCGCCAGGCCGATGGCGCGCAGCCTCCGCCGCCTGCCGATGTTTGGGAGACGCGACAGGATGAGGATGAAGTTGATGTAGCAGAAGCAGCAGATGAAGAAGGGGACGCAGAAGAGAACGAGGAAGAGCTCCAGGCGGAACGTCGCGACGATGCTGAGCTCGTCTTGGGTGAAATTCAGGTAGCATGTGGGTGGAGGCGAGGCAGACATGGTGCTGTTGTCACGCTCGGCTCCTCTGCTCCACTGGGCGTAGGGCATGATGTAGACGATGCTGAGGTTCAGAGAGGTCCCCACCCAGAACAGGACGCAGGCCAGCACGGCGTAGCGGGGTCTGCGACACAGGGAATACCTGAGGGGGTAGGCGACCCCCAGGTAGCGCTCCACGCTCACGGCTGTGAGGAGCAGGGTGCTGTTGTAGATGGTGACGTAGAATAGGAAACCGGTTAAGGGGCACAGGGCGTAGGGAAGCAGCCAGACCATGCCGTCGGAGGCCTCCTTCATCTTGAACGGCAGGCAAGCCAGGAAGATGAGGTCGGAGATGGTGAGGTTGAGGAGGAGGACGTCTATCGGCACCGCCCTGCGACGCACCTTGCGGCAGAAGGTGCAGAAGGCCATGATGTTGGCAGGGACCCCCATCAGGAAGGTGACTATGTAGACGGCAAGCAACAGGCGATGACTGTGCAACATGGCGGCTGCTCACACCAAGCACGGACTCTCTCAGACACTAGAAAACAAGAATAATTGAAGCTGAATAGTTTATATTTTAGAAACATATTCTGAATCTGTTATTGATGACATTTATCGAGGGCTTTCTAAAGTTTGGTCTGGTTATGGCTCTACGGGTATTGTAGTTCGACCAGCCGCTGAAATACGGAAACAACTTCTGATTGGATTGGAATGGGATTTTGGATAGACAGTCATGGTCCCCAGAGGATGAATCCTAATGCCTTTGCTTATCTGATGATTTTACCTTTGGCGCCACCATGGGGTTGACCTTTGTGGTTTTGAGTGAGGTGTCTCGACAATGAACCAACGCTCATGGTCCCCGGAGGATGAGTTGTAATCGGCTCCAATGCTTTGGTTTTTGACCAAAACAAAGCAAAACTAATCACATTCCCATCCGCCTGAGCTGCACTTTGTGTTTTTATTGTGTGTATCCACCATTTGTGGTTGAACAAAATAATCATAAAAGTGGCGTTTATTTGTGAAGATTATCTTGCTGAACAAAACGTATCAAAACATGTTATTATATGTTTGTAAATAATCTAAAATCCAATGGAAAGATCCCATTGGCTTTGTGTAACGAGAACCAGTGCAACATAACGTACGTCATCCTTGCAGCACTATACCTGCTCAACATGTTAACATTGCCATTGGGAGCATGTAAGCATGCTTATTAATTTAAAAAAAAGGAAACCCTGGATGTTACATTCATCTGAATATCAATCAGATTTAGTTCTGCTGGAAAGGCAATGGGTCTTTTATCCTCCTTTTCTATCCCCTAAAATTAAAATGTTCCAAGTTGCTCCAGAAATGCCTCAACAACTTAGTGGCAATGATTAATTATTTATTCCAATAAACTCTTCTCGCTCATTGTAACTATTGCGAGTAAAGATGTAGAAGTGTTGCGTCAAATATCTCACAAACTGTCTCATTTGAAATAGTCATTCTCTTTCAATTGAAATCAGGTATCTAAGTGGATGCATACAACTTGAGAAAGGCGAGAATACAGAATTCAACATTGAAAAAGTGCGAGTTGGTTTCGGGGTACGAGGATACGTTACTCTATATTCTTTTTTTATATTTCTTAATGTCAAAAAAAGCCTTTGAAAAGACAAACAGCAATATGTTAATCGGTCTTTAAATACTTTCCAGTACTTCCCCCGTCTGAGGCACTCAGCCCCGAGCCTGGAAAGGGTCATCTTTTTAAAGAAAATCAATAAAAATGAAAAAGTCACAAATACTAGAAAACATTTTTCTAAAAATACTCGCTGGAAGTCTTTGAAACCGACACTCCTTCAAGTTAAACTAATGGACTGTCAACATCTAAAGTCTTTGAATTCCAGCCTTCACCACCTTACTATCAAACAAGGCCCACATCGGTTCTAAAAAAACAAGACGGAAATATGAATACACATCATTGATACGCTAACTCACCTCTTTAAAGCTTGAAGAACCCGTCTCTCCATCACCGGCTGTCCTGCCAGACGCTGCAGCCCTGTGGCAGCATGCGTGGCCTCCTGGGAGCAGAGTGTCGGATCAGATCCCAAGGCTTCACTTGATATGCACGTCCTACTGAATATCTGCTACATAACCGTCATGGGATGGGGGGGGGGGGTTTAATTAGCTCCCGGACACAATCTTTGTGATCCTCCCTGTCCAAACAACGTATCTCAGCAACCGCTCCAAACTCTCGCCGTGATGTAGCTGGAAAATGTGTCGTATGAACTATTCTGTGTGTGAAAGGCTACGGCGGCGACAAAGAGCAGAGCAGGTGTTGAATACGGGCATCTCTCTGCACTGCCCACCAGAGGTTCCCATAAAGACCGACTTTTTTTTATTTTGTATTCACAGCGACGCTTAAGCAAATATGCATTGGCTTCAAAGTTACGCCTTGCTTCGCTACTTTAATTTACAGATGAGTGTGTAATCGGGGGACATAAAAACTATCTATTATCTGACAGTTTACACGCCACGATCTAGTGGGTCTGTCTTTGTTGTCCAAATGGCTGCAGTCTTCAGCAGAGAACGTTATCCAATCAGAATCTTTTTTATTCTCAAAATATCATTTTTTTGTATTCTTGATATTCACTTTGGATCATTTGCATTTATTTGGTTGTTTCCACGTCCTTTGGTTTTTGACATTTGACCTTTGGCATATTATCTCCGACCAGGAGGATCATGGCGATGGGTGTGTCTGCGTGTGTGTGTGTGCGTGCACCTCTACGTCTGTCCGCGGCTAATCCCGCATTCTGCCGCAGCAGACCGCATAATATGTGTGCTGCACGCTCAACGGCCTCTTGTGGTTGCGGTCGACTCACACTCTCTCACACGCCTCCCGGCTCCTCACTCACAGCTCACAACGTGACAACACAGCCGAGTGCGTCTCCCAACACCTGTTGCTCTGCGGTACCGCTGTATGCTTTTGTTTCGCTAACGGCTAACACAACTCCCACGCACACACACACTGCTGCACCTCGGCCACGCAGCCCGGTGACTGCTTGTTTCTAAATTTGAGTGCAATGTGTGTGACCTCGTGTTACAGCCCATTAGTGGCTCACGTCGCCAGTGGTCAGTTGTTTTGTACGCTGCGTTTTGGCTAACCATTAACAGCTTACTGGAGCCACCGGTACACACACGCTCTGCTGCTCACTTCATTTAGTTTTTAGCAAGATTGTGTGTTATGCAACGACTTTGAGCCGAGGGCTTGCATGTTTTTAATTGACATGAGTTGCCAACTTTTCAAAAAACCTTGGAGTGAGATTTTGTCGGGGTGACCAAAATGTACACACGTTGGTGGCTCAAAGATCAGGAAATTGGAATTCATTTGGCGTTGTACCCATGTTGTGCGCTGCATTCTGGTGGTTTGTGGGGCCCATAGTCGTTGATAGGGGCGGCCTACTGGAGATGGACGACATTGGTTACATTCTGTGAAGCAAAGACATGGTGGTTCGCCTCAAGGACATGTTGGTTTGAGTAGATGTTATTTCATGCATTCTAGAGGATTTTTGGGTGGTATGCTAAAGTTGTGCAATACCTGAACTTATTCTGATTCATGTTCATCTGCTCATGACTTGCAGGGCCTTCTAGACTTGAGCTAAACATTCAACCAGAAAACTATTGTTGTGCCTCAATGACTGTCTGTCTATGTACCACAATATAGCCAAATTAATAGACCTGTGTTTAAGATTTGACCAAGGTAGGTTGATTGACATTTTGATTACAATGACATTCAACTAATTCTTAACTGAAACCTAACCTATATTGTTAATAATTGTATTCTTAAGAGCAAAAAAGCAAAAAATGACACAAGATTAGTTAGGGAGAAATATTTGTCATTATGAAACAAAAAAGTGCAACAAATAAAGTGCTTAAACAGTAGCCTTTTTAACCAAAACAATGGTTCAACACATAAATTAAATAACAAAAAATGAGGTATCGGAGAGCAGAATATTTTACGATTTGTGGGCAAGGTTGTACTGGCCTGTGGCCTTCTTGGAGGCCTTGATGACCGCTGAGGGGGGCTCCCATCTGAAGCAGGGCTCCAGGTTGGCCATTTTTATGGCACAGGCTATTTCTGGTCTTTGTTTTATTTAGTCCCACAACTGAAAACACCCTCTCAGCATCTGCATTTGAATGGGGCAACACCAGGACCAGCTTGGCGACGGCAGCAAGCCTCTAAAATACTTTGGCTCCTGTCACCTATTGAAAATGAACCAAGAACAAAATGGAAAAACATACCATATTTTGTTTTCATTAATACTGTAAGTATACTGTAACACACTTCAGATATGCATAGTTTGCATCATGTATGACACTATATGCATGCATCAATACAAGCAACAGATGTAGTCGAGCCACACCTGCCAAAACAAATGTATACCTTATGTTTCCTTGTTGCCATTCCAGCCCAGAAGCTGTCCATATCTCTTCATATCTCTTCATATCTCTCTCTGTCCTGTCTGTTGCTCCTCTGTCTGTTGTCCTGTTGTTTCTATAAACTGTTCTGGCTGTTCTGACAGTGGCTGGTTCTTTAAATAATATAATACATTTTGCCAGGCAAAGGTCTTTTATGAGGCATCTTTGCTACCTTAAAGAATTAAAATGTTTTTTAATAACTACTCTCATTTACAAAAACATGCCTAATTCTATTGCACAAATGTCCTGTCTTTATGTTAAATTCTTTGGAACCTGTTCAAAGTGCTGTTTGGAAAATGATTGAGAGGGTCCTTTTCTTTGGCCTGTAAATAAAAAGATAAATGCTATGTGAGCAGCCTTAATAAACAATGCTATGATGTTGTGAGCATGCAGAATACAAGAGGTTAACAAGGTGCTCTCCTGCTGCTTTATGACAGCTGAGTTTACATTCAACACACAAAACACAACAAATCATTTCTTTAAAGATTTAAAGTTTAAGAGAGTTAACATACCTTAGTCTTTAAGTTTAAGAGAGTTAACATACCTTAGTCTCTAAGTTTAAGAGAGTTAACATACCTTAGTGTCTACGTTTAAGAGAGTTAACATACCTTAGTCTAAGTTTAAGAGAGTTAACATACCTTAGTCTCTAAGTTTAAGAGAGTTAACATACCTTAGTCTCTTAGTTTAAGAGAGTTAAGAGTTAACATACCTTAGTCTCTAAGTTTAAGAGACTTAACATACCTTAGTCTCTAAGTTTAAGAGAGTTAACATACCTTAGTCTCTACGTTTAAGAGAGTTAACATACCTTAGTCTCTAAGTTTAAGAGAGTTAACACACCTTAGTCTCTAAGTTTAAGAGAGTTAACATACCTTAGTCTCTAAGTTTAAGAGAGTTAACATACCTTAGTCTCTACGTTTAAGAGAGTTAACATACCTTAGTCTCTAAGTTTAAGAGAGTTAACACACCTTAGTCTCTAAGTTTAAGAGAGTTAACATACCTTAGTCTCTAAGTTTAAGAGAGTTAACATACCTTAGTCTCTACGTTTAAGAGAGTTAACATACCTTAGTCTCTACGTTTAAGAGAGTTAACATACCTTAGTCTCTAAGTTTAAGAGAGTTAACACACCTTAGTCTCTAAGTTTAAGAGAGTTAACATACCTTAGTCTCTAAGTTTAAGAGAGTTAACATACCTTAGTCTCTACGTTTAAGAGAGTTAACATACCTTAGTCTCTACGTTTAAGAGAGTTAACATACCTTAGTCTCTAAGTTTAAGAGAGTTAACATACCTTAGTCTCTGCTCCTCCCGAGTGTCTCTTTGAACATCTTCTTCTGTTGCTAACTTCGGGACTCTTTGGGATAAATAGGATGTCTATGCAGCGAACAGGGTTACAGATGCGCTCCTTAGCGCCACCTATCGTCGGGGAGTTTACAAAGGAACGAACGCGTCTCGGGGACAGACCTCCCACTCTGCCCAAAATCACAATTAGTTTTTGCCGTGAGAAATTGGTTGTGTGGCGTGAGTGCGTGTGAAAACAATCAAATGCGTGTGTCACACGGCGAAACCGTGAGAGTTGGCAGCTCTGGTTTTACACACAACACAGCAGAGATGTGTACCTTTCTCATTGATTTATTAAGGGGGCTATATAATGCGTTTTTTTTTTGTGTTCAATATGTAATATACTCTGTACTCAATGTTATTGTTTTGCATTCACAGAGTTATATTATGATGCGTTCATCATGTCGACGTCCCGCCTTCTCTTTCTCTTTTCAGCATAAACGTCTTCACGCCTCTTCTTCACAAATTGAGCATAATAAAATGACCTCACGTCTTTTGCATTCTACAACTCCCCTGCGTTTTGTTTTTATCGATGTAACGTGATGGTCATGATATCTAAATGTCTTGTTTGTTTTGTGTGATGAATTGTAGTTTTTTCTGTGTTGACTTTACTGTCAGGATGACTAACAGCAACAGTGACATCTTATGACCATTTGAATGGACGCCTGGTGAGGCCAAGTGAAGATAAGAAGACGTGTTTTGGGCAACAAGGTCTCCTCTATTCTGTCAGGGCCAATCTCCAGTGCATGAAGCATGGTGGATTTCTAAAGGAGGGGCAGTCATCTTGGGCCCTCAGTGCTAATTAGTCATTCATCAACTGAGCGAAATTGATAAAAGGTCACAGGTCAAGCATAAGACAATGAAACAGTAAGGAGGGTTGAAGAGGAACACACTGTATCTGAATGTGGTTTCTCAGATATGTCTGATAGACACACTTGAGATGATAGAAAAAAATCCTGCATATTTAATGTCTATTTCACAATTTTTGGGCAAAACCTTTTGAATTGTATATTCATTTTTAATATAACTTATACAACTTGATTTATAGTATATATTTAGATACAAAACGACCATTCCATATATATATATATATATATATATATATATATATATATATATATATATATATATACTGTATTCCTCTAGAAACATCCTAAAAAAATTAATTTGTAAATAACATACTTTATTTTGACGGACATCATTCTACAAGTGAAAAGACCTAAAAGATAATTAACATGTTCAGAAACCGAGCGGTAAATGCACCAGCAGATATTAATTAAAACGTCAAACAAAAGTTGACGAAAGGCCTCAGTGGAGCGGTTTCGACTCGTCGCAGCAGGAAAAGCTTTGACAACACTTTCCAAAAGAGAACATGACGATGTTTGTAGTGTTTCCCCGGTTACAGCGAGCAGCGAGGGACGGACAGCACATCGGTCGACCTCATCTGGTGTTCAGCCGCGTTCTCCACTGACGGCTTTAAAACCGAGTCGTGCTGAATCAAAGGGAACATTTCCATTTAAATGTGCAGGGTTCAGGTCTGTATAGTTGGCCAGTCCCAATGTGTGAAATGAGTCACTTTGTATCACCAGCAAAACCACTGACATGAAATGGGATTTATCAACAGTCCACACTTATGGTCATCTTTTGTCCAATTTCTTTTTTTAATTCTTATTTGTCACTATTTTTCCACCCCTCAATCCCTGAAGTCACTGTGACCTCACTCCTGACTTTCTTTCGTCACCTCGGCCGCCACCTGGCTCCTCTCGGACAGCGTGTGCGGCGCCCTGACATGCGCAGCAGCCCCGTTGGGATGCCGACACCCCTCATTCCGGCTCACTTGGCTTTGCCGTCCACAGACTCTCCCCACGATCCCCCTCGACACCGCTGGCGACAGCATCAGCATGACCACGGGCTCCAGGAAAACGTTAAAGGAGCTCGTCAGCATGGCGTACGTCCTCCACTCAACGTTGGCCTCCAACACGAACCCCACGATGTGCGAGGCGTTGTAGGGCGCGTAGCACACCACGAACACGGCCAGCGTGGAGAGAGCGACCGTCAGGACCCTCCTCTTCCCAATGGGGCGCAGGTTTGAGCGCCACACCAGCGTGACGCAGCGCAGCGTGCAAAAGGACGTCACAATAAGAGGCCAAATGAAGAAGACGATGGACATCTCCAGGCGCAGGGGCAGCAGGACAGCCAGCTGGGAGGCGTTGAAGTGCTCGAAGCAGACCGAGACGTCGTCCTTAACTGAGACAAAGTTAGCCCCTCCTTCGGCCACAAGGGCAAAACTGAGGTGGAGGAGCACCACGAACCACAAGGCAGCGCTGATGAAGCAGGAGATCCGAGCACGGCGGTACCTCTTGTAGATGATCGGGAACGCGATGCTGAGGTAGCGCCCCACCGTCACGGCGGTGATGAACAGGCAGCTGCCATACAGCGAGGAGAAGAGGAAGAAGCTGTAGACGGGGCACACGGATGCCGGCAGCCTCCAGTCCTGGAGCAAAGTCTCCAGGGCCTTGACGGGCAGCCAGGCCACGAGCACCAGGTTGGCCACGCAGAGGTTGAGCGCATAGACCACGTTGGGCGTGGCGCCGCGCTTGCGGGCCTTGCGCGCATACACGCTCAGCACCAGCACGTTGGCGGGGAGGCCCAGCAGGAAGGTGAAGATGTAGACGAAGAGGGCGACACAATCCTTGGAAGACACCTGCAAGTTGTCGACGCTGCCAAGGGCCATTGGAGCAAAGGGAAGCCCTGGCTCCAATTTACCATGACAGGGATGTGTCTTCAAAACAGGAAGAAGGTCTCGACACACAAGGAGCAAATCATGGAATTATCTGAGGGGCAGGTGTACGGTTGTGCTTGTGTCCTCCCCATCCATCAACCACGTCTTCGAACAGCACAGATGGTCCGTTTGGGGCCGCCGTGTCCTTCTCCGAGCTGGTGGGAGAGCTGCTGTCGTTCCAGGGTTTGTCAAACTCCGCTCTGAGAGGTGGACAACAACTCTGAAACTGGAGAAGAAAAAAAAAAAAGGAGGCGGTGGCCACAAAGTGGGTAGGAAGGGGAGGTGCACACGACATCGTGACAGAGATGCAGATAAGGAGACGCATCCAGTCATGCAGAAGAAGGGGGGGGCCTTTAGCAGGCACCAGGCTGCCTTAATTGCCCTCTCAGTGGAGGGCAACAGACAGGTAGCATCTGGGCCCTTAAGTGCAATGATTCAGGCTAATTCAGCGTGTCAGGAAGCACATGGCCATCCCCTTAAAGCCGAGGCTGTCTAAATGAACTGGAGGGCCGGGGCAGTAAAGTCATAAATGTGCTGAAGTTGATGGTCGATGCGAGGACAGGATGGGTTGGGCTTTGGGAAACGTTGACTTGTTTGTGTCGCGTTGGGCGCTTTTCTCCGTTTTATGGTGGAGGATGAGTTCTTTACTGAGTACGTGTGAAAGGTGGGTGCGCCGTGCAGAGAGAGCTTTTCGGTGTAGAAAATGGAGCAGAAAATCACCGCGGCTTGGTGCAGGAGCATTTTATTAGGAGCAGGGTGACGGGTACCAAGAAGGGGGTTTTTCCAAGAAAAGACCTGCAGAAGTTCAAAACATGCGAGCAGTTGGATTGGTCGGTTGAACCACTGCTCAAAATGTATGAGTTACTCTTCTGATATCTAGTGAAGTATTTACAACACATTCACCTCGTTTATTAGGAGAAGTTAGTACGGGGCGTCATTCACCTCTCATATTTCTTCTCAGTCGTGTTTTTCAGGAAGCGTTCGGGAGGTTGCTGTGGGTGTTCCCATCACGAGGACCATTTATTATCGCCAGCTAAGTTTCAATCACAGAAGACTGACTCAATGATTAATTTAGCTCATATTGAAATAAGGCATGAATCCCACAATGTTCTTTAATGTTCTTATTTCCCCTAAATCTAAATATTTGCTCAAGAACCAAACACTTAAATGAGCAGTGTGTAGGATGATGATGTCCGGGGATTTATTGAAATAAATACATTGATTATGATATTCGTAACTACGTTTGTGTTAAATCGCCTGAAACTAAGAATTAGAATGAGCCCATCATATCTACACAGGCAGCGGGTCCACAGAGTGCGCCTGGTTGCAACGCCATGTTTCTAAGGAAGCCCAGAACGGACAAACCTGGAACCGCTCCCGTGTTTACCTGAAGGCCACCGTAGTTCTCTTACACTTTGAAAGAAAGGGGCGAGCAGAAGGGTATTCATGTGCATTATACTTGATGACGTCCCAAGTTCGAGACTTCCCTCTCTGCTTTTCTGGCTTATGTTCACAAATATTGGTTGAACAAATATTTCAATATTCCTAAGCCATGGCAAAAACATTGGACCTCTTAATTGATGCAGTAATAATATACATTATAACCTACAAATATGAATTTTCTTGACACCTGGGGTCAGCGGAAACAGGTTGTGAACACAACGTTGACGTATCATCTTTTAAGTTCTTATGGCAGTTTCGGAGAAATATTATCGTTCATTTGGAGTCTGTGTCCACTGGATGAACGTAAGTCGAAAGCTCACTTTCTTTTGTCTCTGTTTTTGGTCTCCACCACCTGAGGGAAATATCTCTCACTGATGATCTGAGGTAGGATATGTTTTCGCATTACCAGGTGCATTGTGCTTAAGGTATGATATGCAGCATAACAAAAAGAAAGAAATCTCTAGTCAATCACAAAAGTGAGTGTTGGTGTCTTGTCTGTAGTCCTTCTTCTTATTTTGCTGTGTTTGGGTACATTTCTGGCCGTCAGCAAAGAGCCAAAATCAACGTCTTATGCCCATCGAAAAGCAACTGTGAAAATTGGATACTGAGGTATGTGTTTCAATTTCTCTTCTTTTTGAAGTATTGTAAATGGTAAATGGACCTGTACTTGTAAAGTGCTTTTCTAGTCTTCCGACCACTCAAAGCGCTTTAACATGACATCATTCACCCATTCATACACTGATGGGAGGAGCTAAGGTTCCACCTGCACATCAGCAGTAATTAACATTCACACACCGTAGGCACAGCTACGGGAGCAATTTTGGGGTTAAGTGTCTTGCCCAAGGACACATCAGCATTGGCTAGCGGAGACGGGGATCGAACCGCCGATCCTCTGATTGAAGGACGATATATATACGTCATATATATATATACATACATACATATATATTTATACACACATATATATATATATATATATATATAAATATATACACATATATATATACACATAAATATATATATATAAATGTATATATATAAATATATGTATACACACACATATATACATAAATATATACACACATAAATATATATATATATACACACACTATATATATACACACACATATATATATATATATATATATATATATATATATATATACACACACACACATATATATATATATATATATATATAAATAAATAAATATATTCATATTCATATTATCAAAATTATTATTTTTGTGAACATATATTCAGACACCAGAAATATCTTCACGACTAAATGTTTAATTAAGACGCATATAATCCACATTATAGTTATTTTGTGGAATTTAAATAGACACAGAATAAGTACATAATTGATTATAAAACACAACAAAGAGCAAATTAAACACACAAAAGGTCGAGACAGGTCAGGAGAATACTTTTGAAATAAATAGATAACATTGTGTTTGGTCCTCCAGCAGTAATGGGGACGATTAATTAACTTAAGACTTTAAGAGAGTTGAATGAATCTCAAGTGTGGACAGAAAGTCTGAGCTGAACATGAAGGAATGTGCCGAGTTGTTCCCTCCCACAAACTGGAGAGCAGCTCATCTCACTGAGCCAGCAGCTGCAGGTTGCTCCTGCCGCTGGAGTTGGTGAGTGGAACCAGCAGCACCGGGGCTTTCTCGCTGCAGGTGGGTGGAGCGAGGCGGGAGCGGGTGTTCATGCTTCGTTGTTCCAGAGACAGGGCTTCCTGTTTCCCGGAAAGATCCTGCAACATGTGGGAATGATGGCGCTTCATCTTCTGCATAGAGTGCCTGAGCAGCGGGGCGGGAGCAAAGCATGGGGGAACGTTTTAGAGGGATTTCTTTCCAGGGTTTTGGCATTCAAAACAATCCAACTGTTAGTTACATTTTTCATTGTGTTTCATTTGCCGGGTCTCAAACAGCGTCATGTACAGTACACGCTGTAGAGTAAACTCGCAGAATGAATGAAAGTTATCTTTAACGTCGTTGAACGAGATGTTTGATGTCCCTGTATGTGCAACACGTTCACCAATAAGATCCACGTGGGGATCAGACTTACTGAGCTTCAGACAGCTTCTGTTTCAGAGCCACGATCGTGGCCTCCAGCTGATGGACTTCATTAACGAGGCCGTGCTGCACCTGCAGGCAAACGGGAAGGGAAAAGATAAAGGTTGCATGAATGCGCAATGACCCCGACCCTGACCGAATCACGACCGCCGCCTCCCCTGCTAATATTCTATATTTCAAACCTCGTCTCTGCACAAATCCATGCCAGGCCTGTTGGTCCTGTTCTCCAGTCGCGTGTGAGCCAGTTTCAGGGAGGCCATCTTTCCCTGCAGATCTGCATCCAGCCCGTGGATGTCTCTCTCCATTTCTGCCATTTCATCTTCGGTCTACAGGCAGAGACACTTAAACTATAAACAGCCATCTTTTGCCAGCTAGGAACATGGCTGGATTTAAACCTGCTGCAACCTCTGCACGTTTTCTCTCAAATCCACAAACAATACAAAACTGCTATTATGAACTACTTGATAACTCACATTTCCTATTTGCCACTCGAGCTCGTCGCGGGCCTGCTCTTCGTGGTGAGTGCGCTTACGAAGAGCAAACTCCGTGGCGCGGCGCTGAGCGTTCAACTCATTCTGCAACTGAGGAAAACAGGATGGAGAAGGAATGAAGTGCCGATGTGCCGCGAGAGGAGAAATGAGTTGACGTCGCCTGCATCACTAACTGTGTTTCCTTCAGGCCGGAGCGAAAGTATACAGACAGGTGGATCTACATCATGCACACCTGGGTTCTGGTGAGGCTCAAGTCCTCCCTCATTAGCTGGGACACCTGCATGGCCTCCTGGGCACGGGCCACATTGTACTGGCTGAACTGGACCCACTCCTGAGGGGTGGAGGAACTACAACAAGGATATTTCAGCCCTTTAAACTAAGGAGGCTTGTGTTCAGCAGGAAAGTTGGGAAAAACAAAGCATTACTTCATCATGCACACACACAGACACACAGACACACACATCCCGAGTTTACCCCAACGGCACGCGAGTTGGGTTGGTCTTCAGGGAGATCTGAGGTGACTTAATAGTAAGAGACAGGCACGACATGTCAATGTCCAGGGCGTCCATCTTGTTCTGGAGGTCAGCGGTCAGCTGGTGCCGAGCCTCCTGCAAAACACTGGGATCGAGAACATGGAGCGGTTGTCAAGAGGAGAGAAAACAACAACAAAGAAAAAGCCTCAGCAAGTGTTTGCCTCCCGCCGTAGCTTCCCGTACCACAGGTGCTCGAAGGCCTTGTCAACGTGCTGCTGCAGAACCTGCTGCATCCTCTCAATCAGCTCCACCTCCCGCTTCAGCTCTTCGTCCACGGGGTCGGCGGCCAGCTCGTACCCTCGCCGCCCGTCCCTCAGCGTCAAGCATTCACTGCCGACCTCCAGGGGAACGGCAGTCGCAGCCAGGGCGTGCTCGGTTTGCTCTTTGGACTGTCCCAACACACATCGAGGCCGAGGTCACCACACCGTCGGCTCTGTCAGACTCAAGCAACATCTATGCTCACAGTTCTCTTGGAATTTTAATATTGAACTGATTCCAGGAATATTGATACTGACTCAGGGAACCACACACATATATAAAAAAAGGCTGACATCTTTGTACTATTATAAACATGGAATGAGACAAACTGAGTCGTTTCGGAGGTCTTTGGATAAATCACCAAGGTCAGAGCCTCCATCTCTTCATCCACTTTCTGTGCGCAGGTTTCTAGCTCCTCTTTCCAGCGGGCGACATCCCACGCCCGGTCCCTCAGCCTGCGACAGGTATCGCTTTCATCCCAGGTCGTCTGCGGAGGGAAAACACACCATATTAAGTAATGCGTGGACAATGCGTGGCGTTGTGTAATATCCTGCCTGCTGGAGAGAGACGCCGACCCGCTTATGTTTTCCGGGAGGCCTCCTCGCCAACACGGACCCACCTTACAGTCGGTCTCGCTGCGCAGCGACCTCCCCTCCTGCCGGATCACGTTGGAAACCAATCGCTCCCGTTGGGCCGTGGCAGAAAGCTGGTGGTTGTTGCCGTTTGACTCGGACACACTGTGCCGCAGGCCGGGCTTTGCAGGAAGTGCAGACATCCCACTGCTGCAGCGACACGAAAACACACCGAATTTGTCGAGCGGTCACATGTGCAGGATTTGTTTTGTTTTTTTTGGGGGGGGGGAATTAGCATATTAATACTCTGGAGGTTCACGGTGAGCAGAGGCACACCAACAGAGCTACTTTGGCAACAGAAAGAGATGATGCAGCAGAAGTAGTCGATATGCAACATTTGAGACGGTTCTTCAATCATAGTTTACAGAGTAAAATCATCATGTCATAATGTCACATGACAACTTTTGTACTTCTGTTTTGGGCTATGCAAAATAATTTTAATTGAACCATGTTACTTTCAAAAGAGGAAAGAGAAAGCATTCGGCCCGAAAGACCGAGAAAACACTACAAGTTGACACATGATGTACAACATACGACGTGCAGTATAGGAAAATTAAGTTTCCCTAAAAGCACTATACGCTTTAATTGGATATTTCCTGTTATAGTTTCCCAAGTTTCATGTGATGCACTATTAACCAAAAAAAGTGCGTGTCTTGCTCTAAGCCTAAAGTTTGACTATTGTAGGACAATTACCTTGTTGAGTGACTTAGTTATGAGTGTAGTGTTCCCATAAACGCGTCGTGTACGGTTAGTTTGAATGCAGCCTTTTAACTTCACGTGCCGTGTTTGATACGTTTGCTAGGAGACGCCACAAAGAGCACATCACCGTTCACCTTGACGAGGCCGTAAAGTGACCGCTACCTGTCGCAACACGGCACCGCTAGCCGCGGGTTACGCAGCTGGATTTCAAACACCGTGACGTTAACAAAAATAATAATAATTTGAGTTTCAAAGTTTCTTATTGAATTCTACTCACCGGAATTCTAGAGCTTTCAGAAGAGGCCGGCGTGTGCTTGTTCTTCCGGACCGGGTCTCCGACAGCAACGAGCGCTTGAGCCGTCTCCGGGGCAACGGGGCTCACAACGTTCGCGTCAACTTCTTTAATGATTAAAAACACAGCGGCAACTTTCGTGACGTCACTCTCCGCGAAAACCGTAAAGACGGAGCGACGGTCACGTATTAACACATTATTAACGGCACTATGCAACACATAGAAACTCCAACTTCTGCGACGTCATTATGAATTTTAGCGGTATTGATACCTCAGAAGTTTTTTGTTTTTTTTAAAATCACCCTTACTCTCATAGCTGATACACGTTCTATATTGATAGGTGTGAAATATGACACCCAAAGTGTCGACCAAACGTTGTCAGGAGAGGTAATGACCAAGTACACGATAAAAGCATCTGCATATTAAAAGGTATTCATATATTCATACAATAATCAACAACATGTGTGCTCCTGTGTAATAAATACTATAGGAGCATTATATATATATATATATATATTTTTAATGCCCATCACGTGTCCTAGAACTTGGTGTGAAAACATTTGATATTTGAAAAACCAAAGCCAGAAGAGACACCCATGTTTCATTTGCTCCCCGATGCGTCTCGCTGCAGAAACACACAGAATGGACCTGCGGCGAACAACACTAGGGTATAAACAATTGTTTTATTGGAGTATCAGAATTAGTCATGCCAGTGGTTATAGTTTGTTCTCTCGCTCCATGCTGTGGTGACTTTCAGTGTAGACATAAGCTGGTTAGTTACAACCATCATCACTCGCATCCGGACCGCTCTCAGCGCATTCCTGACCGTGGTCGCTTTATGGTCTTCTGTCCCAAACGTTTAGAGATTAGGGAAGTGTGTGTGTGTGTGTGTGTGTGTGGGAGGGAGAGGAGAGGAGAAAATAAACAAAAACAAAAGAGCCACCTCAGGCGTCAACTAAGATGCAGCAATACTAGTGAGTCAAACCAGAGGCTGGTCTCAAACCAAGACCTCTCATGACTGAACCTCTCTTTCAGTGACGTATTAAGCAGATACACAAACCAACCCGTTAAAATGAAGATTCCCCACCATGCAAATCATCATTCACCTAACGAGAGAGAACTAAACGGTGTGAAGACTGAACCATTTGCCAGTGCACGATCCCGATTACCTGAGCTATGTCAACGCCTAGATTCTCCCACTGGCTTCTGTTCAGGCTAAACGTACAACCTGCATGCCTGTGCCATCAAATCTGAAAAATATGATAGATTTTATATTTACCGACCTTGGATTATGTTGTCAGTATAAAGAGGCATAGATTTTTAAAAAGCTACCTCAACTTTCCCACAGATCAACGATATATACGCGCGACCCACTGTAATATTTAACTATCCTTGGTGACAGATGAGGGGGATGAGAATATCTGATTGGCCCGTTATGAATTTGTTGCTGGGGGAAGAAAAGAAGAAAAAAAAGAGTTAATTCTACAATCAGCTTTCTGTGCACACGTTCCTTAAACACTAATAAATTAAAAGCAAAGTGGAGCCATCAGTCGAGTCACATTTAGTCGTTTCAAATAGTCAACAAAAAATAAAATGGTGAAGTCGTTAAAAGGAAATTTCTCTGTGGCGGGTTCATAATTTAAAAGTAAAAAGGAAAGTTTGGCGCAAGCGTGGTGGTGCTGTGCGGAGGTCGTATTCCTTTTCACGCAGAGGCGAGAGGTCCATCGAGCTACACAGTAAACGCATTTAGAGCGTTCGGCCTCGGAACAGCTGGAGGAGGAGGAGTCCTTCAGCGGTCTTCTCCGTGCGCGTTTCTTCTTGCGTGGTCCAATTTCAGATGGAGATTGTCTCTCGTTCTATTCCTTTCCCGATATTGTTCAGGTGGCGGGGACGATGCGACATTGTGCTTGTGGCGTTACGCGTGTCCAGTCCACGATCACTGTGGCGTCGCATCTCCGTTGACCTCTACGCCGTGCTGCTGCAGCTGCGCTCGAAGCAGCGCGTTGTCGTTCTTCAGCTCCTCAATCTAGGAGGCAAGAAACAAAACAAAAAAAAGGAGGGATAACTGGGAGTCACGGAAACGAAAGAGGAGATTCATATTTTATTTCTCTCCTGAAAATTAGATATTTTCTTTGGCAAACACGTTTCACAACGTGAATCTGATCATTAATAACCAAGTTACTGTCATGACATTGTTTTATCACTCAGCAGAAAGACAGACAGCAGGAAGAAAAGAGAGCTCCTGGACCACTTTATTTATGTCTATATACATATTTATGTAATTGTTCACCTGTTGTCTCAGCAGCTCGTTGTCCATCTCGACCCGCTCCACCTCTTTGTAACTCTCCTGCAGTCGCTGGTTGCCCTGACGCAGCTCTCGGATGTAGTCGCACGCTTTGGACAGGATGCCTCCTTTACTCTGAGAAACACCGCACATCCAGATGTTCAAACTAAACAAATGGGCCAAACATGACTCAGCACTTCCAAACATCTCGTGACTAAACCCATTTCAGATTCCTCCAGACCATTGTTTGGTTACACGTTGGGCGATATCGGATTGATGAACCCAGTATGAACACCAACTGCCACATTTCCAGAGACTGCGAGTCCGTGGCTGTGGTTACAACAGCTGTCTTAAATATGACTTTCGACATCTTTTATGCATGCGGTAGGTGAAAAGACAGGATGCTCCGATTCTTGCATCCAAGGGAAGCCTTGGACACTATTTCACATTGCTTTGGAAAATGTCTTTTAGAGAATATTATTGTTCCGAGGGCCGATTTGTGCACCGCACTCACCGCTCCAGTTCGGCTGTCTATGCTACAGTCGGGGATGATTTTGGAAAGTGTGACAATCCAGTTGTTGATCTTGTCTCTTCTTCGTCTCTCCACTGCGGAGAAAAAAAAGAAAAAGAAACTGGTTTCAACTGGAAAAACAATTGTGAAAGAAATAAACTGCGAGTCCTTTTATTTTAAATGCAGAACTTTCAGATGGAACTTTTATCTTTTACTTCAACGATCATCTCACACACACACACACACGCGCACACACACACACACACGCGTGGGGCGTACCTTCATTGTGCTGTGCTCTCCGCCTCTCGTCTCTGGGCGCCCGGGGACCCTCCACCTTCCTGTCAAGACACAGCAAGACAAACTTGACAGTGAAATTATTAATACTTCAGACTCTGTGTTAACCAAATATAGAACACCTGACTCAGAAACCAGGAAAAGAGAATATACATCATCAGATGCATCAAACTAATTCCTTTTTGCCGTTATGTTGGGCTGGTTGACGAAGAGCCCAGATGGTCCTCTAACTGGTCTTTATTAGCCTCGGGGAAGAAGGTGCAGGCACAGCTGAACCTTCGGGTTCTCTGAAGGACTTATGAGTATTAGTTATTAGCCTTACAGTGCCTTCTTTCCTATTTAGTTGCAGTAAAATCCAGTCACAGGTATTAAGCCTCAAGCTGCCGGTTAATTAAAACCCGTCAACATACAATGATTGACAGGAGGGTGCTCGTGATTGATTAGTGAGCCACCAGACGTCTGTCTCTACAACACATGGATGGGGTGAGGGAGGCGGGGTCATATGTGAAAGTTTCTTCTCACCAGTTTGAACTGCCATGCTGCAACATCTCGCTCTCACCAAGGTCTCTGGGGATGGCAGGTAAGTAGGACAGAGTGTGGTTTTCAGATGGTGGACGTTTTAAATTATTAGTTGTACTTTTTATTTTTAGGCATCTTCATTTGTACACACAATGACAAAACTAATCATTCCAGCAAGGGGAGGAAGAGGTAAAGGACATCCGATCCACCGTGAAGTTAACATGGGAGAGGGTGGGCTGGGGGGGGGGGTGAGAAGTCGGCCAAACACGTGGAGGGAGGGGGTGAAAAGAAAGAAAGAAAGAAAGAAAGAAAGAGAGATTTGGTAACTTCAGGGATGGGAGGAACGTGCTGGGAAGTGTTGGGTCATACTCACGCAGTGTAGGTGTGTGTGCGTGGCGCGATGGTGCGGGGGGCCGTCGTCTGCAGCACCTCGGGGGGGCTCATCATCACGTAAAACTGGCCTGGTTTTTTTTTTAAGAGACAAAGAAAATGAGGCCAAAATGAGGTTCTCCCCTGGAGTGATGCTCGACGTGCACGTTTGGCGTGACTGAAAACCAGGCGGGGCAGCCGCCGCTTCCTCACCTCCCGCCTGTGCTATCGTGGGGTCGGCGGTGGCCTGCACGGACACGGCCGTCCCATCGCTGACGGTGGTGGCAGGGAAATAAGCGAAGCGCGTCTCGCCCCCCACCGTCTCGCCGCCGGGACTGCCCCCGTTACTGAAAGGGTTCTGGATGACAGCCTGGCAAAAGGCGGAGGAAGCGTTTTCTTTAAAACCCAGAAAGCAATTCAAAAATGCATCTAACAGGGTTCAGTTTTAACAGACAATATTATTCTAAGCAATTTAAGCAAAAAAAAAAAAAAAAAAAGATTTTTCTGAGGAAACCAATTAGTTTTTTCTTCTTATTTATATTTTTTACGATTGCTCTTTAATAAGGCAAACATATGTATTATCCGATTAATTGATAGAATACTTGATTACTAAGATAATCAATAGTCCAACCCTCCGCTATCCCTCACTTCCTCTTCTACGCAACGCATTTGCACCCCGTGGGAATTCGACGAGTCCCTCTCCGGTCTTACCTGAGCCACAGCCTGAGGGGCTCCGGCGAACGCCGCGCTGGAGACGACGCTGACGGCTCCGGTCCCGTCAGCCGTCGCTTCCAATTGGTCGTCGGTCACCTGTACCACGCGGTACGTCACCTGGGGGCCGAGCAGAGAGAAGACGGTTTGATCTTTAAAGAGAACACGCATTACAGATGGAAAAGAATACATGCAACTATATGCATACATGCCAACATATATGCAAATAAAACGTGTACAATTGGAATTAAAAAAAAAGTTGAAAAAGTACTCCCATTCAAATTAGTCACTCTGAATTTCCCTGATGCAAAGATAAATATTACATACACAATCTTACATACATACACACACACACACACAATCTTACATACACACACACACACACACACACATTTACCAAAGGACTTGCAATCATCTACCGGCACACTGAACTTCAACCTGAAACTAAACGTTAGCTAAACCCCTCTGCCGAGCGTCCAATCGTAGCTCAGCTTCTGTAACTCGGTATGGCAGGTCTGTCAAGCTCTGGATTCACGCACACGTTGAAGAGGAGTGAACGCACATGTTGAAGAGGAGTGAACGCACACGTTGAAGAGGAGTGAACGCACACGTTGAAGAGTGAACGCACATGTTGAAGAGGAGTGAACGCACACGTTGAAGAAGAGTGAACGCACACGTTGAAGAAGAGTGAATGCACACGTTGAAGAAGAGTGAACGCACACGTTGAAGAAGAGTGAATGCACACGTTGAAGAGGAGTGAACGCACACGTTGAAGAGGAGTGAACGCACACGTTGAAGAGGAGTGAACGCACACGTTGAAGAGGAGTGAACGCACACGTTGAAGAGGAGTGAACGCACACGCTGAAGAGGAGTGAACGCACACGTTGAAGAGGAGTGAACGCACACGTTGAAGAGGAGTGAACGCACACGTTGAAGAGGAGTGAACGCACACGTTGAAGAGGAGTGAACACACACGTTGAAGAGGAGTGAACGCACACGTTGAAGAGGAGTGAACGCACACGTTGAAGAGGAGTGAACGCACACGTTGAAGAGTGAACGCACACGTTGAAGAGGAGTGAACGCACACGTTGAAGAGGAGTGAACGCACACGCTGAAGAGGAGTGAACGCACACGTTGAAGAGGAGTGAACGCACACGTTGAAGAGGAGTGAACGCACACGTTGAAGAGGAGTGAACGCACACGTTGAAGAGGAGTGAACGCACACGTTGAAGAGGAGTGAACGCACACGTTGAAGAGTGAACGCACACGTTGAAGAGGAGTGAACGCACACGTTGAAGAGGAGTGAACGCACACGCTGAAGAGGAGTGAACGCACACGTTGAAGAGGAGTGAACGCACACGTTGAAGAGGAGTGAACGCACACGTTGAAGAGGAGTGAACGCACACGTTGAAGAGGAGTGAACGCACACGTTGAAGAGTGAACGCACACGTTGAAGAGGAGTGAACGCACACGTTGAAGAGGAGTGAACGCACACGTTGAAGAGGAGTGAACGCACACGTTGAAGAGGAGTGAACGCACACGTTGAAGAGGAGTGAACGCACACGCTGAAGAGGAGTGAACGCACACGTTGAAGGAGTGAACGAGAGCGACTGGAGAAAGTGCAGCAGTCAGCAGTCTAAGAATTCGGAATGCGTTCTCTAGCTTTCTTCCCGAAACCAAAAGGGCATAAGTGTAAGACTAATGTTAGCGAATGTTTGAATAGGGTTAGGCTGACCACCTATGAATGGAGGGCGTTTACAAAACAAATAAATGTCATGGAGTCAACCAGTGTGGACTAATCTCTCAGCATCGGCCTTGCAACGTTCATGGTCTAAACAGTAGCTGGTGTGTCGAGCTATTTTTAAACCATAAAATGTCACTTTTTTTATAGATTTTGTCAGATGTGTCAATATTAACACCAGCAGTGATTCATCACAGCGCAGTCATACCGAGTTTAGCTGACGCTAACCAGCTCACGTTAACACAAATGGGCCATATCGTGAAAGCTCTACAAAACTGAGCATGTTTCTGTCACATTAGACTAGGGTTGCAAAGGGGCGGAAAGTTTCCGGTAAATTTCCGGAAAGTTTCCACAGGAATATTGTATCGGGAATTTTGAAAAAAAAAAAAGTTTATTTGCAAAAGCATATAACAGGGAACTTAAATGTAGTTGAGAACAAGACTATGCACGCCTAGCTCAGCTGGACCCTGAATGCAGCTGGTTGGGAACATTGTCTGACAGAAACATAAACGTTTTTGTACGTCTTTGTCATCAGTGTTGCTTCTGAACGTTTCAGCCGTATGCCTGGCAAGTGTGAGAGCGCCGAGTTGCGTAGAGGCCAAGAACGGTATTGCAGACAGAGAGATTTAAATTATAGCTCGCAACATATTTTTTATTCAACGTTCATGTTTTTGTTGTTCGATGAAAGAATAAAGTTCTACTCACAAAATGTCAAAAATGTCATTTTTAAAAGTTGTATTATAAATGTTTACATGCATGTCTGCTTATGACAAGGTAAATACAATTAAATTACCCCAAAATGTCCAGTTTATTCCTGTTAATTCCCGTATATTCCTGTTTATTCCCGTGGAAAGTTTCCAACGTTTTTTTTTTTTTTTTTTTAAATGAATGAGACTTCCTGAATGTATGGGCTGAACTAATTAACCAACCAACCAATATATAAAACATATTTTATGTAGGAGAGTAGCTAACTAACATATTATCATGTAGAAGGGTGGAACTAAACTAACATAAAACACACTGCCCCATGCTCACCTGTCCTCCACTGTTCTCAGTGCGGAACTGGTACTGCACATTGTGGTCAGTGAACGCAGCCTGCGGGACACCAGTGATGGTCACGGCAGTCTGCTCCTCCGTCCCCACCGTCTCTCCTGCAACCAACAGGTCAAGGTGTTTCACATGTGTGGAGGTGCACCGGGGCAGAACCATCAATTAAAAAACACACGCGAGAGGAATGCAGCACTTCTGCAAGAAAGACCGCAGAAATGCTCAAAGTAGGATTATCATGTTTACAAGAATATGGGTTTAAGATCAAATCTCAGTTCTTACGAGTAAAAAAAAAAAAAAAAAAAGAGGCAACAACCTGAATCTGCAGCACATATCTTTACATTTAGAAATTAAAAACAGATTTTTGTTTTTCACTTGTCAGGATAAGAAAACGAGGCTCCCACCTTCCTGTAACTGCACCACCTCTTCCGTTTCCTGTTTGTCGTGACTAAAAAAAACAAAACAAAAAAGAGAAAAAAGAAAATGAATCAGCATGAGTGTATTAATGTGGATCCAGATCTCAGTTGTGGGTGAACAGCGCCCCCAGGTGGTCACGAGGGGGACACTACGGATAAGACATAAATAAAAGTGATGCATAACGTGCAAGCGTGACAGATATAATGTTTACTGCAACTTCCAGGCGGAAAACTGCAACTTTGATCATCAAAACCGAAGCTTTAGTGGTTTGATTTACGGCACTATGAGAAACTAACTTAACAATCAAATATAACTCTTAATAACGCCTCTTAGTTAGAGTTAAGCATTTAAATCCTAAAAATAAAAACGTACCGTACAGTAACAACACAGTGCTAATAAATAGCGCCCTAATAATATGTATACGATTTACAGCGGTGCATTTCTTGTCAGGTAAATAAAACAGCAATCGTGGTGTTACAGATTTGCACAACGGCGCAGTTTATTGCTGAAAGAAATGTATTTACGGGAGCCGAAGAGCACCATCAACCCCACGGAGGAAACTACTAGAAAAAAACCCCGAAAAAAACCCCCAAAAAAACAGTGCACAGATATCAAAAGTATTTTTTTTTTCAAAAAGGTATCATGCAGTGGTTGTGAACAGAGCATTGGTGTCGCGATGAGAAACAAGGGCTGTGTACGTGTGTTTTAGGCCGTGTGGTGCCGAGCAGGAAGCGGCCGGCAGCCTCTCACCTCGCCGAGCTGTCCAGACTCTGCTCCAGCAGATCCATGGAGCTTTCTGCGGAGGGACACGAACACGCGGATATTCAACCACACTGATTTACGGAGATGGAAGCGCTGATCACGGGGACAAACACACGGGTCATGTGAGGAAGACAGTCCAGGACACGTGAGGCGGCGGCCGGGCAAGGAGCTAAAATGGAGGCCGCTGCTGAGCGGGAGGCGGTCGACTGCGTCTGTGCGGAAAAAAAACACACACAGACTAAAAAACAACCCCTCTGTGGGTGTTTGCGCGGCGCGGCGGAGGCGGCGGTGCTCCGGTCCGTGGAGTAATGTCGATGAACGGGTGGAAGATCATTTCCTGTCAATTCGTTCGCTGGGAATGTGTTTGTCCTTGGGTTTCCCTTTTTTATTCTTTCGCTGCTCCGCGGCGCACAGCTGCTGTTTATCCGCGCAGAGCTGCGGGCTGCGACATGCGGCCGATAAGATACGGAGTGGACTATTTTGTTCGTTTATAATGTGACAAAAAACACGAGTGCGCGTCTTTTTTTGGTTTCGTTTGGCTTCTGTGAGCCGTCAGCGGTCGTCACCCAACATTCACACCACGCGGTGGTTCGAATGGATCCGTCGTGTTTATTCACGGTTTATTTCTGCATTAACACTCCCACGCGCGTGGATTATTTGCCTTGCGTGTTTGAGACCGTGTCATCTATATTTATAAATGTAGGCCGGCCTTTTAATGCGTACATATCTGACGGACATATCGCTGACAATCAGCTCCTCGGCGTGCTCTTTTCCCCCCTCACTTCCCTGCCCAGGTGACCACGGAGATCCAATACGGGTTTTCCCACAAACCACATGACAGGGATCGTCCACGTCGAGCCGCAACCGCTCGCGCACACACAGGCTTTATGTCGCGTTGGGACAACTTTTACTTCAAAATCAGTTTGTGTGCGTGTGTGTATATATGTATATATATATATATATATATATATATATATATACATACATACATACATACATACAGAAAAATAAATATATATATATATATATATATATATGTATATATATATACATACATACATACAGAAAAATATATATATATATATATGTGTATATATATGTGTGTGTGTATATATATATATAAATAAATAAATGTATGTATATAAATACATATATAATATGTATAAATTCAGATATTTTATTAAAAAAAGGAATTTATATATAAAATGATGTATATATAAAAATGATGTGTGTATATATATACATATATATAAATACATACATGTACATACATATAAATACATATATAATATATACATTTTATATTTTATAAAAAAGGACTACTATTATTATATATATGTATATATACATACATATTATTAATAAACAATGTATTAATATAAATAAATAGATATATAAAAATAATCGTATACATATTTATATAGAGATTTATTTATACAAATATATATACTATTTTATAAAAAAGGAACGTATACATATATAAAATAATGTGTGTATATATATATATATATACATAAAATAATGTATATATACATATTTTGAAAAGTGTACATATATATTTATTAATACAAGAATGTATATTTAACACACAAAATGTAAAATAAAATCATTCTAACCATATAAAAAAAACATAGTGTGTTTGTTGTATTGGGACGTGTCTTATGCTGCGTTCACACCAAAAGCGTTGCGTATATTCTCAGGGGTGAAACAAAGACAAAGACGGCACCAGTTGCATCCCAGTTTCCTGGCCTGTAGGTCAGCCTTTATGGCACTGCACTGTTTCCTTCACTGGAAGGGCATCCTGGAGGACTTCTTTCAAACACGGGGGCAGCAAAAGGGGGGTCGGCTGTGCCCCAGTCTATGTAAGAAACCCATTCCTGAAACGACCTTTCAGACATTTTAATTGAAGAATAAGAGTGGGATCGAGTCGGCGTGCATATAAAGAGGCATCAGGCTCTGGAAACTTTAAACCTGTTCTATAACTTTTTCATTTTAACTTCACGGATAGGAAGCCTGAGCCATACACAGCAAATGAATAGAACTCACTTATTAAAATTATCTTGTGTATCTATCACATGGCATTGTGCATTTCTTTAAGGAGCGGGTGACTCATTCATTCAGATTGCACACCCATTAGAGAGAGAGAGAGAGAGAGAGAGAGAGAGAGAGAGAGAGAGAGAGAGAGAGAGAGAGAGAGAGAGAGAGAGAGAGAGGGAGGGAGGAACAACCACCTACCAGTGCCAAACTTGAGGCCAACCTCTCTCCTCCCATCTCATTCCTTCCTATATGGGCACCCACAGATGGATTTGCAGAGAGTGCAGTAACAGACCGAACCGAGCTGGAGAACTAAGAGGGGAAACTCTGATCACAAGATAACTCAAAGGCGATTAACAGAAAAGTCTACGAAAGTACTCGGAACAGACGTTTATCTTCTTCTGACCAGCACTAAAAAGGTAGGCCTGGATGTGAACCTGGGCATCATTTGTGCCGAGACTTTACTATGATTTTAGGGTGGAGTCGACAATTTTCTCTCAATTGTGCTCTTTGTCTTTGTCACGTTTGATGTCATTGGACTCAAAACGAGTTTGGGCTTTTCTGGAAATAATGACCCCCTTCGGAGAGAATGATGTTTCCTTTTCCAATTCTAAACTTTAGAAAAAAGTTATGACTTTTTTATACTCACAGATCCATGCTTTTCCTTAAATGTGAAAAATCCGCTTGGACGGATTTGGCCTGTGTTTCATTTATTTGAATAGTAACAGTGATGGATGCTGAATGTAGATTTGTAGCCAACTCCATCCATCCTCCTGTGTGTTAATTATAGCCGGCACATTGAACAGTCCAATGCCTATTGATGCATGTGTACATAAAAAAAAAAAAACCCTGTGCTTTTATTGTGCATGAAAAGAACAAACTTTTAGGATAATTAAGTTGGTCCTCTGTTTCAGGAAAGATTAAAATGGCAACGTCGACACCCAAAAACACTCCCCGAGGTGCCAACTCACCACTGTCCCCCAACCGCATCACCCGGCTCCAGGAGAAAGATGACCTGTGCAACCTCAACGACCGGCTGGCCGCCTACATCGACAAGGTGCGCTTTCTGGAGAGCGAGAACGCCGGCCTGCGTCTGCGCATCACCGAGTCGGAGACCGAGGTCAGCCGGGGCCTGTCGGGCCTGAAGGCCGCCTACGAGACCGAGCTGGCCGACGCCCGCCAGACTCTGGACTCTGTGGCCAAAGAGCGAGCGCGTCTGCAGCTGGAGCTGGGCAAGCTGCGGGAGGACTACAAGGAGCTGAAGGCAAGGTGGGTTCGCAGCACATCGGTCCGGTCCAAATCCCAATGAAGGAGGAATATCTTCAAACTGTAAATCACGTGGACGAGGGTTGAGGGGCTGGAGGATGTTTTTAGGGGTGCGTCAGCACCTGAAAGCTCCTGAACCCATTTAAAGCGCCAATGTGTGTCTGTGAGACATAGTTTCTTAGACTATAAACTTTATAATATTTCATTATACTTATAAAAAAAAGCTGAGTTCATAAACAAGCGAATGCACTTTTACTCAATTCAATGCACCAAGTTAACAGTAATGTGGTCTGGTACGACCAGTAGCTAACGCTGGCTAACGGTAGCAAACTTCATTTAACTGCTGTCCCGATGCCTCTTTTCTCCACTACTCTTCTGGGCATTCATTATTATCCCATAATAAGCACTTTCGGCCACAGAGACAGCTGTTCAGCTAAAGTAACAAAGTCTCGCTTTAAAGCGAGACTCACCAAACTTTCTTGGACTTACAGCATAACTGACTGTGCGAGCATTGTCTAACTAGCTGCTTCCCTTCCCAGCTTGCAGGCTTTTTGGTCCAAAATAAAAGAAATCAGCCTGGTTTGCCCTCTAATAAAATGGAGAAGACTCTCCAGAAACCAGATATTTTGCTGGCACGAGGCTTCTGAAATCCAAATCTTCTTCAGTTAAAGGCCCGCCATGTGCCTGTTAAAGCGCGAGTGAGGGTGTCTGTGATTGCGTTAATGGCTCCAACGTGTCAGCATGCGGCCCACAGCAGTAGAACACAGTTACTCATTAGCTTCGAATAGCCCATGCTTTTATTTGCTGACACCCTGCGAGCCTCGGGGCCACTCCCTGGCTCCAGCATACCCTCCTCATTGCTCACTGCAGTCTGACGTCGGAGCTCGAATCCGACTCCTTCCCATACCGCCACATCCAGACGCCGATGACTAACTCTTTCCCTAGTTTCTCCTCCTTTCGCCACAGTAATCACTATGCACACAATACGTGGCAGTGTTTACGGGGCTCCGCTCTGGCTTCCATTATCTTTTCCATAAATATTGAAACGACGGGGCCGATGTGTGTTTGGCAAAGCCTGTTGCCATGGCAGCGTCTCAGCTAAACACCAACGGCTGTGGTTTGTGGCGACGGCATACGTGGGGTTGGACGAGGATCACTGTGGCCTGTGAGTCATATGCACCGGGGTCTTTCCCTACTCGGGCTACATCCTTATTCAAAAATAGCTCGCGTTTGTTTCATTTGACGGCGTGAAGGAAACTGTAGTAATGAACTTTCCAGTCAAAGTTCCAAAGAAAAATGGATGTCGGTTTCAGGGGGATGTCCTGTTTCAGTGTTTGTGAACGCAGACCGGGAAGATGAAACTTAACACCTGAGACCCGTGTTGTCTGTTGCAGGAACACCAAAAAGGAGTCCGATTTGGCCACAGCGCTGCAGAGGGTCAAAGACCTGGAGGCTCTGCTGAACAACAAGGATGCGTCCTTGGCTACGGCTCTGGGAGAGAAGCGAAGCCTCGAGGTGGAAAACAGGGACCTCAAGGCGCAGGTTGCCAAGGTAACCTAAAACCCACGCTCAACTCCGGGCTCCGTGGAAACACATCTGGGGTCAATCTTTCTGCAATTAGTTAGACTACGAGCTCAACAACTCTTTGTTTCCACTTTGTGATCATCAATCTCAGCTCATCAGAGATCCATTTCACAACCCTATTTCTGCCTCTGCCACTAGCTTCTCTTTATCTGGGAGTTTTGAAAGCGAGTAAAAGTAAAATCTATTTTTCAGTATTGGTGTGTGGTTTTCTTTGCTGACTTCAGCCTTTCTGTCACGGCTGCTGGAGCTCAGACATTCTGATTGAAGAACAGTCTCTTTACTCTCAGTAAAGAGACTCTGTATTTGCTTCACATTTCTGCACCGCTTCACACTAATATTCTGCTCCTCTCTCAGCTGGACACCAGTTTGGCCGATGCCAAGAAGCAGCTGCAGGATGAGATGCTGAGGAGGGTCGACGGAGAGAATCGCATCCAGACAATCAAAGAGGAGCTGGAGTTTTGCAGGAACCTCCAATCTGAGGTCAGACTCCCTGAGAAAAGTTCTTATTACGTAAAAATCATGGTCAAAAAGGAACTTTCTCTACTGCTTATTTCTTCGTCTCGATCACATCAGCATCAACATAAATGTGTGGTCAGGAGTGAAATTGTTTTCGTGATCCTCCAACAGGAACTGCGGGAGACAAAGCGGCGTCATGAGTCTCGTATGGTTGAGATGGACAACGGCCACGTGCAGGACTTTGAAAGCAAGCTGGCCGAGGCGCTGACGGACATGCGCAGCCAGCACGAACTGCAGATCAAAATGTACAAAGAGGAGATCGAGAAGACCTACAACTCCAAGGTAAACCATCAGCTTTACAAAAGTTGTACAAAAAGATCAAATATCCGTAACATGTCAAAACAATTATAAAAATAGGGAACGCACTGTTTTGTTTTGGAGGAGCTACAAACTGGTCCCAGTGAAGCCAAAAGAGATCCAGACTGCAGAGTCGTGTGACCATTGGGATTTTAATCATGCTCTACCTCGTTGTTTCTCTCTGTCAGCTGGAGAATGCTCGTCAGTCAGCGGACCGGAGCAGCCACCTGGTGGGGGCAGCACACGAGGAGCTCCAGCAGACCCGGATCCGCCTGGAGTCCATGTCCTCTCAGCTCAGCCAGCTGCAGAAACAGGTGACCGGAAACAAGCAGCTCCCACAGATCACATCCAGAGTTCTTATTGGGACGTATGCAAGATGCTTGTATGCACAGTGCATTGCATCACGATGAACATGTGCAGATTTCAATAATTACATTGCATGTTCATTGTGTGTGGCTCCTATGAAGCTGGGCTTTCAGACTTTGATGACTGTGTGATCCTTCTGTTCCATCCAGCTGGCGGCACGCGAGGCCAAGCTAAGGGACCTGGAGGACGCCCTGTCTCGGGAGCGGGACTCCAGCCGCCGCATGCTGGGGGAGAAGGACAGGGAGATGGCCGAGATGAGGCAGCAAATGCAACAGCAGCTGGATGAGTACCAGGAGCTCCTGGACGTCAAGCTGGCTCTGGATATGGAGATATGTGCGTACAGGAAGCTGCTGGAGGGAGAGGAGCAGAGGTACGTTATCCAACCAAAATAAGAGTCCTACCATTCCTCTGTGCTACAGAGTTGCTAGTTCGACTTCTTCGCCACCTCTCACACCTCTTGCCCCTGCAGGCTCCGTCTCTCTCCCAGCCCCCCGCCCGCCAAAATGACAGGGAGTCGCTCCTCTACCTCGGGAGCTCAATCTCGCTCGGTCCACTACAGCGCCCAGAGCTCCCCCGCCAAGAGGCAGCGCCCCAACGACACCGACAGCGAGGCCTCGACCATCGCAGGCGGAGCCGTGGCTCGCACTCGCATCGCCCAGCAGGCCTCGGCCAGCGGGCGGGTCACTGTGGACGAGGTGGACCTGGACGGGAAATACGTCCGACTCAGCAACAAATCAGATGAGGTGAGACGCCAGGGGGATTCAATGTTTCTGTCACAGTGTCACTGTGTGTTTGGTCAACGCGAGCAGTTTCCTGATATTATCATGGGAGGATCAGAATATTCACCTCGAGAATAGAGCTCGGAGGAATTGACACGTTGACTTTTTGTGCAACCCACCAGGATCAGAATTTGGGGAACTGGCAGGTGAAGCGGCAGGTGGGGTCCGGTGCTCCGATCATCTTCAAGTTCCCGGTCAAATTCACCCTGAAGGCCGGCCAGAGGGTCACGGTAAGCAGCACCTTTACTCAGCACACGCACAAGTCAAGAACAGCAACGAACACAGCGACAGATAACTCACCCTGTGCCGTACCTTTACCCCGGGTCACAGATCTGGGCCTCTGGTGCTGGTGGAACCCACAACCCTCCCTCTGACCTGGTGTGGAAGACTCAGCCCTCCTGGGGCACCGGAGACCTGTTCCAGACCACCCTGATCAGTGCCAACGGAGAGGTATTCTAAATTTCCCATCAGACTTGTGTTCTTTATTTGAACCTTATAGTTCAGTTGTATTATACACTGAGTTTTTCCTCCAGGAGATGGCAATGAGGAAGGTCACCCGCACACAGTTTGAAGAGGAAGATGACGACATGGTGAGCGCAATCGTATTGATCACATACTATGCATCTGCAGGACCAAAAGGCAGTCAGCAGCACTCACCATCTACTTAATTGTCATGATAAATGCTCCTTTCAAAATAAAACAATCTTCTCTTCGTTATTCTGGGTCAGTTTTCACCACAGCGATGAAACAATGCCTCCATAACGTGTTCTCGTATTAACGCCCGATCTCAGCAGGTGGCTCACAGCACCTGTGGAGACAGCGAGTACAACCTGCGGAGCCGGACGGTGGTCTGCGGCTCCTGCGGACTTCCTTCCGACAAATCCGGCAGCCACTGCACCGTGAGCTCGGCCTCCCGCTCGTTCCGCAGCGGAGGGATCTCCGAGGGTCTACTGCCGCACTCCTACGTGTTCAGCGCCAGCACCCCTCGCAAGGTGGGCCCTTCTTTTAAAGTGTTTGACAAGTTATTCTGCTTTATTTAGAAATGATTGAGATGATGGTGACTTTGTCGATCTTTCCTCTTAGACTGGAGCCAGAATGGAGAAATGTCCAATTATGTGAGCCACCTGGACGCACGCTGAAACACTCTTTATGTTTAGTTTAGTTTAATTTAGTTTAGTTTAGTTATTACTTCTTTAGTTACCAGTTGTAGTTATTTAGTTCAGTTCATGTACTTTGAAATCATTTTCAATTATTCTATGCAATAAAACTTTATACTGCTTTTTTTCTAATGTACATAGGCTAAGTAAATACTTTCTTGAATATGAAAGGTGATTTAAACAGTTCAGATGATAAACAAATCACTTTCTTATGCTAGTCATATCATAGTTAAATCAGATGTACACTCTATGAACATACTGCTGCAGCAGGGTTGCAGTAAATTTCTTTGTGTTCACTTTTTTTACTATATAAAATGTGCTTTTAGTTAAAGTAAATTGACCCCAACCTTGTTACAGATCTGCAGAATGTTGTGTATTTCTTTTGCTGATATCAATAAACATGTTTTCTGAATTTGTATTGTTCAACGATAATGACTTGATAGCCGAAGTACTTGCAGTATTTGTACTGTCTAGTACAGAAATATTAGGATGGGCAGGCTGTTCAAATGGTGGTCCTTTTAAAACGATACAACAAAAAGTAAATATTTGACATATTTCTAGCTGCCTATTTAAAACCATCAACATTTAAAACATCAACCCAAGAAACACTTTTACTTCAGACTAGGGGTGTTTCAGCATACAGGTATTGACGGAATTTTATATATACAGTTATGGTTACTGACTCTCTCCACCTCCCAACACTCATATTTTGAGTGTAAATAATTTACAAAAACAGCCCAAACGCACAATAAAAAAAGTGAAAGATGAATTTGACTAAAGATAATTTTTTCAAATGCTCGAGATTATATTATTACCGTGATATTCTTTTGGCCACGATAATTATGTTGTGAAAATCTGATATCGTGACACTCAAAACAAGAGAAATCCGAGGTGAATGTTTTCCTTTTATTGTGATAAGGTGTTCATATTCATGGTTTAAATTGAGAGTGAAGTTATAGAGTACATTTACTTAAAAAATGTACTTAAGTGCCATTTTAAGACACTTCAATGAAGCTTTCTACTGTTATTCGATTTCTACATTAATCAGCCAGCTTAAGTTAATTTACATATTCATATTTGATCTACATTGAAATGCTGCTTATGTGTTAATTCAATAATAATAATACTATATATATATATATATATATATATATATATATATATATATATAATTATATAATTATATAACAATATAACACTCTGATGAGTAGCCTACCTTTACCTTTTGTGCTTTAAGAGCATTTGGATAAAAAAATACAAAAAAGTAAATTCGTCTTCCACCACTGCACATCAGCGCTGCTCAAAACAATGCTCAGTACTCGGACTTTTATTTTGAAATAAAAGAGCAGCGTTTATTTCAAACCCGGAAGTGGGAGACACCGTTGGTCCGCCAGTGTTGTTGCACGGCCCCCTGTGCCCTTTTATCTGTATAGTATTGACCCGTAAGTGGTTTCTAAGAGAACGCGTGCATGAGATGTTGTTTTAAAGAACGGCTCGCTGACATTTGGTGAGTGTCAACAAAGTCAAGCTCGAGCCGAGCGTTAGCTAGAAACATACAACTGAACAGTCTGTAGACAACTGGATATATTATTTTGTTTATAAACTGTAACATCTTTAATGAGCAGACTCTTACGTCATGTCCATCGGGGGCTAACTATCTGCTGAAGTCACTCAGTGAAGCTGGTACAGAGGGAGCTGACGCGTATTGATATGATGTGATCTTACTAAGTAATCAGGTTTATGTTGCAGTAACAAAGTAGAGCCCCATGTTATCAAGTAAAACGAGTTATCACTCAGTGTTTGCTACATTTCATCATATTTGTGGCAGATTTTTTAATTTTTTAAATTGTAATTGTTAATTTGTCACATCAATAGTGTTTTCTTATTTAAAACATGCCACATAATTGCGTCTCAAATGAGAACATTTGTGCTATTCTGGGTTTGTAGGCCTAATAGTTCTGCATTAATAGACATACATGACATGTCATTTAGTCTGTAAAATGTCCATCGCAGTTTCCCAGAGATGAGTTGACGTTTTCTTTTATTTTTGTGTGTCTGACCAACAGAAATTAAATTCGCCATAATATAAAAGAAAGCAAAGCAGTAAATCCTCACATCCGAGCAGGAACCAATAAACATCTGGTAGTTTTGATTAATAAATTGACTGATCTCAGCATTTGTTCAGACAAAACAATTTGACCTTGGACTCTGAAATTGTGTAGATGTTTGTTTATTTTTTACATTTGACACACTCAATGAATACAAAAGAATCTCCAGAATAATAGATATTGAGTGTTCAGTAGGGTGTTCAGTGTCCCACTGTACCAGGATCATTTCGTTGCTGTAGGGTTCTGTTAGATCACTCAGCCCTGATTGGACGTGGGGACTGGCTTGCTGTGGTTCAGGGTAGATCGCTGTGGTCTCTTCTGTCCCAACAGTTTGGATCCACCTGGATGTTGAGTGTGCGGGCTCTGTTTGGGATTGGCTTCCTGGTGACCTCAAGGACCACGGCGGTCCTCGCTCAGACCAGGACATGTCCGCTGTCTGCTGCAGCTAACAACCACAAGAAGGACGGGTTCACTGGCAGACCAGCATCCACCATGGCCCAGACCATCAAATACCTTGGGTAACGTTTTACATATTGTATTCAGAGCAGCAGAAATACTATGCTACAGAATATATATATATATATATATATATATATATATATATATATATATATATATATATATACAGGCAGGAGGAGGCCCAGCACATTGATGAGGAGCTCTTCAGTGAGTATGGCTTCAGTGTGGACCAGCTGATGGAGCTGGCTGGACTCAGCTGTGCCACAGCCATCGCCAGGGTGAGACATCAACCGGGGGATCTTATTCATAAAAAATAAAATGTTTACAGAGCATGGATGTGTATAAATGAGGTTAGGCTGCAATGATCGCGTTACTCCCCCCCCCCCCCCCCCCCCCCCCCCCCCCCACCTACAGGCTTATCCCATCACCTCCCTGGTCAAGGCCAGACCTTCTCTCCTGGTGATTTGTGGACCTGGTAACAACGGAGGCGACGGCCTGGTCTGTGCACGACATCTTAAACTCTTTGTGAGTGGCCTTCACTTGAGTGACAGTAAGACAGACTCTGCAGCAGTGCTGGAAAGTTCCTGAAGAGTTATTGTGTTTATGTTTTAGGGTATTTTATACTTGGACTCCAGTATAGTTATCTGACAGTTATAGCTACTCGTAACTTTTGCCCCTTTGTTGTAAAAGCCGTCAGTGCAGCGTGGAGATTACCATTGTTGTGTCTAACTTGTGGCTGTCAATGTTCAAACTATCTGTGTCCTTCTGCAGGGCTACGAGCCCACCGTCCTGTACCCGAAGAGGCCCAACAAGCCTCTGTTCCAGGGCCTGACCACGCAGTGCCAGAAAATGGAGATCCCCTTCCTGACTGAGATGCCTGAGGTTTGCCGTTTATCAATAATGCAGCAGCACTATTCACACAAAGACAATTCCTTCTGCTCATTCTGTACACAAGTGTGCATTTTATTGTCAAGCTAAGCGGCTATTGTGTTACACATCGTCAGATGTAGCTTAAGGAGGCTGCAGTTCAGAGTTGATGAAGTCTTAATAATTCCTGTGGGGATTAAAGATGTTATTGCAACGAACAACGCAGTCCATTATATTCTTGATCACTACGGATGCAGAATCATTGACTTATGTTTCCAAGTTACACATCTGCAACATATGTAAAATAAAAGAACAACCATGAATCCTCAGGCTGCAGTGATCGACGAGGCTTACAACCTGGTGGTAGACGCCATCTTTGGCTTCAGCTTCAAGGGGGCGGTGCGAGAGCCTTTTGGTTCCATCCTGGATGTGCTGAAGAAGACGACAGCCCCCGTCGCCAGCATCGACATCCCCTCAGGTCAGTCCTCACATACTGTAGAATATGGATTTGGGTACAGTTTATAGTTAATTATATTAAAATACATACATAAATAGATATTTAGAAAGTAATCAGTTATTTGGCGAGTTCAGTAATAATTGTAGTTAGCACTCGTGGAAAGGGTTTGATTTGTATATGGTCATTCATCTGTGTGTGACCAATGTAGATATATATATATATATATATATATATATATATATATATATATATATATATATATATATATATATATAACGCAGCATCAGACCAAACCTCCTGTAACCAAAATATCTTGAAAACTGGTGCTCTGATATTCACTACTTCTACTGTGCATATTTACCTACAAGAAGAAGAATCCTGGTCTGGGTTTTGACATCCTGTTTGTTTTATTATTCATATTATTTTCAGGGTGGGATGTGGAGAAGGGCAGCGCGGATGGACTGCAGCCTGACATGCTCATCTCTCTCACGGCTCCCAAGAAGTCTGCCAGCTTGTTCAGGGGACGATACCACTTCCTGGGAGGGCGGTTTGTGCCTCCGGGCCTGGAGAGGAAGTACCAGCTCAACCTGCCTCAGTACCCGGGCCTGGACTGTGTGTTACAGCTGTAAGGGCTGAGGGGCCAATGAGAGGAAGAGTGTCGTCTTTCAACACTATGGGGGAAATAATTCTCATCCACATTTTTTTTGTTATCACTGGAGGCTATAGCATAGCTTAGCATAAAGACTGGAAACGGCTAGCCTGGCTCTGTAAGCATAGAATAACTTCTAAAGCTCACAAGCTATCACGTAGCCTTGTTTTCATTTATACGCAAACAGAAATGAAAAATGACTATTTTGTACTTGAACATGTCGTTATGTTCGTTCAGGATTTCCACTTCCTATCTCCAGCTCTGTCCTGAATAGAGTAGAGAGTAGTATCAGTCCAAACTTTGGAAATATATCAAATAAAAATGTTGGGGATTTGATCTGTTCCCATTGAGTGGATGGCGGTGGGTATAATAGAGCTTTAATAAATCTGTGGATGATTCTTGTGTTCATGTGAAAGCACAGCGCTTTGATGTGGTGGTTGCCTCAGCTTCACAAAATTAAAAATAACCAAAAAGATTATTGGTGGAGGTCTGCATTGTTATTACTTCTGGAACAAAAGCCGTCCATTTCAACCCTCTGAAGAAAGGAAGACTTCTGCATCACGTGTACTTTTCTTCAGTTTTTATTGGTACATCTTAAGATTTCATTGAATGTACAACTAGCAACTGGAAAGACAGTCTATCGTAGTCCATCACATTCTATTTATTTATTTTTTTAAAGTAAATTTCCGTACATGTTGTGTATTGTATTATTTATACATTAGGTGGTGATTATGTAGTATAAAGCTTTCTTTGACAATCAGCCGCGTGGACTCCAAGAGACGCCCATAGTACCGCTTAAGTTTGCTATAAATGTTTGACTACATATACTTAAAGAAAGGCTGTGGGTACAGTATATGCTGTGTGGCTCATTGATGCATGACGGCTTGCTCCAATAAGGGCAGAACATGCTTTTGCAGCGCAGAAGACTATATACAGTGCTGGTACCATGCTCTCTTTGTACGTCACATCCATGTGTGATCTCTGTCCAGGAAAAGGGAAAATAGAGGCTGTCTACATGCAGGTCAGAGGGTGGAAGGATGTTTTCAGCCCACGGGAGAAGCCTGAAGATAAAGACAACATGTATTAATGGATTTAATGGCACTGTTCAGATTGTTCATAAACACTAGAACCTCTAAAAATAAACTGGGTATTATTTTTTTTGCTCATAATCAAGAGTTTTGGTGCCGACTACTTTGTTGTTGATACCTTTCAGAAATAATTTTTGTTTTGTTTTGTTTAACAAAAAAAAGACAAACTTTTTCAATGTTAATTAAAAAGAGTAGTAACACAAGATCTCTGCCTGAATATTGTTTTGTATTTATCATCAATTCATTTAACTGCTAGCCAAGAGATCTCTTCAAGTATATTCACTGCAGCCTGTTAGCTTAGCTTAGCATAAAGACATTGGGAACATCGAGCCGGCTGTTTTATCTTACTTCACAAAATTGTACAACATAGTCTGTGCTGTCTATAATAGGCAAAATCATTATTTAATTCACAAAACTGAAAAAACTGAAAGGGCATAGCTGGAACCAAACGACTGAAGGAATGAGGTTTGATACCCAGCTCTAGGAAGCAGTGTATCTGGAAACAATGCTGCATGCACTTTCAGAAACATACCTGTGCTATTCTCCGACCTGCACCCCTGCACAGTTATCTTTACTTTCTGAGGCTATCGCTAAATATTCAGCATTTCTAGGAGAGAAAGAGAAATAAATGACATTGTGAAACAACAACAAACTTCTAATTTTAGCACAGTAAAATGGGTGAAAAATACAAAAAACAAAAAAACATTACAGCTATGACAGATTCATTTTCTTTGACTTACAGGTGGAAGGTTTTGGTTTTTACTAGAGAGGAGGATAACAGGATGGGACGGACAAGACGAAAACATGACAAACAGACAGAGGGAGTGAGACAAAGAGACAGACAAGTGAAAAGGCACAAACTAGATGGAAACATTGATAATCTTCAAAATAAGTGCTGTAAGAGAACGGGTATAAAGTAGAGGAGAGTAATATGAACCAAAGAGGATGTAACAAAGTCAAAGTTTTAAATTATAGGTGTGACTTCACAGCAATACAACATGAATAACATATAGCAGTATTCATGGTGAGATACACACTTTTCAAAGCATACATTATTGTCAGTTTTAACATGTAAGTGAGTTATGGAGTTGTTTTTTAAAGTAACGGCCCAGTAACACCAGAAACAAATATTTCCTTCGAAGCTTGGTGTTGTAGCAAATACTTGCCACTAAAGGTGCGCTAACTGCTAATGAGCTGGTAAATCACTACTGCTAGTCCCTCACAATTACTCGTCAAGCTTCTTTCTATTTTATATTATTTTTTATTATTATTTTGTATTTCATTCTTTCATTCACTAAAGGGAAAAAAAGCGTTCCCTCCAAAGAGCTTGCTAACTGTCAGTTAAGCTAACTGTCAGTTAAGCAAGTTGTCGGTTATCTCGGTAACTGACTCGCTAACAGGACATTAAATTAACATGTACTCAAGAGACATATTTGTAATATCGACTCCTCAAAACCGTCCACAAACCATTCGTCTTTGGTGGAGCAGGAAGACTGAGGGTTAAAAAAAGTGGAGCTAGAGTGCTACAGGAAGTTAGCATTGCACTGGTTCTCTTGTCAAAAAGCTAAAGAAAGGCAGTAAAAGAACTACATCACCGTTGCATAAGTGCGAGTAATGATACTGTAAAGGTGTACTCAACGCCATGATGCTGTTTTATAGTCTCATTACTTGTAAGCAACTGCCATTTTAAAAACACAAAGGCTTAAAAAGCATGCACGTATTCCTGCAGCTAGTAAGCTAGCATAGATTTCTCAGCCTTCGCCCCTGAGAGTAAATCTACAGATCACGTTGGAATGAATTGATTATGTGACAAAAATGTAGGCATTTTAAATGCTTGTGTAGCTGGGTCTTACTCTTTGAGCAACTAAATATACCAATATATGAGTAGCAGTGTAAATGCTGGCCAATAAGTAACAAACAATTGCAGCATGGAAGTGCTTCAGATATATTTGAGGTAATTTAAAAACCACATTTAAGGTAGCCTGATCAATAAACATGTGTGTTTATGTTGTGATATATCGTTACTGGATATTTTGTTAGACTTAAATATCTATGCAGGTATTTGCCTTAAGAATCCAGCACTTTGTTTGTGCTCAACAACATACACACATACTACTTGTAAAAGGGTTCAATGTTATTTAAATAAAAACCTTGTACCTCTAAATTGTCTGCTTTTCAAGAACTGACAATTGTGTCTAAGTGTTTAGCTTAAACACTAAGTAATTTGCAATAGTCAAAGAAATAATTGCCTCATCTACAATTTTTTTTAAAGCACTGTAAAATCCTTCAATAAATGCATAACTGGAGTTACAAGGTTTTTACATGTTGTGAGTTGATTATGTGCACACAGATGTACGCAATAAAGAAACAAAACACTTACGCCGCTTCTCGTAACGCTTCTTCCCCGTGTACTGATATTTTCTTGTAGCAGTATATCATCTCTATGAGGAGCCAGACCTGCAGGCCAATGACGGTCACGTACATCATGACCTCGGACACAATGGACGCCGTCACTCTGGTGGCTGCACACATGAAAGCCAGAAAATCACCAAACACTGAAATGTAGCCCTGGAGACATCTTGTACATGACATTACATTTCATTGACTTACAATCCTCTTACATTCATACACACAAGCAATTGAGGGTTAAGTGTCTTGCTCAAGGACACATCGACTAGGGTGGGGATTGAACCGCCAATCCCCTGATTGACAGACGGACCTGCTAACCACTGACCCACAGCCCTTGTACATTTTGTTGTCTGGCTAAAAAACGTACTCACTACATTATATTCTTCCTGATTTATTATTTTTCTCTCTGGGATTTTGTTTAGGCTACCTGTGAATCATAGTCATCTTTCATCCTGAACGCATCATCTTTAAGATCTCAAACTCCACAGATCACATTTCTAGTCATGCATAAACCGTTGCTACACTTCCCCTTACATTGACCGCTTATGGTGAAATCTCACAATTTTCCTCAAATAACAAGGGGCCACCGCCTTGTTCCTTCGTAAACGGAGGTCTTATATGCTCGCCGTGTGTGCAGCAAATGAAGACTGTGCCATTTATTTATAGAGCATGTGCTGACAGTGAAACTGCACACATTATAACCGAGAAGCTGAATCACTGTCAATGGGGACGGGATGTGACCTGCACGTGGTGCAGCGACGGGATCGGGGTCCACGGCCACAAATCCTGTTGGTGATGCAATCTGCTCTGATATCTCAGGCCAAACAGTCGGACAGTAGAGCGCCTACCTTTAGGGACCACGGTGAGGTGGACCACCTTGCTGACGACGGTGCTGTACTCGTAGTTGGTGTAGAAGAGGATGCGATTGAAGAAGCATTGGTAGGTGCCCGAGTCATTGAAGGTGACATTGAGCAGGTATATGGACGCGTCTTGGATGTCAGGGCTCCTCTTACTTCCGTTCCAATCCACCCGATCCATGAAGTTGTCGCTCTCGATGTTTGGGCCTTCCTCGTTGTAGGTGTAGATCTGGTGCCACAGAGACATCAGGGTTAGTCAAAAATGCTGCTGTGACATATACATACATACATATATTGTTATGCACATATACATACATACATATATTGTTATCATAGTTTTTCAGTGTAATTTCCTTACTTTCTTCTTTTGTTGTATTAATTATTTAAAAGTCATTTGTACCACCATAGACAGGTATATATATATAACATATATCTATAAAGAACATATAAATATATATACCGTATATTTAAAAAGGAAAAAACAACAGCAGCAGAAAATAAAAAAGATTAATATACAGGGAACACAAGTTCATTCTGTGCTATGGTGATCACAAGAACAGATACACATAAAAAACAAAACAACAAGTACAAAGACAAAAGTAACAGATCACATATTCGAGAGCCTGACGTGTCTGCATCTGTCTTTATGTATCTTTCTATTTCAATACATGTTTTTATTGCAACATAAAGGAGCATTAAGACCAAAAAGGTCACCTGAAATTCATCACGGAAATCCAGATCCTCAAACTTGATGATATATTTAGTTGCACTAGCTATGTATTTATATATATAAACTGATATTAGGAGAGACCAGACAAAACTATGTGTATATATGTGTAAACCATAGCGTACAAACAGAGGATGAGGTCAACGCGGCCATGTCATCTCTGGAGCTTTAATGATCCCTGTGGTGTAACATATAACGATTGATCGCCTCTGAACCGCACCATGACCTCGACACTGGGCGCTATGATCCGATGGAGGGCATGTGAGAGAGATCAGAAAGCTTGGGCGTGGACTGTATATGCATGCATATATAAAAAGTCTGTGTCTCAAGGACAGAGAAGATTGCACGACTTAAACTCCTTTGGAAGCACAAACACTTCCTGTACTCCACAATGTGCTGTGTCAGTTTTGTTTCGTGTCGGCACCAGATTAAGAAATTCTCCGGGAGGATGATTTACACACTTTTACAAAGTCGGCCTCTCCTTTCCCTCTGAAGTACCATTCGACGGTGGCGGTCCCCACCACCTCACTCCTCCTCTTGCAGGAGATGCATCCCAGTTTGAAGCCCTTGCCTGCGACCGCCTCTGTGTCAGAGTCCGGCTCTGCACAGGCCCCACGGCAGTATGCTGCAAACAAAAAAAGAGAAAAGCACTCATTACTTTGGCTGAACACGATGCAGCAACACATGACGAAAGGCCACAGGTCGGCTCGACTCACCAAACATGCTGCAGAGGAGAGTAAGGAGCAGTAGTAGCTTTGATGCTGCCATATCGGCCGGATGTTGGAGGAGCGGTTATATGTGATGAGGAGCCTCAAAAATCAATACCAACTTCAACCGCAGCGCTCCTGCTGTAGAAAGACTGTTGTTGTTGAAACTTGAAATGATTGTCATGACACTCCCAATCTTGACCCCCGCTTTTGTAGTAGTTGAACAGATGTTAGGAAAGGTGTTAGTTTTCTTTTTCTGTTTTCAGAGGACTGGATGAAGCGTCAGGAAGCTCCGGCATCAGCTTAACATGCATTGTAAAGTGTATCCGTACACAGGCCGATAGGACGTCCTCGAGCCAACAGTTATTATACCCTATTGGTTGCAGAATTATTTTTTTGGGACACAAATTCTTGATGCTTTTTTTTGCCAAAGCCGCCCCCTGATGTATCTCTATCACTGGTGCATTCCAGGGGTGGCTTCTTTCTCTGCTTTTAATTATCCAGCAGCAGATGAAACAATCCGGATACACCCTAAAATGTGATTATAGATTTGTATTCTTCCCCTGAGGTCTTAACGTGAGATGGACCGAGAAACCATTAGACCTGCCTGGGGCCACATGCTCTGCTTCTCCTGTGTCTAAATAACAGGGTATATACAAAGGTTATGTGTGTTTCTATAATGTGCAACATGCAGGCTACTGACTGGACGTCTGCAATACACTTACACATGCAGTGCATATATAAATAATTAGCATGCTCTGGAATCAGAAATGGCTATACCTTTTGCAGGTTAGATGCTACCAATGGGCCTATTACACACAGACCGATATGATGGGCAAATATTATCCTTAATCGGATCACCGAACACAGAGCCTACTGTCCTGAAATCGAGGCATCCTCTCCTCGAGTCGTCTCCTCCGAGTAGAAAAAAAGAGGAGGAAGAGAATGAAGACAACAATCCCGTCCTCCCCTGTGATGACAGCTGAATGATGGAAAGACGTTGTATGTCCGACTGTTTAATGACCCACACGCGCGGAGAGGAGATGCTTAGCTCGTTCTGGCATTGCAGGTAAAACTGCCTGAGACGCCAGCCCTCCACACCAAAAATAATAAAAGCTATTCTATTAGATCCGTCCTGTCCCTGTTAACGGTGCGTCTGTGTGTGCGTCTGTGTGTGTGTGTGTGCGTGTATGTGGATGTGCGTGTGTGTGCGTGTGTTTTCTTCCTGCGCCACATCACAGGAAGCTGCAGATGCACTGCGGTAAAAGAAGGGAGAGAAAAAACGGACGTGCGTGTATGTGACGACTGTTTGGTTTCTGCCCCGCTGTTTTTACACCGAAACAAGCGCAGCTCTGTCCGAGGGGCCACTGCGGGGGCCGCGAGGAGCGTTTACAGCGCGTTTAAATGAGCAACAAAGGGCTTTGACAGTCGGGGCAGTTGATATTAGGGCGTACTGGCCCTTTAACAGAGCTTCAGCGGGGCGGGGTTAGTCTACATTATGCTAATGTTGACGTCACTCTGTCAGGAGTCCTAACTCCGTGTCAGTCAGTAACTTACAATAACTGCCCACACATAATAACTGGTTCAGCCGTTATAACAATAATAGTCATAATTAGATAATATTGCAGCTGAAGCGTGGGGCTTAGCTGCCGGCTGGTGTGACGGCATATGACAATAAGTCCACTTTATCACCAAACACGCGTTCGGCGATGCTCTTTGGTCGACCCGCTCGCACCAGCTACGCCTCCGGGCAGGCTGCTGCTGCTGGCGCTCACGAGCCTGCTCCTATCGCCATGTCTGACACAAACGAGCGACGGCAACGTGACGTTGTATCTGGGATTCACGAATGACAATGTTGTGCTGCGCATAGCAAGCGAAGCTCTCTATAAAAGTAAAACAAACAGCTCGACACACCGACACACCGAAGGTAAAGTAACGAAGATAACGGTAACAGCTAGCTCGCTAGCTAGCTAGCGTGTGAGCTAACCAGCTAACTTCACACTGAACGAGAGCACACACCAGAGCTCATGTTAATAATAGTGATTTTAAAGACGGCTGTTCATGTGACGGGCCGTGTTGGGACCAACGAACTAACGTTAGATAATCATCAGGTGGAAGCTCATCACAAATCGATATCTTTATTGACAGTGCCCACTGCAACCTGAGGATGGGGCTGAAACGATCAATCGATTAGTTAAACGTTAGCTTTATTACATTAAGATAACGGTATATTTGAATGTATAGTTGAGGGGTGTTTTCCAGCTTCACTGCTTTTGTTTATCTTGTTTGACAGCTGCATGTGTTTAGGTACCGTTGGTGTTCGTTGGGAAAACAAGCAATTAGATAATACTTGATTTGTCCAAATAACAATTCAAACCTCCCCAAAAAGACTCGGCACACTTTCATGAGAAAATCTTTCCGTTTCTTTTGTTTTGGCTTAATAATGTAATTACTTCATTACTAAGGTTGTTTCAGAAGAACATTCGGTTGATCAACTAATTGATTAGTTGATCAACTAATTGATTAGTTGACTAATTATTTATTAGTTGACTGAGGGAATGTAAAAATATGCTCATCTCACTGAGAATGTTGCGATTAAGAAACCGTCTCAGTTGATTCTAGTTAATAAGTTTTTCACTGCAATTAGGACTGTCGTGTCCTATTATCTTCAGTGAGACGTTTAGGTGTGCATGTAGCCTTGTGTAGTAAATGTTTTATGATTTATATTTTAAAAAGCACAACTCCACATCTACTAGTTTGAGACAAAATATTAGAAATGATCCATTTGCGCTTTGTAATGTTTTATTCTTCTCTTTAGTTTTGTGAGACCATGGATGCGACCTGCAGTGCTTCTGCTGCTCCCGCTGGTTTGACTGTCCAGGTGTGCTTCCCCGGTGCCCGTGCTGCCGTCCTGGACAATCTGAACCGCCAGCGGGAGGAGGGCAGGCTGTGTGACCTCTCCATCCAGGTGCAAGGGCAGGTGTTCCGGGCCCACCGCTGTGTGCTCGCTGCATCCTCGCCTTACTTTCACGACCAGGTGGGCCGGTGCGGATCCGATTGATTCATTTACAATAAGGTTTCGCTCAGCCCCAACTTTTCAAAAACTCAGTGTGTCGTCTCTGCTATTTCTCGACAGGTGTTGCTGAAGAATGTCACGACCGTTTCCCTCCCCTCGGTTATGGACCCGGTGGCCTTCGAGAGTGTCCTGAGCTCGGCCTACACGGGCCAGCTGAGCATCGTGCACGATGACATCGTGAACTACGTCACTGTGGCGAGTTTCCTCCAGATGTGGCACATCGTGGACAAATGCACGGAGATCCTGAAGAGGCCCCGGCCCTCGACAGAAGCCAGCCACGGGGAGGCTGCCGCGGCCCACCCTGGCACTGCGTCGCGCCAGCAGTCCCCGAGCAGCACCGACTGCTTGTACCTGGAAAGGGAGGGAAGGAGGAAGGAGAGAAAGCCGGACGCCCTGCCCCCCTTAGCCACGTGGAGGCGTCCGCAGCAGTTTCCCAGATGGGGGCGACCTCGGCCCTCATCGGCCCAGCACTTAGCCGACTCCCAGCTGGACGCCCTCGCTGGCTATGCGGAGAGTGATTACGCCAACTGCGAGGAGGCGTGGGTATCAAGCCACAGCAAAACGAGCCACTTCGCTCAAGATGGACCGGGCCACAACAGCCGGTACCACGGGGGGTTCCCCAGTGGCGAGGCTCTGAAGCAGAAAGCCAGGTTTCAACAGCGAGGAGTGCCGCCGGGCAGTGACAGGCTGCTCGACAAGAATAGAGAGAGCGGGGACAGTGACGAGACGCAGGAGAAGAGGAGGAAGGAGAAAAGAGAGATCGAGGCAGTAGTGGGAGTCAGAGAAGCAGCAGCGGTGGAGAAGAAGGGAGGAGGCTTTGCACAAATGGGGCACTGCGGTAAGTTACAAAGGCCTCATTTCACACCAAAGAGGAACTCCGCCGTAGGAAAGAGGGTCATAAAACTACTACACTTGTGTGGTAGAACTGTGAAAGTATTTAGAAATTGGTGCTGTAGATTTCCTTAGTGCTCAAAAGCAGAAAATCCTACGGCAACCAGAATACTTTCATTTTATTGGTTCTTTTCACAGTCTGCCATCATCTTGATACCTCCTTGTGCCAAACCTCTAAGACATTTGAATACAATAAAATGTGTCAACATCACTATTCCCATCAAGTTGAAATCATCACAGGGACTGCCATAATCAACACAAAATAAAAGTTCCTTGTATTAACGTTTTCAATTAAATCATTAATGAATTACTTGTTGTATTTCTGACAAACCAAACTCATTTTAAAGTTGATTTCAATCAGGAATCTGATTAAGAAATAAGTAAACATGATTTTGGCATCTGGGATTTTGATTCTCACAGACACATTTAGTCCAATGCCACCAACAAAGGTATTGAGATGAGCTTGCAGCCTTATAGTGTGTCTGTTCTTTGATGCGGGGGTCACGTATTACTTCTCCTTGATCTGATCTTGTTTTTATTCTGCAGACTTCCGCCCGATTTCAGATGAGAGTGTAGGACAAGCCACGGGGAAGGCGAGCGTGGAGGAGATCAAGGAGAAAGTGCAGAGAAGTTTGGCAGGAAGAGACCCCCCCTCAGTCCCTCCCAGTGGTCACGGTTGCCAAACAGGTGGCGGAATTCCGGGCCCCACCTGTCCGGTCTCCGCCCGGCTGCAGTGGCAGACGGGTGCCTGGTCTCAGCAAGAGCAGGGGCTGCAGGACGGAGAGGGTGGCAGCTGCAGTAAAGACGAGGATGAAGACGAGGAGGAGGAGGAGGACGCAGACTTTGAATGTTTCACAGAAGGGACGTTTAGCCGCGGCACATATGATGAGATCGAAGATGGCACGGGACAGGTTTCTCAAAGGCCTTTAGTGCCCGCGTCCCCTGACTTCACCATGGCGGGGTCGGAGGTGAACTGGCCCTCCGCCGGTACGGGACAAGGTAGCTCGTCGACCCCCACCTCGAGCCGCCACCTTTCTCCATCGTCCGCCGCATTTCCTCCGCCCTCTTCGCCCCCGACTCCGTCTTCATCCTCCTCGGTGTCCCTCGCCGGCGCCCCCTACACGGGCAAGGTCCACTTCTGCCACTGCGGCAAAGCCTACACCCTGAAGAGCATGCGTGACCGGCACGTGAAGATGCAGCACCTCAACCTGCGGCCCTTCGGCTGCCCCGTTTGCACAAAGTCCTTCAAGATGAAGCACCACCTAACCAAGCACCTTAAGACTCACGGAGGGCTGCGGCCCTACGAGTGTGGCCTGTGTGGGAAGAAAGTCATTTGGAGGGACAGCTTCCTCAGGCATCAGGCCCGATGCGAGAGACTCGCCTCCAGCTCCTCAGCTAACGGCAACAATGCGAGCGCGCCTGCGGCGGACATGGACGACGGCTTCAGTTACGGATTTGAAGACGGCGAGGCCTTTCTCGCGACGGGAGGTCAAGTTAAAGTCGAGGAGGTGGACTTCCACAGGGAGATGGAGGAGGGCATGCGCGGCCTCTTGGGCAGCGTGTCTGGGATCGTGAACGAGCTACGGACTCAGTCGCAAAACCTGGATGCCGACAGTCATGTTTTTAAAGAGGAGGCGAGTGAGAGTTTTACCGGAAATTAAACGTTCATGTGAAACTGAGTGTAAAAACGATGGATGGCATTAAGAGCCGACACAAACATCCTCAACGGCTTCTGTGAGCAGCCGCTTTTGTTTAATTTCTTTTTATGGCCGTGGATGTTCTGATGTATGCTTTTATCAATTGGCCCATTTTAATTTGTGCAGTGCCGCATAGCCTAAGTTCTTGTTCAGTAAATCCTGTAAACTGTACATCTGTGTTGTGAATGTACTTCTTGACCCCAATTAAAGTTCATCTGCATTTTGCACATAAATCAGTTGCCATTGATCTGCATTATAAAATGCAAACAATGTTTTCTCTGCCACACATTGATGTCTCTTCACACTATGTAAAGGCAGGGAATCTCTACACATGGTCATAAAAGCCTTTTAGATTTTTCTAAATGATTTTGAAAACACTGGACTCATTTCAGAACAGTTCCTCTGCAGCACAACAGTGAAGCACCAGAGGTCTCTCTTGCTCAACGCTACAGAATCCCTTCTTCTGTGATCACGTGTGTGTGAAGAAGGCATATTCCTTTAAAGACCCTGAAAGATGACGAGCCATTGAATAGGATCTCGTGTCACGGAGCCCATTATCTCAGGAACAGCAGAGCAGACGGAGCGCTTGGCTAATTGTGGTCTGAGAGGCAGTTGTCCTTGAAAAGTTCGATCTCAGCATTATTTCTAATGATGTGAAACTTTGTTTTTCCCGACTCTGAGAATCATCCCTGTTTTGTGTTCAATTCACTAGGACCAAATGTACAGCTGGACTTAATTGAGATCTGTGTTTTCCTTTTTCAGTCCGTACAACACTTTGATGTCGGGTTTACCCTCAGATGTGTGTCCGTGTTCAGTTATGGATCATGGGTTGAGTTTGGGGCTAATCCAATTATTTTTCCCTCTTCAGTTATTCAGCTGCTCAGTAAACCTTGAATCTGGCTGCAGTCTCTGCTATCGTCATGGTTACAAACAGGGTTCCATTCAGAGTCAAAATTGAGTATTTCTTGTAATAATAAAGCAGCTCAGCTCTAATAAAGTCCATTCCATTATCTGAACTGCTTATCATATTCAGGTTCACCTGGACAGGTGTCCAGTCTTTCTCATATAGACACACAACCATAAAGACAGCTGGCCTGGCTCCACCTTTAGCACCGTGCTAAACTACACACTTTGGCTTTTGTACGGCTAACAAACAAGTTACTGTATTATGGGATACTTGGCGAGTTGCCGGGAGGCGGATTGGCCCAGTGTTTGTCGTCTTAATGCTAAGCTAAGCTAATCGTCTGCTGGGTCCAGCGAAGGCTAAATAAATATTTGAAGGCAAAATAGAGTGAGACATAAATACAAAATGTAGGTATGATGTAATGAAGACAACACAAGTGGCATATTTTAAAACATTTAATAGCTGAGAGAAGACATAACATGCTTGTTTTTAGATAGGCCGAACACGAAAAAGGAAACATAACCCACCTTTACAGTTCTTTACAGACCATCCCGTTAATGTGAACATAAACAGAGAGTGGCTTGGTCATTTATTATTATTACATTAAAAGGAAATCGACAAAATACGCGTCAGAACATTTGAATGCAACATCCAGTACTCCTCATTCCACCTCGGGCGCTTCTGCCTTTGAGCCACTTACTGTCTGACCATCAAACCAACTGCTGTCTGTCGTCTTCTGAAGGAAACACAAATGACATTAAAAACTCAAACTCAATTCAAGATGCAAACAGATAACTCGCGACAAACGAGATCCACGCACAAGCTACAATATAGAAAACAGAGAATATTCTTTGGTTATGGAACAGTGCATTTGAAAAGGGCTTTTTTTTCCCGGAATGACATCATCCTGTACATCTTCATTAATTACACTGAAGCACAATTAAAACAATATAGAGTCCATATAGCGCAGGTTTCCAGTTGGTTTGCGACATACGTTTCACTCGAGCAGATCACTCTCCGTTTTTAGGCCTCACGTTACGACGTCGGGTTCCAGAAAGTCAGCGGGACACACAAAGCGCCACTCGTGTACAAAAATAAGCGTGACGGGAGACGAAGAAAAACAAAACACACTAGCACCATCGGACCAAGACACTCGAAGGGATGGGCGATTCTTACAGGGGGGTGTTTTACTAAAGGCATGACAAACCATCATAAACAGCGAGACAAGCTATATGTAGGATTAGAACAGAGGTCCAGTGAGCACCCGCAACCCCGGAGAGTGGATTTGGTTTCACAGAGGAGGGCTCGTGTTAGTGGGTTAGCGCTTCTTGAGGTTGTGAGTCCACCGCTCGATCCCCTCCTTCATCTCGTCCCGTGGGAGTCGGATCTGCGGTCTGGTCCTCGGCGGAGAGCTTAGAAGATGGTGCTCCAGCGTTTTGGGGGTGCACGGGACTTGGTTTCACCCTGGAGAGAAGAAGAAGAAGAAGAAGAAGAAGAAGAAGGAGGAGGATGAGGTGGCTGAGAGAAAAGTGTGTTTTCTATCCCCAGAGATGGCATCTATAAGAGCATTCTGGGGTGAAGTAGATTTCAGTTACAACTGTGCGTAAGGAAACTTCTCGAGCGGTTTGATTGTCGAGTACTTCACATTCATTGGGGTTTCTAGCAGATCGTCCACGCTGGAAATAAACCCCTCGGAAAAAAAGTCGAGGTAGATGGCATTTGCAGACATCAATGAAGACGTGTGTGAGAAATGTAATAACATGTCGGTGTCAGTGTGAACATGAGGAATGTCGCCCCTGAAGCTGGTGAGTTCATTCTGATGACAGGCTGCTGTGGAAGCGTGCAGATGAAGTGAAAAGGTGAATTGTTATACTGTATATTTATTCATTACTCACTGGCCTCTGGTGAGAGCGTCACTGTTGTATTTGAGGGCAAACACAGACAGGAAACAGTGTTTTATGAGGCCCGGTCTCACAGATAGAAAGAGGAAGAGTATTTGAGTGAAACAAGTGGGGTGGGGGAGGAGGGGCTCACCAGGTTGAAGATCCTGGACAGTGTGCTTTGGTCTTTGCGTCTCCTGACCGGCGACTTTGCACTCTCGGCACGCGGCGACGAGGCCTAGAAAAAGATGTTGCGTAAGCACAGATGGAGACCTGGAAACCGGGGCCTGAAAGGTCGTCTGCTGCTGGGTCATTGCGTGACCTTTAACCAGACGCCTAATTCACTTCACATTGATGGCCTCCTCTTTCAAGATGAGACACATTCTATACATCAGAGCAATCGCAGCTGTCCCACTACTTTGATCTAAGGCCGAACAAAATTATATTAACTGTTTAAAAATCTTATAGGGGGCACGACTATTGCTGTTGAATAAAAAGACACGAATCAACAAACATAAAGGATTTTTTAAAAATGAAGATAAGACCCGCTTTGTTTACCATTCATCCTCTGCAATTGTGTTAGGATCGACCTTTTGGTCTTTGGGTCGAGATTTGAATGTGCTTTGCTACAGGAGGAATTTCCCCCCGTGGACAATAAAGGTTGAATGTGTGTTTTTTTTTGGCCATTATGTAACTTTTAGAACTTATGCGTACGTTATAAAGGCCTGAGAGTCAACTTGTTTCAATAGAGAACCCAAACTTCCCTTCTAAGCTGAAGGGGGAAACAACCAAACGGCAGGTGTGTGTGGTGAGAAGTTATCGCTGATAGCGGCAACCTTCAGGGTGCAAAGGAAATGGACGACATGGTGACACAGAGGATACGAGTCCTCCATCCCCGTCCAATCACACACACACACACACACACACACATATGACATGGCTGCTCCAGGGTCGCCGGACAGATGACAGGACACAAAGAAGGTGGGAAGCCAAAACAGATGGATCGGTGAGTCACCTCTTGGCACAGAGGAAGTGGAGGTGTTACAGAGAAATAGTGGCGTGAGGGAGGAGGATGAGGAGGAGGAGGAGAAGGTCCTAAGAGAAAATGTTTACCGGCTGTGGTTCATAAATAGTCGAGCAGTTTCAAAGTCATCCAGAAGCAGCGAGTCGCTCTGGATTGAAGCAAAGGAGAATTTATTGCAACGACATGAATTTACCAACGAGCCAATGCTCTCTTTGAGTCATCGAGCAGCGGATGAGAGTGTTTTTATTCCCGCGGCACCGGTCTAGACGGAGCTCGGCCTTCCAGCTGCTGTATGCAGATGCTGGCAAATCAGCTGTTTGAATGCGTCTTGAATCGATGCGCTCGGGTTCAAAAGGTATTTCTCATCAAGGAGGAGAAGAAAAAAAGCACACGGTGGTGAGAGAGACACGGGCCGAGCGTGGAGGTTAGGTCACTGGGTGCGCTGCAGACAAAGGACACAGTGCGACACAGGAGCTCTCTGCAAGACGCATTTAAATGGGATCACTGCGTGCATCCACGACCACACACACACACACACACATAAAGCGGTGCAGTCAGAAGATGGGGCTTTTGTTCGACTCGAGAAGGGAAGTTGTGACGTACCAAGCCCAGGGCGTCTCTCCACTGGACATGCAAAAGAAACAGACAGTGACACGATGAGATGAGGCACAGTGAGCGGACTGTAGTGGTACCCGCGTCCGCCTCCTCGGAGAATCATCCAGTCAAAGGTATTAAATGGCAGGATTAGCAGCGATGCCGTGGTGTATTAAAAGAGTGAAGAATGGGTGATTTCCAGTGACGATCGCACTTTATTTATTTTCCTCACTCCAGAGGTAAAAACATGAACTTAGCGTGAGAGGTGGCACAAAAAGAGTGACTTCCCCCCCAACACGCCGCTCCATCTACAACTTAAAGCCACTATGTGTAGAATGTAACTTTACATTAATGGATTGTAAATTAAATTTGGTACAGACATTCATGGTCCCCAGAGGATGAAGATCTCCTGACTTTTTATTTAGTGTCACCGACAGGGCAAAGTGAATGGGCGTAATCAGCGGCTAGTATTGTAATGCTTCAGCCAACATGCTGTGAAAGGGAAGTTGTGGATTGAAACAAAAACGACTTTCGGTTTAGGCAACAAAATGACTTGGTTAGGGTTGAGAAAGGTAATTTAGGTAATTTACCTAACAAAAGTCAAATAAAACAAGTATTTAGCATCCATTCATATTCGCAACCCGTTTTTTCTCGTTTTTGTGGAGTTTTACTGCTCTCTGACATCTAATGTGATGCTCCCACTGGGCTGGTGCCCAATGGCTCAATGGTGTCCAATAAAACCCCAAGTGGGTATCCACTGAAGATCAATACAACAGATATTGTGAATAAAATGAGACTCACCCGGGATTTGGGACGAGGAGAGGACACCTGAGAGAAACCAAACAACAACAAGAACAGAGTGACTGACAGAACAACAAACACCATTCTGAAATCAACAAATGATTGAGCTGCTGATTGAAAGCTTCCCAGTTCCTGCTTTTGATCAGGGTGTAAAAGAAGGAGTCGTGCAGCGTTGTAATCAGTGAGGAAGCCGAGGAAAGCAGTTGCATATAAAGCTGCCGCACTATTGATGCCCGGAGTCAGAGCCGAAGCAGATTGAAAGAAGATGAACATGTCTTTGTTCTGTGTTGTGGCTCATGCAACCCATAGCAGTCCCAGAGTAATACGGCAAATACAAAATGTGATTGAACCCGGGGATCTCAGCATGATGCAACAAAGCTGACTTTATGTACAGCGTGAAAGCATTTAAATCAAAGAAACTCACAACAAAGCTCCTGAAGAAATGCACCACAGCATTTTCATTGGTCCGGCGGCGAGCGGAGGATTGCTGGGGTGAGGTGGACAGGTGACCCCGGAACGAACCCTGAGAGGATCAAGAGAGGTCAGGCGACAGCATGTTTGGTGGGGGAGATGGAGCGATGCTACTGGGCAACCAAGTTGGGATCAAATCAAATGGCGACAAAATCAAAAGTCCCAGTGAAACTGAAGCTTTGAGGACAATTACATGAGGGATTTAAAATCAAATCCTGGACGGCTAAAAGGTAGGCGGGATTAGAATATTACTGGGTACGGAGCTCCAGAAGATCCAAACACACTCACATGTGCATGCCATAAATTTTGATTATGGAATAAAATATTTTTATATAAAAATACAAAAAAGCTGACCGAGGCATGTGATCTAAAATGCATTTCATCTTACAATAAGCGACATTTAACTCAACAGCATTGTAAAGTTGGTTTTCTATGAATCACGAGTAGCGTGGCATGAGCTTGAAAAGACATCTGTCATCTTCCCATAAATCTGTCCCGTACCTCCTAATGTTAAAATTACAGTAATTATTGCAGTTTCACATCTCACAATGTACAGGAAGAAAAAGGACTGTAATCATGTGAGAAGACAGGAAATCTGCTAATTGAATCAATTAGAGGCAATTAAAATACTAGAAAGATTTACAGCGGGATGGGGTGTGTAGTCGACTCTTTTGTGATATCAGGTTTAAGAGATTCACAAGGTTGTTAGCTGGCTGACAACCTACAGAACAATATCACACGTCTGACACACTGATGTCTCTTCATCTAATTCACGTGTTTGTTCAATGTCCTGTTTGAGCATAAAAAGATACCTTTCATAGATACAGATACCCATCTTTGTGGCTTTCTTTTGCCTGGAACATATGAGGGAAAAGATCCAAGCTCAGACAATAAGCACGCACACAAATCCACAACACCGGAGACACTTGGATGTCAGATGAAAAGGAGCGCCTGTTTGCAGCTCAGGGCCAGTCTGACATTACAAACTACATTATTTCTTCAATTGAGACGTACTGTGTACGTTTACTTACAAATGGGAAGAGACTAAATGACAACACGGGTGAGTTTAGTTGGCAAAAAGAAACAAAAGTGCCCTGAGCATGAAATTTATTTTTGAATCACATCAAAATCACAAAATATAGTGCCGGCCTGGTGGACTTCTGCCTCAAAATGAGAAAATCGCCGCTCCAAATCTCTATTAAGGAGTGCCTGGACGGAGAATTGAGTCAACAAATCTCAAACTGAGAGTGTGAAGCTCGGTTTAAAAGTCTCCAGGAAGCTATGGAGACGAGCTGAAGGAGATTAGAGATGTACTGCCCACTGCAAACCCTGATTTAGATTTGTTTTGTGTCTATTTCTTAATGGGTTGAGAACATTTTCCTGCAACTTAAATTGCTCCAAACCCAGTGGACGATCTTCAAAAAAGCATTGTCATTATTTTTCCAAAATCATTAATATTGTGGATAACTATATGGGTGAACTGAACAAATGTTTAAAGCACTTCAAACAAGTACAATATAGCACATTATTGCAGTGCGGTGACGATCTGATTGTAGAGTTTTGTAACATTTAGTCAGTTTTAAGAAGCAGAGAAGTTCTGGAACCAGAAAGACCCAGAACCATCCTTTTGCTGCACATGCACGGACGCTCACCTTGCTCCTTTTCTTTTTGTCTCCTCCAAAGAACTTGGTAATCTGATCCATGAGACAGGGGTTCTTCTTTTTCCTGCTGAGCCCTGAGGTGCTCGCCGTTGCCATGCTACTGGTTGCTGAGGTTGTGTGGGGTTGAACTCTGTCTTTCTAGTCGGTAGTCCTCTTCCAAGCCGGTCTTCAGGCCACGGTGTCAACACTCGACTCTGTTGCTTCTTCAGGGTGGCTCGCTGGGTCTTTGAAGACGTCGTCCCCTTCGGTCGCAAGGCACCATGGGACATGAGGAGGGTCAGGTGTGGTGGGGGGTGGGGGGGGGGGGATGCTGCTGCGGCCAGTGAGGTCCATGGCTCTGGCTCGGCTCCAGGCATTCTTCAGGGCTTCAGTGGCTGTGTCAGTCACTGCCGCCCTCTGCATGGGCCCGGGCCATTGTTCCTCCCCCCCTATCTGCTTCATCCCGGCCACAGGGACAACAAGGGTTATCTCTGAGTCTGCACTCACACCCTGATGCAAAGCAGCCCCGCGCTCTGTGAGGCCATTGTTGAATCGGCCTCATATATCCTCTTAATGGATCGAGTTTCAATTGGATGTACAGTCACCCAGTTTAACATAAGGAGAGGGCCGGAAGACAAGAACAGCTTTTTTTCTGTGGAAACCTGTGGACACGGGCCAAGTATCTGTGTCTGATACAATCAACTTGTGGTGACTTTGCATGTTTGGACGTTTGGATGAAACCATAGAAATCCATACGGCTCCAGCTAAGACTGGAGTTTATGGCTAATGGCGCTTCACAGGTTGAATATTTAACATAAAGAATGAAAGAAAATTGAACCAAACTGTAATGCAATGGTCAACCCTCTGAGACCATTGGGGCATTGCTCTCTTTAAGAGGCTGTAGCAGGGTCGGTCACGGTTGGTACCAACCAGGTCATGCTAGCTTGTCGGGATAACGCTCCAAAGTTACTACTAAACTACATTTTGGTGAGGGAAAAACATGGCATGATAAAACTGGCCAAGAGATGTTAATGAAAATGTTTCTCTGGATACCCAGACAGGCCCACTTTATGATACTCCCAACAGGAATTGCGTGAATTGGGTATGACTGGAAAGCTTAGACTTGTGGATCCCATGAACCCAATTGTTCTCATGTGTGACGGTGTTAGTCCCCAAAGCAGCCATTTCATTGCCACCTCAAAGTATACTACTCGTGACTGTATCCCTCCGCCAACCCGTCATTTTGCAGTTTACATCCATGTCTGTCCTTCACCTCATCATTTTATCATGTATGTGTGAAATTGTCACAATTAGCGTATCTGACCTTTGACCACCACATTTGAATCAGTTCATCCTATCCAGGTTGATGTTTGTGCCAGATTAATTAAAATTCCCTCCAGAATGGACCGGAAAAGATGGACGGATGGATGGACAGATGCCGGCACGAAGGGATAGAAATGACCTCCAGGTTAATCTCTGCCTCATGAAACTACAGAACTGGGGGATTCAGAGGATGTTTGGGCTTTCTAGGTGTATTGACTATAAGGGCGTTTCTGAGCAGCTTCCAGAACTTGAGTGTTCGCCATTCAATTGTCAAAACATGCAATTTGTACCGAAAGAAAGATTTTATTAATAATAATAATAATAATAATAATAATACTTAGAATTGATATAGCACTTTTCTAGACACTCAAAGACCCTTTACATAAGGCATAGACAAACACAACAAAACTAAATAGAAAGACAATGAGCAAAAAAACAAAAAAAAACAGAACATTTCGGGTAAAAAGGAAAAAGAAAATTTCCCTTATACAGTCTAAACTTTTAACGATTTGAATAGGTGGATAACTAAAACACACACACACTGCTGAGCTAAATTATTCTTCAGGTTCCCAACTATTAGATGACTCATCCCTATTCCCCACTCATATGTGGCACATACCGGTGACCTGCTCGAGTGAAAGCTCAACAATATGCACAAGGACCTTGAGCACTGTTTTGTACACCGCTGTTTCCAACGTCAAGTAGGTTTCTGCCGTTGTCAGATTTTGATGCATGATTTCAAATGATCCTTGAATGTTGGGGCTGTGTCACTTTAGCTTTGCCATTGTCCCACATTTCATCACGACAAGGAGTCCCGGGTGTGTTGGTTCGCCCGCAGCGGCCGGCGAACAAAGCAGGATCTGTTGCAGGGTAAGTTGTGTCCGAAAACACCCATGCAGCATCGGAATATTCATATTTTTGGAACACATGATTGTTGTGATGGATGCTTTCTTATTTCAAGTCAGAAAGTAGGGGTCGAAAACTAAGCTGTGTGGCAAACGGATGACTCTGTTTAATATAACATGTGACACATGAAAGCAGCATTTTAGAAGTGCAGCTGCAGAATTTGTTTTCATAATGAAGCAAAAAATCCAGATGAGCGTATTAAGGATAAGGAGAGAAGAAAAAAAAAAAGAGAAAGGAAAAGTGGTCAACAAGCAGTCCAAGGTATATCGGGCTGAAATAAGCATCAGGAAATATGTAAATCCCCAAAATACTGATTTAAATGAAAACTCAAGGCATGTATATGTAGAACAGGGTGTGAGGA